>NC_087347.1:125655752-126280752 GCF_030014295.1 Loxodonta africana | reverse complement strand
GGGCGTCGGCTCTAGGGGAAGGCTTTCTCTCTCTGTTGGCTCTGGAGGAAGGTCCTTGTTCTCAATCTTCCCCTGGTCGAGGAGCTTCTCGGGGGCAGGGACCCCGGGTCCAAAGGACGTGCTCTGCGCCTGGTGCTGCTTTCTTGGTGGTGTAAGGTCCCCAACTTTCTGCTTGCTTCCCTTTCCTTTTCATTTCTTGAGAGATAAAAGGTTGTGCAGGCCACACCCCAAGGAAACTCCCTTTACACTGGATCATGGATCTGACTTGAGTAAGGGTGGTGTTACAATCCCACCCTAATCCTTTTAACAGAAAATTACAATCACAAAATGGAGGACAACCACAGAGTACTGGGAATCATGGCCTACCCAAGTTGCTACATATTTTGTGGGGGACACAATTCAATCCACAACCCCCACTCAGCCCTCCTCTTCTCCATCAAAGCTCTCCTGTTCCTTCAAGGCCTGCTGGAGGCTAGGGAGAACTTTGACTAAGCAGTTAATCCTGGCCGAGGTGCTAATGGTTGAAGCAGCCCGATGTACATCTCCCCTGGGAATACTTTCAGTTTCAGGATTAGCACAGGCCTTTGTAAATTCTCAGCTGGAGCAATTGTGCCCTTCCCCTTCTCCCCCAGAGGGCTGGCTAAGAGCTAGGTTGCTACTCAAAAGGTCGGCAGTTCGAATCCACAAGCAGCAACTTGGAAACCCTGAGGCAGTTCTACTCTGTCCTATAGGGTAGCGATGAGTTGGAATCAACTCAATGGCAAAGGGTTGGTTTTTGGTTCAGAGGACATTTGGCAATGTCTAAAGCCATATTTGGTTGTCACAACTGGGGATAGGCATCTAGTAGGTAGAGGCCAGGGATGCTGCAAAACATCCTACAATGCCCAGGGCAGCCCCCCACCAGAAAGGATTATCTGGCCCGAAAGGCCAGTAATGCCAAGGTTGAGAAACCCCGAGTTAGGCAGAGCTGGATTCTGATCTGGCTAAAAAAGCCACCTTCTGTCCCTTTAAGGAGGACTTAGTCTGGAGCCGCAGTGGTTAAAGCACTGGGCTGTTGCTAACTGAAGGGTCAGCAATTTGACCCCGCCGGCTGTTCCGTGGGAGAAAGGTGCGGCAGTCTGCTTCCATAAAGATTTACAGGTTTGGAAGCCCTGTGGAGAAGTTCTACTCTGTCCTGTAGGGTCACCATGAGTCAGAATCAACTTGACAGCAATGGATTTGGTTTTGGTTTGGAGCCTGGTTGTTGGGCAGGGTTGGGGAAGGGGGCCATTGAATCCCTCCATCTCGTCCTCCATTTGCAGGATCCTCGGGGACTCCTGGAGCAGAGCTGGCTGGCAGAATTTTCTGAGGTGATGGAAATACCTGTGTCTGCACTGTCTGATATGATAGCCACTAGCCACATGTGGCCACTGAGCGCTTGAAATGCACCTAGTACGACTGACGAGGTGTCCCTGGAGGTGAAAACAGTGGTTAAATGCTTGACTACTCGCAGAAATACTGGTGGTTTGAGACATTTCAGGAGACAGTCCTGGCGATCCCCTTCTGAAAGACTGTAACCTGAAAACTCTATGGCTCAGTTCTATTCTGCACACACGGGGTCGCCATGAGTTGGGATCAACCCAAGGCAACTAACAGCAGTTGGGGACGGAGTTTTTAATTGTATTTAATTTACAATTAAATAGTCACAGGTGAATAGTGGATACCCTGTTGGGAAGCGCAGTTCTAAATCAGACTCATTGCCATCAAGTCAATTCTAACTCATAGTGACCCTATAGGACAAAGCAGAACTGCCCCATAGGGTTTCCAAGGCTTTACGGAAGCAGACTGTCACATCTTTCTCCCGGGAAGCGCCTGGTAGGGGAGGGGGTGGTGCAGTGGCCATAGCATCTATTGTCAGTGGGGTACACAGCCCCAGAGGGCCTGGGCTCGATCCTGCCCCCAGAGGCCTCAGGAGCTTTCAGGGGCTTTTGCTTCTGGGGCCAGTCACCGAAGGTTGAAGCTAGAACAGGCCAGTGGTGCAGTGGAAGGGGCTGAATGCCAAAGCCTAAAATCTACAAGATCCTTAAAGCTGGCACCCTGTAGGGAGGTGGGCTCTGGCTCCGCTGCTCCATTGCCCCCAAGGTGGCGAGGCCGAGTACCCTCGCAAGTGCAAGTGGCCGAGAGGAGTGGCCTCCTTACCCCACCGACCAGGCCCAGATAAGGGCCCAGAGGTACAGATGACAGCTTGAGGCCCTCTCAGGCTCCACCCAAAACATGACTTTTAGGAGACTCAGATCATTTAAGGAGTCCGTGGCTGGTGGGAAAGGTTGACACCACAGGCTGCTAACCCAAAGACTGGAGGTTCGAGTCCACCCAGCACCACTTAAGAAAGGCCTAGCAGTCTACTTCCAAAAAGTCGGTCACTGAAAATCCTGTGGAGCACAGTTCTACTCTGACACACACGGGGTCACCATGAGTCGGAGTCAACCCAATGGCAACAGGGTTTTTAGATCATTTAAAGACCACTTATTCTTTTTTAATAATTTTTATTCTGCTTTAAGTGAAAGTTTACAAATCAAGTCAGTCTCTCACACAAAACCCCATATACACCTTGCTACACACCCCCAATTACTCTCCTCCTAATAAGAGCCCGCTCCACTCTCTCTTTTCGAGTCCATTTTGACAGCTTCTAACCCCCTCCACCCTTTCATCTCCCCTCCAGGCAGGAGATGCCAACATAGTCTCAAGTGTCCACCTGATCCAAGAAGCTCACTCCTCACCAGCATCCCTCTCCAACACATTGTCCAGCCCAATCCATGTCTGAAGAGTTGGCTTCAGGAATGGTTCCTGTCCTGGGCCAACAGAAGATCTGGGGGCCATGACCACCGGGGTCCTTCTAGTCTCAGTCAGACCATTAAGTCTGGTCTTATGAGAATTTGGGGTCTGCATCCCACTGCTGTCCTGCTCCCTCAGGGGTTCTCTGTTGTGTTCCCTATCAGGGCAGTCATCGGTTGTAGCTGGGCACCATCTAGTTCTTCTGGTCCCAGGATGATGCAGTCTCTGGTCCATGTGGCCCTTTCTGTCTCTTGGGCTCGTAATCACCTTGTGTCCTTGGTGTTCTTCATTCTCCTATGATCCAGGTGGGTTGAGACCAATTGAAGCATCGTAGATGGCTGCTTGCTAGCGTTTAAGACCCCAGACACCACTCTTCAAAGTGGGATGCAGAATGTTTTCTTAATAGATTTTATTATGCCAATTGACTTAGATGTCCCCTGAAACCATGGTCCCCAGAGCCCTGCCCCTGCTACGCTGGCCTTCGAAGTATTCAAGTTATTCAGGAAACTTCTTTGCTTTTGGTTTAGTCCAATTGTGCTGACCTCCCCTGTATTGTGTGCTGTTAAAGACCACATTATTCTTATCATAATACATACGTTTTTCAGTAAAAGATACATACGCTATATACAAGATTAGTGCTGATGACTGGACCAGTGCCAAAGCCCAGGAGAACTTTGACTCTGGCAGAGTAGCTGGTGGGTCAGCTTGGTCTGTCTCTAAAGCATCTCTTACTTGTCTTCGTAACAATGTTAAAATGCCAAATAAAATGTAGTTAAAAAATATACAGCGTAGCTGGCTTCTCTCCTTTAAGTCTGCTCAAATATCACCTTCTCAAAGTCACTGACTGTGACCACGCCACCCAGTGTGCCTGACCTCTGTTTACTCCTGTGTCCTCACAGCACTTGTCACCCTTTAAATCAGTGGCCGTAGAACTGGTTCCAACTCGTGGTGACCCCAGGTGAGTCAGAGTAGAGTGCACTCCACAAGGTTTTAATGTCTGACTTTTTGGAAGCGGATCGCCAGGACTTTCTTCCGAGATGCCTCTGGATGGACCCTAATTTCTAGCCTTGAGTTAGCAGCCAAGTATGTCAACCATTTGCACCACCCAACTAAGCCCCTCTAAAAGTAACTTACGTATTCTGTTGGTTTCTAGCGTCTGCCTTGCCCCACTAGCACCTAGGCTTCATGAGGGCGGGGTTTGGGCCTGTTTGGTCCCCTGTGGCACCCCAAGTGTTAAGCAGTAATATCTGTCAGTGAATGTTGGAGGTCAGGTGCTGTGAGTGGCCTGCTGATTTCATCTCACCAAGAGTAGGAGGAAATGGAGGCTCAGGCTTCCCAGGCTAGTCTCCCCAATCTCCTGCCCCCAGGCCTGGCTCAGGCTGTGCACAATCACAATCACAGTGCTAACTGGACCCCCCTCCCCGCAAAGCCTTCGTTACATACAGCACACCTGGAGATGGACTGGCTTCCAGGCAGGGACTCCTGCCCCTTACTTGACAGGCAAAGGTGAGCAACCGAGATTAGAATTGCATGGAAAAGGGAGATTCATCAAAGAGAACTCTGAATTTACTTACAACCCTCCCAAGGAGGTATCTTTTCCCATGATGCTAGGTGAGCCCAATCTATTATTCAAGCACTAACTCAGAGGACATTTCCATAGAAGATAACTCTAGAATGTTCCTTGGTAATCTAGTCTGGGGTCACCCTCAGAAAACATTTTACATTTCCTCCTTGTCTGTCTCTGTAGGAAGGAAGGCGGGAGGGAGAGGGTCCAGGAGAATTAGATGGGGAGAGGAAAAGTGTGCAATCTGGTCCGCTGTGTCCAAGCGACACCGTTTCTAGACATATTTCTAGAAGTACAAGAGGTTCCAGTTACCGTTGCTGCATAACAAATTACCCAGGAATTTAGCAGCTTGGAACAGCCATTTCATGATGCTCATGGGTTCGACTCGATAGCACTGGGGTTGTTATGGGTTTTGTGGGTCAGGAATTCAGACAGTGCATTGTAGGGACCACTTGTCTCTGCTTCACGTCTGGCTCAGCTGGAGAGACTCGATCGATGGCCAGGACTTCGGCTAGCGCTGCTGACCAGAGCACGTCCAGTGGCCCATCTCAGAGCCCAGGGCTTCCTCACAGCCAAGGCCTCCAGGCATGTCCAGGCTTCTTACTTGGCAGCTCAGGGGTCCAAAAGCACGGGACCCAGCAAACAAGGCAGGGGCTATGTGGGCTTTCCTGACCTAGCCTTGGCAGTCACTCTTGTGCCTTCTGTCACGTCCACTGCCGATAAGCTAGCCCCTAGTCCATCCAGCTTCAAACAATTTGTAGCTGCACCAGAGGAGAGCAGTTTGGAATCAAGTCACCCAGAGGTCGACTGAACGTATTTTATCTCTGTTTAACCCCGTGAAAACCTGTTGGGTTACATACAAGGATTATCACTTCTGGTCTTACAAAAAAGTCCTGCCAATTACCAAAGGACATGGTCCCAGGGCACCCCTGAGCATTCTCCAGTTCCTCTGGGAATGCCCTCCTCCCTTCCCCAGCACACTTCCCATTTCTCTGGCCTTCCCAGGACACCCATCCTCCTGCCTGAATTCACTGACCAGCAGACAGAGGCTCTCTTCAAAGTCACTGACGCCTACCCTGCCGTGACTAACTGAGAGCAGCACTGTGTGTCCTGTAAGAGTGCTGGGGGCCAGGGTGCTCAGCCTGAGTTTGAGTGTGAGACTCAGGGGAAATGACTTCACACCTCTGGATCTCAATCCCCTGTCCATAAAATGGGAGGCTACAAGGGAGTGGTGAGATCACATTAGGACAAAGTGAAGCCTCGCAACAACAGACAATGTAAGCCTCATTGTACTGTGTGGCTTTGCTGTTGTTAATTGGGGGTGTTTTCAGTGGCTCTCGCTGCCCTCCTGGCCCTTCTCTGCACTGAGCCCCAACCCCTAGGGTGAGTCAGAGACGGCCACCCTCCAGCCTGTTCTGTAGGCCATCAAGGAAGGGGGCAGTGGGGTGCTCTCTGCCATTTTACACCTTTAGGAGACAGCACAGTGTACTGGGGAGGACATGAACTTTGAACGCAGGTGCTGGTGTTCTCATTTTGTCCCTGTGAACTACTTAACTTCAATGGAGCCTGGTTCCCCAGCTACAAAGTAAGATGGGGGGGGGCTGCAATGTAATAGCCTCCTATTTGTCAGGGGCCCAGCGCAGTGCTTAGAACACCGAGGACGCCCCATCAATGCTGGGGTATTTTCCCTGGTATAGGAGGGGGCTGCATGGTGCAAAGTCCAAAATACCTCACGAAATGAGAAGCTGAAATTACACTGTGCACGTATGATAGATTCCTGTCCCAGCTGGGTTTTTTTTTTTTTTTTTTTTTTTTGCGGTCCCCACCGTTACTACCCGGGACCAAGAGACGATTCCATTCTTAACTCTATCCTGCCACCTTGTGGTGAATTTCTAAGCCGCACTTTTGAAGGTGGGGTTCAATATCAAGGCCCTGCTGGGAGCTGTGTAAAAAGTTCTGGAGAGAGAGCATCACTCTAGGCCCTTCCTCCTCACCACCCACTTAATTATTTCAGTTACTTCCCGAGGGCCTTTCCCTTTCTCCAAAGTCCCCCGGAAAGCACCCCTGCAGAACAGACAGCTGTGGAGCTGCAGGACAGAAAGATTAGAGGGTGCTCTCCCTTGGTGTGCTTTCTACGCCCAGAACCTAAGAGGAAAGGAGAAGAGGGAGGGCAGGGACAAAGTGGTCTGAGAGACTGAGAAACTGGATTATCTGGGGGGCTGGCAGGTCACTCCTTGTTCCCTTGAGCAAGTGGACCACCTTTCTTGGAGGCCTGGTTTTATCACAGAAGTTCTGCCCCCTTTCCTACGGGGTCCTAGGCCCTTTAAGTGCAGAATAGAAGTTGGGGGCTTGGACGCCATATGGAGTGATGGGAAATTCTCACCCCGTAGCAAAAACAGATGGCCCCTTGATAGGGGAGCACTCTATCCTTGTGCATTTTGGGGTCCTGCCTGGGGGGCTGTCAGCTAGTAAGTCTAAGGGCACTCTGGGATTCATACTGGGCAGAGTGGCTCCCTCAGGGGCAGAGTGGCTCCCTCAGACCCAAGCCAGTACGTCTCCCCTGCCCCTTAGGGCCATTCCATTCAGGCAATAGATGGTGAGGCAAAGTGTGTGGGACCATAGCTTCAGCTGCTCCTTGCTGCTCTAGGGGTTGGGCAGCCCTACCAGCTAGGAGACAGGGAACCTTACAACCCTTGGGGCTTACAATGCAGGCTGGATGTACCTCCCTGGAGGCTTCTGGGAGAGGCCTGTCCCTGCACCAGACTACTGGCCAGAAGTTTCCCCAAGGATTGAAGGGGGTAGAATCACATGTTATATGTTGTGTACACATGTTGTGTTTCTTTACCCTGGGGAAAGATCTGCTAACAGACATCCTGATTCAGACATGGCTGCCCCTTGGAGTCAAAAGCCCTTTCCAGGTAGCCTGTGTATTGAGAGATATCCTGTTAACAACATTCCCCCGCATTACCAGTGGGCACGATCCATTTTACTTGGATCACCAATCAACGTCCATGGAAGCAGCAGTCAAGAAATCAAACAACATATTGCATCAGGCAAATCTGCTGCAAAAGACCTCCTGAAAGTTTCAAAAAGCAAAGATTCCACTTTGATGACTGAGGTGGGTCTGACCCAAGCCCTGGTCTTTTTCAATTGCCTCACATACGTGTGAAAGTTGAACAGTGAAAAAGAGGACAGAAGATGAATTGAGGAGTTCAAACTATGGTGCTGGCGAAGAATGCTCTTTAGAAGCAAGGATGGAGAGACTTCTGCTTGCTTGCTTTGGACACGGGAAAGACCAATCTCTAGAAAAGGACACCCTGTTTGGTAGAAAAACTCATGTTGCCGTTGTGTTGATTGCAACTCACAGAGTAGAATCACAGAGTAGAACAGCCCCGTAGGGTTTGTCATGGATTAAATGATGTCCCCCCCGCCCCAAAACGTGTGTATCAGTTGGGCTGGGCCATGATTCCCGGTATTGTGCGATTTTCCTGTATGTTGTAAATCCTGCCTCTATGATGCAGGGAAGATGGGCGGCAGTTGTGTTAGTGAGGCAGGACTCAACCTACAGGATTGGATTGTATCTTGAGGCAATTTCTTGAGATATAAAACACAGAAGCAAGCAGAAAGACAGGGGAGAAGACACCTGGAGCAGAACACATCTTTTAGACTCGGGGTTCCTGTGCAGAGAAGCTCTTGGTCAGAAAGACCTTCCTCCAGAGCTGACAGAGAAATCCTTCCCCTGGAGCTGACACCCTAAATTTGGACTTTCAGCCTACTGTACTGTACGAAAATAAACTTCTCTTTGTTAAAGCCATCCACTTGTGGTATTCCTGTTATAGCACCACTAGATAACCAAGACAGGGTTTTCGAGGAGTAGCTGGTAGATTCGAACTGCCAACCCTTTGGTTAGCAGCTGCACGCTTAACCACTGCGCCACCAGGGCTCCTGCTTAGTAGAGGGTCAGCGAAAATGAGGGAAACCCTTCACGAGGTGGAGCGATGAATAGCTGAGACAACGGGCTCAAACGTACCAATGATCATGAAGATGGAACAGAGCTGGGCAATGTTTCCTTCTGTTATACGTAAGGTCACCGTGAGTTGGAGTCAACTCAACAACAACTAGCGACGACAACAACAACCGAGGGACAACATTACCGAATGTGAGGATGACTTTCAGGAGGTGCTGCCTAAGAGCCAGAGGAAGAAGGATAGACTTTCCCAAATCTAATTTTGAAAAATTTCATAGCTGTAGAAAAGTTAAACAAGGTTCAAAGAGAACTCATATGCTTGTCACCTAGATTAGCCAATTCTTAATATTTTGGCACACTTGATATCTCTTTTTCTCTCTCCACAGATATACAGATATAAAGGAGCCCTAGTGGCACAGTGGTTAAGTGCTTGGCTGCTAACCAAAAGGCTGGTAGTTTGAACCCACTTCGCGGCTCCATGGGAGAAAGACCTAGTGATATGCTTTCATAAAGATTAAACCAGAAAACTAAACCCATTGCCGTTCACTTGATTTCTACTCATAGCGACCCTATAGGACAGATTAGAACTGTCCCATAGGGTTTCCAAGGAGCAGATGGTGGATTCAAACTGTTGATGTTTTGTTTAGCAGCTGAGTAACCACTGTGCCACGAGGGCTACTCATAAAGATTAGAGCCTAGGAAATTCCACGGGGCAGTTCTACTCTGTCAAGTGGGGTCTCTAAAAAAAAAAAATTTTTTTTTTTAAATTGACTCAACTGCACACAATGCCAACAACACAGGTATAAAGAGATATGCAGATAAACACATACACACATGAACGTGTGCACACACTTTTGTGTGTGCGGAACAGTATGAAAGTTGCAGACTTTATGACATTTCACCCCGAAATGCTTCAGCAGGTTTCTGCTGAGAATAAAGATGTTCTCCTATAGAAACATGATACCAGTATCATGCCTAAGATAATGGACAATAATTCAATAATATCATCAAATTCAAATGCCCATATTCAAATTTACTTAATTATTCCCCAACAAAGCTGAGTTTTTTGATTCAGGATCCAATCAAGATGACACATTACGTTTGCATGTTATGGCTCTTTGCCTGTAGTCTCTGTTAATTCAGAAAAGCTCCCTAGCCTTTTTTGGTCTTTCCTGGTATTGGTATTAAGAGTCTAAGTCTGTTTTTTGCAGAAATTCCCTCACTTAAGATTTGTCGGCTCCTTTTCCTTCATGGTTGGAGTCAGGTTAAACATTTTTTTGCAAGAATACCGTGTGGGTAACGTTGAGCCTCTCATGGGGGCATGTGAGGGTATTAGTGATGTCACATCACTGGGTTGTGCCACTAGTAGCAAAGCAATGTGAGCACCGGTTAGGATGGTGACTGCCATAATAATTGCCACTGTTGTTTTTGATGCCCAGTTGCCCCGATTTGGGTCAGGGTGAGCCCTTGATACCAGCTTCTATGTACTTTGACATGATCCTAATGGGTCTTTGAAAGTTTCCTGTTTCTGGCGTGACAAGAGGTCCCAGGTTCATCTTTATACCTTCTAGCCCGAACCTGAAATCAGCCATTTCTCCAAGGAGGTCTGGTTCCTTTTAATGGGGAGTGTATTTAAAAATCCAAGATCTGGGTGCCATAAGTGTATTGTGCTCCAGGAAGAGGGCCTGGGAACCATGGGCAAAGGCACAGTCCCAGATGTGGCTTGAGTGTTCGATATCAGGTCTTGGGAGGACTGCAGGTGGGTGAAGGGGCTGCAAGCTCTGCCTTTGGGATTTCTCCTGACTTCAGAGTCAATAACTCTGTGGGATCTGTAGCAGCAGGTGTAGGTGATTAGCTTCTGAAACAGGGCCAGGGAGAAAGGCTCCCGTGTGTGTGAGGCTGAGACCTTGCTGCCCAGTCCCTGGAAACATGGACAGGTGCCGTTCAGTCAACGTCTTCGTTTGGTCAGGTAGCATATTTCACATTCCCAACCCTGTCCATTGCTAAAGCTGGGAGTGTCCTTGGTGGGGAGGGACCTGAGGGCTGGTCAGAGAAGGGCTGGTCAGGAGGAAGCTGGCCCTGGAAGGGGAGAGGAGGTGGCCCTGCTGGGGTCCCAGCAGCTAGTGTTGCCAATGAAAATATGTCACAGCAAACCCAAGCACCAACAGCAGCTTCACAGGCCTCTGGAAAGCTGAGCGGGGCCAGGAATTTACTGGCAGGTGAGGAGATTACAGCTCCACACAAATTGAAACTCCACTTGATCTATCGGTTGGGGGGCCCAGAACAGGCAGAAGGATCAGGACAGAGAGGAAGGCATTTTCAGTTAACCTTGTATCTTGGAGGTTGTTTCAGGTCTGTCTTAGTCTCCTGGTGCTGCTGTAACCCACATACCACACGTGAGTGCCTTTAAAGAACAGACATTTTCTCACAGCCCTGGAGGCTAGAAGTCCAAATCAGGTCGTTGGCCCAGTTAATTCCTTCCTTGTAACTGTTGTGGGTTGACTCATGGGGTGGAATCCTAAAGCAATTCTGTTTTTGTCCCCCAACGACCCTCTAAGGAGCCCTGGTGGCGCAGCGTTAAGAGCTTGGCTGCTCACCAAAAAGTTGGCAGTTCGAATCTACCAGCTGCTCCTTGGAAACCCTATGGGGTAGTTCTACTCTGCCTATAGGGTTGCTATGAGTTGGAATTGACTCAACAGCAATGGGTTTAGTTTTTTTTTTTTTTTAAGATCCTCTAAACCCACCCTATGCCTCTGAAGAATCCCAGGGTATTGCCCATGGCTTTTTTGTCACACTTAGTAAAGAGTACTCTGGTTCTTTTCAGTCATACAAGATAGACTTGCTTCCATCATGAATGTATTCAGCCCAGTGTAACAAAACCTTCATTTGGAGGCTCAGCTTCTCCACAGCCCCTCCTGGCACAGTGTCCTCCAGGGCAGTGGCGGGGGGTGGGGGCCGGGCGCAGGGGTCAGCATCTTCCTGCCTTCCCTCTAGGAGCTCCCCTCCATTTTCCCCATGTTGCTGTCTCCGTTCTTGACCCCTGAACGGTGAGACTGGGAGGGAGGAGAGGTGAGTGGGGACAGGAGGAGCTGGGAGAAGCCCCTATTTGACTGGTGTCTTGTGACAACCTAGTTAGTGTTGGCACACTCTGGGCTTGGCAGATGTTCAAAGCTGATGTTCCCTTAGTGTGGCTCTCTCACTGGATGTTCCCTCAACAAGGCTAATGCGCTCTCTCTGGCTTGTTACTTACGACTCCTTCTTCCACCCAAGCCTCCTGTCATATGTCCAGCTTCCTTCAGCTGGGGTCTTTTTGCCCCTCCCAGGCCCCCTGGGAGGACCCCATGCCAGGAGCCTTTGTCCCAACACACCTCACACACATGAGCCCAGCACAGCAGCTGTCTCTCTCCCTTACCACTGCTCAAGCAGCCAGAGGTCCTCTCTCACCCTTCAGATCCCCAGCGTGACTCAGACACCTGTCCAGGGGGCCTTAAAATGTTGCTCTCCAAATCGTCTTCCAAAAGTTCTTTGCTTTTGACTGTGTCAAAGAGAGAAGCAGTCACCACTCCAGTCACTTTTTGACACTTCCTTTGCAAGTCCTTCACGGAGCTCTTGTACTTCCCCATTAGCATGTGGTCTCAGCCAAAACAAAAACAAAAACGTTCCATTTAAATAACCTGTTTGCTATTTTACCTCCACTTGTCTGTCAGTGTGTCATGCTGTGGTGGCTTTTGTGTTGCTGTGATGCTCGAAGCTATGCCTCTGTTATTTAAAATACTAGCAGGGTCACCCATGGTGGGCAGGTTTCTGTTTCCAGACTAAGACAGAGTAAAAAGGCCTGGTGAGCTACTTCTAAAAATCAGCAAATGAAAACCCTATGGGTCACAACAGACTATTGTCTGATATAGTGCTGGAAGATGAGCACCCTGGGTTGGAAGGCACTCAAAATACACAGTGGTCTCAACAATGGCCTCGAGCATGAAAATGGCGCAGGACCAGACAACATTGTTCTATTGTATGTGGAGTCACAGGAGTTGGAGCTGATGGTAGCTAACAATGACAACAACATTGTTTTAACCTCTGTGTTTCTCCCTCCTCCATACCCACTGCATTCTGTCAGTGGTGGGTTGGAGCCCTCCTCGCTGGCCCCGGAGTTGGTCATGTGCTCTTTCTTTGAAGACATCATCACTGAGATGGCATTATGGATTGAACTGTGTCCCCCCAAAATGTGTAGTAAATTCCAACCACTATACTTGTGGTTACAGTTCCATTTGGGAATGGGTTTTCTTTGTTATATTAATGAGACTGTATTAGTGTAGGGTGTGTTGTAAGGCAATTTCTTTTGTGATATAAAAGAGATTAAATGAGCAGTGTGCAAGCACAGATGGGGGTTGGGGTGGGGGGTGGAGCGTAGATAGATGCCAAACCGCATGAAGATCAAGAAGCCAAGGAATAGAAGCTGAAGAGACAAGGACCTTCCCCCAGGCAGTGAGAAATCCTTCACATAGAGTAGGCACCCTGATTTTGAACTTCTAGCCTCCTAGACTGGGAGAAAAAAATTTGTTAAAGCCACTCACTTGTGGTATTTCTGTTATAGCAACATTAGACTACTAGGACAGATGAAAAATGCTCTCGGAAGCCAAACAAATGGTGGCAGATGGGAAAGTGGGGAAGTGAGTGGGACGGGAGAGGAAGGAATGGGGCCCTCTATCTTCAGGGGAAATGTACTGGGAGCTCTATGGACATGCACGACTACCAGGGCCCTGATTCTGACCAGGAGGAGCACCCACACCAGTCAGCACCCTGGGACCTCTCAACAGCCTGCTGGTCTGTGCCCTGAGACACTGCCCACCTGCTCTTGCCCTGAAAGGGCTCTGATTGGCTGGCCTGGTTTGGATCATGTGACCTTCCCTGAACCAATCACCATGTCCATGGAGATGTGGACTCTCATTGGCCAAGCTTGAGTCTTGTGCCTTCCCTGGAGCTGGGGGTGGGGCCAGCCCCACTTGAGCCACCTGGATTGAGAGCCAGAAGAAGCTGCTTTCCAAAAAAAACAAGGGATTGTTCCAGAAGGGGAAGATGCCCTGAAACAGAGAGTGGAAGGTGTGGAGACTTCATGGGGTGATGGTGATGTGGAGGGGAAGCCTCACCTCCTGAACCAGATGAGACCAGTTTGGAATTCCCCTCTGAGCTCAAGAAGAGTGACACATCACTTTTTTAAATGGTCTTACACATATTTTGCACCACATGGTAGATCTATGATGGTTTGTAATTTCTGAAGAGGAACTTACATTTTAAATAAATATAAGTTTTTGTGTCATTTCCATCACGGTAGTCGATGGTGAGATCAGTTTAGCAAGCAGCTCTTGTTGGCAGTCATTCTTGTGGCTCCACTTTCTCAAACTCCTTCTAGTTTCCAAGTCACCTGTGTTTAAAAGAAAACAAAACAACAGTAACAACAACGAGAACATATTTGTTTGCAGAATTTCTTAACTACCCGCGTGTCCAGCTCCACACAGAAATTGACTTATGTTTCTGTTTTCTTTAATCTGCAGATTGCACTTCAATTCTTTTCAGCTTCCTGGCACAACGTACCCCTTCTAAAACTATGGAGAAGAGGAGCTTTCTTTCTGCTGGGGTTGCTAAGCTGCTCGGATGTCACCCGGGAGACACTTCAGGCCATCTTTGCCTGAAAAAAGGCGTTTGCGATGAAGAAGTCATTGGTCTTGCTAAATTTTATCATGCGATCTCCAGCGTCGTTTCTACCACCAAGGCCATATTTTCCAACTATTGTTCTTTCTTTTGTTTCCAACTTTCACATTCCAATCACCTGTAACTATCAGTGTATCTTGATTGCATGTTTGATCAATTTCAGACTGCAGAAGTTGGTAAAAATCTTCAATTTCCTCATCTTTGGCATTAGTGGTTGGTGCATAAATTTCAATAATAGTCATATTAATTGGTCTTCCTTGCAGGCTTATGGCTATTATCCTTTTGCTGACAGCATTGTGCTTCAGGATAGATCTTGAAATGTTCTTTTTGACAATGAACGTGACATCATTACTCTTCAAGTTGTCATTCCCAGCATAGTAGACCGTATGATTTTCCCATTCAAAAAGACCAATACCAGTCCATTTCAGCTAACTAATGCCCAGGATATTGATGTTTATGCATTCTATTTCATTTTTGACTACTTTGAATTTTCCTAGATTCATAATTTGTACATTCCGTGTTCTGATTATTAATGGATGTTTGCAGCTGTTTTCTTCTCATTTTGAGTCGTGTGACATCAGCAAATGAAGGTCCTGAAAACTTGACTCCATCCATGTCCTTAAGGTTGACTCTACTTTGAGGAGGCAGCTCTTCCTCAGTTGTTTTTTGAGTGTCTTTCAACCTGAGAGGCTCATCTTTCGACACTATATTGAACAATATTCCCCTGCTATTCATAAGGTTTTCACTGGCTAATTTTTTTCAGAAGTAGACTGACAGATCATTCTTCCCGGTCTGTCTTAGACTAGAAGCTCTGCTAAAACCTGTCCTCCTCCATGGGTGACCCTGCTGGTATTTGAGATACCTGTAGCAAAGCTTCCAGTGTCACAGCAATACACAAGCCACAACAGTACGACAAACTGACAGATGTGTGGTGGATTTTTCATAGATGCCCTTTCTCAGGTTTAGGAAGTTCCCTTCCATTCCTAGGTTTTGAGTATTTTTACCACGAAGGGATATGGAATTTTGTTAACTGCTTTTTCTACATCTGTTGAGATTATCATGTGGTTTTTGCCCTTTATTCTATTGATGTGGTGTATTACATTGATTGATTTTTGGATATTAAACCAACTTTGCATTCCTGAGATAAATCCTACTTGGACATGGTATATAATCTTTTTCATGCATTGCTGGATTTGATTTGCTAGTATTTTGTTGAGAATTTTGTGTCTATATTCATAAGATATATTGGTCTGTGGTTTTCTTATGATATCTTCATCTTATTTTTTAAAATTTATTCTATTTTTTTTTTGTTGAGAATATACACAGCAAAGCATACACCAATTCAACAATTTCTACACGCACGATTCAGTGACATTGATTACATTCTTCAAATTATGCAACCATTCTCATCCTCCTTTTCTGAATTGTTCCTCCCCATTAACATAAACTCACTGCCCCCTAAGTTTCCTATCTAATCTTTTAAGTTGCTCTTGCCAATTTGATTCCATATAGATAAGTATTAAAAGAGCACAACCCTCAAGGCAGATATTCTTTATTAATTAAGCTAAACAATTGTTTGATTAAGGAGACTTGTGGGCACAGTGGCCAAGTGCTTTGCTGACCAAAAAGTTGTCAGTTAGAACCTACCAGTCGCTCTGTGAGAGAAAGATGTGGCAGTCTTCTTCACCTGATTTTGGCATCAAGTAACCCGGGCCCCGCAGAACGAGTTGGGAATTGTTCCTTCCTCTTTTTTGTATGTGTGTTGTTTTAAGTCACCAAATTTGTAGTAATTTGAAATGCAGTGATGGAAAGCTCCACCACTTGTCTGTCAGTTTGTTGTACTGCGGTGGCTTGCAGGTTGCTGTGATGCTGGAAGCTATGCGACTGGTGTTTCAAAAACCAGCAGAGTCACCCACGGTGGACAGGCTTCAGTGGAGCTTCCAGACTTAGACTGGGAAGAAGGACCTGGTGTTTTACTTCTGAAAAAAAATGGCCAATGAAAACCTTATGGAAAGCATTGGAATAATGCATGATATAGTGCCGGAAGATGTGGCCCTCAGGTAGGAAGGTACTCAAAATATGACTAGGGAAGAGCTGCCTCCTCAAAGTAGTCCTGACCTTAATGGCATGAGTGGAGAAAAGCTTTCAGGACCTTTATTTGCTGATGGGACACGATTCAAAATGAGAAGAAAGAGCTGCAAACATCCAATAATAATAGAAACATGGAATGTAGGAAGTATGAATCAGGGAAAATTGGAAGCTATCAAAAATGAAACAGAAAGCTTGAAGATCAGTATCCAAGGCATTAGTTAGCTGAAATGAACTGATATTGGCTATTTTGAATTGGACAATCATATGGTCTACTATGCCAGGAAGGGAGTTGCATTCATCATCAAAAAGAACATTTTGAGATCTGTCCTGAAGCACAACACTGTCAGTGATAGGATAATAACCATATGCCTGCAAGGAAGACCAGTTAATATGACTATTATTTAATTTTATGCACCAACCACTAATGCCAAGAATGAGGAAATTGAAGATTTTTACCAACTTCGGCAGTCTGAAATTGATCAAACATGTAATCAACACCCATTGATAATTACAGGTGATTGGAATGCCAAAATTGGAAACAAACAAAAAGGATCAGTAGTTGGAAAATATGGTCTTGGTGACAGAAACAATGCTGGAGATTGCATGATAGAATTTTTCAAGACCAGTGACTCATTCATTGCAAATATATTTTTTTCATCAAAGTAAATGGCAACTATACATGTGGACCTCGCCAGATGGAAAACACAGGAATCAAATTGACTACATCTGTGGAAAAAGATGATTGTTGTTGTTGTTAGGTGCCGTTGAATCAGCTCCGACTCATAGCGACCCTATGCACAGCAGAACAAAACACTGCGCTGTCCTTCACCATCCTCAGAATCATTGTTATGCTTGAGCCCGTTGTTGCAGCCACTGTGTCAGTCCACCTCGTTGAGGGTCTTTCTCTTTTCCACTGACCCTGTACTTTGCCAAGCATGATGTCCTTCTCCAAAGAGACGATGGAGAAGCTCAGTATCATCAGTCAGAACGAGACCAGGGGCTGACTGCAGAACAGAGCATCAATTGCTCATATGCAAGTTCAAGTTGAAGCTGAAGAAAATTAAAACAGGTCCATGAGAGTTAGAATATGACCTTGAGTATATTCCATCCGAATTTAGAGCCTATATCAATAATAGATTTGATGCATTGAACACTAATGACTGAAAACCAGAAGAGTTGTGGGACGACATGTAGGACATCATACATGAAGAAAGCAAACGGTCACTAAAAAGACCGGAAGGAAAGAAAAGACCAAAATGGATGTCAGAATAGACTCTGAATCTTGCTCTTGAAAGTGTAGTAGCTAAAGCAAATGGAAGAAAAGAAGAAAAGACATACACAAAGAACTGGAGTTAGAAAACCAAAAGGGAAGAACACGCATGGCATTCTGAAGCTGGAAGAACTGAAGAAAAAATTCAAACCTCGAGTTGCAATATTGAAGGATTCTATGGACAAAATATTGAACACATCAAAAGAAGATGGAAGGAGTACACAGAGTAGCTGTATTCAAAAGAATTTGTCAACATTTAGCCATTTCAGGAGGTGGAATATGATCAAGAACTACCTGGCCAACTGACTGGAAGAGATACATACTTGTGCCCATTCCAAAGAAAGGTGATCCAACAAAATGCAGAGATTAAAAAATATCATTATTATCATACTTAAGTAAAATTTTGCTGAAGATTATTGAAAACCAGTTGCATCAGTACAAGTAACTGCCAGAAATTCAAGTCAGATTCAGAAGAGGACTTGGAACAAGGGATATCACTGCTGACGTCACATGAGTCTTGGCTGAAAGCAGAGTACCAGAAAGATGTTTACCTGTGTTTAATTGATTATGCAAAGACATTAAACTATGTGGATCATAACAAATTATGGATGATATTTTGAAGAATGGGAATTCCAGAACACTCACTTGTGCTCATGCGGAACCTGTACGTATACCAAGAGGAAGTCGTTCAAGCAGAACAGGGGATACTGCATGGTTTAAAATCAGGAAAGGCGTGTGTCAGGGTTGTATCTTTTCACCATACTTATTCAATCTGTATACTGAGCAAACACTCTGAAGAAGGATGTGGCATCAGGATTCGAGGAAGACTCATTAACAACCTGCGTTACGCAGATGACACAACCTTGCTTGCTGAAAGTGAAGAGGACTTGAAGCACTTACTGATGAAGATCAAAGACTACAGCCTTCAGCATGGATTATACCCCAACACAAAGAAAATAAAAATCCTCACAACTGGACCAATGAGCAACATCATGATAAATGGAAAAATATTGAAGTTGCCAAAGATTTCATTTTACTTGGATCCACGATCAACTCCCATGGAGGTCAAGAAATCAAAAGACGCGTTGCATTGGACAATCTGTTGCAAAAGACCTTTTTCAACTGCTAAAAAGCAAAGATGTCAACCTGAGGTCTAAGGTGCCCCTGACCCAAGCTGTGGTATTTTCAATTGCCTGATGTGTGTGGGAAAGCCGGACAACGAATAAGGAAGACTGAAGGAGAATTGAGGCCTTAGAATTGTGGTATGGCCAAGAATATTGATTATACCATGGACTACCAGAAGAATGTCTCCGAAGAAGTATAGCCAGAATGCTCCTTAGAAGTTAGGAAGGTGAGACATCTCACATACTTTTGACATGTTATTAGGAGGGACTAGTCCCTGGAGAAGGAAATCATGCTTGGGTAAAGTAGAGGGTGAGCAAAAGATGGGAAGACCCTCAAGCTGATGGATTGACACGGTGGCTGCAACAATGGGCTCAAGTACAGCAGTGATTGTGAGGAAGGTGCAGCATCGGGCAGTGTTTCATTCTGTTGTACATACAGGGTCACTATGAGTCGGAACCGACTCACAGCACCTAACAACAGAAAACTAGTGGAGACACATTCATTTCTTTGGGGGTGCTTATTCATGAAACAACAGAATTAAGTGAAATACTAGTAACTGCCTCTTATTAGTAAGTTCCTAATGGCCTTTTGGTGCTCAGATATCACCATTTGCTGAGGACCCTGTCTGGTCATGACTCTCCCCTCTGCCCTTTGGTAGGGGCCCTCACAACCAGACCACCAAGTAGCATTTGGCAATGAGAGTTGGGCACAGACTCCCTGACTGCATCTATGAGCAGTGAGGCACACAACAGGTGCACACAGTGGGCCCTGGGGGCATGATCTAGTCCTTGGAGCCCTGGACAAGGACCTGCATGAAAGGGTCACTCAGAGCTGGAGTAATAATACTTTTTTTAATTTAATTTAATTTTATGTGAAAATACACACAGCAAAGCCTGCTCCCATTCACAGTTTCTAGACATAACGATCAGTGACACTGGTTACATTCCTCACATTGTGTTAGCAATCTCATTACTTCTGTTCTAATTATTTCACTTCCATTTACCTAAACTCTCTGTCCCTAAACTTTCTCCTCTATGCTTTAAAATAACTGTTCACCCTTTGGTCTTATATACCATATTTTATGCAAATAACATTGTGCTTTTTTTGCCAACCTCGTAACCCCTCCCCCACACGATTTTCCTAGGCAGGCCATGTGTGTTATGTGCGTAGGCACGTTATTTACCTGGGCTGCTCATTATTTGTGAAAAAATACTTTATATATATATATATATATATATAAGGTATTTTTTGTGTACAAGGTATTTTCTATATAAAAACCAAAACAAAAAAAATAAGGTATTATATATATATACAATGTATTTTTTATATGTATATATTTACATGCAATACTCAAGGGTGACAATCTTTACTCTTTGGGCAAAACTGAGTTTAAAGGTGACTTCGGGGAATAGTGTCAATGGAAGATTTGAAGATCAACCCAGGGCCATAGTTTCAGGGATTTCTGCAGCCTCAGTTTGTACAGTAAGTCTAGATTGTTTAAGAATTTAAAGCTCTGTTTCACATTGTTTCCCCTTTTTATCAGGATTCATCTACTGTGTTCCTGATCAAAGCATTTAGTAGTAGTAGCTGGGCCCCACCTAGTCCTTGTCACGAAGGCGGCAGTGGTCCATGCAGACAGTCCTGTAATCCAGTTTCTTCTCTGACTCTTGGGTGTCCTTCTTTCTTTCTTTTTCCCAGGAGAATAAAGACCAATAGTTGTATCTTAGACGGCTGCTTGTAAACTTTTAAGACCCTAGACACTACCCACCCTACTGTGGGGTAAAATGTAAACTTTAAGAACTATATTATGCCAATCAACTGGATTGTTCCATGAGACCATGTCCCAAAGTCCCCAAACCAAGAGAACTAATCCCATGAGGTGATGGCTTATGTCTAATTAGTATCGGCATCTGTAGCCACTACCCCTTTCTTTGGGTTGTTGTTATTGTTGCAAAACTAGACACAGCCTAGCATTTGCCCAGTCATCCCTTTTCTCTATGCACAGCTTATTGACATTGGTTATACCAGTCATGCTGTGCAGACATTACCCATATCCCATGACATCTTTACCATTGCTGTAAACAAAAAACGACTACTCCCTAGGGAGTACTTCTCCTTCTCCCCACCCTCCACCCCTGGTAACCACCAATGAGTGTTAGTTTCTCTACAACACATTCATGTCATTTCATAAAAGTGAAAACATACAATATTTGTTTTTTCTTGATCGACTTATTTTGCTCCACATAATGTCCTCCAGGTTCATCCACGTTTTAAGATGTTCTGGGAACTCATTTTTCTTTTTCTTTATCGTAGCATTCCGTTGTATGTATGTACCACATTTCGTTTACCCATTCATTCGTTGACGCTTAGGTTGTTTCCGTCTTTTTGCTATTGTGAATAGTGCTGCAATGAACATCTGTGTGTTTGTGTCACCTCTATTAGATCCTTAGGGTATACACCTAGGAGTGGAATTGCTGGGTCTTTTGGTAGCTCTACCTCTAGTTGTCTGAGGAACCACCAGGTTGTTTTCCACAACAGCTGTGCCATTTTGCATTTCCACCAGCAATGGATGAGGGTTCTAATTTTTCCAAATTCCCTCCAGCACTTGTTATTTTGTTGGTTTATTTGTTTGTTTTGTTTTGTAATGTAGCCATCTTACCCACTAAAAAAAACCCACTACCGTCAAGTCAATTCCGACTCATAGCGACCCCATAGGACAGAGTAAAACTGCCCGGTAGAGTTTCCAAGGAGCTCCTGGTGGATTCAAATTGCCGGCCTTTTGGTTAGCAGCCGTAGCACTAACCACTAACCACTACACCATCTTAGTGAAAATGAAATGGTATCTCATTGTGGTTTTGATTTGCATTTCTCTGATGGCTAATGATGTTGAGTATCTTCTCATGTGTTTGTTTTGAGTTGAATAGCCTCTTTGGATATCATTTGTCTTAGTCATCTAGTGCTGCTGTAACAGAAATACCACAAGTAGATGGCTTTAACAAACAGAAATTTATTGTCTCCCAGTTTAGGAGGCTAGAAGTCCAAATTCAGAGTGCCAGCTCCATAGGATGGCTTTCTCTCTGTCAGTTCTGGGGGAAGGTCCTTGTCATCAATCTTCCCCTGGGTACAGGAGTTTCTCAGTGCAAGGAACCTGGTTCCAAAGGTTGAACTCAGCTCTTGGTTCTTCTTTATTGGTGGTAGGAGATCCCTCTCTCTCTGTTTGATTTCCTTTTCTTTTATCTCTTGTTAGATAAAAGGTGACGCAGGCCACACCCCAGTGAAAATTCCCTTAGATCAGATCAAGGCTATGACCTGAGTAAGGGTGTTTCATTCCATCCTAATCCTCGTTAACATGACCTAATCCTGTCTCACTAACATAATAGACAGCTCACTCCCAAATGGGACCACAACCACAGGCGTAGAGGCTGGGATTTACAACATATCACTCAACAGAGGATAATCTGATCACAAAATGGAGTACGACCACACAATACTGGGAATCATGGCCCAGACAAGCTGACACATATTTTAGGGGGTGCAATTTAATCCATGACCTCATTCATTTGAATATCCTCTTTGGTGAAGTGTCTGTTCATGTCCTTTGCCCAGTTTTTGACTGGGTTATTTATCTTTCTGTTGTAGAAGTTTTCTATATATCGCAGTCATATCTTGCAGGCCAGATCAGCTACTACACACTTAGGCATCTTTATCTGGGTACATGGACTCCAAGGTTATGAGGGTAGATTCAGGGAAGCTGGAACCTGAATGGAAAAAATATTACTTTTATTTTCATTAACCTCTAACCAAAAGGTAACATTTCTTTCCACTATGGGGGCTAAAAACAAACAACAAAACCTTACACAGTTTCATTTTAGCAGTAACCATAGCTCTGTCACCAACCACAAAATTTTCATTTTGCTCTGCAGTCATTGAGCCAACCAGGTGCTGTTGATTTGACTCAACTCAGGCGACCCCGTGTGTGTCAGAGTAGAACTGGGCTCCATAGGGGTTTCCACAGCTGATTTTTTGTAAATAGATCACCAGGCCTTTCTTCTGCGGTCCCTTGTGGTAGACTCTCACCTCCAGCCCTTCGGTTAGCAGCTGAGTGCTTAACTGTTTGCATCACCCAGGGATTCCACAGATATTATTTAAAAGAAAAAAACAAAAAAAACTCTGCTGTAGAGTCAGACACTGGGTGACCTCATCTTAAAATATTATTAAGATCTTAAGCACTTTGCACGTACAATTCTGTATCACAATTTAAAAAATATTTTGACAATTGTTTTTCCATATCATTGTTTTTCCTTGCAATCCTCTGTCATTTCAGTATTTAAAACCATTGATCTGAGGGGGGTCTGCAGGTACACGGAGGAGACTAGAAGTTTCCTGGGGACGGGACGAGCTGGGAGCAGCAGGGCGACGGGCAGAGAGAAGTAGGGAGTGGCTGCAGCTGGTGCTGGCGAGGAGGAGGAAGGCAGGCCCGCTTTGAGAGCTGCTGTGAGGCAGCGACTGCCCTCAAGTCTTCAGACCAAAGCATGGCGGCCCGACTGGTCGTGAGCAGCAAATTGACAGAAGACGTGCAGCTATGTGACTGAAAATGGGAGTACGCCAGAGTCCAGTCACAGGGAATGAGTGAGAGGAAGTATGTGATTTAGAATTTTCAGTTACAAACATTTCTAGGAATACAAATTCTGAGTAAACTGGGAGAAATTTCACTTTCTACCATAGGTCCATACTCCCAGTCCAAAACTCTCAGAGTGGCTGTGGTTTGGGACCCAGAATGCTCAGGGTTTAAATTAGTGAGAATGCACACATACAGGGTGGTGTGGGGGTCCCCCTCAGTGGGTCCCGGGACAGCACCCCCACTGAGCTTTTTTCACCAGGAAGAATGACCTCACATGCAGCCACAGGCCCAGCAGGGCAGGGTTTGCTGCCAAATGAATTATGAAACATTTTTAATGTGTGGGGACCTTTCTGGATTTCAGAATTGAGGGTGAGGAGATGAGGATCAGGAAGGAGGCTAAGCTGACTCCCCATGGTTTGAAATTACCCAAGCTAGAGCCCAGATACTCCTATGGTTTCCAGTTTACAAAGCAGATTTACCTGTGGGTCTAACTGATTTCCCCCAGAAGGTCAGGGTAGGACTTACGAGCAGGGGCCTGGTGCTATGTTAGTTGTAGCCTTGCATGGTTGCCCCAAGTCCCTTCCATACTCCCCAGTGGTTCCCGCCTGTAGTGCGTGCCCTCCATAACACGCCTCTGCCCATGTGGTTGCCCCTCCTGTGGGTGCCCCTGCCTGCAGTGTCCAGCCAGGGAGCTCCTGCTTATCCTGTAAGGGGGGCAGCTTCCTCCCAGCTTCTGGAAGTGTGACTAGGTGCTGTGTGGGGCCAGCCTGGTCCTAAAGAGGATGTGAAATTGTGAGCCCCTGAGGCAGACCTGGGCTTTTGGGGTGGTGGCTATAGCATGGCTGAAATGCCCTTCTGCCTAGGACGTTAGTGGTGGGTTGAGTGGCAGCAGCAGCCAGGGCTAGGGAATCTGTCGGCCAGCACACTGGGGCCTTACCAGCTGTACTGTGGTAAGTTCACTCTTGATTTCAAGGGCAAAACTCTCCCCACCGCTCAACCCGCCCCCCTCCCCAGCTATTGTCTGTCTCATCCATTTAAAAAATAAAAATGAGAAAAAGCAAAAACAGTTGCCACAGAGTGGACTCTGACTTGTGGTGATCCCATGTGGATCAGAGTAGGCTTTTCAATGGTGATTTTTTTGGAAGTAGATCACTAGACCTGTCTTCCAAGGTGCCTCTGAGTGGACTTCAACCTAAACTGTTGTTGGCAGCTGAGCGCATCAACCGTTTGCATCACCCACGGAATTCCTCCATTTTTAGTGGGACAACTGTGAACAGGAAAGAGGGCTTCACACGAAGCACAGCCTACAGGACCCTGAGATGAGAAGAACTAGATGGTGCCTGGCTACCGCTACTGACCTCTCTGAAGGGGATTACAGTGCAGGGTCCCAGACAGAGCAGGAGAAATATTGCAGAAGGAAAAATCAGATTCACAAGGAAGACCAGACTGACTGGTCTGAAGGAAACTGGAGGAACACCCAAGACTATGGCCCTAAGACACCCTTCTGACCTGGAACTAAAGCCATTCCTGGAGACTACCCTTCAGCCAAACCACAGACAGGCCCATGAAATAAACAATAACACCCGAGAGGAACGTGCTCCTTAGAACAAGCAATTATATGAGATCAAAAGGTAAACATTTGCACAAGGGCAAAGATGAGAAGGCAGGAAGGGGTAGCAATTCAGGATGAATGGAAACAGGGAACCCAGGTTGGAAAAGGGGGGAGTGCTGGCACATTGGGGGGAATGGAACCAATGTCATGGAACACTTCAGGTACAAACTGTTGAACGGGAAACTAATTTACTCTGTAAACTTTCATCTAATGCAAAAAAAGAAAGGAAGGAAAAAAGAGAGCTTGAGGCTTATAACAAAAAGGTACTCCACAGCTGACTTTGCAGCTGGGGCCCACTTCTTCTGGTTGTGCCCTTTGTGGTAAGCCCCAGTGCAGCCCTCAGTGAGCAGCAGTGACCCATCTGCCGGACCAGGCCTGGCTCTTGAGGCTGCCTTCCCACCCTCCGTTGCTCTGTGCATCTGCAGAGGCCCGGGACACTGCCCGCCCCCCCAAGGTCACCCTCCAGGCCCTGCTCAAGCAGACCTGGGGAGCCTCCATTAATGCTGTATGATATAGAACCAGCTCCAAATAGAGACAGCAGCCCTCAATTAAAGTATAAACAAAGAAATCACTAGGCCAAGCCCAGAAGCCTCAGCTTCTGCCAGTCTTGTGCCCCACAGCCGTGTACTGAGCATTGCACTGACTGGTTGCGGTGGTCGTGGTGAGGCAGGCAAGGGACCGGCAGGAAGGGGAAGAAATACAGAGCAATTTGGCATACACTCTTTCCTCCAGGGGTTATAATCCAGTGGAAGGGCTGGTTTCCTCATGGAAAACATCGCCATTGACCACTGGTAGAAGAGTCAACCATAGTTTTGGTTTCTGGTCCCCACCTATGTGCTACATATAATCATCCAACAACCCTGTAAGGGAGAGATTCTTACTCCCATGTTCCAGGGGAAGAAGCAAGCTCACGGAGTTGAAGTGACTTGTCCAAGGTCAATTGCTAAGTAAGCAGCAGAGTTAGGATTTGGAACCACGGTTGTCAGATAACAGTCTTCCCCTTTACAAGCTGCTCCCGAATAGCTAGTGGTCAGTCAGGGTAGTGGTGGGATGCGCGCGCACACACACACACACACCCCCACACACGCACACACGCAGCTGGATTCTGGGGGAGCAACAGTATGCATAATGACCACCAGGTGGCGCCATGATGCCACAGGACAAACACCTAATTTCACTGACGCTTTTTGGAAGGCACAGAAGGCCCTGGGGATGGTGAGTTTTGTGGGCCTGACCCAGCCCTTATCCAAGGACCCAGGCATTTGAGGCTTGGGCCAGGATGAGCCCAGCACAGCACTAGACATTGAGTACGGGGGTCCACCTGCAATATTCTATGTCCCAGTTACCTTTCAGGAAATTGTAACTTAAAGCAGGAAGTTTGAGAAGGTAAGGGGGGCTATTTCTGTAAAGATTAAGTTAAAACTACAGTATATTCCCAGGCTCCCACCATGCAGCACTTTTTATTCATCCACATTGCCCAAAACACATTAAATGACACTTAATACCATGATAGAAAATGTGAAAAATAGTAATAACACACTTAAACCTAACTGAAGAATACGATGACTTACTGCATCATGCGTCCTGATAACTGAGGGGCTGGCGTGGACGAGACCTTGAGGACAGCCTGCATTTCCTGGCTGTCTGATTTACCAGGCTCTCGGGTGACACCACAGAGGGAACTCTCTCTCCATGGCAGTCATCTTAGGATATGATGCAGTTTTCTGGTCTCTAATATTCCATATGTCAGGTGTGCAAGACAGGTCGCTTTCTTTGTTTTCCATAACTCAACTTAGTTTCTATCTGATGTGCCTGTTCCCCTAGGGTGCTGAAACTCAGTCATTTAGGCTTCCCACTGTGGCTGGAGCCCTGGTGGTGCAGTGGTTAAGAGACTGGCTGCGAACCAAAAGGTCAGCAGTTGGAATCCAGCAGCCGCTCCTTGGAAACACTATGGGGCAGTTCTGCTCTATCCTATAGGATCACTATGAGCTGGAATTGACTAGATGGCAATGGTTTTTTTTGGTTTACTGTGGCTGGCATTGGCTTTAAGTTCAGGGGGGCTTGAGTTATACCACAGAGTGTGAGAGCGAGTGTGAGAATGAGGTGTGTGTGTGTGTGCGACACAGGGAGGGAGGGAGAGAAAATGAATACCTGGTCTTGGATACCATGCGAGGTGGTGTTCTCAAGATGTGAGGTTCCCATTAGCGTCCACACAGACCCCTTCAGGTCCTGAGCTCTTGCTGTAGCTTCTATGCTACACTGGATGGTGGGCGGGGACACCATTCAATTGCTTCTGCGCTATGCAAAAAGTCCGTGGGTGATGCAAGTGGTTTGTGGTCCACCGCTAACTTAAAGTTTGATGGTTCAAACTCACACAGTGGTGCCATGAGAGAAAGGCCTGGTGATCTGCTTCCATAAAGATGACAATCAAGAAAACCCTATGGAGCAGTTCTACTCTGTAACACATGGGGTCGCCATGAGTTGGAATCGATTGGATGCCAATGGTTCAGTTGATTTTGGTCTATGTGAGGGTACAGGAGCCACTGCCTGCCATACCTCTCTCCTGATGCTCAGGATGGAGCTACCCTCCTGGAGGCTCCACGGGGGTCCCATCTGCCCTCCCTCAGGCAAGTCCATCTTGGGCACTGCCCTGGGCTCCTCTTTTCAAGGCCCACTCATGTCCATCTTTGGTCAGCTCCTCCTCACCTCAGCCTGGACGATCATTTTCTGGAGGTGTTGGAGGGGGCTTGAAAGAAAACTATTCTCTTCCAACCTCCTCATCTCTGGCGTTGATTCTAACCAGCCATGTGCTCTCTCCCTTAATGGTAGACTTTTGGAAGACAAAAACTAGCGTCATGGTTCTCAGTGGGGTGGGTGCATTTTTGGTTATCACAGTGACGGGGGGTGTGAGTGGCATTTAGAGGGTGGGACCAGGAAGGCTCAGGGTCTTGCAAATCTTGCAATACCGAGGGTGGCCCCCCACTACAGAGGCGGCCCCCCACTACAGAGGCGGCCCCCCGCAGTGTCCATAGTGCCCCTGTCGGGAGAGTGCGGGATCGCAGGACGCTCGCTCTTCTCTCTGCCCCATCCCTCTCCAACCTGAGTCACCAAAAAAACAACCAACCAAGCAAAAAAATAAACCCACTCCCCACTGCCCACTGCCTAGAGTCGATTCCGACTCATAGCGACCCTATAGGACAGGGTAGAACTGCCCCATAGAGTTTCCAAGGAGCGCCTGGAGGATTCGAACTGCCGACCTCTTGGTTAGCAGCCGTAGTACTTAACCACCACGCCCACGGGAAGGGCAAAAAGAAGAAAGGAGATGACAAGGAAAATCATTGCTTATCATTTCTAAAAAGCTATGCTGCCGAATGACAAGCAAGGGGGGCAGGGTGTGGGCGAGGGGCTGGGGAGGGCCTCAGGAGGTGTGAGCGGGCCTGGTGCTGCAGAGGGTAGTGAGTGAGGACTCTCAGCTGAGAGCGTGCGCACTCCTGACATTGGGGTTTGGACCGCCAGCAGGGGGTCAACCTAGAGAGAAGTCTGCACAGGCCCCAGAAGGCGCCTGCCGGGCCGAGGAGAACAGACCCTGAGAGGGAAGGGTGTGCAGAACATAGCAGGAAGAAACACTGGGAGGAGTCCCAGCCTGCTTCCTCCTTTCCCACCTGTCCAGGCCGAGAACTGCCTCTGGGTATTGGTCACAAAACTCTTTACTCTGGAGAACCTTGAAGGTGCACAAAAGTAGGCAGAAGAATAAAATGAACCCCGTGTACCCATCGTTTGGCCCCATTAACCTTCAGTCCCTGGCCAGTCCTGTCCACCTACACCCCGCTGCTCATCTTCTGTATTGTCGTTTTGTTAGTTGCCCTCCAGCCGGCTCTGACTCATGACACTGCAAGTACAACACAGGGAAACACTGGACGCCTCACTGTGGTTGGTACGCTGGAGTCCATTTTTGCTGCCATGGTGTGCTTTGAGTGCCTTCCAACTCAGGGGGCTCATCTTCCTGTACCTCCTGGAAGCACTATTTGGAAGCAAATCCCAGGCATCATAACATTTCACCTGAAACTACCTCAGCACACATTTTTTAAAAATGGCATGGCCAAAACAACATGACCTCACCTGACAATGACGAATAATCCCCTAACACCCAGGTAGCCAGGTCCGATTTCCAGGTGGGTCGGAACCCACTTGACAGCACCTAACAACAACAACAACAGAAGCGAAATTTTCTCTTCAGTTTGTTTGAATCAGCATCCAAACAAGACCCACCCAGAGTGATTGAGTAAGGCGTGTCTTATGTCTCTCGCTTTTCCTTTTTTAACTTTTCATCTTGAAATGATTTCAGATTTAGAGCAAAGTTGCAAAAAGAGGACGGAGAATTCCCATTATACGTTCACCCAGATTCTCCACGTTAAAATCTTACATAACTGCGGCACACTCCTCACCGTCAGAAAACTAACATGCATGTATAGCTTTTATCTAATCTACAGATTTTATTCAAGTATTGTCTGCTTCAATCTGGGGCAGTTCCCCAGTCTTTCTTTATCTTATTTTTGCAGAGTACCGGCCAGTCATTTTGTAGAACGCCCCTCAATTTGGGTTTGCCTAATATTTCCTCCTCATTAAACTTGAGTTATGCATTTTTGGCAAGGAGGCCACCGAGAAGGCGGGCGGCATCTTCTGAAATTCTGGGGCACATGATATTTGATTTCTCCATTACGAGGTTACTGTTTTTCCTTCTCCTATTAGTGTGTATCTGTGGGCAGATACTTGAGACTATGCAAATATCTTGTTTTTCGTATCTTTGCCTACTAATTTTAGCATTCATTGATGATTCTCGCCTGAAATAATGACTACTGAGGAGCTTACTGGGTGGTGACTTATCTACGTCCATCATTCCTTCTACAGTTAATACCTGAAATGCTCCTGCGAGGCACAGCTCTCCTTTCTTCCCCATTGGTGTTATTTATTCATTTACCTACATAATTAGTGTGGACTTATGGGTTCTCACTTCATTCTATGGGTTATCATCTCTTACTATCCTTATTTATTTTCTTGTTCAAATCGTCCCAGATTTGGCCATCAGGAGCTCCTCCATGTCAGCTTCTACGCCCTTTTGACCTGCCCTTGTTTTTTTGAGCACTTCCTTCATTTCTGGGACCATAAGACATTCCAGGCTCAACTTGTACTTTCCCTGACCCAGTCCTGGGATTAGCAGTTTCTCTTAAGGAGTGCTAGTTCCTTTTATTAATAATGATATTGAGAAATCAAGATCTGGGCACTGGGTGTGCTCACTGGTAAACCAAAACCCAAACCAAACCCGTTGCCTTTGAGATAATTCTGACTCATAGCAACCCTGCAGGACAGAGAACTGTCCCATGGGGTTTCCAAGGCTGTAATCTTCATGAAACATCTTTCTCCCACGGAGCTGCTGCTGGGTTCAAACCCCTGACCTTCCAGTTGGCAGCCCAATGCTTAACCACTGTGCCACCAGGGCTCCTTGTGCTCAGTGGTACTAGGGTGCTATTGTTTCTAGGCCCTCTCAGCAGATCAAGGTATGAAATGTATGTATGTGCGTGCGTGCACACACACACACACTCACACCTTTCTGATTGTGTACTAAGTCAGTACTGATATAAGTTGAATGTTGTTTTTGTTGTTGTTGTTAGGAGCCTTCCAGCCAATTCTGACTCGTACAACAGAACCAAACACTTCCCTGTCCTGCACCACCCTCACAATCACTGCTATGCTTCAGCCCGTTATTGCAGCCACTGTGTCAAGCCAGGGTCTCCCTCTTTTTCAGTGACCTTACAAAAAATGATGTCTTTCTCCAGGACAGCTACCTCCTGATAACATGTCCAAAGTATGTGAGAAGAAGTCTTACCATCCTTGGTTTTAAGGAGCACTCTGGTTGTACTTCTTCCAAGACAGATTTGTTCATTCTTCTGGCAGTCCATGGTATAGACAATATTCATTGCCAACATCATAATTCAAATTAACGAGCTCTTCTTCAGTCTTCCTTTTCATTGTCCAGCTTTCACATGGATATGAGGTGGTTGAAAATATCATGGATTGGGTCAGGTTCACCTTAGTCTTCAAAGTGACATCTTTGCTTTTCAACATTTAAAGAGGTCTTTTGCAGTTAAAAAAAAAAAAAAAAAAAAAATTTTTTTTTTTTTTGCAGTAGATTTACTCAATGCAATACATTGTTTGATTTCTTGACTGCTGCTTCCATGGGCTGATTGTGGATCCAAGTAAAATGAAATCCTTGACGTCAATATTTTCTCCACTTATCATGATGTTGCTCACGGGTCTGTTTGTAAGGATTTTTGCTTTCTTTATGTTAAGGTGTAGTCAATACTGAAGGCTGTACTCTGTTCTTCATTAGTAAGTACTTCAAGTTCTCTTCATTTTCAGCAAGTAAGGTTTTGTATCTGCATATCACAGGCTGTTAATGAGTCTTCCTCCAATCCTGATGCCCTGTTCTTCTTCATATAGTCCAGCTTCTCAGATTATTTCCTCAGCACACAGATTGAATAAGTATAGTGAAAGAATACAACCCTGAGGCACACCTTTCCTGATTTTAAACCAACCAGTATTCCCTTGTTCTGTCTGAATGACTGCCTCTTGGTCTCTGTACAAATTCCTCATGAGCACAATTAAGGGTTCTGGAATTCCCATTCTTTGCAATGTTATCCATAATTTGTTGATCCACACAGTCAAATGCCTTTGCATAATCAATAAACCACAGGTAAACCTTTTTCTGGTATTCTCTGCTTTTAACCAAGATTCACCTGACATCAGCAGTGATATCCCTCCTTCCATGCCCTCTTCTGAACCGAGCTCGAATTTCTGGCAGCTCCCTGTCAATGTACTGCTGCAACTGCTTTTGAATGATCTTCAGCAAAATTTTACTTGTGTGTGTTATTAATTATATTATTCCATAATTTCTGCATTCTGTTTGATCATCTTTCTTTCAGATGGGCACAAATATGAATCTCTTCCAGTCGGATGGCCAGGTAGATGTCTTCCAAATTTTTTGGCATAGGTGGATGAGCACCTCCAGCTCTGTGTCTGTTTGTGATAGACCTCAACTGGTATTCCTTCAATTCCTAGAGCCTTGTTTTTTGCCAATACCTTCAGCGCAGTTTGGACTTCTTCCTTTAGTACCACTAGTTCTTGACCATATACTGTCTCCTGAAATGGTTGAACATCGATGTATTCTCTTTGGTACAGTGACTCTGTTTATGTCTTCCATCTTCTTTTGATGCTTCCTGTGTCATTCAATATTTTGGCCATAAAAACAAACCCACTGCCATCGAGTCGATTCCGACTCATAATGACCTATAGGACAGAGTATAACTGCCCCGTAGAGTTTCCAGGGAGCACCTGATGGATTTGAACTGCTGACCTGTTGGTTAGCAGACATAGCACTTAACCACTACGCCACCAGTGTTTCCATTTGGGCCATAGAATCCTTCAATCTTTCAAATTGAGACTTCAATTTTTTATTCAATTCTTTAGGCTTGATAAACGTCAAGTGTATTCTTCCTTTTTGGTTTTCTAACTCTAGGTCTTTGCACATTTCATTATTTTGTTTTATCTTCTCAAGCCGCCCTTTGAAATCTTCTGTTCAGCACTTTTACTTATTCATTTCTTCCATTTGTTTTAGCTACTCGATGTTCAAGAGCAAGTTTCAGAGTCTCTTCTTACATCCTTTTTGGTCTTTTCTTTCTTTCCTGTCTTTTTAATGACTTTTTGCTTTCTTCATGTATGATGTCCTTAATGTCATCCTACAACTTGTCTGGTCTTTGGTCATTAATGCTCAATGACTCAAATCTATTCTTGAGGTGGCCTCTAAATTCAGGTGGGCTATACTCAAGGTCGTACTTTGGCTCTCATGGACTTGTTCTACTTTTCTTCAGTTTCAACTCGAATTTGCATATGAGCAATTGATGCTCTGTTCCGCAGTCGGCCCCTGGCCTTGTTCTGACTGATATCGAGCTTTTCCATCGTCTCTTTCTACAAATGTAGTTGATTTGATTCCTATGTTTCCCATCCAGTGAGGTTCATGTGTATAGTCAGTTTATGTGGTTGAAAAAAGTATTTGCAGTGACGAAGTCGTTGGTCTTGCAAAATTCTATCATGAGATCTCTGCCACTGTTTCTATCACCAAGGCTATATTTTCCAACTATTGATCCTTCTTTGTTTCCGGCTTTCAAATTCTGATAACCATTAATTATCAATGCATCTTGATTGCATGTTTGATCAATTTCAGACTGCAGAAGTTGGTAAAAATCTTCAGTTTCCTCATCTTTGGCATTAGTCATATTAACTTGTCTTCCTTGTAGGTGTATGGACATTATCCTATCACTGACAGTGTTGTACTTCAGGATACATCTTGAAATGTTCTTTTTGATGATGAATGCAACACCATTCCTCTTCAAGTTGTCATTCCTGGCATAATAGACCATCTGATTGTCTGATTCAAAATGACCAATACCAGTCCCTTTTAGCTCACTAGTGCCTAAGATATGGATCTTTATGCCTTCTATTTCATTTGTATGACTTCTAATTTTCCTAGATTGATACTTTGTACATTTCGTGTTCTGATGATTAGTGGATGTTTGCAGATTTTCATTTTGAGTCATGCCATATCAGCAAACAAAAGTCCCGAAAGCTTCACTCCATCCAGGTCGGTAAGGTCAACTCTGCTTTGAGAAGGCAGCTGTTCCCCAGTCATCTTCTGAGTGACTTCCAACCTGAGGAGCTCATTCACAAGCAATGTATCAGACATCTTCCCGCTACTACCCATAAGGTTTTCACTGGCCAATTTTTTCAGAAGTAGATTGCCAGGTCTTTCTTCCTAGTTGTCTTAGTCTGGAGGCTCTGACTCTGCTGGTATTTGAAATCCTGGTGGCATAGCTTCTGGCATCACAGCAACATGCAAGCCACCACATAGAACGAACTGTCAGACGTATGGTGGATATAAGTGGAACACCCAAGTTTTTTTTTTTTTAAATTTTCATTATTATTGTCTTTTATTATCAGTATCTTTATAAATCCGATCTTTATTTGTCTTTTAGAGTTGGAAACATTACATACACACTTACATATACACTGCAACATTGTATGTTGTACATTACAAACAATAAGATGTTAAAAAAAAATTCTTCTTCTAAGGGTGGTTCTTCGTAACTCTGTATATATATTAAAACCCGTGAGCTCATACTGATACCTCCAATTTCAGTCCAACACCATAAGAACAAATCTGTTTTGGAAGAAGTGCAACCAGAATGCTCTTTGGAAGCAAGAACGGTGAGACTGCATCTTACATACTTTGGACATGTTATCAGGAGGGACCAGTCCCTGGAGAAGGACATCATGCTTGGTAAAATAGAGGGTCAGGAAAAAAGAGGAAGACCCTCAATGGGATGAATTGCCACAGCGGCTGCAACAATGGGCTCAAGCATAGCAACAATTGCAAGGATAGGGCGGGGGCAGGCAGTGTTTCATTCTGTTGTGTATAGGGTCACCATGGGTCAGAACCAACTCGACAGCACCTAACAATGTAACGACCAGAGGGTTCATTCTAGCCTTCCTCATTTCCTTATTTGTAACTCCTTTCTCCAACTTGGAAAAACTTAGATGTTGTTATGTACAATATATTTACTTATTTGCTCAGTCCTAGTTGTTGTTAGCTGCCATCGTGTTGCTCCGACTCATGGAGACCTCGCGCACAATGGAACGAAGCTCTGCCTGGTCCGGTGCCACCCACAAGATTTGTTGTGGATCAGACCATTGTGACCCAAGGAGTTTTCATTGACTGATTTATTGAAGCAGGCCTTTCTTCCTAGACCGTCTTAGTCTGGAAACTCCACAGAAATCTGTCCAACATCATAGCAACAACATGGACGTTTCCACTGACAGATAGATGGCGGTTGCATATAAGGTGCATTGGCAGGGAATAGAACCTGGGTCTCCCACATGGAAGGTAAGAATTCTACCACTGAACCACCATTGCTTCTCCTGCTCAGTCCTAGGATGCACATAAAGGAGTTTCAGAACTGCTTACCCATACCCAGCTAACCAGTGCATAAGATACATATATGGTTCTTTTCATCTTTAGCCTAAAGAAGATAGTCAAAATACCATCTTCCAAAGTTTCTTAGGCTAGTTTTTTCCAAACTGAAACTATTATGTTCATTTCATTCTGTTAATAAGCAGCACACCTCCCGTACTCCCAAACACTTTTCCACTTCATTTTTCTCCAGAGCACATGCCATCATCTGACATATGGTGTCCTCACATGCATGTGTGCTAGTGCTGGTCCCTTTCAGAGGGAAGACTCTGTGAGGCAGGCCTGGGCGTGCCCCAGGTGAAGAGCATGTGGAGGGCCCCTGGAGGAAGCGTCACGATCACCTGCCGATCCTTGAGGTGGTAAGTGTGGGCACGCATGGTGTGCCGCTGTTGCCCAATGGTTGGGCACTCCACACACCACCTTGCCAATTTACAGCAAGAAATACACCTGCCAAGGCACCTGGGCTCATATCTTGGGCTGGTACAACCTCCCTAAGCGAATCAGTGTGAGAAGTTGGCACACAGAAGCCTGCTTGGTGGGTGCAGACTCAGGCCAGGTGGAAGAAGGCAAACCCTCATGGCCCCGAAGCCTCCTTCCCAACAATATGTAGGGCCTTGGACCTGGGCTGTTCTTTGCTCAGCCAGTACTTGGGTGGACACTGCTCACACTGACCATGCTGACTGCTAATCTTGTATGCAACTACCTCTACTCTCATGGAGTCTGTGGTTTGTACAACCTACCTCAGCTGTGGCCCTTGGGCACATTACTTCTCCTTGCTGAGCCTCAGCTTCCCATCTGTGAAATGGAGATAAAAATAATACGAATGTGAATGATATATCAATTGGGGTTATATTCACACGTGAAGAAAATTAAAAATAATGATGGATTAAACAAAATGGGTTAATCCCATTTCATGTAAAATGAGTCATTAGGGACCCCAGCTCCTTCTGTCTTGCTTTTCTACCATTCTGCTGTCACTTTCATTCTTCTTTCAGGTCATCTCATGACTCAAAATGGCTGCTGGAGTGTCAGCCATTACATCCCCTTTTTAGGTATCAGGAAGGAGGAAGGAACAAAGGTCACAGGGCCTAGGCCAGCTGTAAGGAAATTTCCTGAAATCTGTGACATACATTTCTACTAGCATTTCATTTGCCAGCACTAAGTCACACGGTTATTCCTGTGTGCAAAGGATGCTAGGAAATAGTGTTTTTAGCTGGGGTCAGCTGAAAATTGGGGGTTGTATAACCAAGGTAGAAGGGAAGAGAGGATATTGGATATTAGATAGGCAAATAGCTATCTCTGCCTAACTTGTTTTTAAAATTTCTCCATACACAAACCTATAATCCCTTATCTGTAATTCCAAAATATACACGTGGTCTCAATTCCAGAAGATACTTCATAAATTTGACGACAAAGCCTGACCTGAGCTGATGTGAGGCTGTTCATTGTCCTTATTTTTCTGCTTAGTGCAAAGTGTCCTAAGTTTTGCTGTGGAAAAATCAATGTGCTTATTTACATGGTGCTGCCTTGGGGCCCCGCTGGAGGTGCTCGCTAACATGTGACGTACGTGCCTGAATGTCTGCCTCAAGTCAGAGAAACTCCGAATCCAAAATATTGGCCCTAAAGGCCTTAACTGAAGAGTTGTAGACATATAGTATTAAAAAAAAAAAAATTATTGCAGTAAAATAGATATTAAAAAATGTCATTTTAACCGTTTTAAGTGTACAATTCAGTGACATTAATTACATTCTTGATGTTGTGCTAACATTACCACTATTTACTTCCAAAAATTATCCTTCACCCCAGACGGAAACTCAGTACCCCTTTAGCAGTAACTCCCATTAGCCCTGTTCCCAGCCCCCTTGTAACCGCTAATCTACTTCTGTCTCTATGCATTTGCCTATTCCAGGTATTTCATGTAAGTGGGATCATACCATATTAGTCCTTCTGTGTCTGACTTATTTCACTCCATTTTCAAGGTTCAGTCATATCAAAACTGCATTCCTCTGTGTGGCTAACTGCCTCCATGAACAACTCCCTCCTTTGCCATGAAACCGGAAGAACTGGATGGTGCCCGGCTACCATTACTGAACATTTTGTTCAAAGATTCTGTGGAAGAATCCTGATCAAAGGGGGGGAAATGCAGACCAGAATTTCAAATTTTCATAGACTCCAGACTTTCCGGAGTCATGGAGGCTGGATAAACCTCTGAAACTATCCCCCAGGGTTCCAATTTCTCCACGCTCTCACCAGCACTGGTTGGTTTCCGTCTTTCTGCTAATAGCCATCCTAGTGGGTGTGAAGTGGTGTCTCATTGTGGTTTTGATTCACACTGCCCTAACGACTAATGATGTGGGGCATTTTTTTCACATGCTTACTGACCAGTATACTTTTCTTTTAATGAAAACAACTTCACAGGGGTTAAAATCTAAATGATACAAAGCACAAAGCAGCCCCAGGGTGAAAATCTCCTGCCTCCTCCTCCTCCCAGCCCGGGTCCTTTCCCCGGAGGAAGTGGTTTTCTGCGCATCCTTCCGGAGTCTGTCATGCAGATTCAGGCAAACCCAGTTATACTGTAGCCTCCATGGCCTCCCTTGAGATTGTAACTAACAGTGACAGGCTGCACGCTGATTCTTCTCACTTAGCAGCAGATCTTGGCGATGGCTCGTGTTGGTGCCGAGTGTGCCTTCACCCTTTCTCATGACTGCGTGGTATTCCACTGTCTGTGGATGTGCCACACTGCCTGCTCTGCCCACCTGGGGGGTATTTAGGTGTTTGCAAGTTTTGACTGTTGCAGCCATGTTGCACTGAATAACCTCACCTGGAGGTCACTTTGCACATAGGCAGGTCAATCCTTGGATAATTTAGGACAGCTTTAAATGACACGAAACATATAAAATGCTTAGTCCAGCCCAGCACGGCTGAGGCACTAGGCAAACAGTGGCTGCTGTTATGGCTACGATGGACACGTGTTCTGCTCAGATTTGGTCGTGTAAGTGGTCGGAGTGCTGTGGTATCTGCCTCGGGCACAGCCATTTCTAAGGTTCTTCTGCCCAAACCAGTTGGGTGTTGCCCTCTCAGAGTTTGGGGGAGCCCTGCGGGCACTGCTGCAGGCCAGCTTCTGGACACCTCAGCCCTCCTCCTGCCAGAGACTTGCTTGATGTGGGGTTCAGGGTCACCCCCTGCACTGCTGGCTGCCCCCTGCCCCACCCGGCATTCACAGTAAGGAGGGAATTTATGCGTTGTTTTTGCTGTTGTAGTTAACTGCTAGCGAGTAGATTCCAGCTCTTGGTGGAATACAGCAAAACCGCTCCATAGTGTTTCTTGGTTGTAATCATAACAGAGGCAGATCACCAGGTCTTTTCTATTGCAATACCCCTGAGTGGGTTCGAACCACCAACCTTTAAGTTATCAGTTAACGGCTGCAAAATCCTGCCTATCAGAAGAGCCCACGCACAGCCCAGGCGGTCTGCCCCTGGGGCCAGGAAACCATCATCCAAGAGGAGACAGCCCACTGCCCTAGGCACGGAGGGCTGGATGCTGGTGAAATGTCACCGTGAGACAAAGTCCCTGCTGTTACACATGTCAATGTGACAAAAGCTGGTGGTGACGGATGGGTGGGTGGCAGAGGCCCACAGTGGGCCAGGAATAGTGTGGGGTGGGCCTGAGGCCGTGGCTTGAACTCTGGCCTCCCTTTTCCCATCTGGGGAACTCTGGGCAAGTTTCTGACTCTCCCTGAGCCCAGCCTCTGCATTTCTAAAAGGAGTTTGGTATTATGAGCGTCAGGAGATTCAATGAGATGATGCAGAGGCCACAGTATGGGGGCTGTAAACAGTGCCTGTGAGGGGAAGGGATTGTCCAATGGATAACGTGTGTGTGTGTGTGTGTGTGTGTGTGTGTGTGTGTGTATTGTATATGTATATACGTAATCTTTGATGAAGTGCCATCTGCTGATGCTGGGGGATGCTGGAAAACAAACCCGGGGAGATAAGTGTCGGGCTTGCCGTGTGGCTGGCTGTGGTAACTGCTTCCCACAGGAGCTCTTTGTGAGGCCCTATAAGAGAAAGGCTTTCCCTTGCTACTATCAGTAATGGTTACACTTCCCTTGAGCAGTTGGCTGTTTTCTCAATTGTGTGTCCAATTGTGTTTCCCTTTTCACTATGGTTGCTGGGCGGCTTAGAGCTGGTACATGCGGCCAGGTCCTCCGCCTCCATCCCTTATTCCCTACCTCTAGGCCTCCAGGCAAGCTAGACCCCACCTGGGCCTTGGGCTCCATGTTAGGCCCCCCACTGCTGTCCCTTGGACTCATCTTCCTCCTGTTTTCCTGCCATGTTCTGCATATAATTGTAAATTGCTTCAAGTATTTGGGAGCAAGACAGGAAATCCTGAATAGAATTAAGAATGTTGTTTTCAGTGACAGCTGCTGGTCCTGCTTGGGTTTTCTTAGTAACTCGTCCAGTCCCTGCATGAGCAGACCACAGGGTCCTCTCTTAGAGAGGACTTCTGCCTCCTCCCCAGCAGGCTGGGTCTCTAGAATGTCCTTGGACCTGGGATGCCAGGTCTTCTCTCAGAAGTGAGGCTGATCAGACAGCGGCTGGCAGTCCTGGAGTCCCATGGTTGCTCCGAGCCTCTGGAGCCAGCTCCTCACACACTTTCCAGTTCCTGGAGTGGGGTCATTTCTACACCCTGTGAGAGTGGCTGGCTGGTTGTTGCAAACCTTTGTACAGACGAGGAGACTGATGCCCAGAGCAGTGGAGGGCGTGCCTAAGGCCACACAGCTGGATCAGGCCCCTTTGGACATCCCATGGACCCTTGACTTGGCTCCTTGCTATTCCCTTCTGTGATTTTCTCATTGAATCTCTGAGGCACACTTTAACTCTGGCTGCGGAGCCAGGGCTCTGACCTCTAAGCTGAGTCCTTCCAGCAAGGCCCAGCCCCGCCCCTCACCATACCTTCCACCTGCCGGGCCTGGCTTGGCCACCTGCTGCTGCCATCCCCACCACACCCTCACTGTTCCCAGCAAAGTGATGGTCAGAGAGGGTGACTGCACAGAGTGAGGCTCTCCTGTGCCCCCTTGCCCTTCGGAAAGACTGCTGTGGGTCACTGGCAAGCCTTCCTCAGCTTTCTAGTCCCCTTTCCTGTCATGCCCCATCCCACCCGGGTTTCTCCCTGCTGCTTGTGTCTCCCAAAGAACCATGAGTGGGATGTTGGTGCTCCAATGATTTCACCTTCTCAGGGATGCAGGTATCATAAGAGGACTCAAAGAGAAGGGCAGCAGATACCCAGAGAAATGAATTTCTAATGGTGGAATTTCAGGAGTGGATGCTAGTCCTCTCCAAGTTTCCTTAACCACACCCTAGAAGCCTGGACCGATGTGGTTGCCTGCACCTAACCCCCCAATGTGGTTTGTTTGGGAGAGCACTGACCTTGGAGTCCACTAGAAGTGGGTTAGAATCTTGACCTGCCACTTACCGACCATGAGCCCTTGTTAAATTCCTCCCCTCTCAGAACCTGGATTCTTCCACCTGGGTGCGTGGTCTTGCCTACAAGGTGGCTGTGAGGATGGGCACACTGGTGCCTGCCTGGGGCCCGTGAGATGGCAACCACAGCCCTATGCTGCCCAGTGGACCCTGCCTCCTCGGATCCCCAGGTGAGCCAGCCTGAAATCAGAGGGGCCCTGGAGCCTGAGCACAAAGAGTGAAAAGGAAGGGTAGGGTCTGCACAGCTCACCCCTGCAGGGAGAGTTCCCAAACACCAGGCTCCAGCCCAGCAACACCATCTATTCACCCTAACCAGGTCACAGACTCCAGGCCAGCGCGCTAGGTGTGTGGCAGAGAGATCCCCCCCAGAGGTGTGCTGGCAAATGTTTAGCAGCCTGCTCTCTGGGGGAGGCCCCCTGAGTTGTGCTGTTTGTGGGTTTCAGGCTGCCATCTGCTCCCTGGGGAAAGCCCTGACTTGTGGTGTTTGTGGGTTTCAGGCTACCACTGTGACGTCACCGAATGCAGAGTTGGGGGGAGACGAGCAGCAGCACTATGTAGTATTGCCATCATACAGACACAACAGGTGTAAATAACCACAAGAGCTTAGATAATAGTAAAATGCAGTAAAGTAAGCAGGAATGCTGAGTTTTGAGTGCTTATTACCTTTGATTTTCATATAATTTGTTTGACTGAAAAGAGTCTATGTAACTTAATATGAAATGATATCTGCATTTAACAATACACCTGCAATATCCCTGAATGTGTAACCACGGGCCCCAGCAGATCTCTGCCCCACCCCGGCTTTCCAGCCAGGCTTCTTCCTGGTTACTTTACCTGGTCCTTGGGTCTCCTGGGTGTAGGTGGGATCGTGGGTAGTCAAAACCCCTCACCTGATAGGGACCTCATGGAGCCATTCCCAGGAAGTGACACCAGTTGGTCGGTTGGTTGGTGCTGAGATGGCCAAGAGCATGGGTGCAGGGAGGGAAGGCAGAATACGGGGGTGGTGGGGTGGCAGGGTGGTGGGGTGGTGGGGTGATAGGGTGGTGGGGAGAGGGATAGGAAAGTTCCAGAGGCCACTCCCCTGACTGTCCAGCCCCTCTCCTCTCCTACATCCTCTTGGCCTGAGCACCCATTCAGTTACCCCTCAGAGCCTTTGCACAGGCCATTTCTTTTGTCTGAAATGCCCGCCATACCCTTTCCACCCCGGTTGGTTCACTTGGGCAGTGTCCCCTACTTCCCACTTGGCTTAGCCTCCTCGGGGACGCTCCCCTGCCCCTCTGACCACTCATGCCTTGTAATGACCGTAGCCAGGGTGTGTGGGGAGGGGTGGGGAAGGGGGAGGGAGGACAGATCCAGGGGTTGGGCCTGAGTCCCGCAGACAGACAGCGCTGCCTCCTCATCCCAGCATCCACATCCAGGGAGAAATCACTTTGGGTGGGGCCCACCTGACTGTGTTGTCATTTACATCATATTTTTAAAGCACAGCCTGTTCAGTAGATTTCACAACAGCCCTGGGGCTACTGGGGCATCATCACTGCGACTTTAGTTTTTTTTTCCCCCAAAAGCTTTACTGAGATATAATTCACATACCATATGTCTTAGTCATCTAGTGCTGCCGTAACAGAAATACCACAAGTAGATGGCTTTAACAAGCAGAAATTTATTCTCTCACAGCCCAGGAGGCTATAAGTCCAAATTCAGGGCACCAGCTCCAGGGGAAGGCTTTCTCTCTCTGTTGGCTCTGGTGGGAAGTCCTTGTCATCAATCTTCCCCTGGTCTAGGAGCTTCTCCGCACAGGAACCTTGGGTCCAAAGGAATCACCAAACTGTTTTCCACAGTAGCGCTACCATTTTATAATCCCACCAGCAACAGACAAGGTTTTCGATTTCTCCACAACCTCGTCAGTACTTATGATTACCTGACTCTGATTCTAGCCATCCTGGTTGTATCTAATTGTGGTTTGAATTTGCAGTTCCCTGGTGACTAATGATGTCAAACATCTTTCCAGGGCTTTATTGGCCATTTATGTCTCTTCCTTGGAGAAATGCCTATTCAGATTCTTTGCCTATTTTTAATTGAATTATTTGTCTTTTTGTTATTGAGATGTAAAAGTTCTTTATATGCTCAGATTGTTGTTGTGTGCCACATAGTCAATTCCAAGTCAAAGCGACCCTATAGGACAGCATAGAACTGCCCCATAGGGTTCCCTAGGCTGAAATGTTTATGGGAGCAGAGCAATAGGTGTCTTAAGCTGAGTTCTCTTGAGAAGCAAAACCAGTAAATTGTATAAATATATATATAGAAAGAGATTTATACCAAGGAAATGACTCATGCGGTTGCAGATGCTGGGAAGTCCCTACTCTGTGGGTCACCAGACTGGAGGCTTCTTCTGGCTCACAGGCCGATGAGTCTGACGAATCCCAAGATTGGCAGGCAAGATGACAGGTATGCTGATAGCTCAAGTCCCAAGAACCGGAGGTCAGATGAACAGAAGCTGGCTGCAGGATCCAGAGTGAGCAAAACGCTGGTGAGCCTTGCAAGAAAGCCCACCTATATTGGATGCAGGCCACACCCCCAAGGAAACTCCCTTTCAACTGATTGGCTGCTCACAACAGATCTCATCGTGGAGGTGATCACGTTATATCAGATCTCATTATGGAGGTGATTACATCATTATACGACTTCTGAGCTACATCACAACTGCCAACCTACTGAGGATCATGGCCCAACAAAGGCAACACACAATTTTAATCATCACACCAGGTCTTTTTTCCTGTGGAGCTGCTTGTGGGTTCTAACTGCTGACCTTGCGGTTAGCAGCTGAGCAGGTAGGGCAGGGCAGGGGCAGGGCGAGTGACGTGCAGGATAGGGCAGGGCAGGGCAGGGCAGGGGCAAGGTAGGAGAGGGCAGGGGAAAGGTAGGGCAGGGCAGAGCAGAGCAGGGCAGGGCAGGGCAGGGCAGGGCGGGGGCCAGGCAAGGTAGGGAAGGGCAGGGCAGGATGTGACAGGGCAGGGCAGGGACAGGGGAGGTGAAGGGCAGGACAGGGCAGGGCCGGGTGGGGCAGGGCAGAGCAGGGGCAGGGGAGGTGAAGGGCAGGACAGGGCAGGGCAGGGGCAGGGGAGGTGAAGGGCAGGACAGGGCAGGGCAGGGGCAGGGGAGGTGAAGGGCAGGACAGGGCAGGGCAGGGGCAGGGCAGGAGCAGGGCAAGGTAGGGCAGGGCAGGGGAAGGGCAGGGCAGGGCAGGGGCAGGGCAGTGGAAGGGCAGGGTAGGGCAGGGTAGGGCAGGGTAGGGCAGGGTAGGGGCAGGACAGGGCAGGCCAGGCACAGAGCGAATAATACTCAGGAAGAGCTATCCATCCCGGCTGCCAAGATCTGGGAGCTCACGCCCAGCTCAGTGCAAATCCCCATTTCAAATCCTTTCTTTAGGTACGGGGAGCAGAATGGAGGAGGAAGAGTTCTGGGTTCAAATGTGTTCTCTGACCCTAGGGCAGTTTTTCATCTTTTACTCAACTTCCCCAGCCATAAAATGGGTCCAAGAAGACTCACCTTGGGGGCTGGTAGGGGTGCAGGAGAGCCTACATGTCCCCGGTTCTGCACGGTTCCTGCCAATGCCACAGACCCCATGAAGTTCCTTTCCTTCATCCCTAGCAAGGGGCAGGTAGGGGACCCAGGAGCTGCCCTTCAGCCTGAGCATCAGGGGACTGACCCCTGGGAGGCCTGAGTGAGAAAGGGCAGGGATGGGCGCCCTTCACTTATCTTCAGTTGGTCCTCACCCTGGCCCGGGTATGGGGCCTCCCCTTTTTCAGGAAGCCCAGCTTACTGAAATAGATAAATTAATCTGTCAGGAAGAAGGTCTTGGAGAAAAAAATCTCTCAACTCCCTCAGCCAAGAAGCTGAAAAGGGAAACTGTTCCCGGAGATAAGGAAGCAACAGGCACCTGCTTCCTGGGCTTTTTGCCTCCCTGTGCTCCCAGGCCCTGCCTCCCGGTACTCCCAGGCCCACCCTCCCTGTGCGTCCCAGAGAGAACCTGTGGGTCCACCTCCCGCAGGCATCACCCAAGCCCCATATCGCCTGGGGTGGTGGGGCAAGGGCGTGGACGGCCAAGACCCACTATCTGGCCCCCGCCCCAATTCTGACTGGGAGACCTTATGGAACTCAGTCTCCCTGTCTGTAAAATGTGGACCAGAGCACCTGAGCCACTCACCTCGCCAACAGGGCTGGAGAGAGGGCACACAGGGAAGTGTTTTGAAGAGAGAGTGACCAGTCCAAGCACTCCCGCAGTGCTAACGATGGAGACCGGAAAACAATCTCCACCTGGTAACAGTGAGCCTTCAGGAGGCCAGAGCGCCTCCCAGTGGCTGGAGATGGAAAAGGAACTTTCTCAGAGAATGGGGGAGACCTTTGTGGAAGGCAGCTAGAATTTTTAAGAGTAAGCTTTGGAGGCAAACTCCCGGGCTCACAGCCAGCCCGGCCACTTATCAGCTGTGTGACCTTATGAAAATTACTTGACCTGTCTGTACATGGCTTTCCTCATGTATAAGATGGGCGTCCTGTGGGCTCTTCCTCACTGATAGCAGTGAGGATTGAAGACATCAGTCTATGTACCGTGTGTCTGGCATGTGATAAGCATGTAGTAAATGTTGGCTGTTATTGTACTATAATAACTTACTGTAAACAATCACTTTGCTTATCTTTTCTCATTTAACCCTCACTGCCGCTCTGCAATGTGGGGGCTATTGTCTTCACTTTCTGGAGGAGCAAACAGGATCGGACAAGCGCATAACTGCTTAAGGCCACACAACTAAGGCCTGCAGCCGTACTGTTATTAGTTGCCATTTGCCGTTGAGTCTGCCCCAACTCATGGCGACCCCATGCACAACAGAAGAAAACGTTGCCTAACGTTGCCTAACTGGCATCTTCACAATTGTTGTTATGCTCAAGTCCATTGTTGTGGCCACTGTGTATTTTGAAAAAAAAACAAAAAAAAATTGAGTGCCTTCCAAATTAGGGGGTTCATCTTCCTGCACCATATAGGACAATGTTCTGTTGTGATCCATAGGGTTTCCATTTGGCCAATTTTTGGAAGTAGATCACCAGGCCTTTCTTCCCAGTCTGTCTTAGTTTGGAAGCTCTGTTAAAACCTCCCAGCCATATGTGACCCTGCTGGTCTTTGGGATACCAGTGGCATAGCTTCCAGCAACATTAAACAAGTGGTATTGTTGGTTCCCCTCCACTCTACAACCACGAGGGTGGGAAGTGCAGTGGGCCACAGGCCAGGGGACAGGGGGCTCGGGTCATGAACCCAGCACCCATCCTAGGAATTGAAGCAGGTCCCACCCTCATAGCAGCAGGGGAGGGGAAACCACAGCCTCTGCTGCGTGGCTAATCATCAACTTGTCATAAGGGCTGTGACGGGAAGTGGTACCTGGAGGAGTCATGGGGAGTGGGGAGGAGCGGGGAGAAGCGAACATTAGAAGAATTAATAAATCCCTAAATCAAGGGATTGCCTCAGGACCTCACTAGCAGACCTGGAAACATGTGAGCTGTGAATCGAAAAGAGCAGGAGCTAGAAAAACCTGTTAGCCCCCATTTCCCTAACTGGCATGGAGAAAAGCATTCTCTTAACATGGAGCTGTTGCTCAAGCGTGGCCAACCGGAAAGCCCTCTGTGGGCGGCAAAGCCAGGTGAGTCACTGGGTTGGAGGGTCCTCAGTGCAGCAGAAGAGGGAGGTGGTCAGGGACATGGCTCGGCCACCTGGAAACCCACATAGAGCAACATCTGCTCACATGTGAAAGGCGACAGCAGAGTGTCATCGGCCCTGGGAGTGCCAGCATAACGTCATGGGGCGGGGGGTGGGGGTGGGGCACACGCCCCCTTAACTTCCCAGGGGAAAAATGCTTGCCACTGTCAGAAACATGAAAGAACTGTCAAAGATCCATGAAATTAGCTGCACGGATTGTGAAATACAAGACTCAGTTCTGTTTGTTTTGTGACAATGTGGAAGCCACAGATGTTCTCTCAAGATGAAAAGCAAGCACTACCAGAGAGAGATGGTGTGACCTCCACCACCTCCTCCCAGCTACCTGTCCCCATCTACTGCTTCTCCCTTACCCATCCCACTGGGCCACCCTGGCCTAGCGTTTAGGCAGAAGGAGTCACAGAAGAGGATGGGCCAAAGGGGTGGGGGTATCAAGGATGGAGGATCAAGGGTCAGATGGGAAGTTATATAAAGGCAAAGGTAAGTGGCTGTTAAGGGTCAGAGGCCACAGCCTGGCCAGTTAGCAGATGTCAGGGGCACAGGGGCAGACCAGTGGTCAAGGAACAGAAGGGTCTTGAGCCAGGAGCCACAGTAGCCAGAGTCAGCGAGAGGAGAAAAGGGAGCTCACACTCAAGGAGAACTGACTGAGCTAGGCACCATAACTGGACATCCCTGCAGAGAGTTCCATGAATATTTCCTCCCCAGGACCGTTGATGGTGAGCATAATTGTCTCGATTTTGCAAATGAGGAAATGGAGCCTCAGAGAAGTTCTCTCAGCTCATAAGCATCAGGGCTTGGGATTAGAATGCAATTTGTCTACAACGCAATGAGAGCTCGGGTCACAAAAGTGGCTGGACAGGAGCCCCAGAGGATAGCTTGTATCCTGAGAACAGACTCAAACGATGAGGGCTCACCTCTGGAAGGAGGGGTATGCTGAGGTCTAGAAATCATAGAGTCTGCCGTGTTCTAGACCATTAATTCCCAAAGAAACATAAATGGGAACAATGATGGTCAGTAACTAACAAAGCCTTACTTGATAGATTGAATGACACATTTTGGAGCACACTACTCTAGAAGACAGGTCTCTGGGTGGCACAAAAGACCTAGTCATCTGCTTCCATAAAGATTATAGTCAACAAGACCCTAAGGAGCTCAGTTTTACTCTGTAACACATTGGGTCGCCATGAGTTAAAATTGACTCAACAGCAGCAGGTTTGGTTTTTACTTTAGAAGATGGTACGGGCTGATGTTAGGAAAAGTTGTAAAATAAATATATGGATAGGAGATACCAGAGAGTCCATGGCATGTCCACATCATGAAGAGATTGTGAGTGGGAGGCACAGGAGGCTGGTCTGGGCTTGCCTGGTGTGAAACCACACAGAGCAACATCTGCTCACACTTGAAAGGGCAGCTATTGCTTCTGCCTGACAGCATCCATCTTCCTTCTCCGGTATAAGTACCCCACCTTCCTTGGGGGTACATCCTTCCTCCACTCTCAGATTGTGTGGCTCTGTGAGCTTGTCCCTGCTCCTGGTTGCAGGAGATGGATCATGACTCAGGCATGGCCAGACAGAGTGATCATGTTGAGTTCAGAGAGGGGCCTGAGGCTCAATATAGTTAGAGAGAATCAGTCCCGGGGCTGTAGTGGAAACCAATGGGAAAGGAGCTTTCTGGTCTGGGCTTGCTCGTCTATTAAGACAAAAAAAAAAGGTGAAATGAATTTCTTTATGTGGCCTTTTGCCTTGGTTCTGTGAAAAAGAGAGAAAAAGAAAAATGCTTGGGAAATTTTTTCCCTTGGGCCCTAGGGGGTAGCCTTGCCCAGCCCACCTGGCCTGAGAGAGGAGGAAGGGTGATCACCAATTAGGCCTTTGGAGGAAGAAAGGAGTTTTTACCGTTGCCTTTGTTACAGTTGTCCTAGTCCTTTGGAGAAGCTTGCTACATTTGCCCAAGGAAGAAGCCAGTCCCTGTCTGGAGAAAATGTCAATTATTCTGCGAATACATGAAGACGCTTTCAAGGGGATTGGCCAATTTAGTCCAGCGAGGGGATTGTATTAGTTAGTTATTAAGCAAATAGGGTGTGTAAAATCGTCCTGATAGGACTGAGTCACTTGCTTATATAAGCAGCCATCCCACAGAGGTTGAGGGGAGGCCTCACTACCATCAAGAAGAAGAGCATGGAGTGGAGCACATCCTTTGGACTCAGGGCCCCTGTGCTGAGAACCTTCTGAACCCAGGAGACAGAGAGAGCTCTAATACTGGAGTGATGGCAGCAGAGCCAGAAGACCTGTGTGAGACAGTATAATGGGCTTTCTGGCCCATGGAGTGAGATGGCTACAGAGAGCTTACCAACCCACAAAGCAAGAGAGTTGAGCTCCTTCTGGCAGGAGGCTTGCTGTCAGAGTGGGGTGTCTCAGGCACTTGTCATGTAGCTAAAGGAGCTTGCTGATCACAGAGAGCTGAAGGCCCTTGGGCCGGAGGCTAGCTGGAGAAGTGATGTGCTTCTGGGCACTTTTTGGTGGAGCTAAAAGAGCTGTAACATTTGCCCAAGCAGGACAGGGGCTGAGGAAAGGTCTGTCCTGAGTGGACCTAGAAGGGGTCTGCACAGCCAGCTGAGAGAGAGGACAGAGAGACAGAGCTGTCCTACACTAAAGAAGGTAATGATGTGCTCTTCAGTTTGGGGGAACCTTCCAGACCTTGCCTGTGTGGTTTCTGACATTGATCTTTTTCCTGTTACTTCCAAACTAATCCTGAGCCCATGTTACATCCCTAAAAAGTGAGTGTGGTCAGTAAGTTCTGTGTGGCTATTACAATGAATTATTGAACCCAGCAGAGAAGTAGAGACTGCCATGGGGAGGACAACTGGTGTCAGAATTGTAAAAAGGTTAGAGAGTGAAGGTAAGTCTGATCTCCATCTCATAGGAGTCAGCTTTGGGCTGGTTCTGAAGCTAATTCTCATTCTCCTTTAAGTTAGACGAGGTCTGACACTATTGCTACCACATTACAACAGGAGATGGGAGTTGTTGGGGGCTGGCCTTCTTGTGCAAGTATGTGTATGGGTGTGATAGTGTGTGTGTAAGGAGGATAATGGTATAGAGGGGAGATTCATGAGTTAGATAATGATCAGGTTAAATTAATTCATTCTTTCTACAGACATTTATTGAAACTTACTATTACCCACACACCATGCTTCCCCAAGCATCCATTGTCCTTCTCAGCCCAACTGGTGATGACCTTTCCTCCTCTCTCAGGTCAGCTGGGCTGGGTGAGGCTCCACCCTGGGCCAAATCAACCACCATATCTCATTTCCATAACCACAATCATTGGTACAGAAATGAGTAAGTAATCTAAGCTAGACCAATCAGAGTCAATCATGGCTTTTGCAGGAGCTAGTGGAAAAAAGAGAAAAAAAGATTCTGTCTTCCTGGCTAGATTTGAATCTGGGAGGATGGTAAAGCTTCTGCTGTTGCAGTTCTTTTGTCACATAAGGAGATACCTGTCTGAGAACAGAACCAGCACAGGAGAAGTCAATTCAAAGGATAGAAAAAGACAGAGAAATTTGGTGCTGGATTTTAGCCCTGAATCAAATTGTGACTAAAGCAAGATATAACTCAGGACTTTTCAATTGTATGAGCCAATTAATTTACTCTTGGTTAGGTCTGTTTAGGTGAGTTTTTCTGTCCCCTACAATTAAAAGTCTTGAACGGAGTCAACAAAGAAGATTAAGATTCCCACCCCAAGAACTGAAAATAAATTAAAAATCTTAAAGAGACTGTAAAATAAGTATAGTTAAAACAGTTAAAAAGATAGAACAAGAAAAACAATTATAAAATGAAAGAGACAAACTTGAATAATAACCAAACAGATTTCAAGAAATAAAATTCTCTGATTAATATTAAGAACTCAGTAGATCGATTAAAGAGATGACCAGATACAGGTGAAGAGAGAAGTAGGGAGTCAGTAGGTAGATCTGAGAAAACTGCCCTGACTGCAACACAAAGAGATAAGAAGATGAAAATATGAAAGCTATGTTAAGAGACTGGTAAACACAATGAGAAGGTCCAGGATGAAAGAGTGGCAAAGAAAGAAGCACTCCAAGTTCCATATAGGTGAAATAGAAGTAAATCAACATCTACACACATTATTACAAAACTGCAGACATGGCATTAGACAAAGAACGAAGAGACACAGTAATGAAAAAAGGAATGATATTTAGGCTGACAGCAGACTTAGCAGCAGCAACAACTGATGCCAGACAACAATGGAATGAAATCATCACAAGGCTAAACAGAAATAAACTGTGAACTTGATCTTTAACATCCAGATAAAAAATTATTCAAGAATGAGGATAAAATAAAGTTTTCAAACAAACAACGGTTGATTGAGTTTATCACTCACAGTCTCTTATTGAGAATTAATAAAGGGTGTTTTCAGTAAGCAGGAAGTTGATTTCAGAAGGAAGAGATATGATGAAGATAGCAATAAGAAAATAAATTAGTAAGTATGTTGGCAAGTCTAAATAAACATTTACTGGGAAAAAAAGATGTCCATTACTAATCATGGGGGAGCTAAATATCAGGTGGATGTGAAACACTGTATAGCAATAACACAAAAGACATTAAATGGTTGATAGAAGTTAAATAATTATGAAGTCCATGTCTTAGTTGACTGAAGAATAGAGACACTGATTAGACTTAGATACATGAGTTCGTTATGTATGCATGTTAAAATATAGTGGGTTAGCACTAAAAGAATAGAAATAGAATGTATAACTTTCAAACCACTAGACTGGAGGAAAGAAAGGAATAAAAAGAATTTACTCAATACAATGAAAAAGGGAATGAGAACGAATATTCAAAGAAAAAGGAAGTAAAACGAGACCATAAAATAAGATGGTGGAAATAATTCCAAATAGCTCAGTGATCACAACGTAAGAAACAGTCCTAACAGATGCAGCCTCCTATCTCTTCCCACATGCCTGTCGGCAGCCTTTTGGTCCAGAGGTTTCCATTCTGGTTTTCCTACCCTTACTAGATGGTCAGTTTCCCAGGACAGAAGGCCTGTTCCACTGAATTCTATGACTCCTGCCCCATTGTAATCTAGCACTGGAACTTATCTAAATTCCTGAGGGGTAAGAATCAGGATCAGCACAAAGCTGGTTCCTATGAGGTAGAGGTCAGACATACCTCCACTCTCCAACTTTTTCACTATCCTGACCAGCCATCCTCCCCCATGCCACTCTCTACTTCTCTGCTGGGTTTGATAATTCCTTGCAATGGCCACACAGAACTCACAGACCATACTCACAGTTATGTGATTTATTAAAGAAGTAACAGGATATAACGCAGGAGACAGAATGCAGTTCATCAATCAGGACAGCTTCCAACCGGGATAGCTCTCTAAGCTGCTCTTGGCTGTGCTCGAAAGCAGGCCACCCTTCTAGGCTGTGCATGGACCCTCCTTAGCCATGCATACCTCTCAGCCTCCAGCTACCAGCACACTGCTGGGAGAGCTAGGGGTCTGCTTGACTCTTGAGGCTTCTCTGCCACTGAGCCTTGCTGGACCTTGCCTCACAGGAAAACTCCTGCACAGGATCTCCCGAGCCTCTGCCACTGGGCCCTTCTACGCCTTAGGGTTACAGCTCTCAACACAGCTGGGGCATGTGTTGCAGCCAAAGGCAGGCCAGCTCGACCTCCAGGTTGGTGCTTGCTCTGCTCGGTGGTCCAGCTGAATGGGCCTGGACTGCAGCTGCTTCCCTGTACGGGGCACCCAGCTCTGTTGGTGACCTCCTGCCCTGAGGTCCCCAGCTCTGCTCTGTGGGCCAATTTGCCCACTGCTGCCATCTGCTGGTCTTGTGGTTTCTACCACTGGTACTGCCGCCGCTGCTTCTCTGCCGCTTCTTGCCATCTTCAGTGTTATGGCTCTCTCTTCCGGGTCTAGGAGGTTCCCAGTGCAGGGCACCTGGACTCAAAGGACATGCTCCACTCCAGATTCTTCTTGATGGTAATGAGGTCCCCCCTTCACTCTGTGGGGTTGGCTGCTTATGTAAGCAAATTCCTTGTCTATTTCAAGGCATGGCCCTCCCGGCAGGATCACAAATCAACTAATCCCCGCAAGTCACTCAGTTCTACTGGGTGGATTTTCAAGCCGCTGTTTGCATAGCAAATCAATCAATCCCTGCAAGGTGCATAAGATAGACCAATCACAGGATAGGCCATGTGTCATGGATTGAATTCTGTCTCCCCAAAAATGTGTCAACTTGGTTAGGCCATGATTCCCAGTATTGTGTGGTTGTCCACCATTTTGTGATTCTGATTTTATGTTGAGAGGATTAGGTGGGATTGTAACATCACCCTTACTCACTCCCTGATCCAAGGTAAACAGTTTCCTTGGGGTGTGGCCTGCACCACCTTTTATTTCTCAAGAGATAAAAGGAAAGGGAAACAAGCAGAGAGTTGGGAACCTCATTACCACTAAGAAAGCAGCACCAGGAGCAGAGCACGTCCTTTGGACATGAGGTCCCTGTACCTGAGAAGCTCCTCAATCACGGGAAGATTGAGGACAAGGACCTTCTTCCAGAGCCAACAGAGAGAGAAAGCCTTCCCGTGGAACTGATGCCTTTAATTTGGACTTTTACCCTACTTTACTGTGAGGAAATAAATTTCTCTTTGTTAAAGCCATCCACTTGTGGTATTTCTGTTATGGCAGCATTAGATGACTAAGACACTGTGGCCCATCCAGTCATTTTTGCAGAATTATAAACCCAAGGTCAGAAAGGCATATATAAGAGAAACCCAGTGCACTCTACCCATGCAGCACAGTGCCTAGCCCCAAATCTGGTGATGCTTGTAAAAACCAGACCAAAAACCAAACCCACGGCCGTCAAGTCAATTCCGACTCATAGCAACCTTATAGGACAGAGTAGGCCTGCCCCATAGAGTTTCCAAGGAGCGCCTGGTGGATTTGAACTGCCAACCTCTTGGTTAGCAGCTGTAGCACTTAGCACGTAACCACTACGCCACCAGGGTTTCTGCTTGTAAAAAAGACTTGTGAACAATGGTAGCAAGGAAAACACAGAAAACTAAGGTATTGGTGACATGTAGCCATAATGAAGCAATATACAAAAGAGGAAATTCAAATGTTAAGAAACACATTAAACATTCAACCTCACCGTAAATCAAAGATAATCAAATTAAAACTAAAGACAAGTGTTACTGTTTTGTCTATCAGAAGCAGATTTTAAAAGGACAGTGCTAAATGTTGGACTGGGTGAAGAATGGCAGGTAGTTTCATACAGTGCAAGGTGGATTACAAATTGTTGCAACTTTCCAGAAAGCAATTTTACTTCCAAAATCTTCTATTGCTTAGTTTTGCTTTGGTAGCAAGTGACTATAAACTGATTCAAATGGCTTAAAAGGGAAATTTTTTTGCCCCAAATTATAGCAATGTGTGTGGGGGTATTGTTGGCTCTAAGTGTGCATTGATTGGGTGATCAAACAATGAGAACAGGATCCAGTTTTTCTGTGTCAATGTCAGCTTCCTCCCAAGGCTACTCTCTCGTGCTCACAAAATGGCTGCTGCAGTTCCAGGCCTCAAACCATACTGTCCGGGGGAAGATAGATCATCATTCCCATACTTCGCAGAAGACACTAGCAAAGGCTGTCTCCTGTTTCACTGGTGTTTCATGTGGCTAAACTCTGAACCACAACTATTTTTAAAAGGTAACAATTGGGGAAAGATGATGGGAAATAGAACGGGGAAAGCAAGGATCAAAGAGCCTAAGATTTTGGAATATTTGGAATGGAGTAAATGCAAAGAACATATTCCTGGGAAAACTTTCAGCTCTTCTCCCTTCAGATGGGGCTCCTGCTCCATTCTCCCTCTCTTTTCCTTCTGGGATTCCAATTATAGGCATGAGATCTTTTCACCATATCCCAAATGACTCTTATACTCTTTCCTATTTGTCCTATACTTCTGTTTCTACAAACTTTAGTCTTGATATTTTCTTCTGATGTATTTTCCAGTTTACTAACTCCTCTCTGTAGCTGTGCCTAATTAGCTTTTAAATCCATCAGGTTCTTAATTTCCTTTTTCTTGTCTCAGTTTTAGAATTTCATTTTCTTATAGTTTATATTCTCTGCTGAAATTTTAACCTTGTCTTTCACTGTGTTGAACATGTTAAACAGAAGGTTTTTTTTTTTAACATAAGATTTATCCTAAGCAGTTATTTTATATGCATATAGGGACACCATTTTGATTCCAGAAAAAGCAAAAGGCTCAAAGAAGATAGATACACTGAGGCTATAAAGAAAAAAGGAGAGAGAAATAGAGAAGATCAAACATTGGCCAATCCTAAATTGATTGACTGAACCCTGCCCTCCCCTTTTTACTGAGTTCATCTAATATCAGGTCATAAGATGACCTCAACCCTCCACTCAGTCATATCTTTTGAAATTTAAATTTAGTAAGCCTGGCTTTCAAGAGGAAAGAAAAGATTAGCAACTGTGGGTAAAAGAAAATCTGCTGGCAGGATTAATTTTTGGTCAGGAATTTCTTTACAGTAAATTTTTGATTTCGTGGGTAAGAAAACCTTAAAATCAAAGTGAGATGTCTGTTATTTCCTGATCATGATTCACTTAGAATCTTTGATCACTAAGCTTGGCAGGCCACCTGGTTTCTTCGGGTCTTATAGATATTGCTTTATGGGGTACCTTTATGTAAAACATCTGTTATTTTTGTTGGTTCTTTAGTTTCTTCTCTTTGTTGTTCCTGTAGTTGGAACGAGACCATTTGCTGTACCTTAGAGGCCTCAGATGCCAACCAGCTTAGTAGCTTGATAATAATATAAAAGATCAGAATGAGGAGGTCTGACCTGGGAACCCAAATTTTTAACCATGACCACAAATCACAAGAAGATGCATCTCTAGTCATGAACTTCGCTAAAACTACATCTCGACATAAACAGGAATTTAAGTCTGTGCCTGATAACTGCACTACCTGGAACCCCTGTGGGTCTGTTGCTTCTATAGTTTATTGTTTCTCTTGGTTTTTGGTCATGTCGTCTGGTCTTTTTAAATTCCTTGTTACTTATTTTTGCTTGCATGGCAGACATTTTATTTAAAAAACCGTAGCATTAATTTGAGACTCTGGATGATGTTATAATTTCAAAGGGAAGATTTATCTTTGGTTCTGGCTAGGGTCTCAACAATTCCAGGTCACCTTAATCCAATCAAATACTGGGCTGCTGACTTTGCAAGAGAGGGATATATATCTGGTTCACTCTTACTCTCAGGATGTAGCCTTTGGACCTCAGCTGAAATCCTGGAATGTTTACCAGGACATCCTTGGTGGGTACTGAATGCCAATATTTGTCCTTAGATCACTGTGACTCTGCCAAGAGCCTGACTCAGACTTTCATGTGTGCTCCTGGAGGAAAGTGGCCCGGTGCTGTGCAGATCTCAGGACCCCAATTCCTCACGGCTTGGGAGCTCTCTGAAGCCTTCATAGATTTTTATTTGCCATTTCTCTAGCTTTGTTAGTTGTTAGGAGCCTGCCATTGCTAGAGGAGAGATCATAATGGACTTTGGATCTTAATGGACTTCAGAATCAAGTTAGGTATGGGTTCAAATTTCACCTCCACCTTTTAATAACTGGGAGACTTTGGGCAAGTTGTTCAACCTTTTTGGGTCCAATTATCTCTCTGTGAGAAGGAGTTAATACCAGCCCTGCAGAATTAATTTGTAGAGTAGAAGTAATGTATGTAATGTACTTAAAAAATGCCTGACATATGGGAGGTACTCACAACATTTAGCTGTTTTCTTGTTTCCCATGTTCCCAATAAGTCTGCCTGTCTCTCATCTTGGAGCTCCTAGTGTCCAGGGCAGGTCCCTGGAAATCTTGTTTGTATGAAGGTCCAGGGGGGGTTTAGGGACAATGATGAGTGGCGGGGTCTTTTTTGTTGGGCTGAGGTACCGTTGGTGAGGACCATGCTTGTTGGGGTACCATCACCTCGAAGTCACTGGGGCTTGCCTGGGCCTGGGGAGGTGGGTGGTGAGAGGCAAGAGAGAACTCAAATCATAATCGCAGAAGAGAGGACATGTCCTGGCCACGAAAACCATGGTGTATCAGGAGGGTGAGAGGAGGCTGTGAAGGGGACATGAGTCTGGAGGTCAGGAGCAGGAAGTGGGCTGGGTGTGGGGTGTCGCTGTGCAGGGTGCTGGTGTTGCTTACACAGACCACAGAGTGTAGGGTGAGCATGGGTGTTCTGTCTTCACCCTTATGGCCCTGACATTTTGCCTCTGCCTCTGTGATACTGGGAATGTTTTCATCCTAAAAGCATGTGACTATTTATATTTTAATAGGATTATGCCAACAGTGATTGGAATTTCTTTGAGAAAGAATTTTTCAGACCCATACCATGCCAATTTAATTACAGGTTTTTATACACTACAATTACTATTTCTGGTTTTTTTTTGGATTTTATTGAAATTATTTTCTTCAAATAAGTTTTTTTTTGCATAATTTTTTAAATAATATTTTATTGTGTTTTTGGCAAAGGTTTACATGGCAGTTTAAGTTCTCATTCAACAGTTTATACAAAAATTGTTCAGTGATATTGAATACTTTCTTCACAATGTGTGAACATTCTCAGTATTTCCGTTCTGGTCGTTCCATTTCCATTAATCTAGTTTTCCTGTCCCCTTACATTCTCATCTTTGTTTTAAAGTAATTGTTGACCATTTGGTCTCACATAGATGATTTTTATAATAAGCACAGTCCTTATGGGGATAGTCTTTATTTTGAGAGCCAATCTGTTATTTAGCCAAAAGGTGACCTCAGGGGCTAGTTTTGGTTCAAGGTTTAAAGAATATCTCAGGGCAATAGTCCAGGGGAGTCTTCCAGTCTAAACCAATCCAGTTAGCCTGTTTTTTTTTTAAAGGAATTTAGATTCTGTTCCACCTTTTTCTCCTGTTCTATCAAGGTTCATCTATTGTGGCCCTGATCAGAATGGTTAGTAGTGGTAGCTGGGCACCATCTAGTTCTTCTGGTCTCAGAGTAGATGAGGCCATGGCTCATATGGGCTATCAGTGCTGTAAACTAGTTTCCTTTTTTGAATCTTTGGTTTCCTTTTCTCTTTTCTGTTCCAGATGAGTAGAGACTAATAGTTGTGTCTTAAATGACCACTTGTACCCTTTTAAGACCCCAGATACTACTCACCAAATTAAGATGTAGGACACAACTTTATGAACTATATTATGCCAATTGACCTAAATGTCCCACAAGACTATGGTCCTAATTCTTCAAACCCAGGAAACCAATTCTGTGAGGTGTTTGGTTACGTTTAAGAAGTATCTATAACTTTGCCCCTATATGCTTTATGTGCATACAGTCACAGACATACATATATGTATACATATGAATACACATATATGCACACACATATATATACTCACATATACATATTTACACACATATATGTCTACATGGAAACCCTGGTGGCGTAGTGGTTAAATGCTACGGCTGCTAACCAAGTGGTCGGCAGTTCGTATCTGCCAGGCACTCCTTGGAAACTCTATGAGGCAGTTCTACTCTGTCCTATAGGGTCGCTAGGAGTCAGAATCGACTCGAAGGCACTGAGTTTGTTTTTTTTTTCAATATGTGTACATAAATACATATATACCCATAAACCAAAACCCAAACCCAGTGCTGTCGAGTCGATTCCGACTCATAGTGACCCTATAGGTCAGAGTAGAACTGTCCCATAGAGTTTCCAGGGAGCGCCTGGCAGATTCGAACTGCCCACCCTTTGGTTAGCGGCTGTAGCAATTAACCAGTCCGCCACCAGGGTTTCCCATATACCCATATATATATATATATAAATTTTTATTGTGCTTTAAGTGAAAGTTTACAAATCAAGTCAGTCCCTCACACAAAAAACTTATATACACCTTGCTACATACTCCCAGGAAACCCTGGTGGTGTAGCGGTTAGGTGTTACAGCTGCTAACCAAGAGGTCGGCAGTTCAAATCCACCAGGTGCTCCTTGGAAACTATGGGGCAGTTCTACTCTGTCCTATAGGGTCGCTATGAGTCAGAATCGACTCGACGGCAGTGGGTTTGGTTTGGGTTTTACGTACTCCCAATTGCTCTCCCTCTATTGAGACAGCCCACTCCCTCCCTCCATTCTCTCTTTTCCTGTCCATTTTGCCAGTTTCTAACCCCCTCTACCCTCTCATCTCCCCTCCATGGAGGAGATGCCAACATAGTCTCAAGTGTCCACCTGATCCGAGAAGTTCACTCCTCACCAGCATCCCTCTCCAACGCATTGTCCAGTCCAATCCATGTCTGAAGAGTTGGCTTTGGGAATGGTTCCTGTCCTGGGCCAACAGAAGGCTTGGGGGCCATGACCACCGGGGTCCTTCTCAGTCAGACCATTAAGTCTGGTCTTATGAGAATTTGGGGTCTGCATCCCACTGCTCTCCTGCTCCCTCAGGGGTTCTCTGTTGTGTTCCCTGTCAGGGCAGTCATCGGTTGTAGCCAGGCACCATCTAGTTCTGGTCTCAGGATGATGCAGTCTCTGGTCCATGTGCCCCTTTTTGTCTCTTGGGCTCATAATTGCCTTGTGTCCTTGGTGTTCTTTATTCTCCTTTGATCCAGGTGGGTTGAGACCAATGGATGCATCTTAGATGGCTGCTTGGTAGAGTTTAAGACCCCAGGCGCCACTCTTCAAAGAGGGATGCAGATTGTTTTCTTAATAGGTTTTATTACGCCAATTGACTTCGATGTCAACCATGAAACCATGGTCCCCAGACCCCTGCCCCTGCTACGCTGGCCTTCGAAACATTCAGTTTATTCAGGAAACTTCTTTGCTTTTGGTTTAGTCCAGCTGTACTGACCTCCCCTGTATTGTGTGCTGTCTTTCCCTTCACCTAAAGTAGTTGCTATCTACTATCTAATTAGTGAATGCCTCTCTCCCACCCTCCCTCCCTCCCCTCTCTCATAACCACAGAAGAATGTTTTCTTCTCAGTTTAAACTATTTCTCAAGTTTTTATAATAGTGGTCTTATACAATATTTGTCCTTTTGCAGCTGACTAATTTCACTCAGCATAATGCCTTCCAGGTTCCTCCATGTTACGAAATGTTTCACAGATTTCTCACTGTTCTTTATCAATGTGTAGTATTCCATTGTGTGAATATACTATAATTTATTTATCCATTCTTCCAATGATGGGCACCTTGGTTGCTTCCATCTTTTTGCTATTGTAAACAGTGCTGCAATGAACATGGGTGTGCATGTATCTGTTCATGTAAAGGCTCTTATTTCTCTAGGATATATTCCAAGGAGTGGGATTGCTGGATTGTATGGTAGTTCTATTTCTAGCTTTTGAAGGAAGTGCCAAATCGATTTCCAAAGTGGTTATACCATTCGACATTCCCACCAGCAGTGTATAAGTGTTCCAGTCTCTCTACAACCTCTCCAACATTTATTATTTTGTGTGTTTTGGATTAATGGCAGCCTTGTTGGAGTGAGATGAAATCTCACTGTAGTTTTGATCTGCATTTCTCTAATGGCTAATGATCATGAACATTTCCTCATATATCTGTTAGCTACCTGAATGTCTTCTTTAGTGAAGTGTCTATTCTTAACTTTTGCCCATTTTTTAATGGGGCTATTTGTCTTTTTGCAGTTGAGTTTTTGCAGTATCATGTAGATTTTAGAGATCAGGTGCTGATCAGAAATGTCATAGCTAAAGGCTTTTTCCTAGTCTGTAGGTAATCTTTTTACTCTTTTGGTGAAGTCTTTGGATGAGCACAGGTGTTTGATTTTTAGGAGCTCCCAGTTATCTAGTTTTTCTTCTGCATTGTTAGTAATGTTTTGTATACTGTTTATGCCATGTATTAGGGTTCCTAACATTGTCCCTATTTTTTTCTTCCATGATCTTTATCGTTTCAGATTTTATATTTAGGTCTTTGATCCATTTTGAGCTTGTTCTTGTGCGTGGAATGAGGTATGGGTCTTGTTTCATTTTTTTGCAGATGGATATCCAGTTATGCCAGCACTATTTGTTAAAAAGACTGTCTTTTCCCCATTTAACTGTTTTGGGGCCTTTGTCAAATATCAACTGCTCATATGTGGATGGATTTATGTCTGGATTCTCAATTCCGTTCCATTGGTCTATGTATCTGTTGTTATACCAGTACTAGGCTGTCTTGACTACTGTGGCAGTATAATAGGTTCTAAAATCAAGTAGAGTAAGGCCTCCCACTTTGTTCTTCTTTTTCAGTAATGCTTTACTTATCTGGGACCTGTTTCCCTTCCATATGAAGTTGGTGATTTGTTTCCCCATGTCATTAAAAAATGTCTTTGGAATTTGGATCAGAATTGCATTAAATGTATAGATCACTTTTGGTAGAATAGACATTTATATAATGTTAAGTCTTCCTATCCATGAGCAAGGTATGTTTTTCCACTTACGTAGGTCTCTTGGTTTCTTGCAAAAGTCAAGTCTTTTACATCTCTGGCAAAATTTATTCCTAAGTATTTTATCTTCTTGGGGGCTACTGTAAATGGTATTGATTTGGTGATTTCCTCTTCGATGTTCTTTTTGTTGGTGTAGAGGAATCCAGCTGATTTTTGTGTGTTTATCTTGTATCCCGATACTCTGCTAAACTCTTCTATTAGTTTCAGTAGTTTTCTTGAGGATTCCTTAGAGTTTCCTGTGTATAAGATCATGTTGTCTGCAAATAGAGATGCTTTTACCTCTTCCTTCCCAATCTGGTTGCCCTTTATTTCTTTATCTAGCCTAATTGCTCTGGCTAGGACCTCCAGCACAATGTCGAATAAGAGTGGTGACAACGGCATTCTTGTCTGGTTCCCGATCTCAAGGGGAATGCTTTCAGGATCTCTCCATTTAGGATGATATTGGCTGTTGGCTTCGTATAAATGCCCTTTATTACGTTGAGGAACTTTCCTTCTATCCCTATTTTGCTGAGAGTTTTTTTTTTTTTTATCGTGAATGGGTGTTGAACTTTGTCAAATGCCTTTTAGGCATCAATTGATAAAAATCTTGTGATTCTTGTCTTTTGTTTTATTTGTATGAGGGATTACATTAATTGCTTTTCTAATGTTGAATCATCCCCGTATACCTGGTATGAATCCCATTTGGTCATGGTGAATTATTTTTTGACATGTTGTTGAATTCTATTGGCTAGAATTTTGTTGAGGATATTTGCATCTATGTTCGTGAGAGATATAGATCTGTAATTTTCTTTTTTTGTGGCAGGTTTACCTGGTGTTGGTATCAGGGATATGGTGGCTTCATAGAATGCGTTTGGGAATATTCCTTCCTTTTCTATGCTCTGAAATATGTTTGTTAGTAGGGGTGTTAACTCTTCTCTGAAAGTTTGGTAGAACTCTGCAGTGAAGCTGTCGGTGCCAGGGCTTTTTTTTTGTTGGGAGTTTTTTGATTATCTTTTCAATCTCTTCTTTTGTTATAGGTCTATTTAGTTGTTCTACCTGTTTTTGTTAGTTTAGGTAGGTAGTGTGTTTCTAGGAATTCATCTATTTCTTCTAGGTTTTCAAATTTGTTAGAGTACAATTTTTCATAGTAATCTGATATGATTCTTTTAATTTCAGTTGGGTCTGTTGTAATATTGTCCATCTCATTTCTTATTTGGGTTATTTGCTTCCTCTCCTGTTTTTCTTTTGTCAGTTTGGCCAGTGGTTTATCAATTTTGTTGATTTTTTTCAAACAACCAGCTTTTGGTCTTGTTAATTCTTTTGATTTTTTTTCTGTTTTCTATTTCATTTAGTTCTGCTCTGATTTTTATTATTTGTTTTCTTGTGGTGCCTGAGTGTTTCTTTTGTTGCTCTCTTTCTATTTGTTCAAGTTGTAGGGATAATTCTTTGATTTTGGCCCTTTCTTCTTTTTGTATGTATGCATTTATTGATAGAAATTGACCTCTGAGCACTGCTTTTGCTGTATCCCAAAGGTTCTGATAGGAAATGTTTTCATTCTCATTGGATTCTATGAATTTCTTTATTCCATCCTTAATATCTTCTATAATCCAGTCTTTTTTGAGCAGGGAATTGTTCAGTTATTGTTCAGTTTTCAAGTGTTCGATTTCTTTTCCCTGCTTTTTTGTTATTGATTTCCACTCTTATGGCCTTACGGTCAGAGAAGATGCTTTGTAATATTTCAATGTTTTGAATCCCGCTAAGGCTTGCTTTATGACCTAATATGTGGTCTATTCTAGAGAATGTTCCATGTGCACTAGAAAAGAAAGTATACTTGGCTGCTGTTGGGTGGAGTGTTCTGTATATGTCTATAAGGTCAAGTTGGTTAATTGTGGCATTTAGATCTTCTGTGTCTTTATTGAGCTTCTTTCTGGATGTCCTGTCCTTCACCAAAAGTGGTGTGTTGAAGTCTCCTGCTATTATAGTGGAGCAGTCTATCTCACTTTTCAATTCTGATAGTTTGTTTTAGGTATCTTGCAGCCCTGTCATTGGGTGCATAAATATTTAATATGGTTATATCTTCCTGGTATATTGTCCCTTTGATCATTATATAGTGTCCTTCCTTATCCTTTCTGATGGATTTAACTTTAAAGTCTATTTTGTCAGAAATTAATATTGCCACTCCTGCTCTTTTTTGCTTGTTGTTTGCTTGATATATATTTTCCATCCTTTGAGTTTTAGTTTGTTTGTGTCTCTAAGTCTAAGGTGTGTCTCTTGTTGGCAGCATATAGACCGATTGTGTTTTTTAATTCATTTTGCCACTCTCTGTCTCTTTTGTTCGTGCATTTAGTCCATTTACATTCAGGGTAATTATGGATAGGTACAAATTTAGTGCTATCATTTTGGTGTCTTTTTTTGTGTGTTTTTGACAGTTTCTTTTTCCCACTTAATTTTTTGTGCTGAGTAGATTATCTTTTTATATTGCCCTTTCCTCATATTCATTGTTGTTGATTTTGTTTCTCTATTTTTTTCTTGTATTTTATTTTGATGAGTAGGATAGTTTGTCTCCTTTGTGGTTACCTTAAAAAAAAAATTTTTTTTTTTTATTATTTCCCCCTATTTTTCTAAATTTAAACCTAACTTTAATTTCTTCGTATCACTGTATCTTCCTCTCCACATGGAAGATCTATGATCACATTTCTTAGTCCCTCTTTAACGTTTTAATGTTGTCTTCTTTTATATAATAACATCACTGTTACTCTGTTTTGAGCTTTTTTTTTCCTTTAAGTTTGCTTTGTCTTTTTGATTTCCCTGTCTGGGTTGACTTCTGGTTGCTTTGCCCAGTTTTCTAGTCTTGGGTTGATTCCTGATATTATTGATTTTCTTACCAAAGTTCCCTTTAGTATTTCTTGTAGTTTTGGTTTGGTTTTTACGAATTCCCTAAACTTCTGTTTATCTGGAAATGTCCTAATTTCACCTTCATATTTAAGAGACAGTTTTGCTGGATATATGATTCTTGGCAGGCAATTTTTTTCCTTCAATTTTTTAAATATGTCATCCCATTGCCTTCTTGCCTGCATGGTTTCTGCCGTGTAGTCCAGGCTTATTCTTAATGGCTCTCCTTTGCAGGTGACTTTTCGTTTATCCCTAGCTGCTCTTAAAATTCTCTATCTTTGGTTTTGGCAAGCTTGATTATAATACGTATTCGTGACTTTTAGCTTATGTGGAGTTCGATGAGCATCTTGGATAGATATCTTCTCAAGTTTCACGATATCAGGGAAGATTTCTGCCAACAAATCTTCAACAATTCTCTCTGTATTTTCTGTTATTCTTCCCTGTTCTGGTACTTCAATCACTTGTAGATTACTTCTCTTGATAGAGTCCCACATGATTCTTAAGGCTTCTTCAGTTTTTGAAATTCTTTTATCTGATTTTTCTTCAAATATATTAGTGCCATGTGATTTATCTTCAAGTTCAGAAATTCTGGCTTCTACTTGCTCAATGCTGCTCCTCTGACTTTCTGTTGATTTGTCTACTTCTGTAATTTTATTGTTAATCTTCTGAGTTTCTGATTGCTGTCTGTCAATGGATTTTTCCAGCTTATTAATTTTTTCATTATGTTCCTGAATAATCATTCTAATTTCTTCAATTGCTTTATCTGTGTGTTCCTTGGCTTCTTCTGCGTATTGCATTTCCTTCCTGATGTCTTGAAATGTTCTGTATATTAATCTTTTGTATTCTGCCTCTGATCATTCCAGGAATGCACTTTCATCTTGAAGATCCCTGGATTCTTTGTTTTGAGAGCTTGTTTAGGTGATCATGGTCTGTTTCTTTATGTGGCTTGATATTGACTGTTGCCTCTGAGCTATCTATAAGTTATTGTATTAGTTTATGCTTGCTTACTGTGTAGTAGCTTCTTGCTTTGTTTTGCTTTGATATGCCCAGATGGGTTGCTAGAGTGAGCTAGCTTGATTATTTTCACCTTTGGTGCTCTGATGTCCTGTCCCCAGATGGCTATCAGGTATATCAGTCTAGGAGTCCGTTCACTTTTCTTGTATGAATTCAGCTCAGGTGTCCAGGTAGCTGATCATCAAGTGCATGGTACAGACTGTCCTACAATCTTACAGGGGCAGGGCTGATTAGTGTATGCACCGGTATCTTATTGCAGCAGGGGGTCATGCTCTGAACAAGGCAGGGAGCTGAGAACCGGCCCGCAAGTGTCTCTGAGGAAGGCACGTCCCTAGAGCATGCAGGTGGGTGGGTTCTGCAGATGGACCATGGGCACCCAAAGTTTTTGTTTGTAAGGACTGAGCAGTACCAGTTATCCTTGGACCCCTGTCGCAGGTGGCTGGGTGACCTGAGTATAGCTACCAGTCCTTAAGCCCTTGATGTGGGTAGGTGAGGACCCTGTTTAATAGGCAAAGCAATATCAAACATCAAACACCTACCTCTCCACCGCACGGCTGAAACGGTTGGAGTCTGCCAACAAGGACCTATTCTTCTGAAATAGGCCCACACAGGCCCATGCAGAGGGGAAAGGTGCTCAAAGTCTATGGACCATTTATGCCTGGACAGAAGCTGCTTCTGTCCTGAGCTCTGCCGTTTAGTGGAGCTGGCAAATTATCTTTTCCCCCAATTGCAATTTTTTTCCTTCTCCAAGGCCAGGAGGATGGCTCTAGGTACGCAACAGTGCCTATCCCAGGCCCAGGGAATTCAGCCACTGAAGCCGGCTTGGTGGTGGTGGTGGTGTAGGGGGGCGCATTAAAATATACGCAAGTACTTAGCTTTTGCCGAGAGCGCCATTCTTCTCAGGTTTGGAGGTGTGAGTAGGCTGTGTGGTGGCCGCTTCTTCCTGAGGAAACTGTGGCCAAGCACTAGTACCAGTCCGCCGCCACTGCTCCGGGAATCGTGCCTGAGGGTCCCTGTGATTCTGGTCCGGTAACTCGTCTCCGCTTCTGAACCATCTCTTCCTCTCCCTGACCCTCTGTTCGTTTTCTAAGGTTGCCTTTGATGCTCAGGGCTCCTGGCTTGTCATAAATATACTCGTTTAACTTGTTTTTTTTTTGTTCTTTGTTGTAAAGAGGGTTCACTGGAAGCGTCTGTATATTCCGCCATCTTGGCTCCACCTCTTCCCCATAGATATGTTTTTGATGGTTTTTACTATTTTTTCAAAATTATATATGCCATAGCAAATACCAAATTTCCTTTTTTTCTTGTGTACATCGTAGTGACATCATTTATTGTGGTCAAGCTGTGCACATTTCACCCTCTTTTGGTGTAACTTTTCCCATTATGAAAAATAATAAGTGTCTACTATCTAGCAAGTAAGTTCCCCCTCCTCCCATCCCTGGTAACCACTAATGCTAATTCTGTATATTTACTCGTTCGTGTCATTTTATTAAAGTGAGAACAAACAATACTTGCTTTTTTTGTTTTTTGTAATTGACTTATATCCCTCAACATAATACCCTGTACGTTCACTCATGTTCCGAGATATTTTAGGAACTCATTTTTCTTTATTGCTGAGCAGTAGTCTATTGTATGTATGCATAACATTTTACTTATCAGTTCTCCCCTCGATGGACACTTAGGTTGTTTACATTTTTTTATTAATGTGAGTAGTGCAGTGAACATTGGTGTGCATATGTCTATTCAAGTCACTTCTATTAGATCCCTAGAGTATATACCTAGGACTGGAATTGCTGGGTCATTTGGCAGCTCTATCTCTAATTTTTTGAGGAACAGCCAGACTGTTTTCCACAATGGTCATATCATTTTCCATTCCCATCAGCTATGGATGAGAGTACCAATTTCTCCCCATACTCTCCAACACTTGTTATTATTTTATTTTTTTTGTCTTAGCCATCCTAGTGGGGGTGAAATGGTATCTCATTGTGGCTTTGATTTGCATTTCTCTGATGGCTTCTGTTTAATTTTTATAACAAAGTTTCAATGTATTCACAGATCAGTTTTTTATCTATTAAAATTTTTACTGATTATAACTTCTGCTATTGTGGGTTTGTGTGTGTGTGTGTGCAGTCATTATTTCTAACAAGTCTAATTTCCCTTAGTCAAATTCTGAAGATCTAAATGTACTAAGAAAGACTTAATTCTTTCCTCAGTTGCTAGCTGTAAAAATGGCATGGCGGCAGGGTCATTGTCCAACTTCCTTGTCTACCTTCACAAGAAGGAGAGAGAATGAGCATTGACCTCAGCCCAAAGCTGATTCCTATAAAACGGAGGTCAGACACACCTCCTCTTTCCAACCTTTTTACCAATTCTTACACTAGCCATCCCTCCCAAAGCATGCTCTACTCCTCTGCTGGGTTCAATAATTCGTTGCAATGGCCACACAGAACTCACAGACCATACTCACAGTTGTGGGGTTTATTAGGGAAGTAATGGTTACAATTCAGTTTCAGGGATGCTCAGGATACAGCTCTTCCATCAGGGCGGCTTCTTCTCAGCCATACCTGCAAGTAGGTCTCTCTGGCCCTCAGCCTCTAGGTTGTAGAGAGGAGGTGTGTCTGACCTCAGCTTCCTAGGAATCAGCTTTGGGCTGATGCTCATTGTTTCTTCCCCTTGTGAAGTGAGACGAGGAGGTTGGGCCAGGACCCTACCGCCATGCCACTTTTATGCTAGTCAGGTGTACATTTTTTCTAATTTCAACATTGTGTTGGTTATTTCTCTTGGTGATAATTCCTTAGTAATTATCTAGAAAGTAGATAATTGTATTTCTTTCTTTATCAATCTATCAGAACATTGTGAACCATTTTGTGAAATGGAGAGATAGCAGGGGAAGACAAAGTGGTGCGAGGTTAGCAGGGAGAGGAAAAGGCCAAAAGATCAACTGAGATGCAGATCCAGAAACAGAAACTGGGATGTGGTTGAGTTCAAAATGCCGTTCTTTGGAGTTGGAAGGCAAGAATTTTAGACAAGTAAAGGGCCAGTCTTGGTGTTAATGAGGAAGAAAAGTGGCCCAGTCTTTGGTGGAAGACCCAGGGTGGTCGGGAACAAGTCGAAGCAGGAATACCTGGAGAAGTATTATGTTGATGCTAGGAAAAGAAGGTTGAGAACAGGATGGCTACTGTTCCTGGACCTGGTGAGGCTGCCATGTGTGATCTCAGACTCACTAGGAGGCACTACCACTAGGTGGAAAACATTAACCTCCAGGAATGGTACACCTATTTTTAATCCTGTTTCCCCATTGGCCGTTGAACAAGTTACTTAGCTTTTATCACTTTGGCTTCCTGGTCTGAAAAATGGGTCTGTATCTTCTTCAGAGGGTTGCCATGAGAATGAAGCAAGATCACACAGGTAGAATGACTGGCCCTCAGAAGATTCTGAGCAAAATGAAGCTTGAATTACTAACTTCAGTGCCCCTTGGGGCAGAGACCAGTATCGGGCAGAAAACAGGTGGCTTAATTTCAGGAGAGTAGCAGAGGGACTAAACCCTGATGGTGTAGTGGTTAAAAGCTACAGCTGCTGACCAAAAGGTCGGCAGTTTGAATCCAGCAGGCCCTCCTTGGAAACCATATGGCGTGGTTCTACTCTGTCCTGTAGGGTCTCCAAGAATCAGAATTGACTTGAAGGCAGTGAGTTTCAGTTTTTTTTTGGGGGGGGGCGGTTAACAGAGGGACGAGAGACCCTGGGTGGTGCAATGGTTAATTCAGTTGGCTGCTAACAGGAAGGTTGGAGGTGCAAGTCCACCCAGAGGCATCTTGAAAGAAAGGCCTGGCAATCTACCTCTGAAAAATTGACTACTGAAAACCCTATGGATCTCAGTTCTACGCTGATACTCATGGGGTCACCATGAGTTGCAACTGTCTCTATAGTAACTGGTGGTTTAACAGAGAGGCCATGTACAAAGATGTGGGCAGGATGTAGGAAAAAACTCAAGGACTAGTGCAACGCCCTGGGGCTAGTAACCAAGGAGCCCTTTTACCACCCAGAGGCCTGCAGGGGTGAGGGGATGGAGACCAGATTTGTGTGGAGAGGCTTACTAGCTTGGAGGACCCAGACAGCCCCAGGGGAATAAATACCTCACTTTACCTGCCTCAATCCCATCTCACCGTGGGACTTCCCAAGGCCAGGGAGCTGTTAGTTCAGACCAGACAGGTCTTTGCTCTGGAGCAGAGCGCTGGGCGGGCAAAGGATGGCCCAGGGATGGCAAACTGAAGATGTTCAGCACAGACCCAAGGTGCAAACATTTCCACGTGCCCTTTGCTCTGCCTTTTTTAGAACACACAGCTCATCTCCCATCTCTGGGAGTGGGCGGTGGGATCAGAAAGCTGGGTGGCGCAAGTAGAAGCCAGCTTTGGCCGAATGTGGGCGGTCTCGTGCTATCAGACTGTTGCCCAGTGGAGATGACTCGAGGATAGAATTCTTCTTGGAAAGGTCAGGGGTAATACATTCCTCCTCTTGTCGGCTCCGGGTACAGTCAAAGCCCATTCATGCTGACCTCTGAGCATTCCAGGTTTGGAATAATTCAGATGGGAGTTCGGCTGGAATTTATCTTTGCTGTATTTACACAGAAAGACCTTAAAAAGCAAGTCGATTGTGTAAGCAAGGATAATTACAATATTTCAGGAGAGAAGTCTTAACCTACCAAAGAGGGGAAAGATGAATTCTTCAAGCATGGCAGGAGGTTCCATTCCTGGACAATGAGAGAATCAGCAATTGTCCTTTTTCATAATGATCACACAGATAGGATCACATAGGTTGCTACAGGTGATTTGGAGATGAGGCAGCTAAATAATTCTGTTTTGTCCATGCCCCGAGAGGCTGATACCCAGAGATGGCTAGAGTGAGCTGGGACCCAAACACGGACCTCTGGGGCCACACCAGGCTTTCCCTGGAGATGCAGGCTGAGGCAGCAGTGGACAAGCATATCCCCAGGCCTAACAGGTCTGAGATGGAACCAAGCGCCCTATCTTTTGAGTCCTAAGGCTGGAGCCGAGCTTATATTTCCCTGTCTGTGAAATAGGTAATGGCAATGGCCACCTTATAGACTTTCACTAAGAATCACCAAGATCCTGTGGAGACACATACTAAGTCCTCACCTCTGCTGGGCATTGAAGGAGGACACTGGATATTCTCTGAGGAACAATCGTCGACAACATCCACCCCCATGAGGTGAGCTGCTGACTCCGCCTGGGTCCTACCCTCAACCTGGAGGCCAGGGAGGGAAGCTGGCTGATAGGCAGAGAGGTGGACCCTATTTTTGGCCCAGAACTGACCCAGCTTCTTTCTCTCAGGCCTCAAATCCAGCTCTTGCTTCTGTTACAGCAAATCTGACCCTCTGAATCACACAGGCAGTGTTGCTAATGGAAGACCATGGCGGGCTTTGGAATCAAACAGGCGTGATTTCTAACCTCAGCTCTGTATTTAAATACCGAGAGCAAATTTCTTAACTTCTTGGAGGCTGTACATGGCAGACAGCCAAAGCTACAGTGCAGGTTAGGCACCTGGCACAGTGCTTGGTCCATCACAGTGGCTGGATAATTGGTGGTGGTGTTTTTATTGTTAGTGTAGTACGTTCAGTTGTTTTTAAATTGGGCAGAAATCTGGCTTTGCTTTGGGGATTTTTCCCTTGACAGGAACTAGCAGACTGTCGGGAGTATCTGCTGTCATGAGGGAGAGGTGATTGTGGTGAGGGAGAGACGTGTGACCTCATTGCAGTGGCCAGGAAGTGGCCATTTTGCCTGAGCCCTGCAGGGCTGCACTGAACTGTTGGGATTGCCAGTTGATGCATTCTGAGGCTATGCTCCCACATTGTCTAGACTCAAAGATGTGAGTGTGGCCCCTGAGCTGTGTTCTGGCCAAAAGAACACAGAACACTCACTTGCACATCGTGACCTTCCTTGGAAGAGATGAGTAATGAAGTTCAACGGCTTGCCCAAGGCTCCATGGAAAAAGGCGTCCATCATCTTAATAGTACCATTTAGATGTCTAGCTGGTCTGTGGCCTCTTCCTCATGACCCATCCTTCTCCTAAAGCATTCAATGCGAACTATTCCTGGCGTGTCCTGGGGCACAAAAGCATGGTTCATCTTTTCAAGGAGACACGGGGAGGTTGAAAGTCAAACCCATTGGAACAAGCCTTGGCTTTGGAGACTAGTCAAGTGCTTGTTATGCAATTCCTCACTCTCTCTCAGAAAGAATTAGCATGACGAGCAAAACAGAGTTCGGGGGGATTTGGAGATAAGGATGAAAAGGGAACAAGATCTATGCACTGCATACCGTCTCCACCGGGAGAGCCATGGCTATTGGGCAATCGCCTGCTCCCGGAGGAACTCTTAGTCTCCAACATCACCTAAGATAACCCAGGAAGGAAGGGGCAGCACTGAGCCACTCTGCCCAAGCCAGGTCTAGGAGAAGAGTTCAGATTCTGCTTGGTTTGCCTTGGCTTTGGAAGACGAAGGTGTACCCTCCCCTCAGGCCCATGTCCACCATCTTCATGGGCACCGACAGTGAAGTAGCTAATGCTGCTGTGAAGAAAGGCTCAGACTGGGCTGAAGAAACCTTCACTCTTGCTTTACTCAGAGCTTGAATGTCTTTGGGCCTTGGTTTCTCCATTAGGACAATGGGGTTCATATGTACTTGCCTCTTCTCTACCTAAAAAGTAGAATAGAAGCAGAGGCTGATAGCAATGTCTCCTGATAACAATGTCTCTTGGCAGAAGAAATTTTCTATTATCCCAGGAGGGCAGGCTGGACTGTGACCCTTGGGTGTCCATTTGCCAAGGAAGGCAGGGTATCATCAAGTAGTGAGGACAGAGGAAGTAGATGCTGGGGCTTCTTAGAGCCTGTCTTACTTGCTAAAAAAGGAAGTCCCCAGAGTGTGGCTGTAACTTTCAGATATACAGGAGGCCGTCAACAGGGCCACTCCCTGCACAACTCCAGGGTTTGCTCTCTGGCTGAGGAGAGTGCAGATGAAGAAAGTCTGTTGTGCTTTTTTTTGGACAAAAATAAAAAGGGAGAGAGTCCTGAGAGATCAGGCTGATCTTTTCCCAAGGGCAGCTGCAGGGGCATGTGGGAAAAGGAGAGATTGGTCAGGGCCTCCCACCTTTTCAAAAACAGAGCCACCATGCTTTTCTTCCTTTTACTGCTCAGGTTCTACATGTGATTTCCATCTTGGACAGAAGTCTTTTTAGCTCTAGTTTGAAAACCACTGGTCTAAACCAGTGCTTGGTGTACTGCGTACTCCTTGCAAACCACTTGCTTCTCCATGCCAAGATCTCTGTTCTTGTTTTCTCTTGCTGCATTACAAAACACCCCAAAACTTAGTGGCTTAAAATAGCAATTTATTATTTTCTTTAATGGGTTAACTGGGCTCAGCTGGATGGTACTCACTTGGGGTTTCTATGTTATTGAAGTTAGATGGCAGCTGGAGCTAGAGTCATCATGAGGCTCGATTGGGCAGGTGGCCCAAGATGGCTTTTTCACTCATATGTTTGGCACCTCAGCTGGGATGGCTGGAAGCCAGGCTCCAAAGATGACCCTCCAGTGAGCTTAGCCTCCCAGAGTTCACATCATTGTATAGTACCCTCCCCTTGAACACGGGCTGGCCCTGTGACTAGCTTTTAACTAGTAGAATATGATGCAAGTGATGCCACTGACTTCCTAGGTAAGTCAAGCCTTGCAATTTTGGCCAAGGTATACTATCAGAACTGCTCAAACGGATCTCACCTTTGTCACCAATTGTATTAAACCAGTCCAAAGAGGCTGATATCATTAGGCTCTGATGCCAAATATGTGATGGATAATAAATCTCCCTTCACATGCCAACTGTGTCCTGTAGAAACCTCAGCTTCCCTTCCCTGGTCAGTCCAGACTCCAGCTGCTTCACACAACCCATTATTTCTCATCCCCTGTTACCTGGGGCCTGGTCAGCAGATACTTGCCCCTTCTCTGTTTTTTAGTCCGATAATTCATTGGAACGACTCACAAACTCCAAGGAAAGAGCTATCTTTAATGTAGCAGAAAAAGGATACAAACATATAGGGCAAGGTCCAGGAGGAGTCTAGGCACAGAGTTTCCATGTCCCCAGACGACATACCCTACCAAGAGCAGATTTTAGCTGTCTCCACACAGGAAGCTCCATTGAACCTCTGTTTTCTACGGTCTTTTACTGGCTTCAATGTGTGACTGTGACAGATTACATCATGGCTTTTGAGGCCTAATCAGCATTAGCCCCCAGGTGGTCCCTCTTGGTCTGGTTAGCCCCCACTTACTGGCCTCAGGTGTGGTCCAGCTCTCAGGAATCAGGAAAAAAGGCCAAATTATTTAATGCAAGGGGTTTCCACCAGCCTCTTGAATCATGCACTCTTGAGGAAGCCAGGCACCATGTAAGAAGCCTGACAACCCCAAGACTACCAGGCTGAGAGGCAGTCTACACAGTAGGACCACATGAAGAGAGTGAGCTGCCAGGCTTGGACTGGGCTTCCTTTCCAGGACACATACTCGCAGACCTCTGACTCCCTGGAGTTGCTGCTCATCTCAGACTTTCGTTTCAGGCACTGTAATTTTTCACCAATAATATGAGGGCCCAGCTGGAAACCTAATCCCTTGTTTTGCTTCATCTGTCATATTTCCCAGGGATTTAATGGACTCTCTAAGATGGCTAGTCACAATCATAATTTGGTAAGAGCAGGGTCCCAGTGAGTTGTTAGGACTGTCAGTGTGCCCTCTGTCACCACCATCTGAGAGGTCTTGCCTACAGACCCACCACAGAGCCTGACAGCTTTCACCCAGGAAACCTGGTGAATGGGTAAGAGGCCTGTGTAAAATGAGAATATCCTGAGACAGTTGCCTCCCCGAGTGATCGAGGTGGCTTGGGTGGGGGATGTGATTACCGGGCTAGGCTAGAAGCCAGAGCAAAGGTCATTTCTTCTCTTGCTAAACTGTGGGGAGACCACAGATGGACCCCTGGTATCTTCAGGGCTTCCATCTGAACCTCTGATCTCCTGGGTACTGACTCCTTCGCCTTCCACCAGGAGAGGGAAAATGTCCTTGGAGTGGAGTGGCTGTTTGGAGTGAATGAGCGGAGAGGGGTGAGGTGCGAGGGGGAGGGTCCCACAGCCCCCTGGTGATAGTAGTTGCCACTTTATCTCGGAAGGGGGACCCCAGGAAGTCCTTGAACCTGATGTTGTTTCTGTCATGCATAGGGAGAGGCGCGGGTGAGCGTGTGGGGGTGGGAGGGAAAAAGAAATGCTGAAAAAACAGTTAGCCTCTGTTAATATTTGATAGGCAGCCAAAGTGCTTTTGTCTCCAAGCCCAGCGAGCTACCCGTGAAAAAATAAATTGCTTTTCAAGAACATTCATCACAGCAAGTGGCTCATTTCCTTGTCCTCAAACAACCCCATTCCAATGCCCTTTACCCCCATTAAAAACTCCTCAGATGTGGTAAAATAAATAAAAAAAAAAATAAAGGGGAGGTGTGAGGCCAGTGGCTGTTGAGAAGAAGGTGGAGGTTGGGGGAAGCACTGTAGGCAAAGGAGGGGTGAACATTCGGGCTGCGTTGGGCCTTGTGATGGAGGCCCACCAGGGTTCTCATTCCTGAACAGTATTTCAGGCTGCACGGGTGTGAGTCTGAAATTCAGGAGCAAGGAGGCTGACTTTCGCCTCTCTAGGAGTCCCTGACGCGTCACTGCTCAGAGGAGCCCTCCTCACCACCCATCTTCCTGGCCTTCACTCTCCACCATGCGTGCTGTGTATTTCCTTTAAGGTGATTATTCCTGCCTTTGTTTATTGTCTACTCTCTAAACATGGTATTGGCTTGACCAGGGTAGGGACCATGTCTCTCTTGTTCACTGCCATATTCCCTGACATATAACAGACACTCAACAAATACTTGTAGAGTGAAGGAAAAACCCAGTAAATCCAAAATGTGATGCTTAGGGTGAAAGGTGCCACTCAATCCAGGATGTCAACTTTCTGAGCTATGAATTTTTGCACTCGATGTGTATTGGTCATTTTTATTATTATTTTGCCAAGTGGGGACCCTCTCAACTCAATAAAATATCAATAGAATATCCATGTGCTCACACACACATTTCTGAACACCTAGTCCATGATGGCTCTAGAAAATTCCCAAAGTCTGAGATTTTGGCAGGGGTGGCCTCCCTTTTAGGTGTGTGTGAGAGCCACAGCCTTGTTTGGCCCACAGCCTCACTTAATTAAAGGGTCCCCCACACCCGACCCCAGGCTACACATGCAGATATACCAACTGATGGATTTTCCCTCAGGGAGTTGTGGAGGATAAGGCTGTTGGTCATCTCACCAATCAGTCAACTACTAGCAACAAGAATGGTCCCAGCCCATTCATTCACTCCACCAGTATTTTTGAGTGTCCACTATGTTCCAGGGGATGCAGCACTGAACGAGATAGACAGGGTCCCTACTCTGGTGGAGCTGACGCTCTAGTTGGGGAGTAGACAATACACAAAGGAAGTGATAATCACATATTAGGATATGAGCGTAAAGGAAATAAACTGGGTGATGTGATGGTGAGTGATGGGGCAGTGGGGGGAGGTCAGGGAAGCTGAAGCTTGAAGGAGCTGAAGGAGTAGCCACATATTCTAGGCCCTAGAATGGGAAGATGGTTGGTGTTAGGACAGAAAGGAGGCCAGAGGTAGGCCTGGTGAAGAGGATGCAGAGGCAGGCAAGCCAGCCTTGAAGCAATGGAGCACCAGGAAGGGTTAATACAGGGCTTCTGAGGTTGCAGAGGCCATTGGCAGTCCTGAGCCTTGGGCCCTCTTTAGGATACTTCAGAGGCATGGCCAAGGAGGCGGGGAGGCCTCCTCCTGCCAGCACCCCCCAGTTTGTCCCAGTCCAGCAGATTAACTTTTCCACTGCCCAGCAGGGCAGAAACTACCTGGTTCCAGCCCTTTGGGCACTGTGTCCTGGGGACGCTCAGCACGTTAGGGTGTTTAGGCTCCACCAGGATGCAGAACTGGTCGACCTACATAACCATACTGTTTGGGTTTGGAAAATAGATACTAACAAAGCTTTTTCTTTCTTATTAGACAAAAAGGGCTCTTTTTCAGGCCCTACTAAGAATAGCCTAATTTATTCATGCTCTCCCAGGCTGGGAAGCAGGGGTGGGGAGGGGCTGGTGCTGGACTGGTGCCCTACCCATTCCAGGCCCTGAAAGAGTGGGGGCACAGGCCAGGAAGCCCCAACATGCTCCACATTCAGAGAGACAGGCCTGGGTGGCCCACCCACCTGTCCCTCCTGGTGGCCATTGGATCCTCCGCAGCCTTCCCGTGCTGTCATTGGCTTTCATGGGCCCTTGCATCCAGCTCCTTAAAACTGTGTCCTCTGTTGCCTGGGGGGTGGGGAAGCAGAGAGAGGTGCCATTTTTGGGTGTACTTTAAGAGGAAAAGAGATTCAGCAGCCAGTTAACAGTGAATGAATGCTGACAGTGACCCAGCACAGTGCTAGGCACATGGGAGCAGAAGGTGTCAGGGAACACAGCCATAGTGACAGTTGCTTACAACAGTAGACTACTGTACTATTGTCCAGTTTCACAGATGAAGAGAATGGTGGCAGGAAGGTTAATGGACTTACCCAAAGTCATGCAGCTAGTAAGTTGCAGAGGTGGGGTTTGAACCCTGTGGTGTGTGATTCCAAACACTGCGCCACTGTGGCAACCTGATGGAGACCATATCCTAGGGATGAGATGGATAACAATAGCCCACTGTGTGTATCCTGAGGGTGCACTGACAGACCAGCACGCTAGGTGCTAGCTTGGTCAGCTCAGAAGAGGTTTCCCTCACAAGATGGCACGGGGCTGCTCCTTCAAGACTGGTCAAATTTAGGATGGCACTGGCAGCGAAAAGTCCAGAAAAACAAAAATAAACCAAAATGGCCTTTGAACTTTGGTATGAGAGCAGTTACTTAGTGGCTCAGTCAGTGAAAGAGTCACCACAGACGTGAGCACCAAATAATCTTTTGCGTAGAATTTTCATTTGAAAATCCCTTTCACCTACATGGTCTTGTTAACTATGAGATCAAAATAATCCTATAAGGTTGACATCATCTGAGTTTTACAAAGGAGTAAACCGAGGGCCAGTGTAGGAAAGAAGCTAACATTTATTGATGTTCCATCTGTTTACGTATCTCACATATTCAGAAGAGGATGTGGAACAAGGGATATTACTACTGATGTCAGGTGGATCTTGGCTGAAAGCAGAGAATACCAGAAAGATATTCACCTGTTTTTTATTGACTAGCAGCCCTGGTGGAACAGTGGTTAAGTGTTTGGCTGCTAACCAAAAAGTCGGCAGTTTGAATCTAACAGCCGATCCTTGGAAACCCTATGGGGCAGTTCTCTGTCCTATAGGGTCGCTATGAGTCGGAATTGACTGAATGGCAACTGGTTTGGTTTGGTCAGGTTTATCAACTATGCAAAGGCATTCAACTGTGTGGATCATAACAAATTATGGATAACATTGTGAAGAATGGGAATTCCAGAATATTTAATGGTGCTCATGATGAACCTGTACATAGACCAAGAGACAGTCATTCAAACAAAACAAGGGGACTCTACATGGTTTAAAAACAGAAAAGTTGTTCATCAGGGTTATATCCTTTCACCAGACTTACTCAATCTGTATGCTGACTATACGGACTACATGAAGAACGCAGAATCAGGGTTGGAGGAAAACTCCTTAACAACCTGTGATATGCAGATAACACAACATTGCTGGCTGAAAGTGGAGAGGATTTGAAGCACTTACTGATGAAGATTAAAGACCACAGCTTTCAGTATGGATTACACCTGACATAGCAAAAACAAAAATCCTCACAATGGGACCAATAAGCAACATCATCATAAATGGAGAAAATATTGAGGCTGTCAAAGATTTCATTTTACTTGGATCCACAAACAATACCCATGGAAACAGAAGTCAAGAAATCAAGTGACATGCTGCTTTGGGCTAATGTGCTGCAAAAGACATCTTTCAAGTGTTAAAAAGCAAAGATGTCACTTTGAGAACTAAGGTGCGCCTGACCCAATTGTTTCATATGCGTGCAAAAGCTGGCCAATGAATAAGGAAGACTAAAGAAGAACTGATGCCTCTGAATTATGGTGTTGGCAAAGAATATTGAATATACCTCAGAGTGCCAGAACAATGACCAAATCTGCCTGGGGAAAGCTACATCTAGAATGCTCATTAGAAGCAAGAATGGTGAGACTTCATCTCATGTACTTTGGACATGTTGTCAGGAGAGACCAGTCCCTGGAGAAGGACATCATGCTTGGTAAAGTAGAGGGTCAACAAAAAAGAGACCCTTAACAAGATGGATTGACACAGTGGCTGCAACAACAGGGTCAAACACAGCAACGATTGTGAGGATGGCACAGGACCGGGCAGTGTTTTGTTCTGTGGTACCTAAGGCGGCTGTGAGTCGGAACCGAATCGGAGGCACCTAACAACAACAACACATCTCACATAATTTTCACAGCAGCCTGAGGAGGTAGGCATTGTCTCCTTCATTCTATAAAGGAGGAAACTGAAGCCCAGAGAGGTTAAGGAACTTGCTTGAGGCAACACGGGGTTTAAATGGCAAAGCAAGGTTTTATTTGACTCTAACTCCTCTTTTTCTTTCAGATCATAAACCAGCCTGAGCAATAGATTGAGCTAGTAGTTGCTGAACAAGAAAGATTTAAAGGGTGACAATAAGGCCCCAAACCCAAACATATTTTTTGCTTCAACTTTTTACAAATGGAGGAAGCACCACCATTGTTGACTATTAGTTCATTGGTAATAAACGTTGCTGAGCCATGAGATTCTTAAAATTCAAATCTCCCTGTATGGAAGGAAGCCTTTAATTCCTTAATGTGATTGAGTTGGACAGAAATAGAGGAAGGAAAAGTATTTGGAAATACCCCTGAAGTTATTCAACTAGCTAAAACATCTACCAAATTGTATTATTGTTTTGGCCATATTTTCAAATTTCTTCATCTCTTATATAAGAATAGTCTTATAACAGATAGAAGTAAAAATGAAGCAGTCAGAGAGGTTACACTTCTGGGTAGAATGTAGTAGGTAGGAGCAAGTCTTTTCTCATGTTGCAACAACTAGAAAAAGACTGGATAAATTACATAAATCATATTTAAAGACATTGGAGATCCATGGAATCTAAGAGGGTGCGATGAAACTGAAATTTCAGAGATGGAAAGGCCCTTCCTAGGTGAATTGAGATTATTGGTTGTTTTTCATCCATGAGCTCATCTGCTGAGTCAGGGTGCAGACTAAGTGTTGTACTTTCCATAGGCATAGGAGTCTGCTAGAGAAAGAGAAATCAACAGTTCTTGACAGCCGTGTGGCTAGTCTGACAGACTAGAAAATAACAGAACCCCCAAGCCACTGCCAGCTTTCTCCACAGAACACTGAAAGCTAGGGTGCTATGGGGCACTAGGGGGCTGGGCTTCGATGGTGCAATTTTGCAGTCTTTTTTTTTTTTTTCGGGAGGCAGAGACCAACTAGAGGAAAGGGCCTGCAAGAAACAGGTGATAAGTATCTCCCTAAAGCCATTTATCAGGAGTCCTTGGGTAGTGCAAATGTTAGATAACAGGCTGCTAACTGAAAGGTTGGAGGTTCAAGTCCATCCAGAGGCACCTTAGAAGAAAGGTCTGACAATCTACTTCCAAAAAATCAGCCACTGAAAATCCTGTGCAGTACAGTTCTACTCTGACATACATGGGGTTGTCATGAGTTGGAATCTACCCCACGGCAACTAGTTTAAAAACATTTGCCAGGTAATTTGCTTGCATGTGGAGGTAGGCTAAAGAGCTAAGCTCAAAGTCTCTGAAGAGCAGAACTTTCAAGACCAGGGAGACAAAGATCCACCAGTCTCACCATCAAAAACTCAAGAGACCCATGCCTGAGAGGGGGCCTGAGTCTCATAGTCTCATGGTGCTTGAGAGATAATGCCATACTTGAGGGGGGAGCCTTCAAGAAACGCATGACATGCCTTGTCCTTCAGATGTCTGAAATCAGATCTGACTGACTCTAATACTAGAATCCATGTCCAATCCAGTTCAATTCCTGGTTGTATTGAGGCGATCAGCCCCTCTCTTTATCTGCCTAACAGAGGACAGAGGAATCCTCTCTGGAGAAGAATAACAACTCCAAGTTTTCAGTTCTGATAGATAAAATGTCTGATGTTCAATAAAAAATTTTAAGACATGTGAACAGGTAAAAAATATGACCAATAAGCAAGGTGAAAAAAACAAGAGAAAGATTTACATACTGTAATAAAGAATCTGACTCTATTTTTGATGTTTGACTTCTGACAGCTTTCAAGCTCTACTGCTTCCTCTTCTTTTTTGCCCCATATCTGGGCAAGCTTATAAGAAAGCCTGGGTGCTCCCTCCTTCAGCCCTGGCAAGAAGTTCAAACTATGAAAGCCCTGGCCCACACATAGGAACTCTCACCCCCAGCCCAGCCCTTAAGGACCCCAAAGTCAGTCTCCTTTCTCTGCTCTTTCAAGTCATTTTTGGACCTGATGAGAAGATGCCATGCTCACCTCAGAAGGCCTCATTATGCTATTAATAAACCTTTTCATGCTGCCTTCGTGTGTGTATGGTGTCATCAGTCTTAATATCTGAATCAAATTTTGGGTGTGGGTTCATTTAGCCTCTGTGGGATGATTACAATACAGATAATTCAACTGTAAGAGACAAGTATTTAAAAATAACTACTATAAATATGTCAAAGAATGTAGAAAGATAGAAAAAATGGATGAAAAGATAAAGAACTTGGGTGTAGAACTGGAATCTATAAAAGCTCAAATAGACACTCAAGAAATGAAAAAATTTAGTATCCGAAATTAAGAATTTATTGAATGGATTTAATAACGAGCCTATAGAAAAAGCTCAAACTGAAACATGAGAGAAAAAAGAACAAAAATAGCAGATCGGAATGAAAGAGATATAATGGAGAACAGTCAAAAGGTCTAATATACTGCATGAAATTGAATTCTCAGAAACAGAAGAGAAATGGGGCAAGCAATATTTGAAAAAATAATGAGTGAGAATTAAAAAACAAAAACAGATGACGCATCAACCCACAGATCCACAAAGCTCAGTAAATCACAAGAAGAATCAACACAAAGAGAACTACACAAAGGCACATTATAGTCAAACTGTGCAAACCAAAGACAAAGAGAAAATGTTAAAAACAACAAGGAAATAAAAAGACATATTAAGTTCAAAGGAGCAGCAATGAGTGGTGGCTGACTTTTCAATAACAACTATAAAAGCCAGAAGACAATTGAAGGACATCTTTGTGAAAGATGAAAATGAAAAATTTCTTTAAAAAATGAAGACAAGTCGTGTTCCTCTTTTCTTTTCCTTCTCTTCTCTTCCTGAACAATCTAGTTCTATAGCCATTTAGGAGGGGTAAAGCTATGTAATCTATGGTGTGTGTGTGTATGTGTTGGGTAGTGGAGGAACCCACAGTGGCTCAGAGCAGGGTTTCAGAGCCCAAACAGAAGGAGGAGGGCATCTTCACAGAGGGGCAGCCGGATGTGGGGTGTCAGTGACTGATCAAGGTGAATAGGACATCCACTCAGAGAGGCTGGCTTGATGTGGGAGTCAAAGGCCAAGCAAGGTGAGGTGGCCATCCTTACAGAAGGACAGAATGGTGTGGGATGTGCAAGTTTAATTGGGGAGAGGAAGGCATTTACATGGTTTGGGAGATGGTCTTGTGTGGGGTGTCAGAGCCTGAGCAGGTTAAGGAGGACATCCACATGTTTGGGATATCCACAGCTTGGGGAGTCAGAGAGAGAGTTACAGATAGAGAAAAGGAAAAAGAAAACTAGAATGAATTCTTTGCTATTGTTTTGGGATAGAAGGTATCAGTGCAATGAATGGTTTTTAAATTTATATATATAATAATTGTATAAACATAATACAAACTTACATAGACATTTTTTCTAGCTCTCTTCACACAGAACAGAGAACAGAAACACCCCAATAGCAATAAGCATCCAGATTTAGCTCCTAAATAACATTTTCCACTAAAAAGGAACCAGGGCTCCTTGGAGAAATAGCTGATTCCAGGACTTGGGAAAATATGAGGCTGGAATATCTGTTGTGCCAGAAAGCAAGGAATTACTCACAGAATGAAGGGAACATGTCAAAAGGACACAGAAAACATGAATGGAGTTTGAAGACATTATGATGAGTGAAATAAGTCAATTACAAATGCACAAATATTGTATGATCTCACTTATATAAAAATACAAGAACAGACAAAGGCAAAGAGATCAAAGTTTATTAGTGGTTACCAGGGGTGGGAGTGGAGAAGAAAGGTCGAGTTATTGCTTATGGAGCACTGAGTTTCTGTTTATGGTGATGGAAACATTCCCATTAAGTGTAATGGTTGCACAGCTGATTAACTGATGTCAATAAGTTGTATACCTGTTAAAAGCTGAATTGGCAAATGTTGTGTGATACATATTTTTACAACAACAACAAAAAGCAGCTGCTTAGGCTGCTTATGTACAAACACCTTATGGTATTTGTTCTTTTGATTTGGAGATTTAGGGTCGTGGTTTCATGGGACATCTCAGTTAACTGGCCTAGAATCATGTTTAGTGCTCCTGTTCTACCTCCTAGTTTGCCATGTAGTGTCTGTGGTTTCAAAAGCTTGCAAGCAGCCATCCAAGGCACAACATATGGTCTCTATTTACCTGAAGCAATAGAGGAAGAAGAAGAGTCAGGAACAGGAGGAGGAAATGAAACGTGTGGCTAATTGCCTCCACGAACAAACTGCCCTCTTTGCCATGAGACCAGAAAAACTGGATGATACCCAGCTGCCTTACTGAACATTTCAATCAAAGATTCCATAGAAGAATCCTGATCAAAAGGGGGAAAGATGTGGAATAGAATCTTAAATTTTCATGGAATCCAGATTTTCTGGAGTCATTAATGCTGGATGAACCCCTGAAACTACTGTCCTGTGATCATCTTTAAACCTTAAACCAAAAATATTCCTTGAAGTCTTCTTTAAACCAAGCAGTAAAAAAAAAAAATTTAAGTAGTTTAGCTTAATTAGTAAAGAATGTCCGCCTTGAGCATCGTGCTCTTTTAAAGAACTGTATATATGGAATCAAATTGACAACAACTTGAAAGAATGGATAGGAAACTTAGGGGGGCAGTGAGTTTATGTTAATGGGGGAGAAACAATTTGGAAAAACAGGGTGAGAATGGTTGCACAACTTGAAGAATATAAACAATGTCACTGAATTGTACATGTAGAAATTGTTGAATTGGTACATGCTCTGCTGTGCATACTATTAACAATAAAATAATATAAATTATTTAATAAAAAAAAAGTACACAGAAGCTGCCTTGAAGGGATTCCTACTGGCCAAATCAGGGACAATTTGGGCATCAAAATAAATAATAGCTATGAATTATAACCCTTTGAATAAAATAGGAAACCCAATGTCACTGAATTGTAGATGTAAAAAATGTTGAAGTGGAAAAGGATTATATATATGTATCTCAATAAAAATAAGAGTGAGAAAGTGTGTGTGTGTGTGTGAAACAGAGACAGAGACAGAAGTCAATAAGGAGCAAAATGATTTACATATTTTCAAAATACCTGCCCGCTGATTTCAAAGGGGAGCCCTGGTGGCTCAATGGTTAAGAGCTAAGCTGCTAACCAAAAGGTCAGCAATTTGAATCCACCAGCAGCTCCTCGGAAACCCTATGGGGCAATTCTATTCTGTCGTATAGGGCCGCTATGAGTTGGAACTGACTCGATGGCACATAACAATAATGACATCAATTTTAAAGGAAGAAGGCTGAGAGGCACCACTTCAATCAAGTGATCAAAGTGAGCATCTCCTGTAACGGGACAAATTGATATGTACCACCTTATTGGATGTAATGAGAAGAACCCAGTATCTCTTCTGTGATATTCCTTCCAAAGAAGCAGAACCTGAATGTAATCCTGGAAAATCAGACTATCAAACAAATACAAATTGAGGGACATTTTATAAAATATCTAGCCTGTAATTGTCAAAGGTATCAAGGTCAGGAAAATCCAGGATAGATCAAGAAACTGTTCTAGACCAAAGGATTAAAAAGACATGACAACAAAATGCAAGGCATGATGTTTTTCTAAAAGATATCATTGGAACAATCGGCAAATCTTAAATGGGATTTCAGATTAGATGGTAATGTATCATGGTTAAGGGTGGTTGAAGGTTGTACTGTTGTTGTGAGGAACCTGGTGTTGAAGTGTTTAAGAGCTTGGTTGCTAACTGAAAGATCAGCGGTTTGAACCCGCCAACTGCTCAGCAGAAGAAAGGTGTGGCAGTTTGCTTCCATAAAGATCGCAACCTTGGGAACCCTATGGGGAAGTTCTACTCTGTCCTAAAGTTTGCTATGAGTAGGAATTGACGACGGCAACGGGTTTGGAGTTTTGGTTTTCAGTGGTTAGAAGGAGCCCTCATGGCTCAATGGTTAAGCACTCAGCTGCTAATCAAAAGGTTGGTGGTTCAAAACCGCCTAGTGGTTCCATGGGAGAAAAACCTGGTGATCTGCTCCCATGAAGATTACAGCCTAGAAAATTTTTTATGGGGCAGTTCTACTCTGTCGCATGGGGTTTCTAGAAGTCAAAATCAACTTGATGACACCTAACAACAACGACTGTGGTTAAGCTGGAGGGTATTTGGTAGGAAACGCACCCCAACGTATTCAGGGGTGATGGGACATCCGGTTGGCAAAATACTCTCAAGTGTTTCAGGAAAAAAGAAGTTCTTTATATTGGACTTTTGATTTTCCTATAGGGTGATAACTTTGTGATTGTTTCAAAAAATTTTTTTAAATGTTTACATTAAAAAATGAAAGGAAAATAAAGAGATTTTTTAAAAAAAACAAAAGGTGAGAAAACTTACCACCAGCAGATCCACAACACAAGAAACGCAATGAAAATGACCCCAATGGAAACAGAACTGCAGACTGAGAGAACTGAAACCGGGGCGTGCCAGGAGGCTAAACATGTGAGCAGATATGAGAGAGTATTGACTATTTGAAGCAACAATAATAATGTCCTGTGGGATTTATAACGAATGTAGAAGTAAAATATTTAACAGTAGTAGTATAAAAGTTAGCATGAGGATACATGGACCTAATGCTGTTTCAAGTCTTCTCTGTTATTTGGGAAGTGGTAAAGGTACCACCTTAAGGTAGACTCCAAAAGTCAAGGGTGCATCTCTGAGCTACCCACTAAAAACTAATAAGAACAAAACAAAAAATTTGACAGAAGAGATAAAATTATATATAGATGGAAACCTCTTGGCATAGTGGTTAAAAGCTGTGGCTGCTAACCAAGAGGTTGGCAGTTCAAATCCACCAGCTGCTCCTTGGAAACCCTATAGAGCAGTTCTACTCTGTCCTATAGGGTCACAATGAGTTGGAATGGACTCGACATCAACAGGTATGAGTATATACAGATAGATGGGTAGATATATAGACAGCTATATAGATATATATATGTAAAAAAAATCCATCCCATTGCCATTGAGTCCATTCCTACTCATAGCGACCCTATAGGACAGAACTGCACCATAGACTTTCTAAGGAGTTCCCGGTGGATTCGAACTGCCAACCTTTTTGTTTAGCAGCTGTAGCACTTAACCACTACCCACCAGGGTTTCCATATATAGGTAAAAGGTAAAAATAATATATATTTGTGTGTGTGTAACACACACAGCAGGAAAGAATAAAGGCTTAAAGAGAAAATGGGATAAATTTAAAAAACAAACAGCGAGATGGTAGATTTAAACTTCATTCGATGTTAAAAGACAAAGATAGCCAGGCTGGATTTTAAAAAATAAACAAACAAAAAAATCACGTGCTGTTTTTGAGACACACTTATAAGTACATAGAAAGGTAGGAAGGTGGTGTCATGGATTGAATTATGTCCCCTCAAAAATGTGTGTGTCAGTTGGGCTGGGCCATGATTCCTGGTATTGTGTGATTTTCTAAAAAAAAAAAAGTGATTTTCTGTATGTTGTAAATCCTGCCTCTATGATGTTAATGAGGCAGGATGGGTGGCAGTCGCGTTACTGAGGCAGGACTCAACCTACAGGGTTGGACTGTGCTTGAGGTAATCTCTTAAGATATAAAAGATAGAAGCAAGGAGAGAAGATGGGGGAACTCATACCCCCAAGAAAGTAGCACCAGGAATAGAGCGCGTCCTTTGGACAGCGGTCCCTGTGCCTGAGCAGCTCCTCTACCAGGGGAAGATTGAAGACAAGGACCTTCCTTCAGAGCAGAGTGAGACAGAAAGGCTTCCCCTGGATCTGACACCTTGAATTTGGACTTTTAGCCTACTTTACTGTGAGGAAATAAACTTCTCTTTGTTAGAGCCATCCATTTGTGGTATTTCTGTTATAGCAGCACTAGATGACTAAGACAGACGGTAAAATTTAAACCATGCAAATTCTAACCAAGTGAAATGTGTCTCTATTAATGTCAGAAAAAGTTGACTTTAAAGCCATAAGTACTAATGTGGATAAAGAATGACAGTGTGTAATGATAAGAGGGCTAACTGAACAGGAAGAGATAACAACCAAATCTGTATGCACCTAATAACAGAGCCTCAGAGTATATGAAGCAGAAAAAAAAAAAAAAAAAAAAAGAACGTAAGAGAGAAATAGGCAAATCTGTAATTACAGCTGGAGATTTTAGCAAATCTTGCTCAGCAACCAATTAAAAAAAATGATAAGAAGCCAGTAAGAATTTAAAAATATGAAAAACAATCAATTTAACTTAATAGACATATATAGAACACTACACTCAGCAATGTAAAGCATACACGTTCTTTTCAAGTGCATGTTTACCAAAATAGAACAAGTGTTGGGCCATAAAGCAAGCCTTAACAAATTTCTAAAGATGAAATCATGCTGACTGTGATCTATGACCAAAGTGGAATTGAACTAGAAATGAACAAAAGAAAGATTATTAAAAACCCCATATGTTTGGATGTTAAGCAGAACACTTCTAAATAACTTGTAGGCTAAGGAAGAAATCACCCAGGAAATTAGAACATATTTTGAACTGCATGAAAGTGAAAATAGTACATCGAAACATCCTGAGGTAAACAGCCACAACACTGATTAGAAAGACATTTATAGCTTTAAATGCATGTATTATAAGAGAAAAAGTTTGAGAACCCGTTATCTAAGTTTCCATTTCAGGAAGTTACAGTAACATAAACACAAGAAAGTAAGACAGAAGGAAATAATGAAAGTAAGAATCCAAATCCATGAAATGTAAAGCAGCTACACAACAGAGAATGTTAGCAAAACAAAAAGCTATGTTATTTAAAACATAATGAAATTGATAAAACCCAAGATAAAAACGAGAGATTACACAAATTACTAATACTGGCATTGAAAAAGGGGATATTACTAAGGTTCTATAGATTTTTAAAAGATAAAAAGAGCTTATTATGAAAAACTTTATCCAGCAAATTAAAAAACCCAAAAACCCAGTGCCTGTCGAGTCAAAACATATTAAACGGGAAAATTTCTTGAAAAACACTACTTACCAAAATTGACACAAGAATAAATAGAAAAATCTGACTAACTCAATAACTATTAAAGAAACTATAACTGAATTTGTAATCGAAAACTTTACCACAAAGAAAACTGCCCAGACGACTTCAACATTAAATTCTTCCAAACATTTAAAGAATAATACCAATCTTCCATAACATGTTCAGAGAATACCAAAGAGGGAGCACTTTCCAACTTATTTTATGGGGCCAGCATTACCTCGCTACCAAAACCTGACAAGGCCATTGTAGGAAAATAAAATAATATTATAGATCCATATCTCTGTGAACCTATTCTCAAAATATAAAAGAAGAACAAATTGGATCTAGTAATGTATAAAAAAGATAATAATATGTCATAACTAAATGGAGTTTATTCCAGGAGTGTAAGGCTGGTCCAATGTTAGAAATCCACTATATTAACAGAATAAAGGAAGGAAAAAAAAAATGCAAGAAAAAAACATTTGACAAAATTCAACACTCACTTAAGAAAAACTCTCAGCACGTCAGGGATAAAACAACTTCGTTAATCTGTTAAGCGTTATTTATTTATTTTTTAAACAATGCCCTACAATTAATATCATATTTAATGGTAAAATATTGAACATTTTCCCTTTGAGGCTCAGAACTCTCTCTGCTTCTATTTGACTGTGTACCAGAAGTCCTTGCTAGTGCCAAAAGGCAAAAAATGAACAAACAAAAAACCAACCAAACAAAATAAAACAATAAAATGAAATAAAAGGCATATAACTTGGAAAGGAAGAAGTAAAACAGTTTATTCAGCTAGAACATGATTTATGTATGTAGAATATCCACAAGTATCTACAAACAAGCAATTAGAATTAATAACTAAATTTTAAAAAGTGTTTGGATATAAGGTAATATAAATAAATCAATCATTTTCTATGAACCAGGAACAAATTACTAGAAAATAGAATTAAAGTAGTGGCATTTAAATTAGCATCGCAAAATCAAATGCCTAGGAATAAATGAAAGATATATGTTATGGATTGAATTGCAGCCCCCCAAAATATGTATTGTAAATTCTAACCCCTATGGCTGGAAACCCTGGAGGCATAGTGGTTAAGTGCTACAGCTGCTAACCAAAAGGTCAGCAGTTCGAATCCACCAGGCACTCCTTGGAAACCCTATAGGGTTTCTATGGTCAGAATTGACTGGACGGCAATGTGTTTGTTTTTTTTTTTATACCTGTGGTTATAATCTCATTTGGGAATTGGTTTTCTTTGTTATGTTAAGAGGTCATATCAGTGTAGGATGTATTTTAAGCCAAGCACCTTTGAGATATAAAAACAGCAGATCAGTCACAGAGTAACAAACAGAGATGGGGGAAAACAGATACCAAGCCACATGGAGATTACCAAGGAACTGAGTAACAGCAACTGAAAAGAGACAGGGATGTTCCTCCAGAGCTGACAGACATAGAAGTTTTCCCTTAGAGCTGGTGGCCTGAATTTGGACTTCTAGCTTCCTAAACTGTGAGACAGTAAATTTCTGTTTGTTAAAGCCACTCACTTGTGGTATTTCTATTATAGCAGCACTAAATGACTAAGGCAATGTGCAAGACCTGTACACAGCAAACTACAAAACACTGCTGAGAGAAACTAAAGGAGACTTAATGAAATGGAGAAATATACCATGTTCATGGATGGAAGACTAAATATTGTTAAGATGTCAATTCTCCCAAAGTTAATCTGTAGATTCAGTGCTATCTCAGGTGAAATTCGTGCTGATTTCTTTTTGTGGAAATTGACAAATTGATTCTAAGATTTATACGAAAACAAAAGAATCTAGAATAGTCAAGACAAACTTGAAGCAGAACAACAAATTCTACAGACCTACTATAAAGCTACAGTAATTGGACAGTGTAGTATTGGAACAAGGACAGACAAAAAGATGAGTGGAACAATATAGAGTCCAGAAATAGTCCCATACATGTATGGCCACTTGGTTTACAACAAAGTGCTGCAATTCCGTAGAGAAATGATTGACTTTTCAATTAATTGTGCTGAACCAACTACATATCTGATATGGAAAAAAAGGAACCTTGACCCCTACTTCACAGCATATATAACAATTAATGGATCATAGGTGGAGAAAGATAAACAATAAAACTCCTAGGAGAATATCTTCATGGCTTTGGTGTCAATGAATAATTCTTAAAAACTCAAAAACACTAAATATAAAAAAAAAACTGATAAATTAAATTTCTTTAAAATTAAGAGTTTCTTTGCATCAAAAGACAACATTAAGAGAGTGAAAAGACAAGCCATAGACTGGGAAAAGACATTTGCAATAAAAAACCAGCCAAAGTCTTTTACCTAGAATTCACATACACATACTAATTAAAAATGGGCAAAGACTTGAACAGGCAGTTCACCAAAATGGATATTCCAAAGGTTAATCATCATATGAAAAGGTACTCGACATCATTATATGTCAGCGAAATTCAAAGTAAAATCACAATGAGATACCACTATGCATACACCAGAATGGCTAAAATCCAAAAGGCAAGAATGTGGAACAATAAAACTTTCTTACTTTGTTAGTGGGAATGTAAACTAGTACAACTTTGGAAAACTGCTAGACAGTGTTTACTAAAGCTATACATGCTGACCCTATGGGACAGCAATTTCAGTCTTAATTATATATATATAATTTTACATATATGGAAATCCTGGTGGCATAGTGGATATGTGCTATGGGTGCTTATGAAAGAGTCAGCAGTTCAAATCCACCAGTCACTCCTTGGAAATTCTATGGGGCAGTACTACTCTGTCCTATAGGTTTGCTATGAGTCGGACTTGGCCGGACTGCAATGGGTTTGGCTTTATATATATATATATATATATATATATATATATATACACACACACACACGTATGTAGATATATATATGTGTATAACAACTATATATATATATATAGTTGTTAGGTGCCGTCAAGTCGGTTCCAACTCATAGTGATCCTATGTACAACAGAACAAAACACTGCCTGGTCCTGCGCCATCCTCAAGATCGTTGTTATGCTACAGCCCGTTGTTGAAACCATCGTGTCAATCCATCTCGTTAAGAGTCTTCCTTTTTTTCGCTGACCCTCTACTTCACCAAGCATGGTGTCCTCCTCTGATCCCTCCTGATGTATATGCTGAAGAGATATAAACGCGTATTTCCATCAAAATACATGTTCAAATGTTCAGCACAGCTTCATTTATATAGCCAGAATGGAAACAATCCATCTTTTCATCAATAACAAAATATACAAATGAATTGTGGTATATTGACAAATTGCACACTACAGAGCTATGAAAACCAGACATTATGCTGGTGAAAGAAACTAGATACAGGAGTGTGTACTCTATGATTACATTCATATGAAGTTCAATAATGGGTAAAACTGATGGTGATGTAAGACAGAATGGTAGCTACCTCTGTGGGGGTGGGAAGGGGCCCAGGGGAAATTCCAGGATGTTCTACATCATGACCTGGTAAGACATGGGGGCATACAAGTGCAGAAGTTCACTGAGCAGAACTTATTTGCATAAATAAATATTTATGTGCTTTACCGCATGTTTATTATACCAGGAAAAGTTTTTAAAAGAAGCAATTTGGATTTAAAAAAAATTATTTTGAGGTCAATTTTACATTATAAAAAAGAGACTGAAGAAACAAAACAACTTGATGTAATGCACCCTCTTTTCTTTGAACCTTGCCAAAACCAGCATCTTTAAAAGACATTTTGAGGCAAGTGGGGAAATATAAAGTTGAACTGGATGCTACATGGATATGAGTTGCAGAACGGTGCTTCCATTGTGACACCACGTCATCTTTTTTTTTTTAATAATTTTTATTGTGCTTTAAGTGAAAGTTTACAAATCAAGTCTGTCACATATAAGCTTATATACACATTACTCCATACTCCCACTTACTCTCCCCCTAATGAGTCAGCCTGCTCCCTCCTTCCAGTCTCTCCTTTCATGACGATTTTGCCAGTTTCTAACCCTCTCTACCCTCCTATCTCCCCTCCAGACAGGAGATGCCAACACAGTCTCAAGTGTCCACCCGACACAAGTAGCTCACTTTTCGTCAGCATCTCTCTCCAACCCATTGTCCAGTCCCTTCCATGTCTGATGAATTGTCTTCGGGAATGGTTCCTGTCCTGGGCCAACAGAAAGTTTGGGGACCATGACTGCCGGGATTCCTCTAGTCTCAGTCAGACCATTAAGTCTGGTCTTTTTATGAGAATTTGGGGTCTGCATCCCACTGATCTCCTGCTCCCTCAGGGGTTCTCTGTTGTGCTCCCTCTCAGGGCAGTCATCGGTTGTGGCCGGGCACCAACTAGTTCTTCTGGTCTCAGGATGATGTAGGTCTCTGGTTCATATGGCCCTTTCTGTCTCTTGGGCTCTTAGTTGTCGTGTGACCTTGGTGTTCTTCATTCTCCTTTGATCCAGGTGGGTTGAGACCAATTGATGCATCTTAGATGGCCGCTTGTTAGCATTTAAGACCCCAGACGCCACATTTCAAAGTGGGAAGCAGAATGTTTTCATAATAGAATTATTTTGCCAATTGACTTAGAAGTCCCCTTAAACCATGGTCCCCAAACCCCTGCCCTTGCTCCGCTGACCTTTGAAGCATTCAGTTTATCCCGGAAGCTCCTTTGCTTTTGGTCCAGTCCAGTTGAGCTGACCTTCCATGTATTGAGTATTGTCCTTCCCTTCACCTAAAACAGTTCTTATCTACTAATTAATCAGTAAATAACCCTCTCCCACCCTCCTTCCCTCCCCCCCTCGTAACCACAAAAGTATGTGTTCTTCTCAGTTTATACTATTTCTCAAGATCTTATAATAGTGGTCTTACACAATATTTGTCCTTTTGCCTCTGACTAATTTCACTCAGCATAATGCCTTCCAGGTTCCTCCATGTTATGAAATGTTTCACAGATTCGTCACTGTTCTTTATCGATGCATAGTATTCCATTGTGTCAATATACCATAATTTATTTAACCATTCATCCGTTGATGGACACCTTGGTTGCTTCCAGCTTTTTGCTATTGTAAACAGAGCTGCAATAAACATGGGCGTGCATATATCTGTTTGTGTGAAGGCTCTTATTTCTCTAGGGTATATTCCGAAGAGTGGGATTTCTGGGTTGTATGGTAGTTCTATTTCTAACTGTTTAAGATAATGCCAGATAGATTTCCAAAGTGGTTGTACCATTTTACATTCCCACCAGCAGTGTATAAGAGTTCCAATCTCTCCGCAGCCTCTCCAACATTTATTATTTTGTGTTTTTTGGATTAATGCCAGCCTTGTTGGAGTGAGATGGAATCTCATCGTAGTTTTAATTTGCATTTCTCTAATGGCTAATGATCGAGAGCATTTTCTCATGTGTCTGTTAGCTGCCTGAATATCTTCTTTAGTGAAGTGTGTGTTCATATCCTTTGCCCACTTCTTGATTGGGTTGTTTGTCTTTTTGTGGTTGAGTTTTGACAGAATCATATAGATTTTAGAGATCAGGCGCTGGTCGGAGATGTCATAGCTGAAAATTCTTTCCCAGTCTGTAGGTGGTCTTTTCACTCTTTTGGTGAAGTCCTTAGATGAGCATAGGTGTTTGATTTTTAGGAGCTCCCAGTTTTCTGGTCTCTCTTCGTCATTTTTGGTAATGTTTTGTATTCTCTTTATGCCTTGTATTAGGGCTCCTAAGGTTGTCCCTATTTTTTCTTCCATGATCTTTATCATTTTAGTCTTTATGTTTAGGTCTTTGATCCACTTGGAGTTAGTTTTTGTGCATGGTGTGAGGTATGGGTCCTGTTTCATTTTTTTGCAAATGGATATCCAGTTATGCCAGCACCATTTGTTAAAAAGACTATCGTTTCCCCAAGTAACTGACACTGGGCCTTTGTCAAATATCAGCTGCTCATATGTGGATGGATTTATATCTGGGTTCTCAATTCTGTTCCACTGGTCTATGTGTCTGTTGTTGTACCAGTACCAGGCTGTTTTGACTACTGTGGCTGTATAATAGCTTCTGAAATCAGGTAGAGTGAGGCCTCCCACTTTCTTCTTCTTTTTCAGTAATGCTTTGCTTATCCGAGGCTTCTTTCCCTTCCATATGAAGTTGGTGATTTGTTTCTCTATCACCTTAAAAAATGACATTGGAATTTGGATCGGAAGTGCATTGTATGTATAGATGGCTTTTGGTAGAATAGACGTTTTTACTATGTTAAGTCTTCCTATCCATGAGCAAGGTATATTTTTCCACTGAAGTATGTCCTTTTGAATTTCTTGTAGTAGAGCTTTGTAGTTTTCTTTGTATAGGTCTTTTACATCTTTGGTAAGATTTATTCCTAAGTATTTTATCTCCTTGGGGGCTACTGTGAATGGTATTGATTTGGTTATTTCCTTTTCAATGTTCTTTTTGTTGATGTAGAGGAATCCAAGTGATTTTTGTATGTTTATCTTATAACCTGAGACTCTGCCAAACTCTTCTATTAGTTTCAGTAGTTTTCTGGAGGATTCCTTGGGGTTTTCTGTGTATAAGATCATGTCATCTGCAAATAGAGATAATTTTACTTCCTCTTTGCCAATCCGGATGCCCTTTATTTCTTTGTCTAGCCTAATAGCTCTGGCTAGGACTTCTAGCACAATGTTGAATAAGAGCGGTGATAAAGGGCATCCTTGTCTGGTTCCCATTCTCAAGGGAAATGCTTTCAGGCTCTCTCCATTTAGAGTGATGTTGGCTGTTGGCTTTGCATAGATGCCCTTTATCATGTTGAGGAATTTTCCTTCAATTCCTATTTTGGTGAGAGTTTTTATGATAAATGGGTGTTGGACTTTGTCAAATGCCTTTTCTGCATCAATTGATAAGATCATGTGGTTTTTGTCTTTTGTTTTATTTATATGGTGGATTACATTAATGGTTTTTCTAATATTGAACCAATCTTGCATTACCTGGTATAAATCCCACTTGGTCGTGGTGGATTATTTTTTTGATATGTTGTTGAATTCTATTGGCTAGAATTTTGTTGAGGATTTTTGCATCTATGTTCATCATGAGGGATATAGGTCTGTAATTTTCTTTTTTTGTGATATCTTTACCTGGTTTTGGTATCAGGGATATGGTGGCTTCATAGAATGAGTTAGTTAGTATCCCGTCATTTTCTATGCTTTGAAATACCTTTAGTAGTGGTGGTGTTAACTCTTCTCTGAAAATTTGGTAGAACTCTGCAGTAAAGCTGTCTGGGCCAGGGCTTTTTTTTTGTTGGCAGTTTTTTGATTACCGTTTCAATCTCTTTTTTTGTTATAGGTCTATTTAGTTGTTCTACTTCTGATTGTGTTAGTTTAGGTAGGTAGTGTTTTTCTAGGAATTCATCCATTTCTTCTAGGTTTGCAAATTTGTTAGAGTACAATTTTTTGTAATAATCTGATGTGATTCTTTTAATTTCAGTTGGGTCTGTTGTGATGTGGCCCATCTCGTTTCTTATTCAGGTTATTTGTTTCCTTTCCTGTATTTCTTTAGTCAGTCTGGCCAATGGTTTATCAATTTTGTTAATTTTTTCAAAGAACCAGCTTTTGGCTTTGTTACTTCTTTCAATTGTTTTTCTGTTCTCTAATTCATTTAGTTCAGCTCTAATTTTTATTATTTGTTTTCTTCTGGTGCCTGATGGATTCTTTTGTTGCTCACTGTCTATTTGTTCAAGTTATAGGGAGAGTTCTCTGATTTTGGCTCTTTCTTCTTTTTGTATGTGTGCATTTATTGATATAAACTGACCTCTGAGCACTGCTTTTGCTGTGTCCCAGAGGTTTTCATAGGAAGTTTTTTCATTCTCGTTGCATTCTATGAATTTCTTTATTCCCTCCTTAATGTCTTCTATAACCCAGGCTTTTTTCAGCAGGGTATTGTTCAGTTTCCAAGTATTTGATTTCTTTTCCCTAATTTTTGTGTTATTGATTTCCACTTTTATGGTCTTGTGGTCTGAGAAAATGTTTTGTAATATTTCAATGTTTTGGATTCTGCAAAGGTTTTATGACCTAATATGTGGTCTATTCTAGAGAATGTTCCATGTGCGCTAGAAAAAAAAGTATACTTTGCAGCAGTTGGGTGGAGAGTTCTGTATAAGTCTATGAGGTCAAGTTGGTTGATTGCAACAATAAGTCTTCCGTGTCTCTATTGAGCTTCTTACTGGAAGTCCTGTCCTTCTCCGAAAGTGGTGTGTTGAAATCTCCTACTATAATCGTGGAGGTGTCTATCTCACTTATCAGTTCTGTTAAAGTTTGTTTTATGTATCTTGCAGCCCTGTCATTGGGTGCATACATATTTAATATGGTTATATCTTCCTGGTCAATTGTCCCTTTAATCATTATGTAGTGTCCTTCTTTATCCTTTGTGGTGGATTTAACTTTAAAGTCTATTTTGTCAGAAATTAAAATCGCTACTCCTGCTCTTTTTTGCTTGTTGTTTGCTTGATATATTTTTTTCCATCCTTTGAGTTTTAGTTTGTTTGTGTCTCTAAGTCTAAGGTGTGTCTCTTGTAGGCAGCATATAGACGGATTGTTTTTCTTTATCCAGTCTGAGACTCTCTGTCTCTTTATTGGTGCATTTAGTCCATTCACATTCAGCGTAATTATAGATATGTTTTTTTTTTTTTTATGTGTTTAGTGCTGTCATTTTGATGCCTTTTTGTGTGTGTTGTTGACAATTTTCATTTTTCCACTTACTTTTTGGGCTGAGACGTTTTTCTTTGTAAATCGTGTGTTCCTCATTTTCATAGTAGTTGACGTTATGTTTGTGAGTCATTACGTTTTTCATGGTTTTTATTTTGAGTTATGGAGTTGTTATACCTCTTTGTGGTTACCTTAATATTAACCCCTATTTTTCTAAGTAAAAACCTAACTTGTATTGTCCTATATCGCCTTGTATCACTCTCCATATGGCAGTTCTATGCCACCTTTATTTAGTCCCTTTTTGATTATTGTGATTTTTTACATATTGACTTCAATGATTCCCTGTTTTGAGCATTTTTTTCTTTTTAAAATTAATCTTAATTTGTTTTTGTGATTTCCCTATTTGAGTTGATATCAGGATGTTCTGTTCTGTGACCTTGTGTTGTGCTGGTATCTGATATTATTGGTTTTCTGACCAAACAATTTCCTTTAGTATTTCTAGTCGCTTTGGTTTGGTTTTTGCAAATTCTCTAAGCTTGTGTTTATCTGTAAATGTTTTAATTTTGCCTTCATATTTGAGAAAGAGTTTTGCTGGATATATGATCCTTGGCTGGCAGTTTTTCTCCTTCAGTGCTCTATATATGTCATCCCATTGCCTTCTTGACTGCATGGTTTCTGCTGAGTAGTCTGAACTTATTCGTATAGGAGACCTTTCTTTTATCCCTGGCTGCTTTTAAAATTTTCTCTTTATCTTTGGTTTTGGCAAGTTTGATGATAATATGTCTTGGTGATTTTCTTTTTGGATCAATCTTAAATGGGGTTCGATAAGCATCTTGGATAGATATCCTTTCGTCTTTCATGATGTCAGGGAAGTTTTCTGCCAACAGATCTTCAACTATTCTCTCTGTATTTTCTGTTATCCCTCCCTGTTCTGGGGCTTCAATTACACACAAGTTATTCTTCTTGATAGAGTCCCACATGATTCTTAGGGTTTCTTCATTTTTTTTAATTCTTTTATCTCCTTTTTTTTCCAGCTATATTGCTGTCAATTCCCTTGTCCTCCAGAACCCCCACCCTGCATTCCAATTGCTCGATTCTGCTCCTCTAACTTCCTATTGAGTTGTCTAATTCTGTAATTTTACTGTTAATCTTTTGGATTTCTGAATGCTGTCTCTCTATGGATTCTTGCAGCTTGTTAATTTTTCGACTATGTTCTTGAGTAATCTTTTTGAGTTCTTCAACTGCTTTATCAGTGTGTTCCTTGGCTTTTCCTGTAGATTGCCTTATTTCATTTCTGAGGTCATCCCTGATGTCTTGAAGCATTCTTTAAATTAGTTTTTTATATCTGCATCTGGCAATTCCAGGATTGCATCTTCATTTGGGAAAGATTTTGATTCTTTAGTTTGGGGAGTTGTAGAAGCAATCGTGGTCTGCTTTTTTATGTGGTTTGATATCGACTGCTGTCTCCGAGCCATCTCTAAGATATTGTAGTGATTTACCCTGGGTCTTATCTTGTTTTGTTTTCTTTCGATATATGTAGATGGGCTACTAGATTGTGCTTTCTTTATTGTTGTAGCCCTTGAATCACTTATGTCCTATTACCAGCTGGTTTGGGCTGTTACCAGATATATAAGCCTAAGAATCCATTCACTATTCTTGAGTAGAATCTGATTTGGGGTCATCAAGTGTGTGGTGCAGACTGTCACCTATCCACCTAGGGAAGTAGAGGTGATAGTTGTGTGCACCAGATTCTAGTAGCAGCAGGGGTTCACACTCCAGGGGAGGCAGGATGCTGACAGGTTTCCCCCAAGTGCCAGTGGGACAGGTGTGTTTCTATTCCTAAAGCACTTTGGTGGGTGGGCTCTGCAGCTGTACCTTAGGTCCCCAATGCAAGTACCTCTACAGATTGATAGGTGTCACCCTCCTTAGACCCCTAAGGCAGGAGGCTAGGTGGTCTGGGGGGAGCTTCAGCCCTCGGTTCCCTGTTGTGGGTCAGTGAGGGCTCTGTTGAATATGCAGAGATATCAGACCTGGGAAGCTTGTCTTTCCAGTAATCCTCTAAAACAATTACAGTCAGATCCCCATCAGAATTGCCTTTGCATAATAATAGCCACCTTGTTCCCTGTGGGGATGAAAGCCCAAGACTGTGGATCACATATGTTTGGCTGGAGCTGGTTCTGTGTTTTTAGTCCAATTAGGGAAGGATTTTTGGTCCCTGGGTTTTTTGTAGGTACTTTTCTCAGGCCAGGAGAATGGGTTAGGAAAAGACGAAAAAAGAAAAAGAAAAACCGCAGTGCACTTCACTCTCTGGGTCAGGAAATTCCAATGTTAATGAAGCCGCCCAGGAAGGGGAGGGGAGGGTTCAGATAAACAGAGAGTAGCACCCTGGAATATAGACAAAATTACTTATCTTGCTTGGGATGACTGTTTTATCTGAGATTACAGAGTGGCGTGTTGACTGTGTGTGCTGGCTGGGTAGAGATTGCCCCTGAAGGTCAGGCCCCCATCCCGTGCTTGCGCTGTCTCAGAAGCGGTGGTCAGTTACTCTGCTCCTAGTCCAAAGCCCAGTGCCAAGGTTCCCTGGCTGGGCCTCCGCACTCCAGGCTCCAACACCAGTCGCTGCCTCCCGGTGACTTCTCCTCCTATCAGCCGCGTCGCTGTGCTGCCTGCATGCACTGGCTGGGCTTCCCCCCTGGTCACTTCCGGGGGCTAGGGCTGCGTCCCGTGTTTGCGCTGTCTCAGGACGCCATGCTCAGCTCCCCTGCACCCAGTCCAAAGCCCAGCGCCAAGGTTTCCTGACTGGGACGCTGGCTCCAGGCTCCGAAAACAGTCGCTGCTTCCCCGTTGTTGTTGGTTCTCAGTCTCTGTCACTCAGGTCAACTCTTTAGATCTGTGTTTGATGGTCAGGGTTCGTAGATTGTCATGTGTGTGATCGATTCACTTGTTGTTCCAAGTCTCTGTTGCAAGAGGGATCCGAGGTAGCTTCTACCTAGTCAGCCATCTTGGCCCCCCATATGCCATCTTTTAACACACATAGAATAATACTCTCTATTATGAATGCACACATGCATAGAAAGGATAAAAACATGGCCACACCAAAGTTGGGATGGTGGTTTCCTCTAAGGATAGGAGTTACATTAAGGGAGGGAAAAGGAGCAGAAGAGGGATACAAATGGGACTTCCATTGTCTCTGCAATGTTTTGTTTCTTTGTAAAAAATTGGAAGGAAACATTGTTATAATTATCACCACTGAACAGGCCGTAAATGGACGTGCACTATTGTGTTCTCTGCACTTTTGCATAGTTTTTGAAACTTCTCATTACAGAGAAGAGATGAAATTAGTGTCCTTGACAAGCATGAAGAACAGACTTAGTAGGTGTGAAAGAGCCTCAGGATGGGAGGTGGTGGCCAGAACATGGGAAGGTGGGGCCTCAGAGTTAGGAGGGAGGAATGGCAGGAAGGGCTTGAGCCTGGGGGGATGCTTCCTGTGGGGGAGGGCTGAAAAGGTCTCCCCTTGAGAGACATCACCCCTCCTGCCTCCTTCCCCATCGTGCTGCACTTCCCTAAGCTCTTGGTCCTGTCATCCTTCTGACTTGTCTACCAAGAACCTATCAAGGGAGTTGAATCTAAAAGGTAGGCCTGGTTTTCCTGTGCTAGACCCTCATTGGTGTACACACAAACCCTACCTTGGATCATCTATCTCCTCTCTGGTTTGTCTAATTTTCCACCTTTACAGCTAGGGGAACTGAAATCCAGAGAGGGTCAGCATCTTGCCCAAGTCCTCACCAGGACAGAACTCTTTCCACGGTGCCAAGGAGTTTCTCTGGGCTGAGTGCCTTGGGGTAAGCAGATTCCTCCTAGAGGAGAGAGTTTTTGCAGCTGACACCAATCAGGACCTTCTGCAAGTCCCAGGTCAGGCTGTAAGTTGTGAAAGAAGCTTCAGGCCTCATGGTAATTGGCAGAGGGGCACTCCAAGAATCAAAAGAGCACTTAGCCTGTCAATGTAACAGTGCAACGTGTAAAAGATACATACGAATCACTAATTTATTAACTGCAAAATCACTGGGATGAGCTGCTTCACATACACAAATGTGGTAGGCCCCCCAAAGATGCCCACGCCGTAGTCTCCACAACCTGTGACCGTGTTACCTTATGTGGTCAAAGGGACTTTGCAGGTGTGATTAAATTAAAGATCTTGAGATGTGGAGATTTTCCTGGCTTACTCGGTTGGGCCCAATATAGTCATTGGGGATCTTATGGATGAGAAACAACAGGGTCAAAGTCAGAGACTAGGAGATGTAGCAGTGTTTTCCTTTTGTGTTATTAGCAGTTATTGATCAGTATTTGGGATCATTAATTCATTAGAGATTGGTATTCTATTTCTATCACTCTGCCTTCATTTTCTGGCTGGAATACTTCTCTAAAGAGAAACTTCCCTCGTCTATTTGGTGATACAGTGGTATAGATCCTACAGGAAAGGCAGGATATGTGCTTGACTCTTTCCCGTTATTTCATTAGCTTTTAAAAATAGTTAATTGATTCACTAGCATCTTCAAAAGGTTACCAATATTTCTCAACAAACCCAGTAAAACTAGGTAACAACTCCCAAACTACATCATAACTGTCAAACCACTGAGAATCATGGCCTAGCTAAGTTGACACACAACCTTAACAATCACAATCTCTATGCATTTGCCTATTCTAGATGTTTCATATAAGCAGGATCATACAATATGTATCCTTTTGTGACTGACATTTCACTCACCATAATGTTTTCAAGGTTCATCCATGTTGTGGCATGTAGCAGGACTTCATTTCTCTTTATGGCTGGGTGATACTGCATTGTATATGTGTACTACATTTAGTTTATCCATTAATCTGTTGATGGACCTTTCATTTGCTTCTACCTTTTGGCTATTGTGAGTAGCGCTGCAATGAACGTTGGTGTACAGGGTTCTGTTTGTGTTCCTGCTTTCACTTCTTCTGGATGTGTTTTTTTCTTCTTTTTCTTTTTTAATTGTACTTTAGATGAAGGTTTGCAGAAGAAACGAATTTCTTGTCAAACAGTTCGTACACACATTGTTCAATGACATTGGTTAACAACCCCACGATATGTTAACTCTCTCCTTTCTCAACCCTGGGTTCCCTATTACCAGCTTTCCTGTTCCCTCCTGCCTTCCAGTTCCTGCCCCAGGGCTGATGTACTCCTTTAAACTTGTTTTGTTCTACGCGCCTGTTCAATCTTTGGCTGAAGGGTGAAACTCAGGAGTGACTTCATTACTGAGCTGGAACAGTATTCAGGGGCCATAGTTTCAGGGTTTCTCCAGTCTGTCAGGCCAGCAAGCCTGGTCTTTCTATTTGAGTTAGAATTTTGTTCTACATTTTTCTCTAGCTCTGTCCAGGACCCTTTATTGTGATCCCTGTCAGAGCAGTTAGTGGTGGTAGCTGCGCAACATCTAGTTGTACTGGACTCAGGCTGGTGGAGGCCGTGGTAGATGTGGTCCATTAGTTCTTTGGACTAATCTTTCCCTTGTGTCTTTAGTTTTCTTCATTCTTCCTTGTTCCCAAAGGGTCAAGACCAGTGGAGTATCCCAGATGGCCGCTCACAAGCTTTTAAGACCCTGGCGCTACTCGCCAAAGTAGAATGTAGAACATTTTCTTTATAAACTATGTCATGGCAATTGAACTAGACGTTCCCAGAAACCTTGGTCCCCACAGCCCTCAGCCCAGGAACTCAGCCCCTCAGGGAGTTTGGATGTGTCTACGGAGCTATCAACACCTTGCCTTGTACAGGTTGTGCCGTCTTCCCCAGTATTGGGTACTCTCTTACCCTTCACCAAAGTTACCACTTATCTATTGTCTATTAAGTGTTTTTTCCAAAAAAGGGAAAAAGAAAAAAAAAAAACTAGATAAAAATTTGGAAAAAAGAGAAAATAAAATCCCCCATGGGTCCCCCAGGTGGGGCTGCGAAGACCAAGGGAGTGTCTTCCAGGCTGCTCAGTATAGCCTGGATAGAGAGGGTACAGATGTCACATGGCACCAGGTATCAGGAGACAGGAAAAGAAGATAAGTATAGAGAGGCGAGAACTGAGAAATGAAGAAAAACCGAAAGGGAAAAAGAAAGAAAAAAAGAAATGCCTCCCAGGGATCCCACCTACGTGGCTACGCAGATTGGGGGAGTGGCTCCTAAGCTGTGCAATGCAGCCCAGCTAGAAGGAGCTCCCAAGCAGCAAAAGGAAAAAGAAAACAAATGAACAAAACAGAACACAACAAAACAAAACAGGCAACAACAGCACAAAAAAAAAAAAAAAAAAAGCCCCAGGGATCCTACCAGTGTGGTGTCACAGCCTGAGGGAGTGGTTCCCCATTCAGCAGGGCTTCACAGCCTTTCAAGAAGAAGTAAAGATGGCGCAGGGAGCCAGGTATTTGAGAGAAAGGAGGGGGAGGTGGTGAGAGTCACGGAAGAAACCAAAAGAAAGAAGCAACGCTGGCTTAGGGAGCTGGCCAGTGTCGGCGGGGCGAATCCAAGTGACCTGGGGCCAAAACAGTTGCCTCCTGGACAGAAGACTGTGGCTGGTGGGAAGCAGAGGAGGCATGGGGGGAAGCGGAAGATGCGTTAAGGTTAGGAAAGCATATATTTCTGGTTACTGGGTGCTCTGTCTCCTGCTGGGAGCTTCGTGAAGCTGCTTTCCCATTCTCCCTGTCTGCTGGTCTCTGATGCGGGGGGAGTGAATCCAAGTGGCATGGATGCTACACTTCCCAGCTGGCTGAGCCACTACAGCCAGCCAGGAAGCTTGGAAGTAGAGCAGTGGGGTGAGAATGGGGGGTGGGAAAGCGTATATCACTGGTTACCAGGTTCTCTGTCTCCTGCTGGGAGCTCCGTGAAGCTGCTTTCCCATGCTTCATGTCCGCTGATCCCTGAGAGGAGTTCAAGTTGGTGAATCCGTGTTGCATTAGCTGGTAGGGGCCCTCTGCACCTATCTCTCCTCTCTCTCTGTCCTCTGTCAGTTTCTGAGTCCATTCGGTGTTTTGCTGAGTTCCTTCTCTTTTCATTTGACACTTCAGTTTCCAGGAATGACCTTTGGCTCTGTTTTGCTTACTTTTTCAGAACTTTGCTGTGCAAGGACAGTGTGGTACTTCTGTCTATGGTGTCATGTTGGCTGGAAGTCAGCAACTTCTCCTTGAAAATTTTAAAAGTTTGTGTTTTCTTTTTGGTGTTAATCTAAAAACGCATATACATACCCCAGGCCATCTGCACAGCCCTTGAGTTCCACTCAGGGTAGGCGGGTCTGTATTTCTTTTCAGTAAATGACTCTCAGACCACATGACAAAATTTTGATGGTCTGGGGAATTGAAAAATAACAAAGACAGTGTCTTAGTCATCTAGGGCTGCCATAACAGAAATACCACAAGTGTATGGCTTTAAGAAAGAGTTTATTTTCTCACAGTCTAGTAGGTTACAAGTCCAAATTCAGGACATCAGCTCCAGGGGAAGGCTTTCTCTCTCTGTCGGCTCTGAAGGAAGGTCCTTGTCCTCAATCTTCCCCTGGCTGAGGAGCTTCTCAGGTGCAGGGACCCTGCGTCCAAAGGATGCTCTCTGCTCCTGGTGCTGCTTTCTTGGTAGTATGAGGTCCCTTTGCCTCTCTGCTCGCTTCAACTTTTATGTCTCAAGAGATTGCCTCAAGACACAATCCAATCCTGTAGGTTGAGTCCTGCCACACTAACACAACTGCCACCCATCCTCCCTCATGAACATCATAGAGGCAGGATTTTCAACATGTAGGAAAATCACATAATACCAGGAATCATAGCCCAGCCCAACTAATACACACATTTTTGGGGGACATAATTCAATCCATGACAGACAGCTACATGCCATCAGGGTGCAGGGCATGCGCAAGGCCCCTCAGGACTTTAGAAGAGAAGAGCAGAAGGAAAATGAGTCATTACTTGGCATAGTGAACCAGAAGAACCTTCTCCCAGCAGTTAGAACCATTTCCATATCATCAGTGCAGTTTCATTTCCGACAAATTATATCATCTGCTATCTTGAGGTAGTGACCAAACCTATTACCGTTGAGTCAATTCTGACTCATAGTGACCCTACAGGACAGAGTAGAACTGCCCATAGGGTTTCCAAGGCTGTAATCTTTACCAAAGCAGTCTGCCAGATCTTTGTCCCATGGAGCAGCTGGTGGGTTCAAACCCTGACCTTTTGGTTAGCAGCTGAGCTCTTAACCACTGTGCCACCATGGCTCTGGAAATAGTGACAGACACCTGTTCTGTATCGTTTCAGGAGAACAAAATCTTGGGAGCTTTCCAATATGCTTGGAGGGTTTTTGGCTTGGTGATATGTAAACAGGTAAGGTAAACGGGTGATAAGAGCAATGAGGCTGGAAGGAAACATTAGGAAAGGTAAGGGGTGGTAATGATAAGACACGCTTGGATGAAATAGATTTTTTAAGAAGACTGAAGTTGATAGCTGGGTTTTCTGAACATATGAGTTCCCAACAGCTCCCAAATGAGGACTCTGTTACTAATTACAGCCACCTTTGAGTGCTGGGTGCCAGGCAATCATTGCTAATCCTCCAACAGCCCAGCAAGGGAATTATTATTTCCATTCAGCAAATGAAGATACAGGTTCAGAGAGGATAAGCAAGTTGCTCAAAGCCACACAGCATTCATTTCAGCTCTGTCCTATTTCACAGCCAAGGCTTTTTCCAGCTGTAACTTGGCCTACTCCCTGAGGGAATTGCTTCTGCACGGAGCAGTTCTACTCTGTCCTATAGGGTCGCTATGAGTCGGAATCGACTCGATGGCACTGGGTTTCTGGGTTGAGTTAGGCAGCCCACCTCCTGAGACATTTCAGGGCAAAGGTGAGAAGCAGATGCATTTGCCCCACCTGTGAGCTGGAGTAGACTTGATGGCAGCCAGGTTTACTTTTCCCAGCCTACTAGGTAACCAAGAACACAATTAGGTAATTAAGTCTTGCAGTAAACACTGGAGAAGCCCAACCTGTTTTGTTATCATTTCAGGAAAACAAAGTTCTAGGAGCTTTCCAGTAGGTTTGGAGAGGTTCTGGTTTGGTGGTAAGTAAACAAGTGCAAGTGGCTTGGGCCTGTCCCTCCCCATTGCCACCCCCTCCTTCCTGGCTCCTTCCCAAAATACATTGCCAGGTTAGTGTGTTGTTTATTTTCCAAAGAGTGCTTGGTCATGGGTAGTGGGGTCTTTGTGTTTATGGATGCCTCAGGCTAGGACTTAAAGTGTTTAGAGATATCAATCAGGTGCTTATACCATCCCAGTGCCAAATTCTGCTGGGCAGTGAGGGCCTGGAGGGGTAGACAAAGCCTAGGACATACTAATTTTCTGATAAGCACATTGCCATTGTTAGTTGCAGTCAAGTTGGCGCCGACTCGTGGTACCTTATGTACAACAGAACAAAACATTGCCAGTCCTGCACCATCCTCATGATCGTTGGCATGTAATTGTGTCAATTCATCTAATTTTTATAAATTTTATTTTTATTGTGCTTTAAGTGAAAGTTTATGATTCAAGTTACTTTCTCATACAAAATCTTATACACACATTGCTATGTGACCCTAGTTGCTCTCCCTATAATGGGAGAGCATGCTACTCTCCACCCTATATTTCCCTTGTCCATTCAACCAGCTTCTGTTCCCCTCTGCCTTCTCATCTCACCTCCAGACAGGAGCTGCCCACATAGTCTCATGTGTCTACTTGAGCTAAGAAATACACTCCTCACCAATATCATTTTATGTCTTATAAAAAAAACCCATAGTCCAGCGTAATCTTTGTCTAAAGAGTTGGCTTCGAGAATAGTTTCAGTTTTGGGCTAACAGATAGTCCATGGGCCATGACCTCTGGGGTCCCTCCAGTCTCAGGCAGACCATTAAATCTGGTCTTATTACTAGAAATAGAGGTGTGCATCCCACTTTTCTCCTGCTCCATCAGGGATTTTATTGTGCTCCCTGTCAGGGCAGTCACTGGTCGTAGCCAGACACCATGTAGCTCTTCCAGTCTCAGGCTGATGGAGCTTCTGGCTTATGTGGCCCTTTCTCTTGGGCTCATATTTTCCTTGTTCCTTTGGTGTTCTTCATTCTCCTTTGCTTCAGGTGGATTGAGGCCAATTGATGCATCTCAGATGGCCACTTGCTAGCTTTCAAGACCCCAGATGCCACTCACCAAAGTGGGATGTAGCACATTTTCTCAATAAACTTTGTTATGTCAATTGACCTAGATGTCCCCTGAAACTATGGTACCCAGACCCCCGCCCCTGCTACTCTGTCCCTCAAAGTGTTTGCTTGTATTCAGGAAACTTCTTCGCTTTTGGTTTAGCCCAGTTGTGCCAACTTCCCCTGTAAAGTGTGTTGTCCTTTCCTTCACCTAAAAAAATTCCTGTCAAAGTAAAAAAAAAAAAAAAATTTTTTTTTTTTTACTACCTAATCAGTTGCATACCCCCTCCCTCCCTCCCCACCCTTGTAACCATCAAAGAATATTTCCTTCTGTGTTTAAACCTTTTCTTGAGTTCTTGTAATAGTGGTCTCATACAATATTTGTCCTTTTGCAACTGACTAATTTCACTCAGCATAATGCCTTCCAGATTCCTCCATGTTATGAGATGTTTCATGGATTCGTTGTTGTTTTTTATCATTGCCTAGTATTCCATTGTGTGAATATACCATAATTCGTTTTTCCATTCATCTGTTGATGGGCATTTTGGTCGTGTCCATCTTTTTGCTATTGTAAACAGTGCTGCAATGAACATGGGTGTGCATATACCTATTCATGTGAGGGCTCTTATTTCTCTAGTATACATTCCAAGCAGTGGGATTGCTGGATCATATGGTACTTCTATTTCTAGCTTTTTAAGGAAACGCCAAATCAATTTCCGAAGTGGTTGTACCATTTTACATTCCCAACAGCAATGTGTTAGTGTTCCCATCTCTCCACAACTTCTCTAACGTTTATTATTTTGTGTTTTTTGGATTAATGCTAGCCTTGTTGGGGTAAGATGGTAACTCATTGTAGTTTTGATTTATGTTTCCGTGATGGCTAATGATGGTGAGCATTTCCTCATATGCCTATTAGCCACCCGAATGTCTTCTTTGGTGAAGTGCTTGTTCATATCCTTTACCCATTTTTTAATTGGGTTATCTGTCTTTTTGTTGTTGAGGTTTTGCAGTATCTTGTAGATTTTAGAGATTAGAAGCTGATTAGATTTCTTATAGCCAATTTTTTTCCCCAGTCTGTAAGTTGTCTTTTTATTTTGGTGAAGTCTTTGGATGAGCTTAAGTGTTTAATTTTCAGGAGCTCCCAGTTATTTAGTTTCTCTTCTGGCGTTTGTGCATTGTTAGTAATGTTTGGCATACTGTTTATGCCGTGTATTAGGGCTTCTAGTGTTCAAATCTACCAGGCGCTCCTTGGAAACTCTATGGGGGCAGTTCTACTCTGTCCTATAGGGTCGCTATGAGTCGAAACCGACTCGACAGCAGTGGGTTTTTGGTGGGTGGGTAGTGTTCCCCTTATTTTTTCTTCCATGATCTTTATCATTTTAGCTTTTATATTTAGGTCTTTGATCCATTTTGAGTTAGTTTTTGTGCATGGTGTGAGGTACGGGTCTTGTTTCATTTTATTCCAGATGGATATCCAGTTATGCCAGCACCATTTGTTAGAGAATGTGTTTTCCGCGTTTAATGTAACAGATTTGGGCCTTTGTCAAATATGAGCTGCTCATAGGTGGATGAATTTATGTCTGGATTCTCAATTCTGTTCCAGTGGTCTATGTGTCTGTTGTTGTACCAGTACCAGGCTGTTTTGAGTATTGTGGTGGTATAATAGGTTCTAAAATCAGGTAGTGCGAATCCTCCCACTTTGTTCTTTTTCAGTAATGCTTTTTTCAGGGCCTTTTCCCTTTCCATATGAAGTTGCTGATTTGTTTCTCTTTCTTATTAAACAATGCCATTGAATTTGGATTGGGATTGCATTGTATCTGTCGATGGCTTTTGGTAGAATAGACATTTTCACAATGTTGAGTCTTCCTATCCATGAGCAATGTATGTTTTTCCGCTTATGTAGGTCTCTTTTGGTTTCTTACAGTAGTATCTTGTAGTTTTCTTAGTATAGGTCTTTTACATCTCTGGTTAGATTTATTCCTAAGTATTTTACCTTCTTGGGTCTATTGTAAATGGTACCGATTTGGTGATCTCCTCTTCGATGTTCTCTTTTTTGGTGTAGAGGGATCTAGCTGATTTTTGTATGTTTATCTTGTATCCTGATACTCTGCTAAACTTGTCTATTAGTTCCAGTAGTTTTCTTGTGGATTCTTTAGGGTCTTTTTTTTTTTTTTTTTTGTGTGTGTGTGTGTGTGTGTGTGTATAAGATCATATCATCTGTAAATACAGATACTTTTACTTCTTCCTTACCTATTTGGTAATTGTTGTGGCTAGGCCCTCCAGTACAATGTTGAATAAGAGTGGTGATAGAGGGCATGCATGTCTGGTTCCCGTTCTCAAGGGGAATGTTTTTGGACTCTGCATTTAGGATGATGTTGACTGTTGGCTTTGTATAAATGCCCTTTATTATGTTGAGGAATTTCCCTTCTGATCCTATTTTGCTAAGAGTTTTTTTTTTTATCATGAATGGGTGTTGAACTTTGTCAAATGCCTTTTCTGCATCAATTGATAAGATGATGTGGTTCTTGTCTTTTGTTTTATTTATGTGATGGATTACATTGATTGTTTTTCTAATGTTAAACCATTTCTGCATGCCTGGCATGAATCCCACTGGCTCATGGTGAATTATTTTTTTGATATGTTATTGAATCGTGTTGGCTAGAATTTTTTGAGGATTTTTGCTTCTAAGTTCATGAGGGATATTGGTCTCTAATTTTCTTTTTTTGTGGTATCTTTACCTGGTTTTCATATCAGGGTTACGCTGGGTTCATAGGATGAGTTTGGGAGTATTGCATTCTTCTCTGTGCTCTGAAATACCTTTAGTAGTAGTGGTGTTAACTCTTCTCTGAAAGTTTGGTAGAATTCTCTAGTGAAGCCGTCAGGGCCAGGGCTTTTTTTTTTTTTGCTGGGAGCTTTTTAATTACCTTTTCAATTTCTTCTTTTGTTATAGGTTTATTTAGTTGTTCTATATCTGTTTATATTAGTTTATGTAGGTAGTGTGTTTCTAGAAATATTCCATTTCCTCTAGATTTTCAAATTTTTTAGAGTACAATATTTCATAGTATTCTGTTATGATTCTTTTAATTTCAGTCAGGTCTGTTGTGATATTGCCCATCTCACTTCTTATTTGGGTTATTTGCTTCCTCTTCTGTTTTTCTTTTGTCAGTTTGGCCAGTGATTTATCGATTTTATTGATCTTTTCAAAGAACCAGCTTTTGGCCTTCTTAACTCTTTTGGTTGTTTTTCTATTCTTTGTTTCATTTAATTCTGCTCTAATATTTATTATCTGCTTTCTTCTGGTGCCCAAGGGTTTTCTTTTGCTTTTCTCTTTCTCTTTTGTCAGATATTAATATTTTCACTCCTGCTGTTTTTTGATTGTTGTTTGCTTGATATAGTTTTTCCATCTTTTGAGTTTTAGTTTCTATTTAAGGTGTGTCTCTTGTAGGCAGCATATAGACAGATCGTGGTTTTTTTTTTTTTTTTTTATCCATTCTGCCACTCTGTCTCTTTATTGGTGTATTTAGTCCATTTACATTCAGCATAATTATTGAGAGGTATGAGTTTAGTGCTGTCAGTTTGATGTTTTTGTGTGTATGTGTGTGTTGTTGACAGTTTCTTTTTTCCACTGAATTTTCTGTGGTGAGTAGTTTTTCTTTATATATTGCCTTTTCCTCTTTTTCATTGCTGTTCCTTTTGTATTTGCTGGGTCTTGATGTTTTTCTTGCTTTTTATTTTAATGTGTAGGATTGTTAGTTTCCTTTTGTGGTTACCTTAATATTTACCCCAATTTTTCTATGTTTAAACCAATCTTTTCTTTATATTGCCATGACTTTCTCTCCATATGAAAGACCTATGACTACGCTTTTTAGTCTCTCTTTTTTGATTTATTGTTGTCATCTTTTGCATAACGACTTCTCTGTTTCCGTGTTTTGAGCATTTTAGCTTCGATTTATTTCTGTGACTTCCCTATCTGGGGTAATATTTGGTTGCTCTGTCCTGTGTTCTAGTCTTTAGGTTGTTATCTGATGTTATTGATTTTCTAAACAGAGGACGCCCTTTAGTTTTTCTTGTAATTTTGGTTTGGTTTTTGCAAAACTCTAAAATTCTGTTTATCTGGAAATCTCCTAATTTCGCCTTCATATTTGAGAGACAGTTATTCTGGATATATGATTCTTGGCTGGCAATTTTTCACTTTCAAGGCTTTATATATGTCATCCCATTGCCTTCTTGCCTGCATGGTTTCTGCTAAGTAGTCCAAGCTTAGCCTTTTTTAAAATTGTATTTTAGATGAAGGTTTACAGAACAAACTATTTTCTCATCAAAGAGTTAGTACACATTTTGGTCTCTTACACTGGTTAACAACCCCACGACATGTCTACACTCTCCTTTCTCAACCTTGGTTTCCCTATTACCAGCTTTTCTGTTCCTTCCTGCCTTCCAGTCCCTGCCCCAGGGCTGGTGTATCCCTTTAGACTTGTTTTTTTCCATGGGACTGTTCAATCTTTGGCTGAAGGGTGACCCTTATGAGTGACCTCATTACGGAGCTAAAAGGGTGTCCAGGGGCCATACTCTCAGGGTTCCTTCAGTGTCTGTCAGGCCAGCAAGTCTAGAATTTCTTTCTGAGTTAGAATTTTGTTCTACATTTTTCTCTATCTCTGTCTGTGACCCTTTATTGTGATTCCTATCAGAGCAATTAGTGGTGGTAGCTGGCTACCATCTAGTTGTACTGGTCTCAGTCTGGTGGAGGCCGTGGTAGATGTGGTCCATTAGTCCTTTGGACTAATCTTTCCCTTGTGTCTTTAGTTTTCTTCATTCTTCCTTGCTTCCAAAGGGATGAGACCAGTGGAGTATCCTAGATGGCCGCTCACAAGCTTTTAAGACCTCAGACGCTACTCACCAAAGTAGAATGTAGAATGTTTTCTTTATAAATTATGTTATGCCAATTGAGTTAGATGTTCCCCGAGACCATGGTCCCCACAGCCCTCAGTCCGGCAACTCAGTTCCTCAGGGGGTTTGGATATGTCTATGGAGCTACCATGACCTTGCCTTGTACAGGTCATGCTGCCTTCCCCAGTATTGTGTATTGTCTTACCCTTCACCATAGTTACCATATATCTATTGTCTATTAAGTGTTTTTCCATCCCCATCCCTCCCCTTCCTCATAGCCATTAAAGATTGTTTTCTTTTTCTATGTTATCCATTTCATGAGTTTTTACAGTAGTGGTCTCATACAATATTTGTCCTTTTGTGATTGGCTTATTTCACTCAGCATAATGTCCTACAGATTCCTCCATGTTATGAGATACTTCACAGATTCATCATAGTTCTTTATCATTGTGTAATACTCCATTGTGTGTATGTACCATAGTTTGTTTTTCCATTCATCTGCTGTTGGGCATCTAGGTTGTTTCCATCTTTTTGCTATTGGGAACAACGCTGCAATAAACATGGGTGTGCATATGTCTACTAGTATAACAACTCTTGTTTCTCTAGGATGTATTCCTAGGAGTGGGATTGCTGGATCATGTGGTATTTCTATTTCTAGCTTTCTAAGGAAACGCCATATCATTTTCCAAAATGTTGTATCATTTTGCATTCCACCACAAGTGCATAAGAGTTCCAATCTACCTGCAGCCTCTCCAACATCTGTTATTTCCTGTTTTATTGATTCCTGCCAGTAAAGCCAGTGTTAGATGGTAACTCGTTGTGCCTTTAATTTGCATTTCTCTAATGGCTAGAGATCATGAGCATTTCCTCTTGTGTCTGTTGGCCTCTTGAACGTCTTCTTTGGTGAATTGTCTGTTTATTTCCTTTGCCCATTTTTTAATTGGATTATTTGTCTTTTTGTTGAAGAGGTGTTAGATTTTCTGGTAGATTTTAGAGAATAGGTCTTTATCTGATTTCTAATTGTGAAAATTTTTTTCCTAGTCTGTAGGTTTTCTTTTTACTCTTTTGGTGAAGTCTTTCGATGACCATAAATGTTTAATTTTTAGAAGATCCCAGTTAAATAGCTTATCCTCTGGAGCTTCTGTGTTGTTGGTTGTGGTTTGTATCCCCTTAATGCCGTTTATAGGGCCTCTGGAGCTGATTCTATTTTTTCTTTTATGAACATCATAGTTTTTGGCTTTATATTTAGGTCTTTGGTCCATTTTGAGTTAGTTTTTGTCTATGGTATAAGGTATGGGTCCTGTTTCATTTTTTTGCAGATGGACATCCAGTTTTGCCAGCACCATTTGTTAAAAAGACTGTCTTTTCCCCATTTGATGGGCTTTGGACCATTGTCGAAAATCAGGTGACCATAGGTGGATGGATTTACATCTGGGTTCTCAATTCTGTTCCATTGGTCAATGTGTCTGTCGTTGTACCAGTATCAGGCTGTTTTGACTACTGTAGCTGTATAGTAGGTTCTGAGGTCACATACTGTGAGTCTTCCTACTTTATTCTTCTTCTTCAATGTGCTTTACTTATCCAGGGCTTCTTCCCTTTCCATATAAAGACAATGATAAGTTTTTCCATCTCTTTTAAAGAATGTTGTTGGTATTTGGATTGGTATTGCATTGTATTTGTAAATCGTTTTGGGTAGAATTGTCATTTTCATGATGTTGAGTCTGCCTATCCATGAGCTTGGTATGTTTTTCCATTTATGTAGATCCCTTTTGGTTTCTGGCAGTAGCGTTTTGTAGTTTTCTTTGTATAGGCCTTTTGCAACCCTGGTTAGATATATTACCAAGTATTTTTCTTTTTTAGGGGCTATTATAAATAAATGGTATTGTTTTCCTGATTTCCTTTTCATTGTTCTCTTTATTGGTGTACAGGAATCCAACTGATTTTTGTATGTTTATCTTGTATCCTGTTTCACTGCTGAATCTTTCTATTAGTTCCAGTAGTTTTCTTGTGGAATCTTTTGGGTTTTCTACATATAATATCACATTATCCACAGGTAGGGACAGTTTAATGTCTTCATTAACAATTTGGATGCCCTTTTTTATTTCTGTTTCTTGCCTTATTGCTCTGTCTGGGACTTCCAACACAGTGTTAAATAGGAGTGATGATAAAGGGCTTCTTTGTCTTATTCCTCTTCTCAAGGGGAATTTTTTCAGCCTCTCTCTCCAATGATGTTGACTGTTGGTTTTGCATAGATGCCCTTTATTACGTTGAGATATTTCCCTTCTATACCTATTTTATTGAAAGTTATCAGGAATGGGTATTGGGCTTTGTTGAATGCCTTTCTGGGTCAACTGAGATGGTCATATGATTCTTTTCTTTCCTTTTATTTATGTGGTAGATTACGTTGATTGATTTTCTAATGTGGAACCATTCTTGCATACCTGGTATGAATCCTACTTGGTTGTGGTGTATTATTTTTTTGACATGATGCTGAATTCTATTGGCTAGAATTTTGGTGAGAATTTTTGCATCTATATTCATGAGAGCTATTGGTCTGTAATTTTCCTTTTTATGGTGTCTTTTCCTGGTTTTGGTATAAGGGTTATGCTGGCTTCATAGAATGAATTGAGAAGCATTGTTTCCTTTTCTATGCTCTAAAATAGTTTGAGTACTAATGGTGTTTGGCAGAAGTCTCCAGTGAAGCCATCTGGGCCAAGGGTTTTTTTTAGTTGGGAGTTTTTAAAATTACCTTTTCAATCTCTTCTCTTGTTATGGGTCTGTTCAAATTTTCAACATCATTTTTTGCTAGGGTAGGTAGTGTGTCTCTAGAAATTTGTCTGTTTCCTCTAGGTTTTCAAATTTGTTGGAGTATAGTTCTCATAATACTCTGTTATCATTTCAGTTGGGTCCATTGTAATGTCACCCATTTCTTTTCTTATTTGGTTTTTTTGCATTCTGTCCTTTTTTTTTTTTTGTCAGTATGGGCAGTGGTTTGTAAATTTTGTTGATCCTTTTGAAGAACCAGCTTTTGGTTTTGTTGATTCTTTCTATTGTTTCTCTATTCTCTATTTCTCTGATCTTTATTATTTCATTTCTACTGGTGGCTGTGGGCTTCTTTTGTTGTTCCATTTCTATTTGTTCAAGTTGTGTATCTAATGTTTTGATTTTGTCCCTTTCTTCTTTTTTGATGTGGGCATCTTTTGCTATAAATTGACCTCTGAGGACTGCCTTTGCTGTGTCCCAAAGATCTTGGCATGATGTGTTTTCATTCTCGTTTGATTCTAGGAATTTTTTTATTCCATCTCTGATTTCTTCTATTACACAGTGGTTTTTAAGCAGGGTGTTATCCAGTTTCCATGCAATTGTTTTTTTTTTTTCCCCTTACTCTTCCTCTTGTTAATTTCTACTTTGATGGTGTTGTGGTCAGAGAAAATACTTTGTATTATCTCAATGTTTTGGATTTTGTTGAGGGTTGCTCTGTGGCCTAAGATGTGGTCTATTCTGGAGAACGCTCCATGTGCATTGGAAAAGAATGTGTACTTTGCAGCTGTTGGGTGGAGTGTTCTATATATGTCTATGATATCAAGTTGGCTGATTTTGCTCTTTAGCTCTTCTGTATCTTTGTTGAGTTTCTTTCTAGTTGTTCTGTCCTTTACTGAGAGTGGTGTGTTGAAGTCTCTACTATTATTGTTGAACTGTCAAGTTCTCTTTTCAGTGTTGTTAGAGTTTGTTTTATGTATTTTGGAGCCCTGTCATTGGGTATGTAGATTTTTGTTATGATTAAGTCTTCATGATGGATGGTCCATTTAATCCTTATATAGTCCCCTTCTTTGTCTTTTATGGTGGATTTTGTTTTAAAGTCTATTTTATATGATATTAGTGTTGCCACTCCTGCTCTTTTTTTGAAGTTATTTGCTTGATATATTTTTCCATCCTTTGGTTTTTAAAAATAAATTTATGTCTTTGTTTTAAGGTGTGTCTCTTGTAGACAGCATATTGATGGATCCTGTTTTGTTTTTTTTTAAAATCCATTCTGTCACTCTGTGTCTCTTTATGGATGCATTTAGGCCATTTACATTCACTGTAATTACTGATAAGTGTTGAGTTTATTGCTGTCATTTTATAGTGCTTTTTTTTGTGGTGCTAATGTTTTCTTTGTTCCTCTTACTCTCTTGTACTGTGTTTCTTTTGTTTGTGGATTTCTTTTGTTTTTATTTAGACTTCTTTATTTTGATGAATAGATTTGTTAACTTTCTTTGTGTTTACTTGAAATTTACCCTTATCTTCCTATGTTTGAACAAGTTTATTATTACTTGGTATCGCCTTGCCTTCCTCTCCATTGGAAAGTTCTATACCTACACTGTTTATTCCCTCTTTTATTGTTCTGATGTCGTTGTCATTTACAGATTAACCTCCCTGGTTCCCTGTTGCAACTGTGTTGGTTTTGGATAGTCTTTGAGTGTTCATCTCCTATGTTGGTACCTGGCTGGTACAATCTTGCATTGTAGATTCAGGCTGTGGTCTGATGTTTTGTGATCTCAGACCAAAGGACTCCCTTTAATAATTCTTGTAACTTTCGTTTGGATTTTACATATTCCCTTAATTTCTGTTTATCTGGAAACATCCTGATTTCACCATCATATTTGAATGAAAGTTCTGCAGGACATATTATTCTTGGGTGGCAATTTTTTTCTTTCAAGGTTTTATATATGTCATCCCATTGCCTTCTTGCCTGTATGGTTTCTGCTGAATGATTATCAGAGTTTAATCTTATTGTCTCTGTGTGTGACTTTTTGTTTTTCTCGAGTTGCTCACGGGAGTTTTTCTTTGTTTTTGGTTTTAGTGAGTGTAATTATGATATGCCATATGTTTTTCTTTTGGGGTTTATCCTATATGGGGTTTGTTGAGCTTCTTGGATGGTCAGCTTTTCATCATTCACGATATTAGGGAAGTTTTCTGTCAGCAATTCTTCAATGATCTTCTCTGTTTTCCATTTCCTGGAACTCTGATCACTCGCAAATTTTTGCTTTTGATTGTATCTCACATAATTCTCAGAGTTTCTTCACTTTTCTTTGTTCTTTTTTCTGATTTTTCCTCCGTGTTGTATCCAAGTATTTGTCTTCAGTTTCACTGATTCTGTTTTCCATTATTTCAGACTTGCTCCTCAGGCCTTCTATGACACTGTCCATTCCTGAAATTTTATTTATCTTTTGGATTTCTAATTGCTGTTTTTGTATGATTTCGAATTGTGAATTTATTTAGGCATTTTGTTCCTGTATTATTTTCCTGAATTCTTCTACTTTTTTTGTCTGTATTTTCCATGAATTTGTCTGCTTTTTCCATAAATTTGTCTATTTTCCCTCATTTTTGTCTGCTTTTTGCTTCAAGTCTTATATAGCTCTGAATATTAGAGATCTGAATTCCCTGTCAGGTAGTTCTAGTGTCTTTTGTTCTACTGGAAAGTCATCTGGTGTTTTATTTTGGATGCCTACTGGAACCATCCTGTCCTGCTTTTCTTTTTTTTAATATTGTGTGCTGCCTTTGTGACATTCAGTAGTTGTGTTCTTTGTTTCTTGATTATAGGTTTTTTGTTTCATCCTGCTTTTTTGTTTTATTTGGATGTGTCTGAGCAGGTGTGCTGTGCATTCTTTGTTGTTTACTTGTCTGTAATCATGATAGTTTTCACCTCCTTGTCCAATGGGCTGGTCCAGTCACTCAGCTATGAAGCAGCAGGGCAGGTCCAGCTGAAGGGGAGGGGATGGGATGAGTTGTTTGTGGCACATACCATTTCCCACAGGCTGGGCCAGGAATCAGTGCTTGTCAGGTTCTGGTAGGTCATGCCTGTGCTGCTTGGGGGTGTGATTTTCAGCACACGGTGCAGGTAGGCAGGAAAGAGGGGGAGGTTGTGATGTGTGAGGCTAATATGCATATCGGGAAGAGGAGAGTGAGGAGAGAGAAACAGGAGCCAAAAACAAACAATGGGAAAAAAAGTGCTAAGGGAGCTTGCGGTTGGAGTGGAGAGATGAGAAACTGAGAAATAGAGAAAAGAAAAAAAAAATAGAAAAACAGAAAAAGAAAAAAGTAACTAGATAAAAATTTGGAAAAGAAAGGTCCCCATGGGTCCCACTGGTGTGGCCGCAACAACTGGGGAAGTGACTCCCAGGCTGCACAGCATAGCCTGGCTAGAGGGGGTATAGATGTCACACTGCACCAGGTATTCAGGAGACAGGAAAAGGAGGTAAGTAAAGAGATGAGAACTGAGAAATGAAGACAGACAGAAAGGGAAACAGAGAGAAAAAGAAAGAAAGAAATACCTCCAGGGACCCCACCTATGCAGCTGGGCAGATTCGGGGAGTGGCTCCTAAGTCAGGCAGTGCAGCCCGGCTAGAAGGGTCTCCAAAGCCAAAAAAAGAATACAAACAAACAAAACAAAAGAGAGCAAAGCAAAACAAAACAAGCAAAGAAAGAAAGAAAGAAAAAGCCCCAGGGATCCCACCAGTATGGTGTCGTGGGCAAGAGGAATTGTTCCCCAATTGAGCAGGGCTTCACAACCTTTCAAGAAGAAGGAAAGATGGTACATGGAGCCAGGTGTTCAAGAGAAAGGAGGAGGAGGTAGTGGGAGTCATGGAAAAAAACAAAAGAAATGGGAAGAAGCAACAGCAGCTCACGTAGCCAGCCAGTGCGGGCAGGGTGAATCCAAGTAGCCCAGGGCCAAAGCAGTTGCCTTCCAGCCAAGAGACTCCAGCTGGCAGGAAGCAAAGGAGACCAAGGCAGGGGGTGGGGGGAGAAGTGTGGGGATTAGGAAAGCGTATGTCATTCATTACTATGTGGTCTGTCTCCTGCTGGGACCTTCGTGAAGCTGCTTTCCAGCGCTTCCTGTCCGCAGATATCTGATGTGGGCAGGGCGAATCCAAGTGGCATGGACATTGCACTTCCCAGACAGCCAAGCCACCACAGCCAGCGGGAAGCTCAGAGGTAGAGCAGGGGGGATAGGAAAGCGTGTATCTCTGGTTACTGGGTGCTCTGTGTCCTGTTGGGAGCTCCGTGAAGCTGCTTTCAGGTGCTCCCTGACTTCTGATCTTGGACGGGAGTCCAAGATGGTGGATCCGTGATGTATTAGCTGATAGGGGCTCTCCGCACATATCTCTCCTCACTCTCTGTCCTTTGTCAGTTTCTTATTCTATTCGGTGTTTGGCTGAGTTCTTTATCTCTTCATTTCACACTTCAGGTTCCAGGAATGTAGTTTGTCTGTTTTACTTAGTTTTTTGGGTCTTTTCTCTGGAGGGGTGGCATGGTGTTTTGTCTATGGCGCCGTGTTTGTTGGAAGTCCCAAGCTTAGTCTTCTTGACTCTCCTTTGTAGGTGACTTTTCGATTATACCTAGTTGCCCTTAAAATTCTCTCTTTATCTTTGGTTTTGTCAAGTTTGGTTATGTCTGGGTGGCTTTCTTTTGGAATCTACCTTGTTTGGGGTTCAATGAGCGTCTTGGAGAGATATCTTGTCATCTTTCACAATATTGGGGAATTTTCCTGCCAACAATTCTCTCTGTATTTTCTGTTAACCTCCTGCTCTTGTACTCAATCACTCATAGGTTATTCCTTTTGATACAGTCCCAGATAATTCATAGAATTTCTTCATTTTTTGAAATTCTTTTATCTGATTTCTCCTCAAATATGTTGCTGTCAAGTGCTTTATCTCCAATCTCACTAATTCTGACTTCCATTTCCTCACTTCTGCTCCTACGACTCTGTCTAATCTTGAAATTTTATCATTAATCTTCTGAACTTCTGTTGCTATCTCTCTATAGATTCTCGCAGCCTATTTTATTGTCATTTCGTTCTTCTCTAACCTTCTTAAGTTCCTCTAATGCCATGTCTGTGTGCTCCTTGGCTTGTTCTGTGTTTTGCCTGATTTCCTTCCTGATCTTCTTGAAGAGTTCCGTATATTAATCTTTTGTATTCTACCTCTGGTAGTTCCAGAAAATTCTCTTCATTTGGAAAATTTCTTGATTCTTTGTTTTGCGAGCTTACTGAAGCCATCATGGTCTGCCTCTTTATGTGAGTTGATATTGACTGTTGTCTTTGAGCCATCAATAAGTTATAGTATTTTTTTTTTTATGTTTGCTTACTGTGTCCTAGCTTCTTGTCTTGTTTTGTTTTGATATGCCCATATAGGCTGCTCAAGTGAGCTAGTTTGATTATTTGTGGCTTTGGAGCTCTAATGTCCTGTCACCATGAGGTTAGAGCTGTTACTAGGTATAGGAGTCCATTTACTTTTCTTGTATGGATTCGGCTCAGGTGTCCAGGTAGTCAGTCACCAAGAGTGTGGTGCAGGTTCTCACCTACAGTCTTAGACAAGCACGGGTGATTGGTGTAGGCACAGGCATCTGGCTGCAGTAGGGGCTCAAACATTAAGGCAGGGGACTGACAACTGCCCCTGAGTGTCTGTGAGGAAAGCCTGTCCCTGTTTCCTAGGCTGCCTAGTTGGGTGGGTTTTGCAGCCGGACTGTGGGCACCCAATACTGTTGGCTGTAAATTTCGGAAGGCACCACTTGTACCTCTGCCAACGGTGGCTAGATGGCATGGGTGAATCCACCAGTCCTCAGGCCCCTAATGTGGCTAGGTAAGGACCCTGATTTATAGGCAGAGTGGTGTTAAATGTCACGAACCTACCTCTCCACTGTATAGCTGAAACTGTTGAAGTTAGACTTAAGGTATATACCCTGTTGTACTGTGCTAATGAAGGCCTACGCTGTTGAAATGGGTCCACAGAGGTGAAAGGCATTCAAAGCCATGGACCACTTATGCATGTGCATAGGCAAAGGAGCTGTTTCTACCCTGAGTTCCCAGCTTAGGGAAGCTGGCAGATTATTTTTTTCCCTCTGTTTGTTAATTTGCTCCTTTTCTAAGGTTGTGGGGATGGCTCAGGGCACACAACAGGTCTTATTTGCTGCCCAGGGAAAGCAACTATCACTGAAGTTGGCTTGCGAGTCAGTGCAGAGCAGAGAGGGTCAGTTAAATGGGAGAGAGATTTTTCCCAATATGGAAAACACATCCTGAACACCACTGCTTGCCTCACTGCACTCACACTGCACCAGTGGATCCAGCCTGCGGGGTGCCGGTTCCTGCTGGGCCAGGTCCAGCAGCTCCTCACTTCTTCTGAACCATCTCTCCCTCCCCCTGCCACTTACCCTGATTCCTCAACTTTGACTTTGATGTTCAGGGCATCTAGATTGTCATATATAATTGATTCACTTGTTTTTTGGGGTCTTTGTTGTAAGAGGGACCACCGAAAGACTACTCTGCCATCTTGGCCCTGCCTTCATCTCTTTTTTTTTTTTTTACCTCATGTTGCTGACTTATACTTTACCAAACATGATGCCCTTTCCTAGGGATTGATCTTTCCTGATGAGATGTCCAAAGTGAGCCAAAGCCTCACCATCCTTGCTTCTAAGGCACATTCTAGTTGCATTTCTGCTAAGACTGGTATGTTTGCTCTTCTAGAATCCACTGTATAGTTAATATACTTCACCAGCACCACAACTGGAATGGGTCAATTCTTTGATCTTCCTTTTTCATTGTGCAGCTTTGGTGTGCATATAAGGCAATAGAAAGGACCCTGGCTTGGGTCAGGGATACCTTAGTCATCAGAATGACATCTTTGCTTTTTAACACTTGATTGCTGGGTCCATGGACATTGATTGTTTTGGGTTTTTTTTTTTTTTTTTGTACTTTCTATGAAGGTTTACAGATGAAACTAGTTTCTCATTAAACAATTAATACACATGTTATTTTGTGACATTGGTTGCCAACCCCATAGCATGTCAACACTCTCCCCTTCTCAATCTCCGATTCCACATTATCAGCTTTCCTGTCCCCTCCTGCCTTCTTGTCCTTGCCCCTGGACTGGTGTGTCTAATCTTTGGCTGAAGGATGAATCTCAGGAGTGACTTCAGTACTGAGTTAAAAGTGTGTCTGGTAGCCATGCTTGGTGTTTCTCCAGTCTTTCTCAGATGAGGAAGTCTGTCTTTTTTTTTTAAGTGTGTGTGAGTTAGAATTTTGTTCTGCATTTTTCTCCAGCTCTGTCTGTTTTTTGGTCCTCGTGGTAGATTAGATGCAAGTACTTATTCTGAGAGTGCCACTCTTCACTGACCCCAGAGGCGTGAGTGAACTCTCGGCCACTCAGTCTCTCCCAATGTGGAAAACACATCCTGAATGCTACTGCTTGTCTCACTGTGATTACTCCTATTGTGATTCCTGTTAGAACAGTTGGTGGTGGTAGTCAAGCACCATCTAGTTCTACTGAACTCAGTCTGGTGAAGGGTGTGGTAGTTGCAGTCCATCAATCATTTGGACTAACCTTTCCCTTGTGTCTTTGGTTTTCTTTATTCTCCCTTGCTCTAGACAGATTGAGACCAGTGGAGTATCTTACATGGCTGCTCACAAGCTTTTAAGACCCCAGATGCTATTTACCAAAGTAGAATGCAGAACACTTTCTTTATAAATTATGTTAGGCCAATTGAGCTAGATGTTTCCCAAGACCATGGTGCCCATAGCCCTCAGTCCAGTAATTTGGTCCCTCAGGGAGTTTGCAAGTGTCTGTGGATCTCCTATGACCTTGCCTTCATCAAGTTGTGCTGGCTTCCTCAGTATTGTGTACTGTCTTACCCTTCACTGAAGTTATCACTTATCTATTGTCTATTTTTAGTGTTTTTTCCTCTCACCCCTCCCCTCCCTCATAACCATCAAAGATTGTTTCTTTTTGTAAACCTTTCCATGAGTTTTTATAATAGTTGTCTCATACAATGTTGTCCTTTTGTGTTTGACTTATTTCAGTCAGCGTAATGCCCTCCAGATTCACCCAAGTTGTGAGAGGCTTTTCAGAGTCGTCATTGTTCTTTATCATTGTGTAGTATTCCATTGTGTGTATGTACCATAGCTTGTTTATCCATTCCTCTGTTGATGGGCACCTAGGACACTGCCATCTTTTTTTTTTTTTGATTATACTTTAGGTGAAGTTTTACAGAACAAACTAGCTTCTCATTAAACAATTAGTACACATATTGTTTTGTGACATCGGTTGCCAATCCCATGACATGTTGACACTCTCCCTTATTGACCTTGGGTTCCCTATTACCAGCTTCCCTGGCCCCTCCTGCCTTCTCGTTCTTGCCCATGGACAGGTGTGCCCATTTAGTCTAGTTTTTTTTATGGGTCCGTCTAATCTTTGGCTGAAAGGTAAACCTCAGGAATGACTTCATTAGTGAGCTAAAAACATGTCAGGGGGCCATACTGTTGGGGTTTCTCCAGTCTCTGTCAGACCAGTAAGTCTGGTCTTTTCTTTTTTTTTTTCCTGTGAGTTAGAATTTTGTTCTACATTTTTCTCTAGCTGTATCCAGGACCCTGGACCCTGTGATCCCTGTCAAAGCAGTTGGTGATGGGAGCTGGGCACCATCTAGTTGTGCTGGAATCAGTCTGGTGGAGGCTGAAGTACTTGTAGTCAGTCCATCAGTCATTTGGACTAATCTATCCCTTGTGTCTTTGGTTTTCTTTATTCTCTCTTGCTCCAGACAGGGTGAGGCTGGCAGAGTATCTAAGATGGCCACTTAGGAGATTTTAAGACTCCAGACGCTATTCACCAAAGTAGAATGTAGAATATTTTCTTTATAAATTATGTTATGCCAATTGAGCTAGATGTTCCCCAAGGCCATGGTCCCCACAGCACTTAGCCCAGTATTTGGTCCCTCAGGGTGTTTGGATGTGTCTATGGAGCTTCCATGACCTTGCCTTCACCAAGTTGTTCTGGCTTCCCCAGTATTGTGTATTGTCTTACCCTTCACCAAAGTGACCACTTATCTATTGTTTATTTAGTGTTTTTCCATCCCCACTCCTCCCCTCCCTGATAACCATCAGAGATTGTTTCTTTTTGTGTGTAAACCTTTTCATGAGTTCTTATAGTAGTGATCTCACAAAATATTTGTCCTTTTGTGATTGGCTTATTTCAGTCAACATAAAGCCCTCCATATTCATCCATGTTGTGATGCTTTGCAGATCGATCATTGTTCTTTATCGTTTCATAGTATTCCATTGTGTGTATGTACCATAGTTTGTTTATTCATTCATCTATTAATGGGCATCTAGGTTGTTTCCATCTTTTTTGCTATTGTGAACAATGCTGCAGTGAACACTGGTGTGCGTGTGTCTATTCGTGCAATAGCTCTTATTTCTGTAGGATATATTCTCAGGAGTAGGATTGCTACATCATATACTATTTCTATTTCTAGCTTTTTAAGGAAGTGCCATGTCATTTTCCAAAATGGTTGTAACGTTTTGCCTTCCCACCAGCAGTGCATAAGAGTTCCAATTTCCCCGCAGCCTCTTCAATATTCATTATTCTCTGTTTTTTTGATTTGTGCCAGTAATGTCGAGGTGAGATGGTATCTCATCGTAGTTTTGATTTGCATTTCTCTAATGGCTAATGATCTAGAGCATTTCCTCATGTATCTGTTAGCCACTTGAATGTCTTTGGGACGTGCCTGTTCATATCCACTGCCCATTTTTTAATTGGATTATTTGTCTTTTTGTTATAAAGGTGTTGGATTTTCCTGTAGATTTTAGAGGTTAGAACTTTGTTGGATTCGTCATAGCCAAAAAATTTTTTCCCAGTCTATAGGTTCTCTTTTTAGTCTTTTGATGAGAATACATGTTTAATTTTTAGAAGATCTCAGTTATGTAGCTTATTGTCTGGTGTTTATTGTTATGGTTTATATCCTGTCAATGCCGTGTATTAGGGCCTCTAGCGTTGGCCCTATTTTTTCTTCTACGATATTTACAGTTTTTGGCTTGATATTTATGTCTTTGCTCCATTTTGAATTAGTTTTTGTGTATCGTCTGTGGTGTGGGTCCTGTTTCATTTTTTTGCAGATGGACATCTAGTTTTGCTAGCACCATTTGTTAAAAAGACTGTCTTTTTCCCCTCTGATGGATTTTGGACCTTTGTGGAAGATCAAGAGACCATAGGTGGATGGATTTACACCTGGATTCTCAATTCTGTTCCATTGGTCAATGTGTTGTACCAGTATCAGGTTGTTTTGACTACTGTAGCTGTATAGTAGGTTCTGAGACCAGGTAGTGTGATTGCTCCTACTTTTTTCTTCTTCTTCAATAGTGCTTTGCTTATCTGGGGCCTCTTCCCTTTCCATATAAAGTTAATGATTAGTTTTTCCGTCTCTTTAAAGAATGCTATTGGTATTTGGATTGCATTCTATTTGTAGATTACTCTGGGTAGAATCCATATTTTTACAGTGATATGTCTCCCTATCCATGAGCATGGTATGTATCTTAGTCATCTAGTGCAGTTGTAACAGAAATACCACAAGTGGTTGGCTTTAACAAAGAAGAATTTATTTTCTCACAGTCTAGTAGAATAAAAGTCCAAATTCAGGGTGCCAGCTCCAGGGTAAATCTTTCTCTCTCTGTCGGCTCTGGAGGAAGGTCCTTGTCATCAATCTTCCCCTGGACTAGGAGCTTCTCTGTGCAGGAAACTTGGGCCCAAAGAACGTTGCTCTGTTCCCGGTGCTGCTTTCTTGGTGGTATGAGGTCCCCCATGTCTCTCTGCTTGGCTCTCTCTTTTATATTTCAAAAGAGATTGACTTAAGACAAAATCTAATCTTGTAGATCTCATCAGCATAAGTACCACTAACCCATCTCATTAATATCATAGTGATAGGATTTATAACACATAGGAAAATCACATCAGATGATGAAATGGTGGGCAATCATACAATATTGGAAAGTGTGGCCTAAGCAAATTGATACACCTTTTTGGAGTACACAATTCAATCTGTAACAGTATGTTTTTCCACTTATGAAGATCTCTTGGTTTCTTGCAGTAGTGTTTTGTAGTTTTCCTTGTATAGGTCTTTTACATCCCTGGTTAGATTTATTCCTAAGTATTTTATTTTTTTAGGGGCTATTATAAATGCTATTTTCCTGATTTCCCTTTTGTAGTTCTGTTTATTGGTGTATAGGAATCCAACTGATTTTTTAATGTTTATCTTGCATCCTGCTACTCTGCTGAACCTTTGTATTAGTTCCAGTAGTTTTTTTTCTTTTATGGAGTCTTTTAAGATTTCTACGTATAGCATCATATCATCTGAGAGTAGGGACAGTTTTACTTCTTCATTACCAGTTTAGATGCTCTTTATTTCTTTTTGCCTTATTACTCCAGCTAGAACTTCCAGCAAAATGTTAAATAGGAGTGATGATAAAGGGCATCCTTGTTTTGTTCCTGTTCTCAGGGGGAATGTTTTCAACCTCTCTTCATTAAAAATGATGTTGGCTCTTGGTTTTGTATAGATGCCCTTTATTATGTTGAGGAATTTCCCTTCTATACCTATTTTATTGAGAGTATTTATCAGGAATGTGTGTTGGACTTTCCTGAATGCCTTTTCTGTGTCGACTGAGATGATCATGTGATTCTTGTATTTATGTGATGGACTACGGTGATTGATTTTCTAATGTTGAACCGTCCTTGCATACCTTATATAAGTCTCACTTGACAGTGGTGTATTATTTTTTTGATATGTTGCTGAATTCTATTGGCTAGAATTTTGTTGAGAATTTTTTAATCTATATTCATGAGGGATATTGGTCTATAATTTTTTTTTTTTTTTTTTGTGGTGTCTTTGCCTGGTTTTGGTATCAGGGTTATGCTGGCTTCATAGAGTGAATTTGGAAGCATCTCTTCATTTTCTACGTGCTGAAATAGTTTGAGTAGTACTGGCATAAGCTCTTCTCTGAATGTTTGGTAGAATTCTCCAGTGAAGCCATCTGGGCCAGGGCTTCTTTTTTATTGGGAGTTTTTTTTTTTTAATCTTTTCAATCTCTTCTCTTGTTATGGTCTGTTCAGATTTTCAATTTTAGTTTGTGTTAATTTGGGTAGGTAGTGTGTTTCCAGAAATTTGTCCATTTCCTCTGGGTTTTCAAATTGGTTGGAATACAGTTTTTCATAGTGATGTGTTATGATTTTTTTATTTCAATTGGGGCTGTTGCAATGTCTTCCATTTTATTTCTTATTGGGTTATTTGTGTCCTATCCTGTTTTTCTTCTGTCAGTTTGGCCAGTGGTTTGCCAATTTTGTTGATCCTTTCAAAGAACCAACTTTTGGTTTTGTTGATCCTTTCTGTTTTTCTATTCTCTATTTCATTTATTTCTGCCCTGATCTTTATTATTTCCTTTTTTTAGTGGCTGTGGACTTATTTTTCTCTTCTCTTTCTATTTGTTTGAGTTGTGTAGCTAATGTTTTGATTATGTCCCTTTCTTCTTTTTTAATATGTGTATCTGTTGCTATAAATCATCCTCTGGGAACTGCTTTTACTATGTCCCAAAGGTTTTGGTATGATGTGTTTTCATAAACATTTGATTCTAGGAATTTTCGGGTTCAAGCTTTGATTTCTTCTATTACCCAGTGGTTTATAAGCAGAGTGTTATTCAGTTTCCATGTATTTGATTTTTTCCCCTTGATTATCCTGTTATTAATTTCTACTTTTATGGCGCTGTGATCAGAGAAGTTATTTTGCATTATCTCAATGTTTTGGATTTTGTTGAGGGTTGCTTTTGACCTAAGATGTAGTCTATTCTGGAGAACGTTCAATGTGTGTTGGAAAAGAATGAGTATATTGCTGCTGTTGGGTAAAGTGTTCTGTATATGTCTATGAAGTCAAGTTGCTTGATTGTGGCCTTTAGATCCTCTGTATCTTTGTTGAGTTTCTTTCTAGATGTTCTGTCATGTACCATGAGTGGCATGTTGAAGTATCCTGCTGTTATTGTGGAAGCGTCAATTTCTCTTTTCAATCCTGTTTGAGTTTGTTTTATGTTATTTGGTGCATAGATATTTATTATGATTATGTCCTCATGGTGGGTTTTCCCTTTAATCATTACGTAATGACCTTCTATGTCTTTTATGGCAGATTTTGTTTTAAAGTCTATTTTATCTGAGATTAGTATTGCCACTCCTGCTCTTCTTTGGTAGGTGTTTGCTCGATATATTTTTTTTCCAATCCTTTGATTTTTACTAAACTTGTGTCTTTTTTCCTAAGGCGAGTCCATTTTAGACGGCATATTGATGGGTTCTTTTTTCTTTTTTTTTAATCCATTTTGTCACTCTCCTCTCTTTATGGGTACATTTAAGCCATTTACATTCAGTGTGATTATTGATAGGTGTGGGTTTATTGCTGTCATTTTGTAGTGCTTTTTTTTTTGTGTGGTGCCGATGTTTACTTTGTTCCCCTTTTCTGGGTTCAATTCCTTTTGTTTGTGGATTATTTTTCATTTTGTAGGTTTTGTTTTTACTGAGACTTTATGTTTTTCTTCTTTATTTTGATGAGTAGAGTTGTTAACTTTCTTTGTGGTTACCTTGAAATTTATCTCTATCTTCCTACGTTTAAGCCCATGTTTTATTACTTGATAATGCCTTGATTTCCTCTCCATTTGAAAGTTCTATACCTACACCATTTGTTCCCTCTTTTATTGTTCTGATCCTGTTGTCATTTACAGATTGACCTCTCTTGTTCCGTGTTGTAAATTTTTTAGTTTTGTTGTATCCTTAAGAGTTTATTATCTAGGCTGGTATCTGGCTGATGCTGTCTTATGTGCTAGGTTCACGTTGTTGTCTGATGTTGTTGGTTCTCTAACTGAAGGACTCCCTTTAATAATTCTTGACATTTGGGTTTGGGTTTTACATATTCCTTTCATTTCTATTTATTTGGAAATGTCCTAATTTCACCATCATATTTGATTTAGAGTTTTGTAGGATATATTGTTTTTAGTTGGCAGTTTTTTCTTCAAAGATTTCATATATGTCATTCCATTGCCTTCTCTGCATAGTTTCTGCTGAGTAATCAAAGGCTAGTCTTATTGTTTACCCTTCGTATGTGACTTTTCATTTTTCTTGAGCTGCTCTCAGGATTCTTTCTTTGTCTTTGGTTTTAGTAAGGGTGATTATAATATGTCTTGGTGTTTTTCTTTTGGGGTCTATCCTATATGGGCTTTGTTGAGCTCCTTGGATGGTCAACATTTTGTCTTTAATGATATTAGGAAAGCTTTCTGTCAGCAATTCTTCAATGATCCTCTCTGTGTTTTCCGTTTTCTCTCCCTGTTGTGGAACTATGATCACAAGCAAATTTTTGTGTTCTCAAGGTTTTGGTTTTCTTTGTTCTTTTCTCTGATTTTCCTCAATGAGGTATCCAAGGATTTGTCTTCAGTTTCACTAATCTGGTTTTCCATTGTTTCACATTTGCTTCTAAAACCTATGACACTGTCCATTTCAGAAATCTTGTTGTTTCTCTTTTGGATTTCAAATTGCTGCTTTCATGTGATTTCTAGTTGTTTATTTATTTTGCAATTTTTGTTCCTGTGTATTTTTCCTGATTTCTTCTATTGTTTTGTCTGTCTTTTCCATGATTTTTGTCAGTTTTTTCCTTGATTTTGTCTATTTTTTCATTATTTTTGTCTGAATATTAGAGTTCTGAATTCCCTATCAGGTAGTTCCAGTCCCTTTTCTTCTAGCAGAATATCATGTGGTATTTGATTTTGGTTGCTTTCTGGAGAAGTCCTCTTTTTAAATGTTTTGATATGGTCTACTGTCTCCTGGAAATTCAGGAATTATTTTCTTCATTTATTGATTGTAGATTTGATTTTTTCATCCTGTTTTTTGTTTTATTTGGTTATGTCTTGCAGACGGGCTGGGTGTGTTTTGTTGCTTGCTTGGCTGTGAGCATGATACTTCTCATCACCTTGTCCAGGTGAGCAGGGCTGGTCACTCAGGTATGATGCAGCTGGGTGGGTCCAGCGGGGGTGGAGTGGTAATAACATGTAGTTTTCAGAACAGACTTGAGGTAATGGGGCAGGGCTGGGGGGCAGTGCATGGCAGCATCAGGGGAACTATGTCAGTACCACTTGGGGGCTTGGCAGTCGGTGCAAGGTGCAGATAGGCAGGAGGAAAATGGAGGACGTCATATGTAGAGCTAAGTGAGTGGGTAAAGAAAGAGAGAGAAACAAGGGCAAAAAAAGTTTTTTTTAAAAAAAGCAAAAAATGAAAGAAAAAGAAAAAAAAGCAAATCAAATGGTGGTGTAGTAGTATTTGGCAGGTGGGGGCGGGATAGATCCGGCACGGCAGTGTGCTGGTGACTCTGTAACCCAGCAGTGTGACTCAGCCTGTTGAGAAGCAGTGTGGGTGGTACACGGGGCTAGGTAGGTGGGAGAAAGGGAAGGAAAGAGGGGAAAGAAAGAGAAGAAACCAACAATCAAATGAGCAAATAATAATTAAAAGAATTAAATAAACTGTTAAAAAATGATGACAAAAGAAATTATGGTTGTGGGGTGCTAGCCATTGGGCGTGGGGCAGAATTGGAGTGCCTCTCTCACTGGGTGTCATGGCACAGCCCATCAGGAAGGGGCAGAGGCAGAGCAGGGCCTAGATGGGAGGGAGAAAGAAAAGAAGAAAGGGAAAGATAGAGAAAAATAAAAAATATGGCACTGGGGGAGCTGGCCTGCGGTGGGCAGTGCATTACTGGGGAGGCCATGTACCAGAGGCTTTCCAGCCAAGTGGTACAGCACAGCCAAGCAAGAAGTTGAGGGCAGCACATGCGGCTTAGTGGATGGGCGAAAGGAAAGGAAGGAAGGGAGAGAGAGAGGAAACAAAAGCCAATAAATAAATAAATAAATAAAATGGCACTGAGGGATCCAGTCGGTGATGGCAGTGCAGACCCAGGAAGACCACATGTGAGTGGCTCTCCAACCAAGATGTGCACAATGGCACCTCCAGAAGGGGTGGGGATGGTGCACAGGGCTGGGTGAGTGGGAGAAGGGAAAGGAAGGAAAGGAGAGAAAGTGAAGAAACAGAAAAGAAAGAACAAAGCAAATAAACCAAAAAATCACAGACCAACAAGAAGGGGAGAGGATGGCACATGAGTCTAGTTGGGTGGGAGAAAGGAAAGGAAGGAAGAGAGAGAGAGAGAGAAACAACAAAAAAAAGCCGTAAAAACAATATCAAAAAACAACCAAAAAGAAAAGCCGAAAAAACAAAGCAAACAAGCCAAAAAATCACAGCCTGTCAAGAAGTGTAGAGGGTGACACGTAGGGCTAGCTGGGTGGGAGAAAGGAATGGAAGGAAAGGAGAGAGAGAAAAACAACAAAATAAAAGCCAAAAAAAAAAAAAAACAATAAATCAACAAAAACAAAACAAAAAGAATGAAACAAACAAACCAAAAAATCACAGCCTGTCAAGAAAGGGAGAGGATTGCACATGGGTCTGGCTGGGTGGGAAAAAGGAAAGGAAGGAAGGGAGAGAAAGAGAAGAAACAACAACAACAAAAAGCCAAAAAAAACAATGTCAAAAAACAAAAATACCAACCAGAAACAAACAAAAAAATGACTCCCAACTGGCCAGCAACTGTGACCCACTGGAAAGCCGCAAAAGCTGCATAGAGGGAAGAAGGATGGGGGGTGGGAAACCATGTGTCCCTGGTTACTGGCTGCTCTGTCTCCTTTTGGCAGCCTGTGAAGTTGCCTTCTGGTACTTCCTGTTTGAGTTCTTTGGTGGTTATAGCTCAGTATAGCAGATCCTGCCACATTAGCTGATATGGGACCTCTACTCCATAGTTCTCCTGGTTCTCTGTCAGTTTCTTATTCCATTTGGTGCTTGATCAAGGTCTTTATTCCTTCATTTGGTACTTAGGGTTCCAGAATTAGCATTTGTATGTGTTTTATTTAGTTTTTTGGGTCTTTGCTGCAGAGGGAGGACATGTTGCTTCTGTGTGTAGAGCTGTGTTGGCTCCGCCTCCCATGGACATTGATTGTTGATCCATGTAGAGTGAAACCATATTCAGCATGTAAGGTTTTTTTTTTTAATTGAAAAATCTGGGTTTATTACTACTTATTGTAGCAAGGGAGAACTCACACCATGGGGAACTGTAGGACATCTTAGTAAGAGTGTTGGAAAAGACATAGAATTTGGGCTTGTTTCTTTCAGAGAAACTGAAAAGGGAGAAAAATCAGTGCCATTAGAGCTCTCAGTAACCTGTAGTTAAAGTGACACCAGCAGTGCTTAAAAGTATAATGTATTTTTTTTCTTTTTTATGAAGGCTATATTGTGCTTCTCCATAAAGGTTAAATTCTGCACTCAGCATAAATAACAAAAGTTCCTTCAAGAAATACCTCAAAGTGCCCTCAAACTTTAAGAAATACCTTTTTTTTTAATAAACTATTTTTTTAGAGCAGTTTTAGGTTTATAGAAGCATGCACAGAAAGTAGTTACCATATACCCTCTCTCTCCTCTTCACAGTTTCTCCTGTTTTAATATCTTGTATTAGTTCCCTACTTTTCTTAGCATCAATGAACCAATATCAATATGTTATTAACTAAAGTCCATAGTTCACATCAGGGTTCACTGTGTTTAACAGGTCTGTAGGTTTTAACAAATGCATAATGTCATGCATCCATTACACTGTCGTGAAGACTTGGCATTACTGTGCTATACTTGCTACAATTGAGGAACAAATATTGATACACTAACTAAAGTCCATAGTTTACATTAGAGTTCACAATTCTATAGGTCCAGAAATGTGCATTATGTCACATAACCATCTTTACATTATGAACGCAGGACTGTTTCGCTGCCCTAAAAAGGTCCTGTGTTTCATCTATTTATCCCTTACCCCTCCTCCTGGCAACAAATTAATCTTTTTACTGTAGTTTTATATATTCCACAATCCCATATAGTTGGACTCATACACTACGTAGCTATTTAAGACTGGCTTCTTTCACTGAACAGTTATACATTGAAGGTTCACTCCTGCCTTTTTGAAGCTTGATAACTCATTTTTCTTTATTGCCGATTAATACTCCATTGTATGGGTGTACCACAGTTTATCCAAATGTTGGCAATTATGAATAAAGTTGCTATACACATCTGTGTGCAGGTTTTTGTGTACACATAAGTTTTTGACTCACGTGGGTAAATATCACAGCCCTGGTGGCACAGTGGTTGCTCACCAAAAGGTCGGCGGGTCAAATCCACCAGCCATTCCTTGGAAACCTTATGGGGCAGTTCTACTCTGTCCTATAGGGTTGCTATGAGTCAAGATGAACTTGATGGCAGTGGGTTTGGTGGGTAAATATCTAGGCACAGGATTGCTGGATTGTATGGTAAGCCTGTATTTAGCATTGTAAGAAATTGCCAGAGTGTCTTCCAAAGAGGCTGTACCATTTTGCATTCCCACCAGCAATGGATGAGAGTTCCCGTTGCTCCATATCCTTATCAGCATTTGGTATTGTGAATGTTTTGGATTTTAGCCATTCTAATAAATTTTTTTTTTTTTTTAATATGTGTCTAGGGATATCTCATTGTTGTTTTAATTTGCAATTGACTAATGACATGATGTTGAGCATTTTTTCATATGCTTATTTGCCATCTGTGTCTTCTTTGGTGAGGTGACTTCAGATCTTTTGCCATTTTGTAATTGTGTTCTTTGTCTTCTTATTGTGGAATTTTTTAGAGTTCTTTGTATATGTTGGACACAAGTCCTTTAACAGATACATGTTTTGCAAGTATTTTCTCCCAGTTTTTGGCTTGCCTTTTCATTCTCTTAATGCATTTGTTTTTAAAACTATGTTCTGGTAAACTCGGCTATAATTCCAAGCTCCTTCAGAGAATACCTATTATTCCTCTATACAAGGAGAAATAGCTTGCATCATAACTTTAAAGGTAAAGGAGTAGCGTTCATATCAGTAGGAGCATGAATTTGTACCTCCTGATTGCCAAAATGTTGCTCATAATAACAAAAAAGAAGGAGGCACCTTCTAATCTCCCCTTGGCTTTCTACCAGCATCAGTGGAAACAAAAAGGAGAGCAGGGGAGGGCTTCACTAAGATGTTAGTGCGGTCATGGTAGTGATATTGATGGGAGGGAGGTTGGTTTAATTGTAGTCTGTGCCGGAGAGATCTTTCTTCCAGCTGTTGGAGCTCTCGTGAATTATTCATTTCAGTTAGTCTACTCTTCATCTCCAGAATTTCTACATGGTTTCTTTCTATAATTTCTATACCTTTATTGATGAGCTCATAATTTTTATTCAGTGTGTCCTTGATTTTCTTTAGTGCTTTGGCCAAGCTTTCCCCTAACTCTTTGATCACATTTACAAGAGTTAGTCTCCACGCTTTGTCTGACCATATTCCAAAGTCCAATATCTGGTCTCCGTCAGGGTCAGTTTACATAGATTTTTTTTTTTTTTTTCCTGTGAATGGACCATACTTCCCTGATTCCTTGAATGCCTTTTAGCTCTTTGTTGAAAACAGGACATTTTTAATAGTATTGTGTGGTAACTCTGGAAATCAGATTCTCTCCTTTCCCTGAGGTTGGCTTTTGTTGGTTCTTGATGGCTTAGTTGTCTGTTTAGTGGCTTTTCCAAAATGTTTTTGCAAAGGCTGTGTTCCTTGTAGTGTGTGGCCCAGTAGAGTCCCGTTATCTCAGTGGCCAGCCAGTGACCTGACAAAAATTTCCTTTAACACAAAATTCAGGTCCTGTTTTCTTCATTAAGCAACCCCCTGGTTGCTGCAAATTTTGGATTAGACTCCAGAGTTCCAAAAGAGCTGAATCTTTCGATATTTGCCAGTTTATGGTTGTTTCAGTGGAGAGACCCATTCTTCCTGTGACCTACACCACCATGTCCCATGATGTCACTCAAGAAGAGTTTGTTGTATAAAATAACATTGAAGGTGCCTCATACAAACACTGTGAAAGGCTATGAAAACCCCCTCACAGGGCAAGACCTCAGGCAGACCTGGAGAGGTGGGGCCCCCTTTGGCAACCCCCACCCCAGGCTCCTTGCTTTCTGTCACTTCAATTCATGGGAGAAAAGCCTTTATCAGCCAGAGCAGAGATTCAGAAGATCATGAACATGGAGGAGAGCAGCTAACAGGCCTCTTCCTGAGAGCAGTTTGTACAGATGGGTGGGGGTTGGGGGTTGGGAGCAGGATGTGAGGCCACTAGGTGCTGGGGTCAGGAGGAGAGGGCAGCACAGAGGGGCTGGGACACAGTGGAGGGCAGTGGGCACAGGAGAGTGTCACCCACCTCTCAAAACCACAGGGAGCTCTCAACCTACAGACTCATTAATGGCCAAGTCTCATGTTGAGAAGAATGTTTCCAGAATTCCCTCATTGCAGAGGGGTCAGTGTCTTGCTGCCTTGCTCATCCCCACCCTCTGACATTGAACAAGGTACTGCTTCTGGGCCCATAGGCTCCTGTCCTTGCAGACCCCCCACCCTGGGGCACTTGCTATTTCAGGTGAACATTGTCTTCAGAGTTACCTGTCTCCTCACCAGGTTGTGGGCAGTAGGAGGGTAGGCCCCACATGCTATACAGCACCTGGCAGGCTGGAAGGTCTCAGAACGCCTCTGTTGTATGGATGAGTGAGCATGAATGGATGCCCATGGTAGTGTCTGTGGATGAAGCCAGGGTCTGGTTCCTTTGTCGCCAGCTCGTAGTGTGACCTTGAATCCAGTATTTTCCCTTTGTATGCCTCAGCCCTCCCAACTATGAGATAGGGAATGATGAGAAGTTCCTGTCCATTTCTGACAGTGTGTGTGTCAGTCAGAGCTTCATTCATACCCATTGAAGCAAAACCAGCAGAAGACTATGTGTGTAAATATAAATCTATATATATACAAATATATAGACTGCCTTAGTCATCTAGTGATGCTATAACAGAAATACCCAAGTGGATGGCTTTAACAAAGAGAAATTTCTTTTCTCACTGTCTAGTAGGTTATAGGTCCAAAATCAGGGTGTTGGCTCCAGGGGAAGTCTTTCGCTCTCTGTTGGCTCTGGAGGAAGGTCTTTGTCCTTAATCTTCCCCTGCTCAAGGAACCCCTGGACACAGGAACCCTGGGTCCAGAGGACGCACTCTGCTCCTGGTGCTGCTTTCTTGGTGATATGAGGTCCCTAACTCTCTGCTTACTTCTCTTGCCTTTTATCTCTTGAGAGAGAAAAGGTGGTGCAGGCCACACCCCAGGGAAACTCCCTTTACCTTGGATCAGGGAGGTGACCTAAGTAAGGGTGTTACAATCCCCCCCTAATCCTCTCAACATAAAATTGCAATCATGAAATGGAGGACAACCACACAATACTGGGAATCATGGCCTAACCAAGTTGATACACACATTTTTGGGGGGACATAATTCAATCCATGACATAGATATATATTGTTTTTGTTGTCTGCCATCGAGTTACTCCCAACTGATAGTGATCCCATGCACAATGGGATTGGGCTGTTGTGATTCATAGGGTTTTCATTAGCTGATTTTTGGAAGCAGATAGCCAGGTCTTTCTAGTCTGTCCTAGTCTGGAAGCTCCACTAAAACCAGCTCAGCATCACGTTGTTGTTGTTGTAAGGCGCTGTCAAGTTGATTCCGACTCAGAGCAACTCCACGGGACAGAGTAGAACAGCCCCATAGGGTTTTCTTGGCTGTAATCTTTATGAAAGCAGATCACCAGGCCTTTTTCCCGCAAAGAGGCTGGGTGGTTTTGAACTGCCAACTTTTGGTTAGCAGCTGAGTGCTTAACAGTTGCCCCACCAGGGCCTCTTGTTCAGCATCACAGCAACCAGCAAGCCTCCACTAGCAGATGGGTGGTGACTGAGCATGAGGTACATTGGCTGGGAAAGAGCCTGGGGCTTCTGCTTGGAAGGTGAGAATTCTACCACTGAGCCACCACTGCCTTCAAATAGCTATATATGCATATATAAATACACACACACACACACACACACACAGAGGCACATATACAGAGAGATTCATTACGGGGAACTGGCTTATGCCAAGCACGGGAGCTGGCTCAGCCGGTCCCTATAGTGTCTGATGGTACAGTGGTTAAGAGCTTAGCTGCTCACCAAAAGGTCGGCAGTTCAAATCCACCAGCCACTCCTTGGGAACCCAGTGGGGGTAGTTCTACTCTGTCCTGCAGGGTCACTATGAGTCAGAATCAACTCTATGGCAACAAGCTTGGTTTTGGCTTTTTTAAAATAGTGTCTGATGCTAGAACCTGGAGCTCACAGGGCAGCAGGCAGAAAGAGAAGCTCCTCAGCAGGCAGGAACCCCAAGAGCACAAGCTGGAACCCACAAGGATGGACCTGTGACCTTGGCGAAAGGGGATCCTGCAGAGCTGGGCCCTTTGTCTAAGACACATATCTGCCCTGCCTTCTGCTTCAGGCCAGTGAGGAGTCAGCAGCTGAGCAACCACCGGCATCTGCTACAGAATGTCTGCTGCCTCCTTTCCCTCTAACCTCCCTGGAAAGACCCTCACTTGCACCTCACCCTAACCAGAAACATACAAGAAAAAGAGTTCTGGGAAATAGAGTCCAACCTAGCCAAGTTGCCACATTACAAAGCCATCACAGTAAGATTATGGTTCATTTCTTGTGTAAACAAATCATCCTGAAATTTTCTTAGCAAAACAGGTTAAATCCAAATAAATGATGGTCTTCCAATGCATGGCCCTAAGGTAATTCAGAGCTAGGTACAGCTTATGGATTATCAGCCCTCCAGAATGAGACTGGATCTTCTCTGTCTCTTGTAATGTTTGTGCACTTCTGTGCATACAGCCACACATGATGTCTTACAAAGCTGGCCAATTAAAGAGTGTTACGTTGGGCTTTCTTTATTGAATGCTTTTGTTTTTTGGAGCCCTGGTGGTGCAGTGGTTAAGAGATCGGCTGCTAACCAAAAGGATGGCCGTTCAAATCCACCAGGAGGTCCCTGGAAACCCTATTGGGCAGTTCTACTCTGTCCTGTAGGGTCACTGTGAGTCAGAATCGACTCGACACAATGGTTTTTTTTGGTGTTTATTGAAAGCTTACTACGTGCAAGCTCTGCTCACTTCATGCGCATAAAACGTCTTGAGGGAGATACTGGTATCATTCCCATTTTACAGATGGGAAACTAAGGCAAGAGAAGTCAACTTGCCAAAGATTAAATAACCAGTAAGTAGCAGAGCCAATATTTGAACCCAGCCGCCTGCCTCCCGTGCTTGACAGGTGGCCGTGACTCTGAGACTGTGCATGTGATGCTTGTCATATTATTAGACTTGCCTTAGCATGGATCAGAAATGTGTTCGTTTTCATGTTTGGCCCTGGAAGTTTGAAAAAACTGACCGTGTGTCTTAGTCATCCAGTGCTGCTATAACAGAAATACCACAAGTGGATGGCTTTAACAAAGAAAAGTTTATTTTCTCACAGAAAAGTAGGCTAAAAGTCCAAATTCAGGGGAAGGCTTTCTCTCTCTGTCAGCTCTGGAGGAAGGTCCTTGTCCTCTATCTTCCCCTGGTCAAGGAGCTTCTCAGGCACAGGGACCCCGGGTCCAAAGGATACGCTCTGCTCCTGGTGCTGCTTTCTTGGTGGTATGAGGTCCCCAACTCTCTCTATGCTTCCCGTTCCTTTTATCTCTTGAGAGAAAAAAGGTGGTACGGGCCACACCCCACGGGAACTCCCTTTACATGGGATCAGGGATGTGACCTGGTGAGGGTATTACAATCCCATCCTAATCCTCTCAAGATAAAATTACAAACACAAAATGGAGGACAACAACAGAACACTGGGAATCATGGCCTAGCCAAGACAATACACACATTTGGGGGGAAACAATTCAATCCATGACACCCTGCTTGACAAGGGTTTGGAAATGTCTGTGTGTTTCATCCCAGCTTTGTGTGTCTCAGAGATTACTAATTGACTCTCAGTGTTTCTCACCTAGTTCTTCAGTAATAGAACTCTCAATTTTTAGCTGGGCACATGGTTGCCTGGAAAAAAGGCTGTTTCCCAACTTCCCTTGCAGATGGAAATAGATGAGGCCAGGTGGCTAAATTCTGGCTAGTGGGATATTAGTGGAAGTATGCAAATTCTGATGTATTCTTATAGGGAAGGGACATGCTTCTATCAGTTCTTGCTTCATGAGAAGGGGGCTGGCTGGAATGCCAAGGTAATGGCTGGGGCTCCAGTAGCCATCTTGGGCCATGGGAAGGACCTCGGGAATGAAGGTCATATATGCAGAGCAACAAGATAGAAGGAGCAAGGGCCTCTGACACCATAGAGCGCTACACCAGTCCTGGACTCACTCCCTCTGGGCTTTGAGAACATGAGGGAGAAATAAACTATCTTATTTTAAGCACTTGCTACTCAAGGTGTGTTCCAAGGATCTCAGCACTGGCATCTCCTGGGAGCTTGATAGAAATGTACAATCTTGGCACCACCTCATACTTATTGAATCAGCATCTACACTTTAATAAGATTCCTAGGTGATTTGTATGCACATTAAAGTTTGAGAAGCACTGGTTTAAGCCACCGTTATTGGCTGAATGTAATTCTAACTGATTCCAACTGTGATGACCCTGCTGAGGCTAGCAACTTACTCCACTGTTACTTTGAAAGAGTTGGCTGTGGCGATGGCTTCTGGGGTGCTGCACATCCATGACTAATGAAGAACTCTTCTCCAAACAATCCTCATCCTGGTCTTGCTGTGCAGGGCTCTGTGTGAAGAATGGACTCTTCAAAGGCATTGGGAGAAACCAGAACTTCCAAGCCTGTGTGTGCATATCTGTGCATATGTGTGTTTGTAGTTGTGAGTGGCTCTGTGTGTGCCTGCATGTGTTTCCAAAGAGGCAGAAGGGGCCAACAGAGCTTGTCCACCCCCTAATTTTTGGATATGAATCTGTAAGGAAATAAGAGGAAGACAAGGGGGAATAGCCAGCCTACAGAGAAATATGATTAAAATCATGTTGGCTCTGTGGTGTGTGTCTCACTGCAAGAATTCTGTGAAGTAAGGATTCTGAGAAGGCTCCATCATGAGAAACAGTCCTGAGGACATAAGAAAGAGAAAGCTGATCTGTTGTGAGGATAGAAGGTGTGTAGGCTGAGGGGCTGGTGCCCGAGCCTTCTCATCCCTGAATCTGCCTACCTGCAGGGAGAGACCGTGGATAGCGACATTTGGGGGAAGGTGGTTAACATCTGGGCAAGGGTTCAGAGCGTGGTTTGTGGGGCTGGCCCATGTTTCCACTGTCACCCCGTATTGTCTGCATGTCTCTTGCCTCTCCCTTGTTCCTCTTGGAAGAATTCCTTCATGTCTGATAGCCAGAAGGGCATCCAGTTCTGAGAAACATGGGAGGTGGTGAGGTTGGCGCTGTTTGCTTTCTCACTGCTGGAGGCTGTGCCCAGCATCACCTCCCACTCACTCCAAGCCGGGAAGCAAGAGGCACCATCACGTGCACGGTGTGGTGGCTGACCAGTGGAAATTCTGGGACAATTACTTGTTTTTATAGGGCAGGGATTTTAGTCACTCTTTGCTGAACAAACACCCTTGGACTCTAGCCCAGAAAAGCACTGTGAAGCCAGGTGGGAAGGACCAGGCCTTGTCTTGAGACCCTCCTGGACAGGAGGGAAGCCAGACATGTAGACAATCATGAGAGTTTTCTAAGCTAGAGGAAGTAGCTGTGTGATAGCAATGGTTAAGATAGTGTGTCAATTATGATATAGTCTGGCAGTCGTATAGTGATGTAATCACGTCCATGATGAGATCTGATATAATGTGACTACCTCCATGATGGGATCTGGTGTGAGTAGCCAATCAGTTGAAAGGGGGTTCCTTGGGGGTGTGGCCTGCATCCAAAATATGTGGACTTTCTGGCAAGGCTCACTGGCTTTTGCCTTGCTCTGTATCCTACATTCGGCTTGTCAGCATCTGACCTCTAGTTCTTGGGACTTGGGCCAGCAGCTTGCTGTCTTACCTGCAGATCTTGGCTTTGTCAGCCTTTGTAGCCATGAGCCAGCAGCCTACTGTCTGACCAGTGGATCTTGGGTTAGTCAGCTGCTGCAGCTGCGTGAGTCAGGAGAAGCCTCCAGCCTGACGCCTGACCACAGACTTAGGACTTGCCAGCCTCCACAGCTGCATGAGCCATTTCCCCACGATTAATCTCTCTCTAGCTCTCTATGTATATAACACACACACGCAAATAATAATAAATAAAACACGTGTGTGTATATATATATATATATGTATGTATGTATGTATATATATGCTTCACTGGCTTTGCTTCTCTAGAGAACCCAGCCTAAGACAGTGACCTTGGGCAACTTATCTAATCTCTGTGTCTCAGTGTCCTCATTTGTGAAATATAGTATCTCCTTACAGAGTTGTTGTGAGATACCACGAGGTAATAGATATAAAGCACCTACAGCAGTAACACAGTAAATGTGATCATTTCTTCCTGCTGTTGTTATTACTGCTACTACTGTCGTTGTTGCCAGTATTACTAATATCCTTACTACCGTTCGGGGTCCCAGAGGGGCTAGAGGAGGGGCCCTTCACGCAGTCTGGTGAGAGGCAGAGGGAAGGTGTTCCTTGGCTGGGAGGCTAAGGAGAAGTGGGAATTGGCCAGAGAGAAGTAAAGGGCATTTGGGGCTGAGGGGAGGGCATGAGCCAAGGCACTGAGGAATGAAGTTGCTGAGAGAGGGGAATTCTGCCATGGTTGAGATGGAGGGTGTCTGGGAGTGGAGAAGCAGGGTGAGGAGGGGCAAAGACATGGGCGGGGCAGGAGAAGTGCCAGGCAGAGAAGTAGGCAGGATGGGAGAAGTGGGCAGGACTGGAGCAGATGGCTGGTGACCTAGACGGCAGAGTCCTACCTAAGCATGGCAGGCAGGGTGATTGCCCTGGATGCGGCTTGAGGAGGGGTGTTAATGAGCTATCTCAATAGAGCCATCTATTGGCCATTGTAGTTTCCATTGCCAGCTGTGAGAGATCATTCAGCAAATTAAACCTATTGCCATAGTTGCTATTTTCCGTAGATAGGCCCTGATAGGCTGGCAGGAACATAAGTGGGGCCTCATCCAGAACCTCCTGGGACATGCAAGGGGATGGGTCCTCTTGGGACTTTCCTGATCACCCAGCTGTTAGCCATCTCCTCAGCCCAGCTCCACACCAGGCTTTGTTGGGACTCTCCCGTGGTCCTAGTTGCTGTGGGCTGAGAGTGCAGACCCCCTTGGTATCTGAGCCTCAGAATAGGCCGGGGACCTTTATGCAGGAGACCCCCAGCAAGTTTTACCGGACAAATCAGTGAATCTCACCCTGAGTCAAGCCAAGCTCCTTTCCTGCCTGCAGTGCCCTCTCTAGCCCTCCGGTTTCCCTGAACTTTATTCTTTGGGGTTCTCCTGCCTCTTGCATGAAGCCCTCTGCCATTCTCTGGTCTCTCTAACCTCCCATGGCTCTTCTTTGCCACACTCCCCCTCTGAGCCTAGTCCTGGCCTACACTGGCTGTGTGGGTCCTGCCAGTGGTGGAGGGCTGGACCCAGGAGTGCGGCAGAGTTGGGGAGAAGCCTGCAGCCCTGTCTGTCCCACCCATGCACTCTCTTGGGCAGAAAAAGTTAAAGATAAGAAGTGGTCGAAGCTGGTGAGAACTTAACTTTCTGGGCAGACTAATGTCAGTGTCACCAATGCCTGAGGCCTTGCTTGCACCCTCAAGCATTGGCGACAGGTGGCTATGTCAGCCCTGTCCCGGATTGCAGGGCCTGGTGATGGAGCTTATTTGTCTGTGAGGTCTGATCACATGCCAACTGGGAGCGTACAGAGTCCTCCAAGGTGACTGATCTCTGATTTATTGGTGCTTCTTGGGTGAGGTGATTTGTTTTGTTTTTCAAACCCATCTCTGATGGACTCATACCCTGCAATGAGGACAGCAGCCCTCGCTTAAATAACCAGCTCCCTGGGCTGAAATAGAAGCCCTGCAGGACTAATTTGCAGGCCTCTGATAGACAGGCAGGCTTGGGCCGTGGGCGCTGGGTGGTCTCAGGACACGGTTCTACCATCTGGTCGTTGTCACCAGGGTAGGGTGCTGTCCGTGTTCTATGAGTCGGCACCTCCTCCCCTCCTCTCTGCACCAGCTGCAAGGCTCAGGGTCACAGTCAACAGCCATCATTCCCCGTAACTTCCCCTTCTGCCAAGGGTCATGAGAAGCAGTGTCTACAAGAAAAGAAACAGGAAACTTGATGCTCAACATTACTAGGAAACAATGCTTTGTTACGGAAAATACGTCATTAAAAAAATCGATTGCATTTATACTGAGAGGATTTAACCAATCAAATAATTTGCAGTTTCTTTTTGATAGAACTGCCCCATAGGGTTTCTAAGGAGTGGCTGGTGGATTCAAACTGCCAGACTTTTGGTTAGCAGCTGAGTGCTTAACCACTGCACCACCAGAGCTCCTTTTGATAAGAACTTTCCCTCTCAAATCCTCCTCACATTGGGAAGCAGTGTGTCTCTGACATTAGCAGAGGTATAACCCACAACCTTCATGTATTCAAATTGTTTTGTTTCAAGGACGTTGGGCAAGAGGTATGGAAGATGTTTACCTGGTCCTGAGCAGTGTAAGCCATGAGAGTGGATGTTTGGCGCTATGGGTTGTGCTGTGCCAGCACTGAGCACAGGAGTCCAGGGGTCCTTCAACAACTGTATGTGTGTATGTTATAATACGTACAGTCCCCTGAAGTGTGGAGCCCAGGGCAGTGGCCCCTCTTGCTGGGTCTACGGGTGGTACGTACTGCAGCTGATCTGGCAACTACCAAGTGGTCCACAGAGACTGGCTGCTGGCAGTCATGATGGTCTTATAGGACTCAAACCAAAAAACCCAAACCCATTGCTGTCGAGTCGATTCTGACTCATAGTGACCCTATAGGACAGAGTAGAACTGCCCCATAGAGTTTCCAAGGAGCGCCTGGTGGATTCTAACTGCCAACCTTTTGGTTAACAGCTGTAACTCTTAACCACTATGCCACCAGGGTTTCCTATAGGACCTAGCCCCGAGAAATAATTGATTGAAGAAAAAGCAAGCACTTGACCCAGCTCCCCATTATCTTCTCTCCTTTCTCAGGAATTTGGACATTTAACTGAGGAGCTGAGAATCAAATCAAGTTAACGATAGAGCTCTGAATGGACTAATCTCCATTAATCCCTACCTTTGAGCTCCTCAGAGCTGTCCAGAACAATCCTGGGTTCTGTGCTTCTGGTTGGGATTTCCAGTTCTTTCCTCAGACTCCATCAGGCCTCTCAGTATCCTTCTAATGATGTTTTTTTTTCTTTGGCTGGTTTGGTCTCTGTTACTTGAAATCAGAAGACCTCCAACTAACACATTAGTAAGGGACTGTCTGTGTGCCAAAACTGGAAGGCCGGATCAGGCACAAACCAGCCTGTGGAGAGACACTCTGTTTGGGTCACTTTATGAAGCCACACTGTGGTCTGACCACAGCCTTTCTGTGCCACCAGCACTCTATAAAAGGTGGAGTTGGATAGGCCTGAGATTGTGACCTTAAGCAATTTACTTATCCTCTCTGAGCCTTTCTTTCTCCCTCTGTAAAACAGCAGCTTCTTTCAGGGAGATTAGGTACCTGTGCCCTTGTCAACCGAGAGAACATCTTTGTATAAATTTTAAAAAGGCACCCCTCTGGACACGGTATTTGGTGAGTGGACTACAGGCTGGAGTTCAGCCCCCACTGGTCCCCAGCTGAGTGTTTTGACACTTTGCACAGTCAGCATAATGTATACTGAGCTGCAGCCATGGGCGCTGTGAACCTTAGGTGAGGCTAAGTACGCACAGTTCCTGTGTGCAGTCACTGTTGTTCCCTTTTCTTTTCCCTTCTTGGAGTCTCAGCACAACCACAAACAACACAGAAAACCAACTTGCAAGATGTGAGTGGTGTTAGGTTGGAAATAGCAGAACGATTATAGAGTGAAATGAAAACCAAGGCTCTCTAACAGCTGGGCTGGCCTTTATCACACTGACCCTCGTGTCTGCCTGTACACTTCCTTGGACCTTTGGCAGAAAAATGAAAGAGTGCTCATTTGTTCTTTTAATCTTGAATTCATTCATCAGCCAGATTTAGCAAACACCTGCTGTGTGTCCAGCCCAGTTCTGCTGGCTGGAGGGAAACCAAGGTGGGTAGCAAATCCCAGCCCTCCTGAGAAGCAAACTAGAGAGGAAGCAAGGCCAATCCAAGAAACAGTTAAGCATTCTTGTAATAGGAGACTTCTGTTTTTGTGCACATTCTCCCCCTTACAAAGCTTTCCCATTATGTTCTGTAGTCACCTCATCACCATACCTTAGGAGGTAAGCAGAACAGGTGCCACGGGCGGGCGCCATTTGACAATGAGGAAACCAAGGCTCCTAGACTTCCATGCCTGTCCACTTGATAATCTCTGAAGCTGGGGCCGAAACCTTATTTCTGTGACTCCAGGCTCCTTTTCTAACCGGATGCACAGGGGAGAAGGGGGCCTCCCCCTCCTCCACTGGCCTATCTACTTGCTTCTCACCCATCCCCTTTCACGCACCCTTAACAGGAGGAGAAGCTACTGCTCTGGTCAGATCGCAAAATCTGCCACGTTTGCTATTGGACACAATCCTTAAATGACAGGCAATGAGTGGGGTTTCCTCCCTTTTGCACTTCTCTGCCTCTCTTGGCACAGGGAGAGAGCCCTCACTTATCTTCAGACTGGTGTTTCTCTGCACACTGACTAAATGCTTGGTTTTGGGCATGACTGGTCAGGAAGGTTTTGCTTCATGTTTAGGGGAAGGTAGGAAGGCCTCCAAACACACCAACGACCATGAAGGTGGCACAGGATCGGGCAATGTTTCATTCTGTTGTACAGAGTCATCATGAGTTGAAGCCCAACCAGCAACAACAACTAACAGTAGAAGCAACAACGAACAGTAGTAACAACAAAAACAGGAAGCCCTCCCCCTTCTTGAGGACTAAAAAGCATTCTTTGACCCAGCTCTCCTGGAGCTCTGTGTGGAGATGTTGGACAAGAAACCGTTTTTTAATAAAATGGCTCTTACTGAGGTGTCCCCAGAAAGCACGCTCTGAGACGGATGTTTGTGGGTAGTAGATTTCTTAGGGGGTGCTCTTGGGATCCACACCTATGGAAGAAAGGGGAAGAGGTAGGAGCGGGCAAAGGAGGAGGCCTTCAGAGTCCCCACAAAGTCCTTGGTAGATCCTGGGGCGACTCTGAAGATGGCTGACCTTTCAGAGCTGCTGCCGAATGATGAAGAGGGCCAGCTTTTGTACCATCGATCAGTGCTTGATGTGGCCCACCTTGATGAGGCAGCTCTGTTGTGGGCCTGGGACCGAGGGGATGACAGGGAGAGCTGACTCTCAGTGCACTCCCAGTAGCCTGGGGAATGGGTGCTCCTTCCTGAAGTGGGATCTGGGCAGCATGCCCCTGCAGCCTCCTGCTGTTGTTCTTCTTGGCCCATCCGTTCAAGGACTTTAGAGAAGGTGGGGTGATTGGCAGAGAAGGGCTTCTGTGTTCTTGATTCCTTGAGCCAATGCCATCATGGCACATTGTCAGACCTCCCTAACTCCAGACGATGGACAGACAGCACAGCTCTCCACCTCAGGCACAACGCCAGGAAGGAGTGCACGCTGTGGGCTGGGACCCTGTGCAGGGTGCAATTTTGGAAAGGCCTAGATGGCCTGGATGAATTTGGAAGGTTAGTTAAGATATTCTGTTGTGATCCACAGGGTTTTCATTGGCTAATTTTTAGAAGTACACTGCCAGGCATTTCTTTCTAGTTGGCCTTAGTCTGGAAGCGCCACTGAAACCTGTCCACTATGGGTGATCCTGCTGGTATTTGAAATACTGGTGACATTGCTTCCAACATCATAGCAACATATAAGCCACCACAGTACAACAAACTGACAGAACGAACAAATTAGTCTTAGAAGAAGTACAACCAGAATGTTCCTTTAGAAGTGAGGATTGCGAGACTTCAACTCGTTTACTTTGGACACATCATCAGGAAAGACAAACTGCTAGAAAAGGACATAGTGTTTGTGGTAAAGTGGAAGGTCAGCAAAAACGATGGAAACCCTGCATGAGACGGATTGGTGCAACAGCCACAGCAATGGCTCAAACATACCAAGGATCACAAAGATGGCATAGGGCCAAGCAGTGTTTCATTGTGTTATTCATAAGGTCGCCATGAGTTGGAGCTGACTCAAAAGCAAATAACATCACCAACAACATTTAAGATAGGAAGACCACGACCTGTGGCGTGGGGTGGGATCAGCAAGGTGGGTCCAGGGAAGGGGACTTATAGGGTTCCTTCCTAGGTCAGAAAGGCCCTGCCTGGGGAGGGAGGCCTCAGCTCTTGCCACCCAGCAAGGTGTCATCCTGTACTCTGAGCGGGGTAGGCTTTCCTCGAGAAAAATGGGTAAGATGAAGCTGGTGTTCCTGCTGGGTGGGGGTCAGGGTGAACCTCTTGCCCTACCTTGTGTCTCCAAGAGGCGGCCAGGTTGTTGGGACAGGGACTCAGAGGGCTGCGGGCTATGGCCCTGGGGTGGTGGTGGGGAGGACCAGGGAGGGCCAGACGGTGGGGAAGGAGGCTGCCTTGCTGGCTGCAGTGCTTTGGGGCCAGCCCATCCGAATTAGCACAGCCAGTTTCCTCTAGTGCAGGTTTTTCCACAGCGGAAAGATAGGGGGTGGTGGGGGGTGGCGGATTGCCTTTGGGGTCCCTCCGTGACTCAGAGCATTTTCCAGCTCATTGAAGCAAGGCCATGCTGTGTGAAGTTATCTCCTGATGCTGGGGAATTTCGTCCATATGCTGGCGATTCCTTTACCCTGAACTCATGCACATGCAACCCCTTCAGAGCCCTTTGAAGTCCAGCAGGACTCGGAGCCATTTTATGAGATGTTTTATGCACTCTCCCCAGAGCTCCATACCCCACCACTATTGTTGATTTTTAAGGAATGGAAGTTGTGTTTTGAAGAGCCTAAACGGACTCAGACTTTTGAAAGGTTCAGGTTCTAAATTCTAAGCCTGAGGGCTTCCCTTGGACTCAAGTCTTGGTGACCCTTTCTCCTCCAGCTAGGGCCTTGCGATGTAGTTGCGGGGGCCTGGGGGGGCAGAGCTGGGGGGATCAGAAGGCATTTCTGGCTCTGGTTCTTTCTTCTGACCCTCAGTCTGGTCTGGCCTGGGCCATAGGCAGAGTAAGGGCAAGTGACAGAGGACCCCTGCTCTGCCTTGACCCGACTGTCTCTCCTGCCAGTCACATCCCCTGTTTTGTTCATTGGTTTGGGCTAAGGCATTTTCTCCCCAAATCTCTCCTGGTGTGCAAGAATTTATCATTTGGTTTTTTCAGCTAGAGGATGGCCTCAGGCAGTGTGGCAAGTTTTGATGAGAGGAAAACAGGCCCTGTCGGGAAAGTGAGTCCTGGAGACGAAAAGCAAGCTCTAGAACTCCCGACCTGCCCTGGGCCAGTGGGTGTGGGCTGGGCCTGGGGAGCAGGGTGGGGTTAGGGCTGTGGGTCTGACTCTTAGGCTGCAGAAGGAGGCTCCTAACTAGAGGGATTAGGTTTAGAAGAGAAGACGTGACTCCGAAATGGGGTTTGTGAGTGTGTGTGTGTGTGTGTGTGTGTGTGAGTTGGGGTGGAGGGCAGTGTGAGCCAAAGGCGCTTTAGTACCAGCCTAGCACTTTGACCTCAGGGAGGGTGGTAGCTGTTAAAGACAGAAGTCAAGGCCACCTTGAGCAGGGGGCAGGGGGCAGGGGGCAGGGGGCAGGGGGCAGGGGGCAGGGGGCAGGGGGCAGGGAATGCTTCCCAGAAGAGGAACAGGTTTGAACTGAGATTTGAGAAAGACACAGGGTTTTCTTGGTGCACAAGGGTGAGGACACAGCTGGGGGAAGAAGGGGAGACCCGGGAGGAGCAGCGGCTTGGATGGTGGAATGTGGTAGAGATGCTGTTCTTTGCCTCAGCCAAGAGAACTGAGTACACCAGCCACGCAGGAGAAAATTGAGGTCTTGAGTTGTTGAGCCCAGTCTCACCTGGTTTGCATTTTCAGCTGGGCACAGGCACCTTGCACTGTGCCTCATTATCATCCTGTTTAAAATGTTTACGGATGTTAACAATCCCATACCCCACGGGTACCCACCATTGCATGTAGTCATCAAAACCCCACCATGAGTGGGGGTGAAGGGCTGAAAGTATTGTCCTTTTACTTATATATGGTGGCAAAGAAATGGAGGTTCAGAGAGATTGTGTGACTCGCCTACGGCCACACAGCAAGTCAGAGGCAGAACCGGGGTTAGAACACACGTCCAACACCCACCACAGACTGCTTGCTGATCCCCACTGTGCTGGTGCCTGCAGTGGAGGTGCCCTGGTAAGAAGCTGGCCTATGCCAGAGCTTGCTGATGTTCCCTGATGGGAGGGTTCCTGTCAGTTCTGTGTCCCTGGGTCAGGGCTGTCCCACTTGACCAATCTGCATGGAGCGCACGCTGTGTGCACCCACCATGCCAGGCACTGCAAGACGAAGGTGAGGCCGATTCTCCCGCTTTCAGGATCCTGCCATCTTTTGGGGGTCAGATGTGGAAACAGACACTGGCAACATGGTGTGATGTGTGTGAGAAGACAGGTAAGCACCTGGGAGGGTCCACGGGCCAACCTTGGGGAGTAGTGGGGGAGGCAGTCTGGAAGTGCTTCCTGTAGGAGGTGAGACTTAGACTGAGCTGAAAGGAAGTGGGAAGCATGGAGAAAGACAAGGGGAGGCCCAGGGACCAGCAGAGCACAGGTCTGGAGCTGGGAAAGGTGATGGCACGTAAGACCACAGGTAGAAGTGGGTTGGTAGTACTAAAGGTGAAGTACAAGGGGAGGGATGGACAATTGTGAACATGGAAGCTGGGCAGAGGGGAGCAAGGCAGCTTTGTCCCCAGGAGTAGAAGGCTCTCTAAGCCCTGCTAGTGAGTCTGGGCTTTTTCTTCCAGTCCTTGGAGATAGAGCAGACTGTTTGGACACGGCAGGTTTGCATCTAGAATGATCATTCCTCCCGGGGAAGGGTGGGCTGCGGGGAGGAAGGGGTGTGGCATGGAGGCTGCTGGGGTAGGTGACTCCTGGGAGAGGTGAGGGTGGTCATGAAGGGCAGTGGGGCCAGAGAGAAGTGTCACATTCAAGAGCCGTGAATGGAATATAATTGTCAGGATGCGGTGAGTGGGCCTGGGGTTGGGGTGGATTCAAGGAGGAATCCCAGGCTTCCAGCTTGCACAGATGGGCTGGTTCTCTGAGATAGAGGCACAGATGGAGAAGCTGGTTGAGAAGGTGATCAGGAACTCAGTTTTGGGACCCAGGCCACAGAGACTCCCAGTCGACGCCTGCACACAAGGGCCAGGGATCAGGAGAGAGGCCCCATCTGTGGGTGCCCACCTGGGGTTGTCTTCACAGGGTGGGAAGTTAAGTCCTAAGCTTGCCCAAGAAGTAAGCAAGATGATCTAGAAGGGTTGTGGGAAGGAGAGTGCAGAGTGGGCAGTGGTCATAGGGGAGGCTCAGGACAAGGAGCTTTGACTGGGCATCGTATGGGGCTTGGAACTGAGGAGAGACCAAGGCCCTTGAGGGAGGATACTATGGCTTGTGTCCTCTGTAAGCCCAGCCATAAGCACTGCACAGCTCTGAGGAGACATTTTCAGAAAGAAAGAAAGGGTAGGAGGAAGGACTGAAGACAAAGGAAAGAAGAAAGGGTGAGAGGGAGGGAAGAAAGGAAGGAGGGAGGAAAAAGCAGTTCACTTCCTCATTTCCAGAGCCCTGGTGGCACAGTAGTTAAGGGCTCAGCTGCTAACCAAAAGGTCAGCAGTTCAAATCCACCAGCTGCTCCTTGGAAACCTTGTGGGAAAGTTCTGCTCTGTCCTACAGGGTCACTATGAGTCGAAGTTGACTCAACAGCAATGGTTTTTTTTTCCTCATTTCCACTAAAGTACGTGCTATAAAGTGTTATTTTCTATATAACTCTTCTTGCAAGGCCCACTGGAAGGTCTCCATGCTTAAAAGCCTCACCTCCCACTTGCTGAGCACCATGGAGGAAGGGAGGGACGGGGGGCGCTCTTGGTTGCAGGACTGCTACATCTAATTGAAGACTAAATTCCTAGGTGCAAAAATGGAACTAGAAATAGGTTTATCCCTTTGGAAAAATGGACCTTTACCCAGAGTCAAGGGGGATGAAGAAGGGGATAAGAGACAGGCCAGCTTCAATGCAGCCTCCTAGTCTTGTAGACCCAGGAGGAGAAAAGCAACTCCTGAGCCAAGGGAGGTGCCAACGTTTCCTGCTTCTTACCAGTCCAGACAGGGCAAGGCATGTGTCAACGGCAGAAAACGAGGTGAGGCATGGTGCCGGGGGCTTGGGCCCATCAGGAACAGTGACCAATGGTGCCTAGAAACTGGGCCTTGCCTTATCTTATCAAGGCAAGCACAGCACGTCCTTCAGGGGACTCAGCTGCGGCTTGGCTGGGCTGGGTGTTTTGTCACCCTGGCTGCCCCAGAGAGATGGATTTTGTGCCATCTTTATTTATGGGGCCAATGGGCATAGCCCTGCCTGGCTTTGGACAAGAGGTAGTCTGGGCAACTCTGCCGATACGAGTGTCCCACCCCTCCCCAATCCTCTACAAATGTGTGGCAAAAAGCCAGTCACCATCTTCCATGTCAAGTGTGGCATTGTCATCTAGATTCAAACCATTGCAGTATAATCAGGGGTGCACCAGCCAGTTTTGTAGATGAGCTTCAAACAATTTAGAGGACAGCCCAATGCCTTGGGAAAGAGTCTGATTACAATAGCCATTTGTTTGGGGACTTGGGCTCAGAGGGGACTGTCTCAGGGCCCCACCCAGCGTGGTACCTGTTCACCCACAGGGTCATCATGAACTGCCTTGATCAAACTTTCCAGAACTTCAATTCTATCCCTAAACCAATGGATGACCTTGGGCGAGCTACTCAGTTTTCTGTTGAGTGGGCGTAAAAATCCCTGGGTTGACTGTCTTACAGGGCTATGAAAAGAATCAAATGAGCTCATAGATGAGAAGCTAGTTTGAAAGTTAACAAGAGCTTTGGAACACAGCTTTCCTCAACTCCTCTGCCTGAGCTGACCCTGAAATCCCTGAAGACCCCAACATTTATTGCCTGACTGGGACTCTTCTATTGCCTTCCCAGGCTCCTCTTAAAAATCAAATAACTGCAGCCTGGAATCACAGAGTCAGCCATACTTCAGCCCTGACGTAAGAGCAGATGACAAGATGGAGAAAACTGGCTCTAAAAAAAAAATTTTTTTTTTTTTTTAGAAGCGTATAAATTCCTCTACGTGCCACCTCCCACTGGAGGCTCATTTTACTTTCCATCAACAGCAGCTAATGATGGGGGGGACGTGGCTATGGCTGGGCCCATTCCTGACTCCCAGGCAGCTGTGCCTCATGGGGGTGGGGGAGGGCCTGGAAGTCTCAGGAAAGCTGCTGGCAGGAAGTAGAAGCCATCCCATAAGGTGGAGGTTTCTCCCTCGCTACTGGTCCAGTGCGGGTCTTGTCTTTCCAGGGAGCATGGGAGAAGGCCAGCAGCTGCTTCAGCGGGGCTCCTCCTCAGAGGCAGAGGCCTGGTTCCAAGCAGAGGCCAGCTGTACTTTGACAGGTTTCCTGAACCCAGGTAAGGAGCAGGCAGTGCGCTCCCTGCTGGTCGAGTGAGCTAAGAAGGGCTGAGGTGCCCTAAGTCAGTCTGACTCCAGAGCCACAAAGCTGTCTTTGCAGCCTGGCTCCACCTGGCATCTACTTCAGCAGTGTTGCTGTGTAACCCCAGGCCTAGCCAGACAAGGTCTGGAGTTTCAGCCTTCTCTGCACCCAGAGGCCTGGGAGCCCCTCGGCCCTGGGGCACTTTGGCCCCTCACTGTCCTCTCTGCCCTGTGGAGAGGCCCAGCCTTGGAGGTCAGCCACAGATGCCCTTCTGGGTCAGCTCTGGCTTCTCCCTATCACATGTGTGAGGGGGATGTACAACCCTCCCTGGAATTGGCCAGGACATTCTGTGGGTGCTTCCCCAACAGCTCCACTCAGCCTTTCTCACTTGATTTTGCTCTTATCCACTCAAAAGCCAGATGTGGTAATTCCACATTCCTTGTCAGAGGTTGGTTTAGAGGTGGGTACCTGTTGCAATTCTGGCCATAAGACACGAGGGGAAGTTTCTAGAGCGGAGGCTTTGGGGGAGATTTCTCACTGATGGTAAGAGACACATAGGGAAAATGGCCTCTCTCTCTCAGTGAGACTGTGTGTGATGCTTGGCACACTGGCAGCCATTTTGAGACCATGAGGAGAGTTGGTTTGAAGACATAGTGAACACACTGAGGAGTAACAGAGATGAAACATGAAGGAACTTAGGTCCATGACGATGGCACCAATTTGCTAAACCTGTCAACCCTGGGTCTTCCCTTCCTAAAGATTCTTGTTATGCGAAATCATAAATTTTCATTTTCCTCAGTGCCATTTTGTGTTGGGTTTTTGGTTTCTTGCATCTTGAGCAATCACACTGATTTCGTCCCTGTCTCCACATGCTTGTAGCCCTTTTTGACCTCTTTGTGAGCCACAGAGATGCTGTGAAAAAGCTGAGCTAAAGTCTCCAAAGCATTGAGCTCCATTGCCTCAACGCCAAAGGCTGTGTGATTTGGTGATTTGGGCACAGGTGGCCCGGAGTCACCGCAGATGCCAAGGCCTTCTCCAGAGGTGACTCACTCCACCCTGCTAGCCCACTCTTTTCTTTCCCCACCCAGGGGGTGAGGACTCCAGCAGCACCTGCTCATCCCTGCCCTGAAGAAGGTCATTCTTCATGGTTGACTCCCACCAGGACCCTCCCCTCCAAGGTCTTCCATCCTCCCTGGTCCTTGAAGCTGTTGCTCACCTCCTGAGGGACAAGGACTCTCCCACCTCTGTGGTGGCAGGTTTTCCATCTCCTTAGAGGGAAAAAGCAAGGCCTCCAGAGCAGAGGGAGTCACCCCCTCAGGGTGATGGGAGACCGTAGGGGGAGCCACCAGGACAGAACTGGATGGATCGGGACCAGGGTAAGGGGCAGCATAGACACAAGGAAGAAGACCGTCAGGACTGAGGATGAGGCCAGGGACAGGCCAGCCACAGGAGTGAGCCTCGCAATGAGAGCTCCTAGAGGTGGGCCACGTCCTATTCATCCACACTACCCTGAGCCTGGTGCATTTAGTAGGCGCTTAGGAAAGGTCTGCCAAGTGCATACAATTGTTCATTTATTCATTCAGCAAACATGTATTGCATCCCCATGTGCTGAGCCGAGATATGACGGTGAATAGAACAGTCAAGGTTCCTGCCCTTTGGTTCTTACCTTCCAGTGGGGGAGATGGGCAAAGACCAGGAGCTAAGCAACTAATTAACCAAGTAGCTAACCAACCAACCAACCAACTAAATAAATAAATAATATTTTTAGTGAATTATAAAACCAGTTGCCGTTGACTCAACGCTGACCCATGGCAACTCCATGTATGTCAGAGTAGGACTGTGCTCTGCAGGGATTTTTTTTTTTTTCTGATAATATTTTATTGAGTTTTTCATGCAAGTTTACACAGCAAGTTAGGTTTCCATTTGACAATTTGCACACAATTGTTCAGTGACATTAGTTAATGTATCGCAATCTGTCAACATTTAGGTTCCCATTTGACAATTTGCACACAATTGTTCAGGGACATTAGTTAAATGTATCGCAATCTGTCAACATTCTCTTTTTTTTGTGAACAGTTTCTACATGTACAATTTAGTGACACTGATTACAGTCATAAATTGTGCAACCATTCTCACCCTCCTTTTCTGAGTTGTTCCTCCCTCATTAACATAAACTCACTGCCCGTAAGGTTCCTGTCTAATATTCAAAGTTGCTATTGTCAATTTGATCCCATATAGATAGTTCTTAAAAGAGCATAATGCTCAAGGCAGACCTTTTTTTACTAGTTAAGTTAAACTGTTGTTTGGTTTTAAGAAGATTTCAGGGGATATTTTTGGTTTAAGGTTTAAAGGTTACCTCAGGGCAATGGTTTCAGGGGTTCATCCATCATCCATGGCCCCAGGAAGTCTGGAGTCCATGAGAATTTGAAATTCTGTTCTGCATTTTTCCCTTTCTGATCAGGACCCTTCCATGGAATCTTTGATCAAAATGTTTGGTGAAGGTGGTCGAACCCCATCCAGCTCTTCTGGTCTCATGGCAAAAGGGGCAGCTGTTCACGGAGACAATTAACCACACATTCCATATCCTCCTCCTATTCCTGGCTGCCCTTCTTCCTCTGTTGCTCCAGGCGAATAGAGATCAATTGTTGTGCCTTGGATGACTGCTTGTAAGCTTTTAAGACTCCAGGGACTATGCAAAAAACTAGCAGGTAGAACAGAAGCACTAAATAGGATACTAGGCTGGTTAACTGGAATGTCTCATGAAACCATGACCCTAAACCTCCTAACCAAGGAACCAAATCCCAGGAGGTGTTTGGTTGTGAATAAGCAGCCTCAGTAGCTACTTTTTTTTTTTTTTTGTCATTGTTATAAATATATCTACATACAACTTTTGCCAATTCAAACTTACTGACATCAATTACAATAATTGGCTGTGCAACCCTACCCTTAATCAATGTAATTTTTCCATCGCCGTTAACCCCTCTTTTACCCCTCCGGCAACCATTAGTAACCACTCATAAACTTTGGTCTTTATACATTTGCCTTTTCTTGTCTTTTTTGTTTATAAGTGATGTCCTACAATACCTGTCCTTTTGTGATTGGCTAGTTTCACTCAGCATAATGTCTTCAAGCTTCATCCATACTGTAGCACGTACAAAGACTTCATTTCTCCTGCTGGCTGAGTGGTATTTCATTGTATTATGTACCTCGTTTTGTTTATCCATTCATCTGTTGGTGGGCATTTAGGTTGTTTCCACCTTTTGGCTATTGTGAATAGTGCTGCAATGAACATTGGTGTACAAAGTCTCTGTTTGAGTCTCTGTTTTCAAGTCTTTGGGGTCTATACCTAGGAGTGGAATTGCTGGGCTACGCGGTAGTTCTAGCTTTAGTGGTTTGAGGAGCCATCACACTGTTTTCCACAATGGGTGTACTGTTTTGCATTCCCACCAGCGATGAATGGATAAGGGTTCCAGTTTCCCCACATCCTCGCCAATCTTTGTTATTTTTTAATTTTTTTGTTTTTAGTCTTAACCACCCTAGTGAGAGTGAAATGATACCTCACTGTGGTTTTGATTTGGATCTGTCTGGTGGCTAATGATGCTGAGCGTCTTTTCATGTGTTTGGTGGCCATTTGAATGTCCTCTTTGGTGGAATGTCTATTCAAGCCCTTTGCCCATTTTATGTTTGGGTTATTTGCCTTTTTGTTGTTTTCAAAGTTTTATATATATTTTGGTTATTATATTCTTGTTGGATATATGGTTTCCAAAGATATCTTCCCAGTCAGTAGTTTGTCTTTCACTTTTTTGGTAAAGTCTTTTGATGAACAAAAGTTTTTAATTTTTATGGGTCCCATTTATTTATTTTGTCTTTTGCTGTTTGTGCTTTCGTTATTATATTAGATAATCTATTGTTGACAGCTAGGCCTGACAGCGCTGGCCCGGCTTGTTCTTCTAAGAACTGTAGGTTTTAGTTTGCACATTTAGGTCCTTAATCCATTTTGAATTTGTTTTTGTGCTTGGTGTGAGGTATGGATCCTGTCTCATTTTTCTGTATGTGGAAATCCAATTTTCCTGGCACCATTTATTGAAGACACTTTCCTCTATCCAGTGGATGGACTTTTCATGGGGTTTTCAATGGCTGATTTTTCAGAAGTAGATCACCAGGCCTTTCCCTCAAGGCACCTCTGGGTGGACTTGAACCGCCAACCTTTCTGTTAGCAGTTAAGCATTTTAACCTTTTGTGCCACCCACGGACTGCTTAGTGAATTTTATGTGCTATGAAACCTGGCAGCAGTTGCACACTGTGGGGAGGGAGTGTTGTAGATAGGGGTGGTGTGAGAGAGGGCCTCACTGAGGAGGTGATTTTGAGCAGAGCCTGAAGGATGACAGCAAAGAGTTTTCCAGGGCAAAGAAACAGCCAGTGCAAAGGCTCCGAGGTAGACCTGACATGTTCAAGGCCTGTGTGGCTGGAAAGTTCTGAGGGAGGCTAAGGAGCAAGGCAAGGAACAGATCACCTAAGTCCTCTTGGGTCATGGTCAAGAACCGGGATAGGTGAGCAAATGGTTCCAGAACGTTCGCCTACCATAAAGAAAAGAACCCCAAACTCATTGCCGTTGAGTTGATTCCAACTCACAGTGACCCTCTGGGACAGAGTAGAACTGCCCCATAGGTTTCCGGGGCTGTGATCTTTATGGAAGCAGACTGCCACATCTTTCTCCCTTGGAGCGGCTGATGGGTTTGAACTGCTAACCTTTTGGTTAACAGCCGAATGCTTAACCGCTGGACCACCAGGGCTCCTTTTGCCACCATGCCTACAGCCCCTTGAATCCTTTTCTGCCCAAAGTCATCATTAGTCCCAGAGACCTAAATGAAAGGATGTCTGCATTCAGGGACAAAAGGAACACTGCTGTGGGGAGGGGGGACTGCAGCGGCTCAGAATCAGGTAAAGGCCAACGTTTCCCTACTTCTCTGACTCCCTGTAGAGGGCAGGAAAATGGGTCCAACTGAAGCAATTGGTTAAATTGGTTACCTACCTTAGGACTGTGTTGGTAACTTCACAGCATTCTGCCATACCTTCCTAGCCTGTGCTCATAACAGACATTGCTAATGGATCACAGCACCTCCTACCATGCTTTTCTGCGGCTCCATGCTACTCCTCAACACAGCACTTTAGACAGTTACCACTAATCTATCAGAGATGGCATGAGAATTGAAACATACGTGCCACCCTGGTCTCAGACGAAGCTAAAGCAGTTAAAAGACAAACAAACAAACAAATATTAGGTCTCTACCTTTGGGGTTAAGGAGCCCTGATGGTGCAATGGCCTCCTTCTGAGGCCCTGACCCATGAGTTCCTCTATTCCAGCACCAGTCAGAGCAACCAAGGCCCAGACGTCCTGGGGACCTGACTGCCTGGGGGTAGGAAGCCTCTGTGAGAGTGGTTTCTACCAGATGCTGCCCTGGGCTGCACCTTCCTTAGGAGCCCTGGGACTCCTACCCTGGAGAAGCCAACAAGGCAGAAGGAGAGAGAGGGGAGGCTGGGGGTGATCTGTGGTGTTTGCACTAAATGGCTGTGTCTATGGTGTGTGTGTATATATAACCCATTGCCATCGAGTCGATACCAACTCATAGCAACCTTATAGGACAGAGTAAAGCTGCCTCACAGGCTTTCCAAGGAGTGCCTGGTGGATTCGAACTGCTGACCTTTTGGTTAGTAGCCGTGGCTCTTAACCATACGCTACCAGTGTTTCCATATACATATATATACATACACATGTAGTCTGTGGTGAGGACTATGTGTGTATGTCTCTGTGGGGATGTATATGTATACGTGGTGTGTGTGTGGGATGTGTGGTGCATCTGTGTGTAGGAGTGTGTACCTATGGTATGAGTGTATCCATGGTATGTGTGGTATACATGTATCTGTTGTGTGTCAGTGTGTGGTGTGTGTATGGTATGCGTGTCTATGGTATATGTATCAGTGGTGTGTGTGTATATCTATGGTGTGTGTGTCCTATGGTATGTATGTGCTGGGTGTGGTATATATGTCTGTGATATGTGAGTGTGCTGTGTGTGTGTCTGACGTATTTGCGTTTATGGTGTATGTATCTGTGGTAAGTGTATGTTATATGTGTGTGTGGTATGTGTACCTGTGCTATGCCTGTGTGTCTGTGATATGGTGTGTATCTGTGGTATGTGTGTGGTATGTGGTGTATATGTGGTATGTGTGAGGTATGTGGTGTGTGTGTGTGGTGTGTAGTATGTGTGTGTGTGTGGTGTGTAGTATGTGTGTATGTGTGGTATGTGGTTGTGGTGTGGTGTGTGTGTGGTGTGTAGTATATGTGTGTGTGGTATGTGGTGTGTGTATGGTGTGTGTGTGCATGTGCATATGCTCCTGTGTGGCTGTGGTATATGGTGTATATGTCTGTGGTATATAGTGTTGTGTGGTGTGCGGTGTACGTGTGTGTGATATGGTGTGTGGTGTGTGTGTGGTATGGTGTGTGGTACGTGTGTGTGGTGTATATGGTGTGGTGTGTGGTGTGTGTGTGATGTAGTATGTGGTGTGAGTGTGGTATGGTGTGTGGTGTGTGTGGTATGGTGTGTGGTGTGTGTGGTGTGTGTGGTATGGTGTGTGGTGTGTGTGTGGTATAGTGTGTGGTGTGTGCAGTATGGTGTGTGGTGTGTGTGTGGTATGGTGTGTGGCATGTGTGGTACGGTGTATGGTGTGTGTGGTGTGTGTGTGTGATATGGTGTGTGGTGTGGTGTGCGTGGTATGGTGGGTGGTGTGTGTGGTGTGGTGTATGGTGTGTGTGTGTGATATGGTATGTGGTGTATGTGTGGTGTGGTGTGTGGTGTTTGTGGTATGGCGTGTGGTGTGTGTGTGTGTGGACACAGCACTGTCCCCAGTGCACTTGCCTTTGAAGAGTTCACCTTGCTAGGATGAAGCCCCAGAGGAGGGAGGTGATGGCCTCTGTGTTGCAGTCATTCCTGCTTTCCTGCTTTCCTGAGCCCTCCTGCTCTCACCTCAGCCAGCCCCTCTTTGTCCTCTAGTTCCCATCGTGGTTCCTCCTTGCCCACCTTCCTGCCGTCTCTCAGGGATCAGCCTCAGGCCCAGGACTGGGACCAGCCCTGCCGCCTCTTGTGCCCTCCTGGCGCTGGGCCAGCTCTGCATGCCTCCCGGACTGCAGCAAGCCTTGGTGACATCTCTACTTAGCTGACCCTCTGTCACCATCTCCTGAGTCAAGAGAACAGCATGGAGCCTATGCCCAGTCTCCTGTGGCTCAGCCTGCTCCTGACCCAGGTTGGAGCTTACTGTCCCTTTGCATGGCCTCCACGGTGACCAGCACCCATCCTGCCACCTTCTCTAAAGACTGCTCAGAGCCTTCACGCTCCCAGCCACCTCCTCCACAGCAGGAGTTGCCAGCTTGGTCCTGTGAGAGGAGCGGATGGAGGGGGAGAGGCCTCAGGGAAGGTCTAACTGTCCCTGATCAATGGGGAAGGTGGTTGAGCCTGGGCCTCTGGTGCCATGAGGGCACCTCTGCACTCTGAAGGTGTCTGTCCTCTGACCCCACTTGTTTGGGTCACTGGTGGTGGAATTGTCTGTTACTTACAGTGAAAGCACCCCTGGCAGCTCCATGAAGGACAGCCAGGGACACTGTGAGTGGCCAGCCCTTCCATTGAGGGCCTTCTGCTCTCAGGGCTCCTGTAACTCATCTCCCCCTTGACATCACATGTCAAGTGGGGCGGTCCTTCCATGTGGCAGCCTGGGGCACTGGAACCAGACAGCAGGCCTGGGTAGCCTTCCTGGCCCCACCTCTGCTTGCTGTGTTACCCGGAGCAAGTCACCTCACTTCATGTCATCGTTCCTGCACTGGAGAGAGTGTCGCCTGCGGCACGGGTGTGAGTGCTGCAGATCATGAAAAAGTGTACATACACACCACGGACACACTCACACCACACATATGCATACCCTACACATGACACAGACACTTATTATAGACACATCATAAACAGACACACACTACAGACACATGCCACACACACACACACACACACCATACACATCACACACACACACCACGGACACACTCACACCACACATATGCATACCCTACACATGACACAGACACTTATTATAGACACATCATAAACAGACACACACTACAGACACATGCCACACACACACACACACACACACACACCATACACATCACACACACACACCACGGACACACTCACACCACACATATGCATACCCTAGACATGACACAGACATTATAGACACACCATAAACAGACACACACTACAGACACATGCCACACATGCACACCATACACACATATCACACACACAATACACATATACCACACACACACACCACGGACACACACACCACACATATGCATAGCCTACACATGACACAGACACTTATTATAGACACACACACCATAAACAGACACATGCCACACACACACACACCATACACACACATCACACACACACACAATATACATATACCACAACGCACACCACGAACACACTCACACCACACATATGCATACCCTACACATGATACAGACCCATATCATAGGCACACACCATATACAGACACTACAGATGCATGCCCCCCACACACGCCCCACACACACACCCCACACTCTCACACCACACACATGCATACCCCACACATGACACAGATACTTATCATAGACACACACACCATAAACAGATACACACTACAGACATATGCCACACACACCACACACACACCATACACACACCATGTATACACACATACCATACACACCACACACACGTACATTCCACACACAGACACACAGCATAGATACACATACCACATATACCATAAGCATATACCACAGACACACACACATACACCATAAACGCATACTACAGACACCATAAACACACACCACACACATACACTACAAACACACGTGCATCACACACATACCACACATACCACAGACACACCCTAGACACATGCACAGACAACACGCACACATGCATCATACACGTACCACTGATACACCATAGACACACACACAGCACGCATCACGTACCACAAGCACACACCAGAAAGTGGCACACGGTTAGGATGGCTTGTATGCTCTTGCTGAGTGAATGACAGTGAGCCGCAGGCCTGGCCCTCTGCCCTGGGCTCTGCGGGTTACACCCCTCCAGGCCTCCCTCAGACCGGCTCTGACCATCTTGGTGCAGCGCTGAGAGGACCAAATGATGAAAAATGTCTTGTGAACAGAAAAGAGACACAGAGCTTCAGCCTTGTTCCCAAGGCGGGGTGGGGCTGGGACTGTCAACAAATGCTACTGATTCACAGACGGGGTCACTGCCAGGCAACAAAAACAGTCAGGAGGAAAATCAATAGACACTACACATTCAGTTCACAACAGGGTCCCAGGCCCTGAGCTCAGAGGTACAGACCCAAGGGTATTTTTCCCTACTCACCCCTCAGCAGCTTTTGACACTGTTGGTTCCTTCTTTCATCTTTTGTTTTAAAAAACTTTTCTGTCCCTATAATTCAGAGGTCTCTCTCTCTCCTGCTTCTCTCTCCCCGTCCCCCAGCCTCCTTTTCTAGGGCTTCTCTGTCTGTCCATTCCTTAACGCTACTGTTCCCTAGCCCTGTCATGGCCTCTGCTCCTCTCCCCTTCTCTTGCCTTCCCTTCTCCTCTCTCCGCTTCTCTCTCCCCTCCCCTGTCCCCTTCCCTTCTCCTCTCTCCCCTTCCCTTCTCCTCTCTCCCCTTCCCTTCTCCTCTCTCCCCTTCCCTTCTCCTCTTTCCCCTCCCTTCTCCTCTCTCCCCTCCTGTCTCTCCTCTCTCCCCTTCCCTTCTCCTCTTTCCCCTCCCTTCTCCTCTCTCCCCTCCTGTCTCTCCTCTCTCCCCTTCCCTTCTCCTCTCTCCCCTCCTGTCTCTCCTCTCTCCCCTTCCCTTCTCCTCTCTCCCCTCCTGTCTCTCCTCTCTCCCCTTCCCTTCTCCTCTCTCCCCTCCTGTCTCTCCTCTCTCCCCCCCTTCTCTCCCCTCTCAACTCCTACCCCCTCTTCACACTTCCTCTCTTTTTTCTCTCCTCTTCCTTCCTCTCCCCTCCTCCTCATTCCTTTTTTCTCTTCCCTTCTCAGGCCCCCTACTCTCCTTCCTTGTCCTCCCCTCCTTTCTCCTTCCTTCTCCTCCCTCTGCACATCACTCTCTGCCTTTTCCCGCTGAGCTATTCCCTTCTCAAGGAATCCACACAGAGGATAAACATGGAGAGATTTGCTCTTGAGAACAATTGGCCTGGCGGCACTTTGGAGGGGGTGTTGGAAGGGCCAGGCTGGAGGTGGGGGTCTGGTTGAGGTTGGTTTGGTTAGAGCCAAGGAAGAGGGTGTAAGAAGGTAGCCTCCACAACTGTTCAGAGGGAGAGTGCACAGGACTTGGTGTCTGCAGGCAGGTGATGGGGAGAGAGGACCCTGGATCCTGTGGGCCAGGAACGAATGAGTTCACTCATTCACCACAAATGCTGAGGGAGGGCCATAGTGTGCCAGGCACTGGGCTGGGGGAGCCATTGTACATGCGGCATGATGAAAACCATGGGAGTGGGTTACGTGCACAGGGAATGAGGGCAAAGTGAGAGGGGTGAGGTGAAGGATGGGCCCAGGACACCCATACTGAAGGGCTGACAGAGAAAACAGGCAGCCTCCACACACCCCCACCCCCACCCCCACCCCCCCCCCACACACATCACAAAGCCATCATCTACAGCTTCCAACTGTACTCAGAATGGAACCCAAGCCTTCCCCCAGGGCCTCCAAGTCCACATCACCCGCCATGGCCTGCCCACCTCTCCTCCCCTGATCCCCCAGCTGGAGCCTCATGGCCTTCTTGATGTTCACCCACCTGGCAAAGCACCCCTCCTGGGGCGTTTGCACTAGATGCCCCTTCACCTGGAGCGGCTGCCTGGGCAGTGTGTGCTCCCTCTTTGCTTTGTTAGCGTGTCTGGCTGAGACTGTAAACGGGAAGGGAGACCTGGTCGGAGCGAGCTGAGTGCACCATAGCAGCCCAGGTTTCACAGTGAAGGGCGTGTCGCCCTGCAAAAAATACAGTCCAGGTGGATTGGGGCTGTAAAAGAGAAAGACAAAGCTATAAAACCACTAGATGAAAAGAGAGAACAATATTTTCATGATCTTGGAGAAGAGAAAGCCTTTCTAAAGCAAGATGTGAAATCCAGAAGCTGTAAAAGTAAAGACTGACAGGTCTGACTACATAAAAAATAAAAACCTTCTGTATGGCAAAGTATACGATAAAGTTAAAAAGAGTTTGACTGAGTGGGAGTAGATATTTAAAACAGACAGCAGATTAATATCACAACCTATAATGAGATGCTATGAACCAACAAGCAAGACATATACAACTCAGTGGAAAAACAGAAAGGAAAGAAACGGGCACCCCACAGATAGAGAAATATCGATGGCCAGTGTCTTGGTCACCTAGTGCTGCTATAACAGAAATACCACAGGTGGATGGCTTTATCAAAGAGAAGTTTATTCTCTCACAGCCCAGTAGGCCAGAAGTCCGAATTCAGGGTGCCAGCTCCTGGGGAAGGCATTCTTGCTCTGTCAGCTCTGGAGGAAGGTCCTTGTCATCAATCTTCCCCTGGACTAGGAGCTTCTCTGTGCAGGAACCCTGGGTCCAAATGATGCGCTGTGCTCCCGACACTTCTTTCTTGGTGGTATGAGGTCCCCATGACTCTCTGCTCCCTTCTCTCGTTTATATTTCAAAAGAGATTGGCTTAAGACACTATCCAATCTTGTAGATCTCATCAGTATATCTGCCACTAATCCATCTCGTTACATCACAGTGATAGGATTTACAACACATAGGGAAACCACATCAGATGGCAAAATGGTGGCCAATTATCAGCACTGGGAATCATGATATTTTGGGGGGACACAATTCAATCCATGATAGCCAGCGACCAGTTGAATAGATGTATACCCTAACCAGTAACTAGGGAGATCCAAATCAAATAGCAAAAATCTATCTGGGGCAAAACTGAGAGGAGTGGCGATGTTGCATTGACGAGGGTGTGGGGCTTCAGGTCCCTCACAGGCTGAGTTAAGGCTGGGGACCCCACAGAGGGAGAGGATGAGCTGGGCCAGCTCAGCCACATTTGAAAGGCACATTCTTTGTGACTCAGAAATTCTACCACTAGGAGTCTATCCTTGAAAAATGCCAAAGATATTCAACACCTCATGGTGTGGACTGGCAAGGGAAGAAGGCAGAACCAATGAAGTTGTTCATTGGCGGGGAGATGGCTGTACAACAGAGAGCTGTGAGCCAGTAAAAAGACTCGACTGGCCTTGAGAAACTTTCGTGCTTATTAAGTGAAAACAAAAGCAAGACACAGGGCAGCGTGCGTGCCGTGATATCATTTGTATTTTTTTTTTAATCCTGTATGTCTATTTGAGGTCCCTGAGTGGTGCAAACAGTTTGCACTCAACTACTAACCTAAAGGCTGGCGGCTCGAATCCACCCAGTGGAACCATGAATGAAAATCTTGGTGATCTGGTTCTATAAATATTACAGCCAAGAAAATCCAACAGGGCAGTTCTACTCTGAAACGTAGGGGGTCGTCATGAGTCAGAATTGACTCAACAGCAATGGGTTTGATTTGGTTTTATATGTATATTCACATACACACATACATACCCCTGTGTAAGTGTTGTGGATTGAATTGTGTACCCCAAAAATGTGTGTCAACTTGACCAGGCCATGCATGATTCCCAGTATTGTGTGATTGTCCACCATTTTGTCATCTGATGTGATATTCCAATGTGTTGTAAATCCTATCTCTATGATGTTAATGGGAAACGCTGGTAGCGTAGTGGTTAAGAGCTACGGATTCTAACCAAAAGGTCAGTAGCTCGCATCCATCAGTCGCTCCCCGGAGACCCTATGGGACAGCTCTACTCTGTCCTATAGGGTTGCTGTGAGTCGGAGCTGACTTGACAACAACAGGTAATGAAGTCAAGAGGCAGGATTACAGGTAGTTATGTTAATGAGGCAGGACTCAACCTACAAGATTAAGTTGTGTTTTGAGTCAATCTCTTTCAAGATATAAAAGAGAGAGGGGAGCAGAGAGATAGGGGGACCTCATAACCACCAAGAAAGCAGCACCAGGAGCAGAAAGCATCCTTTGGACCTGGGGTTCCCTCTCAGAGAACCCCCTAGTCCAGGGTAAGATTGATGACAAGGACCTTCTCCCAGAGCTGACAGAGAGAAAGCCTTCCCCAGGAGCTGACGTCCTGAATACGGACTTCTAGCCTATTAGACTGTGAGACAATAAATTTCTGCTTGTTAAAGCCATTCACTTGTGGTATTTCTGTTATAGCAGCAATAGGTGACTTAGATAGCAGGTAACTGCATAGAGAATGTTCTGGAACAAAATACACAGCAGTCAGTAAAGGTAGCTCTGCAGAGTGGAATGGAACTTAAGGATTGACTTTCCATTGTTGTTAGATTTTTTAGCAACTAAAACATATTGCTATTTTTAATAAAGAAAAAAATAACAGCATTAAAGAAGGGTGAGCTGGTATGTAAGGCCTGAAAGAGTGGCCTGAAAATTGCCTGCCAGCCTGAACCTTGAGGAGACAGCAGGGGGCCTGGCAAAGGGTCACAGTGTGGTTTGGTCAGCTCTGTGATCAAAGTCATGCAGCACAAGTGACCATTTACAGTACCCACTGCGGCAGGGTCTCTCCTGGCCTTGGCCTCCCCAGAGTTCTGTGGGGCAGGCTGGTGTTACCTCACTTCCTGACAAGGAGACTGATGTGCAGAGAGGTTCCATCACCTGTCTACAGAGCAGAGCCCGACTCATACCCTGGACCAAGCACACAGCTCAAGTCTCCTCCCAGGCCTGTGCTGGTAGGTGGAAGGGAGAGCAGGGAGAAGGCTGGGCCTGGGCTCACCAGAGAGAAGAGAGGGCCTTGTGGGGAGGGGGCAGTGCAGGGCCTAGAGAGAGTGGAAGCTGCCTGGGAGGCTGGGCCTTGTGAGGCTGCTGAGGGCAGCATTGCTGCCGTGGGGGCTGCTTGGAGGAGGAGGCAGGACAGGTGGATGGACAGGAGGCAAAGACAGAGGGGCTGAAGATGAGGAGGACTGTGGAGTGAGAGTGGGCTGGTAGGTGGCCTAGAAGTCGTGGAGAGCAGACAGGCCATTTGGAGGGAGACCCCGGGGTGAGAAAGTTGGGGGAGGGGAGCTGGGTGTTTGGGGACAGCATGGCTGGGTATGGCTGAAGTGGAGTGGGGCAGGGTTGACTACATCCACCTGCCAGGTCAAAACCAAACCCACTGCTGTCACATCAGTTCCCACTCATGATGACCCCATGTGTTAGAGATTAGAACTGCTCCATAGGGATTTCCTGGCTGTAAGCTTTACAGAAGCAGATCGCCAGGCCTTTCTTCTGTGATGCGCCTCAGTGGGTTTGAACCACCAACCTTTAGGTTAGTAGTTGAGGGCAAACCATTTGTGCCACCTAGGAACCTGTCCAGCTACCAGGAGGCCCAAATCCCTGCGACCTTCCTGGCCCCAGTCAGATGACCTTCCTCACTCCCAGCCACGCTGTTCTGCGTTTCCCTCTCCCTGCAAGAGGCTCTGGGCTCCCTCTGGAATCTGTACAGGTTTCTCGGTCCTCGCTCAGCGGCTCTGCAGTGGGAAGGCAGGAGTAATTTTTTCCAGCCTCTGTCTGAGTCAGGGAAACCCTGGTGGCGTGGTGGTTAAGTGCTATGGCTAACCACAGGGTCGGCAGTTCGAAGCCACCAGGAGCTCCTTGGAAACTCTATGGGGCAGTTCTACTGTGTCATATAGCGTGTCTATGAGTTGGAATCGACTCGACGGCACTGGGCTTGGTTTTTGGTTTGGTCTGAGTCAGGGCCCTGGTGCTGGCATCGCCCCCAGCCCCACTCACTGGCTGTGTGACCTTGGGCAATTCACTGCACTTCTCTGTAACACAGGGACAACACCACCACCTATCGCCAGGGCTAGCACTAAGTGCCAGGAGGCAATTCTGGAAGAGTCAAAGCTTAATGCGTCTTAAGTATGATGACAACAGAACAGTATCGATAGTTCACTCATCCTCGCAGGTGCACATTTTTCAAATCAGGATGCATCTTACAATGGATGGAGTCTTGCAGTTGTAATTGGCAGCCTTTGTTCTAAGTGGTTTATAAATTAAGGTTGTGTTTTGCAGCAATGGCAGCTCAAGTCCGGGCAATGCTGCCCTAATTACCAGCTGCCATTGAAATCGACTCTGACTTGTGGCAACCCTGTGTGTGTCAGAGTAGATCTGTCTTCCATAGGGTTTCCAATGGCTGATTTCTTGGAAGTAGATTGCCAGGTCTTTCTTTCGAGGTGCCTCTGGGTGGACTCGAGCCTCCAACCTTTCAGTCAGCTGTTCTGCCCTGGGCCCCTCCTAAACTGCTCCCATGCTTTCTCAGCGAGAAGGTGGGTATGCTCTCAGCTTACTGGATCTTTCCCATCTTCGCTCACTGTAGCCATGGTGGATGGCTCCTTCATCTTCATGGTTTCTTGATGGGTGGCCCACTTTTCCTCTTGACTCAGAAAGGGGAGGACCATCCAAGGTAGACTGGAGCTTAGCCTTGGCACGCTTCCTCTGGGCACACACCAACTGGCCAATCCCCGGGCCCACTCCCCCACTCAGATTCTGTAGGTGGCTCAGAGTCTGCATTTTGATGAGGTCACCAAGGGGGGTCCAATGTCCTCTTGCACTGGGGAACAAGGAAGGGGCATGGCTCTTCATTATACAAATAGCCTTTCTCTAGACAGAGGGTGGATTGTAAGGAAAAGCACCAGCTTTCCTTGTGGGGCTCTGCCTGGAGGGGGATCCTGCAGACTCACCCCGAGAAGCACCTGGTGCTGGAAGGAGGGGGTAGCGTCCACCCTAGGCCACCCCAGCTGTATTCTGCTCAAGAAGGCACCATGGGCCATGAGAACACCTCCCTGCAGTCAGCCTAAAGAGGTGTGCCTTGACCAATAACAGTGGCAATGTTAATAAGAATCGCAATGACACATGAGAGCCTTATAACGATGGTTTGTGGTGATTTCTGCTTTGCTCCATTTTACAGATGAGGAAACTGAAGTTAGGGAGGTAGAATGGTTTGCCCAAGGTCACAGAGCTATTAGGTAGCAGCGCTGGGTTGCACACAGTGCTTGGCTGGCTCCAGGGCCCATGCTGTAACTGTGGGGCCTCTCTTTCCTGCCACAGAAGAATCTGCTTGTGTTCCTAACACATACTAGGGGAGTCCTTGGGTGGTACAGATGGTTAACCCACTCAGCTGCTAGCCCAAAGGTTGGAGACTCAAATCTACCCAGAGGCACCTTCGAAGAAAGGCCTAGTGGTTTACTTCCAAAAAATTAGCCATTGAAAACCCTATGGAGCACAGTTCTACCCTGAGACACATGGGGTCACCATGAGATGGAGTTGGCTCAATGGCAGATGGTAGTGGTGGCAGTGGTGGTGGAAAAACTCCTACAAGTGATTGAAAGGGAAGGAGGAGACAGCAGATCTTGCATTTCATTCATTCAGCAAATATTTACTGAGCACCTATTATGAATCCAGGAGTCCCTAGGTGTAACAAACGGTTGAAAGCTCAGCTGCTAACCAAAAAAGTTGGTGGTTCGAATTCATCAAGAGGCACCTTGGAAGAAAGCCCTGGGGATCTACTTCCGAACAGTCATAGCCATTGAAAACCCTATCGAGCATGGTTCTACTCTGTCCTGTGGGGTTGCCATGAGTCAGAATGGACTCAACAACAGCTAGTTTGTCTTTTGTTTTTTATTATGAGTCCACGAATATCATTATCCCTGGCACACAGAAGTGAGCAAAGCAAACCAGGTCCCTGCCTGCCTGGAGCGTGCCTGCCAGTGGGGAGACAGAGGTGGGATGTCAGCCAGTCAAGGTGACATCACAGCCATACGTGGTATCAGGTCAGCCGTCAGTGCTGTGGGGACAAGAAGGCAGGGGAGGGAGTAGAGGGCAGTGGGGATGTCACTCTGAGGATCTGACTGTTTAGAAAGAGACCTGCATGACGAGGAAGTGAATTTTACCAATGCCTGGGGAAGAGGGTTCCAGGCCCAGGGTATGGAAGTGCAAAGGCCTTGAGACAGGAACAAGCTCGGAGTATCCGAGGAATCAGGAGGTGAGAGTGGCCAGCAGGGGCTAGATCTGGGCCTTGTGGGCTGCAGGGAGATTTGGGATTTTATTCTAAGTGCAGCAGGAGGTCATTGAAAGGTTTGGAGCCAAGAGGGACCAGGTCTTATTCACTCTTTACAAAGGGGACTCAGGCCGCCTGGCCTGCGCAGAGCAGGGACGTGAGGAGCCCCTGCAGTCATCCAGGGGAGGGACACTGGGGGAGACACGGGGAGGGTGCAGGGTCTGCAGTCTGAGGGCAGGACTCAGCACACCGGGCTGGCAGGGCTGGGACCGGGAAGGAGCCTGGCACCTGGAAGCAGGGACGTTGGGAGAGAGGGGCAGGCTGGAGGTGTGCAAGCAAGGTGAATGGGCAGACCTCCCTCAGACGCTGGACGGACCCATGCAGACAGGAGCGGTGTGGGTGCGGGTCCCCTGCAGCCATGTCACACTCGGGGTGGCACAGGGACCCTGACACTTGGCTCAGAATTCCTGCAGGAGAAAGCAGTTTGTGTGCAGCCCCTTGCCCACCCCAGTGATTCCACGCTTTCCCTTCCACAACACCGGGCTCATCCAGGTTCAGCCGTGGACATACTGATACAGGGACGGGTGTGAGAGCGCTGGGCAGATGGCTAGTCGACGGTGGACATGTGAGGGTAGGGGGCTCAAGGGGGACGCCCAGCTGGAGACAGGCCTGTGGGTGTGGTCAGCATCTAAGCAGGGACCAAGAGCTGGTGAAAGCACCAGGGAGCGGGGTAGAGGACTACAGTGGGCCAGGGTGGAGCCCAGAGCCTGGGGCCCCCCCATGTGGAGGAAGGGAAAGGGGCCAGCCAAGGGAGCTGGGGGGACTGCAGTCATGCTGACGACAGAAACAATGATAATAGTGATAACAATAATCGATGCCCTTATTGAGCCCAAAGGAATAGGCCTCAGGAAGGTGAAGACTTGGTTGGCCAAGGCCACCCAGATAGCACCTAGATCTGCCTCGCCTTCTAGCCAGCCACCCTCTCCGGGTCAGTCTACTCAGTGTTTCTGTGTCAGACCTAATATCTCATGTTTGTTTTGTTTTGTTTTACTGCCCTTCCCCACAACAGCAAATTCGATAACTTAAGTCAGCTAAGCTGTTGTGTCTTTATTTCTGCCTCTAACCTTGGTCCCTGAGCTCATGGGTGGATTGGCTGGAGGTCTGAAAGGTTGGAAGAAACTAGGAATGACTACAGAGGCCAGAAACCAGCTTGGGGCAGTGGGCAAACACATGCCCCATGGCCCACGCCTGGGTGGGTAACACAGTGACAGCTGCACCCACTCAAACATCGTGTAGGAAGCTGTAATATAGACAAAGGAGACCATCCCCTAGAGAGCAGTGACATCCATGGCTATCACTCCCCTGGTGTTCTCTTCCCTCCAGGTAGCATTGACTCATTTTACCCTCATGGTCTAACAAGGAGGGCACCCAGTTCTCTTGCTCTCTACAGAGGAGCTGAGAAACTTACAAGGACACAGCCAGCTAGGATTCAGGCCCAGGGCTGTCTTATGTCACATCTCAAGTGAGCAAACATCAGGCAGTAATGCCTCTCCACATTTTTCCTATATTTTTTCACTTATGCCTCACAGCGACCCTATGAGTTGAATGTTATTGGCTCTATTTTACAGACAAGGAACAGAGGCCTAGGAGGATCAATTAAGGTCACCTAGCAAGTAGGCTCCAGAGCTCGCATTCAAACCCTAGTGGTCTCCTCCCCCCCTCCAGAACTTGTCTCACTAGGCATACCATAGCCAACCTTCTCACCCCACTGGGCTGGGGAGAAGCAAGGGCCACTGAGCACGGCAGCCTCTCCTCGAGACGGCACCACTGTCTTTCCTTGTTTCGCCATGTTTGATTGACTCTAAAATGCATCTTTTTACATGTTGACATCTTCAAAATCTCAGTGCATCTTAGTCTTTGTCAGTCCAGGTGGCTTTTGTGAGCTTGTTGTCTTTTTCTGGCAGGTGCATCGAAACTTGCAGGATGGCAGTCAGTGCCTTGGAAGAAAATCCTGGAGCCAATGGTGGCACACTCTTAAAAGGGACACTGAGCCACCCAGGATTTTGATGGCACAGAGGACAAAACTGTAAAAAAAAAACCTGACTTCAATAGCAATTGAGTTGTAAAGATACTGAAGAGTTGTTCTACTCATACGGAGAAGTTCTAGGAATTCTTGGCCCAACAGTAATCTGCAAACATGCCTGTCCAGGTGCTCATGGTCTACCTCAAAGAAAGCAAGAGAAAGGACTACCTCCTCACACCCCAACTGAGGCGGCAAGAGAGGGAGGTGGGTGGCTAATGACCTGACCCACCTGACTCAGCCAACACAGAGAGGAGATTAAAGCCTGGGAGCTGCAATCCCACGCCCTCTGCCAAGCTGGTGCCCACCACCCTTCACTGGTATGGCTCCCAGCTCTGGGCCCAAGGCCTGCCCTGAGCCTAGCAAGCAGCAGGCACTCAGTCAGTGTTCACTGAAGGCATGAAAACTGCTCATGGAGCCTCTGTAACACGGGTTACAATTATATGTCTGCCACTTCTTTAACCCTCTGTGTTCTCTTTTGTAAAAAGAAGGTAAGACGTCTTCCTCATAGAGCTGCTGGGAAGATAAATGAGACAATGCATATAAGCACTGGGCTTAATGGTCAGCAATCAACCAATGGGCAGTTAACTGGAGATGGTCTCAGGTATCTTGGTCACCACAAGACTGGGGGAAAAGCATAAATGACTTACTGTAAATTCTTCCTCAGCACAGGGACAAATGCCGTAGATGTGCCCTGCAGCTGGGCATCAGATCTTGCTAGCTCTGGGAGTGATGGGAAGTTGCACTGATCTTGTCCTCCCCCCCAGGAAGCAACTCAGAGCAACCGGTGTTTGCATATCTGACTGGGGATTTCCTGGGGGGTCCTCCAATGCAGAGGCAGGGGAGGGGGGCAGAGGGAGGGGCCCCTTGGCTGGTCACCTCTTGTCAGCCTTGCACAAGAGGCGCCGAACTGGTCTTGATGAATGAATGAGTCATTGTCCATGAGATCCCCCAGAGAACAGGCATCTTCTCAGTCTCTCTCCTCTCTGCATATGTACACACATGCACACACACACACAAGCGGTTGGGCTCTTATGGCAAGTCTGGGGCCCCATGAGGGAGTCAGCCGGGCCACAGCCTACCCATAGCCCACATGATCTCAATGTAGGCACAAGGAAGAGGCAGCCTGGGCCATGGACTGGGGTTATAATGCCATTTGTTCCCTCACAGCTAGTCTGAAACTCCTGCTCAAATGAGGAGGACTGTGGGCTACCTGCCTTTGCATTTTCTCTAGCAACTAGCTCAGACAGTGCTCAGGAATCGCAAACCGGATGGATGGGTGTAAAAATGAGACTGATTCCACTGGGTAACTACTGTGAATGGATTCCACGAAAGATGACGGTAAGCCGTGCGTACCCATTAGAGCACAGGATCTATATCGCTGTAAAATACAGGTAGCTATAAAAGATGTCAAAATACTCACAGCTTAAACAAGATCCAAGTTGACTGCTCCCTTGCATGATGGTCTGATAGAAATACGATGGGTCAATAGAACAATTCCGTGGTGTCAGGGACCCAGGATCTGCTAATTACAAGAAACGGATTTCTTTTCACGATCTACGGTGGCTACTCTGCCTCTTGCCATCTATCTTAGTTACCCCGTGCTGCTATAACAGAAATACCACAAGTGGAGGGCTTTAACAAACAGGAGTTTATTCTCTCACAGTCTAGGAGGCTAGAAGTCTGAATTCAGGGTGCCAGCTCCAGGGGAAGGCTTTCTCTCTCTGTCAGCTCTGGGGGAAGGTCCTTGTCATCAATCTTCCCCTGGTCTAGGAGCTTCTCAGCACAGAGACCCCAGGTCCAAAGAATGAGCTCCCCTCCTGGTTCTTCATTTTTGGTGGCATGAGGTCCCTCTCTCTCTGCTTGCTTCTCTCTTTCATATCCCAAAAGAGGTCGACTCAAGATACAACCTAATCTTGTAGATTGAGTCCTGACTCATTAACATCACAGAGGTAGGATTTACAACACACAGGAAAATCACATCAGATGACAAAATGGTGGACAATCACACAATACTGGGAATCATGGCCTAGCCAAGTTGACACACTTTTGAGGGGACACAATTCAATCCATAACACTGTCATATCCGCATTCCTGCCGGTAGGAAGTGGAAGTGGAAGAAACTCCTTTTTCCTTTAAGGGCTTGACCCAGAAGTTGCTCCCATGGCATCTACTCGTACCTGACTGTCCAGAACTTAGTCCAAGGGCCACACCTTGTTGCAAAAGAAGCTGGAGACCATGGTCTTTAGCTGAGTGGTCACGTGCCCAGCTTAAACTTGGAGGTTCTCTCACTAAAGCAAGACGAGGAGAATGGCACAGTGGGGGCAACTTGCTTTCTCTGCCACATCTTACTTTAAAAAGATGGAATGTCCTATTCATTGGTCATGAGTTGGGGGGGGGTGGTCATGCCAACTCTGAGTATGAATCTGGGGAGGGGGAAATAGTGGAGGAGGCAGAGAAAGACATTGGTTTGAATAGATGGATCCAGCTGATGGGGTGCATGGGGTCTCTTGGGGACAGGGTGGAGGTCATGACTGCCTGCTTGCAACTGCCCCTTGCAGGCCTATGTGTGAACCCAGACTCACAGGCTGCAGGCAGAGGGCAGGAACGGTGGGAACCAGGGTCCCAGCCGCCGCACGGCAGGTGCAGTTTACTTCACCTGCACACAGAATCTGCATAGTGTTGCCAGCAAACCTGAATATGTCATCAGCGTCTACACAATCCGGAGATTTCCAGTCCCATAGAAGATCAGAGGCTGAGGTGAGGCTGGCCTGACTCGCCTCGTGGCCACAGCTGGCTGTATCAGTTCCTTCCTTCCCTGCTAGGTTGGCCTCCCTTGTTTACACCTCCCGCCTGCCCATGAAGAAACTGGAGTGGGCAGTCCTCCACATCACAAAGAAGCCTCAGTAAGCAACATCAGGGTATACTGTCCCTGGAGGACAATGCTCAGGGCACGGTGTCCGTGGTTCATTCCCAGAGACTGGGACAGACACTGACTCAGGTAGGGTCTGTCCAGGGGAGGGCCAGACCAAAGGCAGAGAGCTCTTAAACAAGAAGAAACTGTCTCTCATGTAAAAAAAAAAAAAAAAAAAAGTCCAGTGGAAGGCAGGTAAAGACTGGTTTAGTAGCTCCTCAGTGTCATTAAGGACCCAGGCTTCACCAGCCTCTGAATGACACCCAGGTCCTCATGGTCCAAGATGGCCCCTGGAGCACCAGACATGTCCTCCACGTCCCAAGAAAGCAGCATGAGGAAGTGGGCAAAGGAGATTTCCAGAAGCTTCCACACAGCACTTATGCTTACATCCCACTCGTCAATCACATGGCCACACCTAGCTGAAAGGGAGTCTGAGTAATAAATACAGCCTTATTTTGGGTGGCCATGTGCTCAGCAAAGCATCAGGGCTGGTGGGACTAAGGAAGATGGGAGAATGGATACTGGGATGGGCTAGCAGCAGCCTCTCCCACAGGGGCTTGCCTGTTTATCTCATTTGATCCTACCACATGCCTCCTGAGGCATGAGACATTCACTCCACTATACAGACGAGAACGGGTTCCAAAGTGTGTCCGAGTCTGTGAGTGGCTGAGCGCTCATTCCAAGCTCAGATCTGTCTGGCCGCAGCGCTGGAGCCCACGTGGGACCCTGTTATGTGCTCTGTTCTCGTCCTTTACTTTCAACACGGTGCTGACCCAGATGAACCCAGAGATGGAACAGTAGCCGTTTACCTTAGAGCTTTCTTGCTACTGGTTGGAAATGGTGCTTGTTCTCTAACCCTGGGTGGGTGTAGGTGTGCCTTGGCCCAGGCCACAGTGAACAGGCATACCTATGAGACACCGAGGCACAGGAGTGGACACCAGGTCTGCTCTGGAAGTCCCAGGCCTCTTGAGCCAGAGGGAAAAGATCACTAATGAAGAGTTCTCCCCCTGGGGTGGAAGGGCCACCCCTAAGGCTGAGAATCCCCTGGAAAAAAAAAAACGGTTTGATTTCACCCAGCATTTGGACTCTTACTTGCCCGTTTGTTTTCAACATCACCCTGGCCTGAACTCCAGCCTGGCTTTATTTCGAAAGTGGCTTTGTGTGTGGAGACACATCCGGGGTTGATAATGCTGTGGAGTAAGATATTTTGGGTTTTCCTTATTGAAAGGGAAGATCTTAACCACCACCGAGCCCCACCTCACCCTGCAGACTGGAAACTCCGCGACTCTCCCACTGGGATTCCAGCTGGACACCTCCGGCCAGATTTCTGAGCTAGAGGGGATGCAAGCACGTGCTCCAGACAGCTGGGGATGATGTTTCCTCCTGATCCCCCAAAACGAAGCTTAAGCTGAGCAGGGGATTGCTCTCAAACCAAATATGTGCTGGCACACAAATGTGTCCTGTTGGTTAGGAAACATGTTTTTTATTTTAAAATTAGATTTTTCTGGGAAGAACAAAGGGAAAATCAAAGGAGACAAGTGTTTGGTGGGCCAGCAAGAACAAAATCCAGTGGCAGAAAGTCTTGACATTTGGTGAGCTCCTAGCTGCTCGCAGACAGCTGCCTCCCTCACCTGAGCCACAGGTGGGCTTCACAGCATGTTGTAAACAGCGCAGTTGCCACCTGGGTCCCCAGAGCCATGCAAAGCATTCTGGGAGCGGCATCTCGCAGCTCTGGTCAACCTCTGTTCCTCTCGCCTGGTGTGGTTACCGGTGTCCATAGAGCCTGGATTGCTGGGGTGACCCTGGATATGAGGGTTCTGAGAACACATACCCTGCAGGCTTCACTGTTGCAGGGGTTGCTCTACTGGGAGGCAGCATCTCTCCCGCCCTGGCCCTGCTCCTCCAGCCACAGCTGATTAAAGCAGGACTTATAACCTTGACCCCTGGCAGCTGTCGGCAGCCTGGCTCCAGAGCTTGGCCTGTAGCCCAGTGTCTGTCCAGCCAAAAAGATGCTCTCTTTCTTGGGGGTTTTGGATGCAAAACATACAGAGAAGGATCCAGGGAGCAGAGAGAGACTTGCTGGCAGAAGGCCGTGAGCAGAGGTCGTGGGGCAGCCCAGTGGTGGAGGGCCTTCTGCCCAGGCAGCGTGGGTCCTGGAGGGCAGAGCAGGTGGTGCAGAGGATGGGGGAGCAGGAAGAGCAAGGAGCAGAGACACAACAGCTGGGTCCTGGCCAGGGGACATCTGGAACTGGACATCAGAGCTGCTGCCAGGTGGCCAGGAGTACTGCTCTGTGAAGAATAGGTCCTGCAAGCCACTTCTTTGCAAGGCCAAATTCCCACCCTCTGAGCTACCTGCTCAGGTGTAAATCTCACATATGCTTGAGGGAGCATTTTCAGGACTTGGGGGTCTAAGGAAGGGGAGAGATGGGTGCATCAGGAGTGTACAAAGGGCAGCTCATTCTTTCTGGCATTGTAATCTCTTCTCCAGCCCTCCTCCTCCAGAAAGCCCTCCCTGACCACCTGGCCATTCGCAGTACTCAGCCTTCTTCCTCCTTGTATGCCACAGAACTTGCCCCTGAGGATTCCCAGTATCTTGCTATGTCCTGGCTCTTTGTCTTCATGTTCCATCTCCCGACCAGGCCACATGTTACCCAAAACCAGGGATTATTCCTGGGCAACCGTGGGTCCCCGCAGCACTGACCGCAGGCCTTAAGCATGGCTGAGGCTCAGTGTGTACAAGCAGGTGGGCTGGAGAGCTCACCTGCACACCCCGGGGGTGCTGTGCTATCTGCAGACAGCCTTACCTGTGCTGCCCACAGGGGAACCCCAGCTTCAGCAGCCCCTTAGACAGGACGAGGGCTCCCTGTGGCCTTAGCTCTTCACAGAGTCAAAGGGCGGAGCATGTAGCCCTGGCCTTAGGAATGTGGGCAGGTGGCAGAAGCCCAGCTGGCCAGTCTGCTGGTGTTTCAGACAGCACCAGGTGCACAGACTGGGGCGTGGGCCGGGAAACACTTGGAAAGGCAGGAATCTTTATCACTTCTCGGAGCCAGGTTGTCACTGCCTGTCTGTGCCTTGGCGATTCACTAGGACACCTGTAAAAGAAAAGGGCCCAAGAAAAAAGGGAAACTGGGAAGCCAGCTCTGGGGGTGGACAAGCAGGCTGCAGGGCAGGGAAGACCCCTTGCCCTAGCCACAGCCAGCCCCCTGCATCCCCTGCCTGGCACCCCATTCTGCTTGGCTGATCCCTCTCCCTCGGGGACCGTGAGCTCCCTGAGGGAGGGCGGGGCCTCAGTCCTGTGTCTTAGCACCCCATCCCTGGGGCAGAGCGGTGATGCAGCTGGATGGAAGGTGACGTAAGGTGTGGAGGAGAGGAGGTGGATCTGGGGCCTGGCTGGGGGAGCATGGGTGCTAGGCTCAGGTAGAGAAGGGCCGGGCCTATGAGAGCCCCAGGGTGGGGGACCCCGGGTGGTGGGGAGCCACTACGGTAGTCTGCCTTCACAGCGGGTCTGATCTCTCCATGAACCTCCCAGGCAGGACTCGCTGTGGACGGCCGCACAGGCCCCAGCACAGACTCAGGGCAACGCCGCCCCTCCCCTTTGCCCCGAGCACACCTGCACACATGCAGGAGCACAGACACACGCACGCACGCACACACACACGCACCTGCGCAAATACATGCATGTGCACCTGCATGCACACTTCCTGACAGAGTTCATGGAGGGGAGAGGAGGAAAGGGCCCTCCCGCGGGTGGGATGAGCTCGAGCAAAGGAAAGGAGAGACCACTATGCGGTGAGGCTTGCCCTGACGCCACAGGGAAGGCACCAGGACAAAGCAGAGAGTGAGGACTGAGATCAGAAAGGCAGGCTGTGTTATTCCTAACAGTCACGCTTATGCCCCGGGGTTACTGTTGTTGCTACCTGCAGGCAAGCTGGCCCTGACTCATGGAGATCCCGTGCACAATGGAACGAATGCTGCCTGGGTCTGCACCACCTCCGTGATTGGCTGCAGATCAGATCAATCGTTGTGATCTGTAGGGTTTTCATTGGCTGATTTTTGGAAGTCAGTAGCCAGGCCTTTCTTCCTTAGTTGGAGGTTCTGCTGAAACCTGTTCAGTATCACGGCAACACACAAGCTTTCGCTGACAGACAGGTGGGGGCTATGCATGAGGTTCGCTGGCAGGAATTGAACCTGGGTCTCCTGCGTGGAAGGACAGAATTCTACCACTGAATCACCGGTGCCTCACGGTCCAGGGTAGAGGCTCAAAAAACTGTTAGTTATTAATTCTCACAACAAACCCACTGGAAGAGTATTACTATTCCCCTTTTACAGATGAGCAAATTGAGTCCAGTATTTTGCCCACGGTTAGCTACTCCTAAGCGTGGAGGCAGAGGTTTGACTCCAGGTCTCTTGGGCTCCAAAGTCTATGCTCTTCCACACAGTCCTCAGCCTCATTTGGCAAAATGTCCCAAGTAGGACATAAAGATGGGGTTGGGCTCATAAACACCTGGTACCACAGACCCTCTTCACCTGGGATGAAAAACCAGCCCAGCAGATGAATTCACTAAAGCCCTGCCCGTCAGGCAGAAGGGCTTTTCCATTCTAACAGGTCCTCCTCGGGTCAGGTCCCCGGGATGGAAAACCAAACGTCCTTCTGCTGTCTTCTTAATTTTTGGAAAGGGAATGAAAAATGGATTAAAATTAACTGCGAAGCCCAAGTGGCAGGTTTGGGGGTTGCTTGGAAGTCATTTGAGCTGGCCCAGTGGGTGTCTCACTGCCGGGCCCACCTGTGGACGGCCTGACACAATACCAGCTGCTCAGGGCCTGTTGCTGAGGGTGCTGCAGACCCCCAGGTGACAAAGGACAAGACCCTGAGAGGCCCGGGCCTGGGTGCAGGCTCTGCACTGAGACGCTCCCCATCGGGACCTCACTGGATGAGCACGATCCCGCCAGCTGCTGTATCGCGCATGTGGTCAGAGCGGTGGGGTAATATTTAGATACTGATTCGCAGGGCCCTTTTTCCCTGCTATCCTGTGGAGCTCCCCCACCATGACTCAAGCCATGGCTCTGCACATGAAGGGCTGTCAGGGGGTTGTTACAGCAGGAAAAACAGAGAAAGGATGGTTTAGCACTGACTACTCTCCTGGCGCCCACGGTGACTATGAGAAGCAGCTTCCTGAATTGCAGGGTTCTGGTCGTTCCGAGTTCCAGAAACCCGTGTCGCTCCCCATCAACAACAGAGGATCTGGAGGACAAGAGTGAGGAGCCGGGCCGTCCAGGCTAGTGTGCAGACAAGGCTTATCCGGCTTCTGTGTGTGTGTGCGTGCATGTGTGTCACAGGGAAGAGTGTTCAGGGCTCTTGCGGAAGGACCTGAAGCTGCGGCAGCCACAGGGCCAGGACTCCAGGCACCCACAGGGTGGGAGGTGGCAGTGCCAGAACCAGGATGGAATGGGGAGGGGAGTGGGCCCCCATCACGGGTCCACAGCCTGGCCACATTGGGCTGAGGAGCCGTCATGTCAGCTTCCCCACTGCCTGGTGGAGACCTTACATTGACAGCAGTGTGGTGACCAGCCAGTTCTCAGTTCTTTTGTTTCTCACTGGAGGGGCCTATTCACTGTACCTCCATTTCAGGCGCTTGTCAGGTATTATTTCATTTAATTCTCCTAAAAAGCCTCCGGTGGCATAGTAGTTAAGAGCTATGGCTCTTAACCAACAGGTCAACAGTTCGAATCTACCGGGCGTTCCTTGGAAACCCTATGGGGCAGTTCTACACTGTCCGAAAGGGTTGCTATGAGTCAGAATCAACTTGATGGCAGCTGATTTTTTTTTTAAGTCTCCGAGCTAGGTGCCCTGATTCCCCTTTCTTCAGCTGAAAAGGCTGAGGCTCAGAGAGGTTAGTTCACTTATACAAGGTCACACAGCTCATATGCAGGCCTGAGATTGTGCCAAGCTCGAGAGTGATGGAAATTAAAGCCTTTTCAGGGCGGAAAACTGGGGCTCAGCACAGGGCACTGATTTCCCCCCAGAATGAGTTGTGGGGAGCCGGCGAGGGGGCACCAGTCTCCAGATTGTGGACACTCAGCCTGTGTTCTTCCTCTTCCCCAGTCCTGCTCTTCTCTTTAACCCCAGAGGTTTCCTGTACAGTCCTTGATTGTAGATGGAGCCGCAACTTAGACTCCTGGCAGGGCCTGCTGGGAAGCACAACCCTGGAGGGATCCCTCCCTGCAGCAAGGCGCTCACAGAGCACATAATCCCCTGCTAGTTTGTCTTCTTGCTAAGCCTGGACTTTGGTCCGCTGGTGTTCGTGATGTCTGAGCCCACCTACACTGCATTTCTGGCAGCCTGTGGCAGACCCAAGCCACGTACTCTGTGCTCCTGGCGTCTGCGAGTAATTAATGACACGTGCAGCGTAAACTTAGGCAGATGCACATCTGTCCGGAGTGGCCCAGGAGATATTTGCCTCGAGGCAGGGAGTTAGCCACAGTGGCCTCAGGTAACCCTTCCAGATGAGGACAGCTCAGAGCCACTTCCCTGATCTTTCAAAGAGGGGATGGACCTCAAAATCCCCAGTGGGGTGAAAGGACTGCCGTGTGCTTTTGTCCACCGTTCTCTCTTGTAATACACTCAGTCACCCCGCAAGGCAGGTATCAGGACCCCATCCTTCTGTCTACCGTTCCTGAGCTCGACTTGTGAAATTACCTGCAGCTTTGGCCCCCCTAATGTCCTTGTCTAGCCCCCTTCCCCCGCTTCTCTCCCTCCATTCAAACCAACTCCATCCTAAACTCACTCCCACTGAGTTACAAACCACTGAGAAGGGCTTACAGCATTCCCCTCCCAGGTTATTTGCCTTTTAAAATGCTATGGTCACTTTACCCAGAAAGATGAAATCTCAGGCTTTAGCAATCACTGGGTTTGGAGGTATCTTGGGACATTTTCAAGTTCTAACCTATTTTCTTGTAAAGCCTGTCCTAACAGCTCCCTAAAATCAAAATATTTATTCTTCTTCTTATATCACCAGTTTTCAAAGCCTTTGAATCCAATTAAAATTGTTAAAAAACCTACCTTATAAACACTTTTGGATAGAATCTAGTCTTGCTTCCATTTTTCTGGGCCTTGGTATGTCCTTGACCATCATCCATTGGGTACGTGATTGGCAGAATTCTGGATGAAAGAGACACCTGATACTTGGTAAGAACAGTTAGCTCTGGGAAGGGCCTCCTTGAGTTTATGGCTGTGTCAGGAAGAGAAAGTTGAAGCAACCCCATTTCTCAACCTAGGAGTCTTGCCACTGTCTGGATACAGGAGCCCATTTGTGCAGGACTTGGACCATGTTTTCCCCCCAGATTAGCCCGTGAAAGTTCTTTTAATCCAAAATGTGCTTGTAGTTTCTGACTGTTAGCTCTAATTTCTAATACTTTGCTTACTCATTCATTCATTCATTCACTCACTCACTTATTTAATCAACAAATATTTACTAAGTGCCTACCGTACACAGGAGTATACTAATTAGCTTTGGGGTACAGCTGCTGTGACATAGACCCAGATGGTAGTGGCTTAAACAAGACAGAGAAACCTCTTGTCAAAGTCCCAGTGGGTATGTTGCTCAGGCACCCTCTACCTTGTTGCTTTGTGTTTCTGGAGTGATGCCCTTGTTCGCATGGTCCAAAATGGCTCCCCGCCTCATATCTGTATTCCAGCCAGCAGGAAGAGGCAGAGGAGAAAGGGCACAAGCTGGGCATTGCACACATCACGTCCACATATATTCCATTGGCCAGACTTAGTCACGTGATCACATCCAGCTGCAAGGGAGCCTGGGAAATGTAGAGTTTATTTTGAATGAGCGTAAGTTGACCTAAAAATCAGAGAGCTATCACTGTGAGGGGGACAGGGAGGATAGATACGGGGGATAACTGGCAGGTTCTGACAAAAGTGGTGAATAAAACAGACATGCTTCTGCCCAATGGAGCTCATAGTCTAGGTGGGGAGATGAGTGTTAAATAACAAGTGATAGTTAATGATAAAGACAGTTAATGCTTATCGCTGGGATGAGACGTAGTGTGGAAACACAGAGGGTGCTTTGGGAGCAGCTAATGCAGGGGTAGGGTAGTCAAGGTGGTCTTCTCTGAGGAAGGGACATTGTTATGTATTAAATTGTGTCCCCTCTCCCAAACATGTATTGTAATCCTGGCCCCTATACTTGCAAACATCCCTGGGTGTCGCAAATGGTTAAGTACTTGACTACTAACCCAAAGGATGGAGAACTGAACTCACCCACAGGCACCTAGGAAGAAAGGCCTGGCAATCTGCTTCTGAAAGGTCACAGCTTTGAAAACCCTATGGAGAACAGTTCTCCTCTGACACACGTGAGGTTACCATGAGTTGCAGTTGACTCAGTGGGAATTGGTTTGAGTATTTTTTGTAACTGTGAATATCTTGTATGGGAATAGAGTTTTCTTTGTTATGTTAATCAGATCATACCCAAGTAGAAAACCAAACCCTTTGCCATCAAGTAGATTCTAACTCACAGCGACCATATAGGACAGAATAGAACTGCCCCATAGGGTTTCCAAGGAATGGCTGGTGGATTCAAACTGCCAACCTTTTGGTCAGCAGCTGAGCTCTTAACCACTGCGTCATCAAGTAGGGTGAGTTCTAAATTTAATCACTCTGAGTTATTCAAAGAGCAGAACAGACACAGAGACACAGGAGGGAAGACAGACGCCATGTGAGGATTGTCCATAAGCCAAGGAAGCAAGGAATGCCCGAGGTTATTGACAAGGAAAGACTGACACAGCTTGGACACTGATTTGAACTTAAAAAAAAAAAAAATTTTATTGTGCTTTAAGTGAAAGTTTACAAATCAAGTCAGTTTCTCATACAAAAATTTATATACACCTTGCTATATGCTCCTAGGAAACCCTGGTGGCGTAGTGGTTAAGTGCTACGGCTGCTAACCTAAGGGTCAGCAGTTCAAATCCGCCAGGTGGTCCTTGGAAACTCTATGGGGCACTTTTACTCTGTCCTATAGGGTTGCTATGAGTTGGAATCGACTCAACGGCACTAGGGAAAAATATACTCCTAACTGCTCTCCCCCTAATAAGACAGCCTGCTCTTTCCCTCCACTCTCTCTTTTCGTGTCCACTCCTCCAGCTTCTAACCCCTTCTTCCCTCTACTCTCCCCTCCAGACAGGAGATACCAACATAGCCTCAAGTGTCTACTTGATCCAAGAAGCTCATTCTTCACCAGCATCTTTTTCTATCCCATTGTCCAGTCCAATCCCTGTACAAAGAGTTGGCTTTGGGAATGGTCCTGTCCTGGACTAACAGAAGATCTGGGGGTCATGACCACAGGGTCCTTCTAGTCTCAGACCATTAAGTCTGGTCTTTTCACAAGAATTTGGGGTCTGCATCCCACTGCTCTCCTGCTCCCTCAGGGGTTCTCTGTTGTGTTCCCTGTCAGGGAAGTCATCGGTTGTAGTCAGGCACCACCTAGTTCTTCTGGTCTAGGATGATGCAGTCTCTGGTTCATGTGGCCCTTTCTGTCTCTTGGGCTCGTAATTGCCTTGTGTCCTTGGTGTTCTTCATTTTTCTTTGATCCAGGTGGGTTGAGACCAATTGATGCATCTTAGATGGCTGCTTGGTAGAGTTTAAGACCTCAGACACCACTCTTCAAAGTGGGATGCATATTGTTTTCTTAATAGATTTTATTATGCCAATTGACTTCCATGTCCCCTGAAACCATGGTCCCCAGATCCCTGCCCCTGCTACGCTGGCCTTCGAAACATTCATTTTATTCAGTAAACTTCTTTGCTTTTGGTTTAGTCCAGTTGTGCTGACCTCCCCTGTATTGTGTGCTGTCTTTCCCTTCACCTAAAGTGGTTCCTATCTACTATCTAATTAGTGAATGCCCCTCTCCCACCCCCCTCCCTCCCTCCCCACTCTTGTAACCACGAAAGAATGTTTTCTTCTCAGTTTAAACTATTTCTCAAGTTCTTATAATAGTGGTCTTATGCAATATTTGTCCCTTTGCAACTGACTAATTTCACTCAGCATAATGCCTTCCAGATTCCTCCATGTTATGAATCATTTCACAGATTCATCTCTGTTCTTCATCGATTCATAGTATTCTAATGTGTGAATATACCATGATTTATTTATCCATTCATCCGTTGATGGACACCTTGGTTGCTTCCATCTTTTTGCTATTGTAAACAGTGCTGCAATGAACGTGGGTGTACATCTATCTGTTCATGTAAAGGCTCTTATTTCTCTAGGATATATTCCAAGGAGTGGGATTGCTGGATTGTATGGTAGTTCTGTTTCTAGCTTTTGAAGGAAGTGCCAAATCGATTTCCAAAGTGGTTATACCATTCGACATTCCCACCAGCAGTGTATAAGTGTTCCAGTCTCTCTACAACCTCTCCAACATTTATTATTTTGTGTTTTTTCGATTAATGGCAGTCTTGTTGGAGTGAGCTGGAATCTCATTGCAGTTTTGATCTGCATTTCTCTAATGGCTAATGATCATGAACATTTCCTCACGTATCTGTTAGCTACGTGAATGTCTTCTTTAGTGAAGTGTCTGTTCCTATCTTTTGCCCATTTTTTTAATTAGGTTATTTGTCTTTTTTTTTTTTTATAATAACCTTTATTAAGCTTCAAGTGAACGTTTACAAATCCAATCAGTCTGTCACATATAAGTTTACATACATCTCACTCCCTACTCCCACTTACTCTCCCCGTCTTGAGTCAGCCCTTTCAGTCTCTCCTTTCTTGACAATTTTGCCGGCTTCCCTCTCTCTCTATCCTCCCATCCCCCCTCCAGACAAGAGTTGCCAACACAATCTCAAGTGTCCACCTGATATAATTAGCTCACTCTTCATCAGCATCTCTCTCCCACCCGCTGACCAGTCCCTTTCATTTCTCATGAGTTGTCTTCGGGGATGGTTCCTGTCCTGTGTCAACTGAAGGTCTGGGGAGCATGGCCGCCGGGATTCCTCCAGTCTCAGTCAGACCATTAAGTTTGGTCTTCTTATGAGAATTTGGGGTCTGCATCCCACTGATCTCCTGCTCCCTCAGGGGTCCTCTGCTGAGCTCCCTGTCAGGGCAGTCATCAATTGTGGCCGGGCACCAACTAGTTCTTCTGGTCTCAGGATGATGTAGGTCTCTGGTTCATGTGGCCCTTTTTGTCTCTTGGGCTCTTAGTTGTCATGTGGGCTTGGTGTTCTTCATTTTCCTTTGCTCCAGGTGGGTTGAGACGAATTGCTGCATCTTAGATGGCTGCTTGTTAGCATTTAAGACCCCAGACGCCACATTTCAAAGTGGGATGCAGAATGATTTCATAATAGAATTATTTTGCCAATTGACTTAGAAGTCCCCGCAAACCATGCTCCCCAGACCCCCGCGCTTGCTCCGCTGACCTTTGAAGCATTCATTTTATCCCAGAAACTTCTTTGCTTTTGGTCCAGTCCAATTGAGCTGACCTTCCATGTATTGAGTGTTGTCTTTCCCTTCACCTAAAGCAGTTCTTATCTACTGATTAATCAATAAAAAAACCCTCTCCCACCCTCCCTCCCTCCCCCCCTCGTAACCACAAAAGTATGTGTTCTTCTCAGGTTTACTATTTCTCAAGATCTTATAATAGTGGTCTTATACAATATTTGTTCTTTTGCCTCTGACTAATTTCGCTCAGCATAATGCCTTCCAGGTTCCTCCATGTTATGAAATGTTTCAGAGATTCGTCACTGTTCTTTATCGATGCGTAGTATTCCATTGTGTGAATATACCACAATTTATTTAACCATTCATCCGTTGATGGACACCTTGGTTGCTTCCAACTTTTTGCTATTGTAAACAGAGCTGCAATAAACATGGGTGTGCATATATCTGTTTGTATGAAGGCTCTTGTATCTCTAGGGTATATTCCTAGGAGTGGGATTTCTGGCTTGTATGGTAGTTCTATTTCTAACTGTTTAAGATAACGCCAGATAGATTTCCAAAGTGGTTGTACCATTTTACATTCCCACCAGCAGTGTATGAGAGTTCCAATCTCTCCGCAGCCTCTCCAACATTTATTATTTTGTGTTTTTTGGATTAATGCCAGCCTTGCTGGTGTGAGATGGAATCTCATCGTAGTTTTAATTTGCATTTCTCTAATGGCTAATGATCGAGAGCATTTTCTCATGTATCTGTTGGCTGCCTGAATATCTTCTTTAGAGAAATGTGTGTTCATATCCTTTGCCCACTTCTTGATTGGGTTGTTTGTCTTTTTGTGGTTGAGTTTTGACAGAATCATGTAGATTTTAGAGATCAGGCGCTGGTCGGAGATGTCATAGCTGAAAATTCTTTCCCAATCTGTAGGTGGTCTTTTTACTCTTTTGGTGAAGTCTTTAGATGAGCATAGGTGTTTGATTTTTAGGAGCTCCCAATTATCGGGTTTCTCTTCATCATTTTTGGTAATGTTTTGTATTCTGTTTATACCTTGTATTAGGGCTCCTAGGGTTGTCCCAATTTTTTCTTCCATGATCTTTATCGTTTTAGTCTTTATGTTTAGGTCTTTGATCCACTTGGAGTTAGTTTTTGTGCATGGTGTGAGGTATGGGTCCTGTTTCATTTTTTTGCAAATGGATATCCAGTTATGCCAGCACCATTTGTTAAAAAGGCTGTCTTTTCCCCAGTTAATTGACACTGGTCCTTTGTCAAATATCAGCTGCTCATACGTGGATGGATCTATGTCTGGGTTCTCAATTCTGTTCCATTGGTCTATGTGTCTGTTGTTGTACCAGTACCAGGCTGTTTTGACTACTGTGGCTGTATAATAGGTTCTGAAGTCAGGTAAGGTGAGGCCTCCCACTTTCTTCTTCTTTTTCAGTAGTGCTTTGCTTATCCGGGGCTTCTTTCCCTTCCATATGAAATTGGTGATTTGTTTCTCTATCCCCTTAAAATATGACATTGGAATTTGGATCGGAAGTGCATTAAATGTATAGATGGCTTTTGGTAGAATAGACATTTTTACTATGTTAAGTCTTCCTATCCATGAGCAAGGTATGTTTTTCCACTTAAGTATGTCCTTTGAATTTCTTGTAGTAGAGCTTTGTAGTTTTCTTTGTATAGGTCTTTTACATCCTTGGTAAGATTTATTCCTAAGTATCTTATCTTCTTGGGGGCTACTGTGAATGGTATTGATTTGGTTATTTCCTCTTCGGTGTTCTTTTTGTTGATGTAGAGGAATCCAAGTGATTTTTGTATGTTTATTTTATAACCTGAGACTCTGCCAAACTCTTCTATTAGTTTCAGTAGTTTTCTGGAGGATTCCTTAGGGTTTTCTGTGTATATAATCATGTCATCTGCAAATAGTGATAACTTTACTTCTTCCTTGCCAATCCGGATACCTTTTATTTCTTTGTCTAGCCTGATTGCCCTGGCTAAGACTTCCAACACGATGTTGAATAAGAGCGGTGATAAAGGGCATCCTTGTCTGGTTCCCGTTCTCAAGGGAAATGCTTTCAGGTTCTCTCCATTTAGAGTGATATTGGCTGTTGGCTTTGCATAGATGCCCTTTATTATGTTGAGGAATTTTCCTTCAATTCCTATTTTGGTAAGAGTTTTTATCATGAATGGGTGTTGGACTTTGTCAAATGCCTTTTCTGCATCAATTGATAAGATCATGTGGTTTTTGTCTTTTGTTTTATTTATGTGATGGATTACATTAATGGTTTTTCTGATATTAAACCAGCCTTGCATACCTGGTATAAATCCCACTTGATCAGGGTGAATTATTTTTTTGATGTGTCGTTGGATTCTATTGGCTAGAATTTTGTTGAGGATTTTTGCATCAATGTTCATGAGGGATATAGGTCTATAATTTTCTTTTTTTGTAATGTCTTTACCTGGTTTTGGTATCAGGGAGATGGTGGCTTCGTAGAATGAGTTGGGTAGTATTCCGTCATTTTCTATGCTTTGGAATACCTTTAGTAGTAGTGGTGTTAACTCTTCTCTGAAAATTTGGTAGAACTCTGCAGTGAAGCCGTCCGGGCCAGGACTTTTTTTTGTTGGGAGTTTTTTGATTACCGTTTCAATCTCTTTTTTTGTTATGGGTCTATTTAGTTGTTCTACTTCTGAATGTGTTAGTTTAGGTAGGTAGTGTTTTTCCAGGAATTCATCCATTTCTTCTAGGTTTTCAAATTTGTTAGAGTACAATTTTTCATAATAATCTGAAATGATTCTTTTAATTTCATTTGGTTCTGTTGTGATGTGGTCCTTCTCATTTCTTATTCGGGTTATTTGTTTCCTTTCCTGTATTTCTTTAGTCAGTCTAGCCAATGGTTTATCAATTTTGTTAATTTTTTCAAAGAACCAGCTTTTGGCTTTGTTAATTCTTTCGATTGTTTTTCTGTTCTCTAATTCATTTAGTTCAGCTCTAATTTTTATTATTTGTTTTCTTCTGGTGCCTGATGGATTCTTTTGTTGCTCAGTTTCTATTTGTTCAAGTTGTAGGGACAGTTCTCTGATTTTGGCTCTTTCTTCTTTTTGTATGTGTGCATTTATTGATATAAATTGGCCTCTGAGCACTGCTTTTGCTGTGTCCCAGAGGTTTTGATAGGAAGTATTTTCATTCTCGTTGCTTTCTATGAAATTCCTTATTCCCTCCTTGATGTCTTCTATAACCCAGTCTTTTTTCAGGAGGGTATTGTTCATTTTCCAAGTATTTGATTTCTTTTCCCTCGTTTTTCTGTTATTGATCTCTAGTTTTATTGCCTTGTGGTCTGAGAAGATGCTTTGTAATATTTCGATGTTTTGGACTCTGCAAAGGTTTGTTTTATGACCTAATATGTGGTCTATTCTAGAGAATGTTCCATGTGCGCTGGAAAAAAAAGTATATTTTGCAGCAGTTGGGTGGAGAGTTCTGTATAAGTCAATGAGGTCAAGTTGGTTGATTGTTGTAATTAGATCTTCCGTGTCTCTGTTGAGCTTCTTACTGGATGTCCTGTCCTTCTCCGAAAGTGGTGTGTTGAAGTCTCCTACTATAATTGTGGAGGTATCTATCTCGCTTTTCAGTTCTGTTAAAATTTGATTTATGTATCTTGCAGCCCTGTCATTGGGTGCGTAAATATTTAATATGGTTATGTCTTCCTGATCAATTGTCCCTTTTATCATTATATAGTGTCCTTCTTTATCCTTTGTGGTGGATTTAAGTCTAAAGTCTATTTTGTCAGAAATTAATATTGCTACTCCTCTTCTTTTTTGCTTATTGTTTGCTTGATATACTTTTTTCCATCCTTTGAGTTTTAGTTTGTTTGTGTCTCTAAGTCTAAGGTGTGTCTCTTGTAGGCAGCATATAGATGGATCGTGTTTCTTTATCCAGTCTGTGACTCTCTGTCTCTTTATTGGTGCATTTAGTCCATTTACATTCAGGGTAATTATAGATAAATAAGTTTTTAGTGCTGTCATTTTGATGCCTTTTTATGTGTGTTGTTGACAATTTCATTTTTCCACACACTTTTTTGTGGTGAGGCGTTTTTCTTAGTAAATTGTGAGACCCTCATTTTCATAGTGTTTGACTTTATGTTAGTTGAGTCGTTACGTTTTTCTTGGTTTTTGTCTTGAGTTATAGAGTTGTTATGCCTTTTTGTGGTTACCTCATTATATACCCCTATTTTTCTAAGTAAAAACCTAACTTGTGTTGTTCTATATCGCCTTGTATCACTCTCCATATGGCAGTTCAATGCCTCCTGTATTTAGTCCCTCTTTTTGATTATTGTGATCTTTTACCTATTGACTTCCATGATTCCCTGTTATGTGTATTTTTTTTTTTTAATTAATCTTAATTTGTTTGTTTTTGTGATTTCCCTATTTGAGTTGATATCAGGACGTTCTGTTTTGTGACCTTGTGTTGTGCTGATATCTGATATTATTGGTTCTGTGACCAAACAATATCCTTTAGTATTTCTTGTAGCTTTGGTTTGGTTTTTGCAAATTCTCTAAACTTGTGTTTGTCTGTAAATATCTTAATTTCGCCTTCATATTTCAGAGAGAGTTTTGCTGGATATATGATCCTTGGTTGGCAGTTTTTCTCCTTCAGTGTTCTGTATATGTCGTCCCACTCCCTTCTTGCCTGCATGGTTTCTGCTGAGTAGTCAGAACATATTCTTATTGATTCTCCCTTGAAGGAAACCTTTCTTTTCTCCCTGGCTGCTTTTAAAATTTTCTGTTTATCTTTGGTTTTGGTGAGTTTGATGATAATATGTCTTGGTGTTTTTCTTTTTGTATCAATCTTAAATGGGGTTCGATGAGCATCTTGGATAGATATCCTTTCGTCTTTCATGATGTCAGGGAAGTTTTCTGTCAGAAGTTCTTCAACTATTTTCTCTGTGTTTTCTGTCCCCCCTCCCTGTTCTGGGACTCCAATCATCCGCAGGTTATCCTTCTTGATAGAGTCCCACATAATTCTTAGGGTTTCTTCATTTTTTTTAATTCTTTTATCTGATTTTTTTTCAGCTATGTTGGTGTTGATTCCCTGGTCCTCCAGATGTCCCAGTCTGCATTCTAATTGCTCGAGTCTGCTCCTCTGACTTCCTAGTGTGTTGTCTAATTCTGTTATTTTATTGTTAATCTTTTGGATTTCTACATGTTGTCTCTCTATGGATTCTTGCAACTTATTAATTTTTCCAGTATGTTCTTGAATAATCTTTTTGAGTTCTTCAACAGTTTTATCAGTGTGTTCCTTGGCTTTTTCTGCAGATATCCTAATTTCATTTGTGATATCATTAAGCATTCTGTAAATTAGTTTTTTATATTCTGTATCTGATAATTCCAAAATTGTATCTTCATTTGGGAAAGATTTTGATTCTTTTGTTTGGGGGGTTGGAGAAGCTGTCATGGTCTGCTTCTTTAAGTGGTTTGATATGGATTGTTGTCTCCGAGCCATCACTGGGAAACTAGTTTTTCCAGAAAATCCGCTAAAAAAAAACTGCAGTCAGATCCCTATCAGAGTTCTCCCTCTGGCTCAGGCTATTCAGATGTTAATGAAGCCGCCTGGGGAGGGTGGGGGAGGGAACAGAGAGATAGGAGAGTAGCACCTCAAAATATAGCCAGAGTTGCTTGTCTTGCTTGGAATGACTGTTATATCTGAGATTCCCGCGGGCGCGTCGCCTATGTGTGCTGGCTGTGTGGAGATTGCCCCCAGGGGGTCTGGCCCGCTGGAGTCACGGTCAGATCCTCCGCTTCCAGCCCCACGCCCAGCGTCAAGGCTCCCCTACTGGGACGGTGCACTCTCAACTCCAAAATCAGTCGCTGCCTCCCGGGGACTTCTCGTCCCTCCAGCCGCGTGGCCGTGCCGCCCCCGTGAACCAGGTTGGCCCCCTCCCGGGGTTAGTTCAGATGGGTGGAGTAGCTCCCCGTGCTTGTGCCGCGACCAAGTGTCCCGGCTGGAACGCTGTTCTCCCCACTCCAATACCAGTCGCTGCCTCCCGGGGACTTCTCCTACCGGCTGCGTCCCACGCCTCCCGCGCGACCCGGCTGGTCCCCTTCCCGGGGTTAGTTCAGGGGGTGGAGCAACTCTCCGTGTTTATGGCGTACCTGCGAGCAGTCCAAATCCCTGCGGGACGGTTCCCCGGCTCGGATGCTGCTCTTTCTGCTCCAAGATCGGTCACAGCCTCCCGGGGACTTCTCCTACCGGCTGCGTCCCACGCCGCCCGTGGAACCGGCTGGTCCCCCTCCCGGGGTTAGTTCAGGGGGGTGGAGCAGGTCTCTGTGCTTGTGCCGTACCTGACTGGTACGCTGGCTCCAGGCTCTGGTAACAATCGCTGCTTCCCTGTATTAGTTCGTTCTCCGTCTCTAAATCTATGTTTGTTGTTCAGGGTTCGTAGATTGTTATGTATGTGATCGATTCACTTGTTTTTCCGTGTCTTTGTTGTAAGAGGGATCCGAGGTAACGTCTGCCTAGTCCGCCATCTTGGCTCCGCCTCCTATTTGTCTTTTTGTAGTTGAGTTTTTGCAGCATCATATAGATTTTAGGGATCAGGTGCTGATCTGAAATGTCATAGCTAAAACCTTTTTCCCAGTCTGTATGTAATTTTTGGTGAAATCTTTGTATGAGCATAGGGTGTTTGATTTTTAGGAGCTCCCAGCTATCTACTTTTTCTTCTGCGTTCTTAATAGTGTTTTGTATACTGTTTATGCGATGTATTAGGGCTCCTAACGTTGTCCCAAATTTTTCTTCCATGATCTTTATCGTTTTAGATTTTATATTTAGGTCTTTGATCCATTTTGAGTTTGTTTTTGTGTGTGGTGTGACGTGTGGGTCTTGTTTCATTTTTTTGCAGATGGATATCCAGTTATGCCAGCACCATTTGTTAAAAAGACTGCCTTTTCCCCCATTTAACCATTGTGGGGCCTTTGTCAAATATCAATTGCTCATATGTAGATGGATTTATGTCTAGATTCTCAATTCTGTTCCACTGGTCTATGTATCTGTTGTTGTACCAGTACCAGGCTGTTTTGACTACTGTGGCGGTATAATAGGTTCTAAAATCGGGTGGAGTGAGGCCTTCCACTTTGTTCTTCTTTTTCAGTAACACTTTACTTACCCGGGGCCTCTTTCCCTTCCATGTGAAGTTCGTGATTTGTTTCTCCACCTAGTTAAAAAATGTTATTGGAATTTGGATTGGAATTGCATTAAATCTATAGATCACTTTTGGTAGAATAGACATTTTTACAATGTTAAGTCTTCCTATCCATGAGCAAGGTATGTTTTTCCACTTATGTAGGTCTCTTTTGGTTTCTTGCAGAAGTGTTTTGTCGTTTTCTTTTTATAAGTCTTTTAAAACTTTGGTAAGATTTATTCCTAAGTATTTTATCTTTTGGGGGGCTACTGTGAATGGTATTGATTTGGTGGTTTTCTCTTCGATGTTCTTTTTGTTTGTGTACAGGAATCCAATTAATTTTTGTATGTTTACCTTGTATCCTGACAGTCTGCTGAGCTCTTCTATTAGTTTCAGTAGTTTTCTTGAGGATTCCTTAGGGTTTTCTGTGTATAAGATTATGTCATCTGAAAACAGAGGTACTTTCACTTCTTCCTCCCCAATTTGGATGCCCTTTATTTCTTCATCTAGCCTAATTCTCTGGCGAGGACCTCCCACACAATGTTGAATTAGAGTGGTGATAAAGGCCATCCTTGTCTGGTTCCTGATCCCAAGGGAAATTCTTTCAGGCTCTCTCCATTTAGGATGATGTTGGCTATTGGCTTTGTATAAAAAAAAAAAAAATTTAAAGCCCTTTATTATGCTGAGGAATTTTCCTTCTATTCCTATTTTGCTGGGAGTTTTTATCATGAATGGGTGTTGAACTTTGTCAAATGCCTTTTCTGCCATCAATTGATAAAATCATGTGATTCTTGTCTTTTGTTTTATTTATATGAAGAATTACATTAATTTTTTTTCTAATGTTGAACCATCCCTACATACCTGGTATGAATGCCACTTGGTCAAGATGATTTATTTTTTTGATATGTTGTTGAATTGTACTGACTAGAATTTCGTTGAGGATTTTTGCATCTTAGTTCATGAGGGATATAGATCTGTAGTTTTCTTTTCTTGTGGTGTCTTTACCTGGTTTTGGTATCAGGGAACGAGTTTGGTAGTATTCCATCCTTTTCTATGCTCTGAAATGCCTTTAGTAGTAGTGGTGTTAACTCTTCTCTGAAAGTTTGGTAGAACTCTGCAGTGAAGCTGTCGGGGCCAGGGCTTTTTTTTGTTGGGAGTTTCTTGATTACCTTTTCAATCTCTTCTTTTGTTCAGGGTCTATTTAGTTGTTTTACCTCTGTTTGTATTACTTTAGGTAGGTAGTGTGTTTCTAGGAATTCATCCATTTCTTCTAGGTTTTCAAATTCGTTAGAGTACAATTTTTCATAGTAATCTGATACGATTCTTTTAATTTCATTTGGGTTTGTTGTGATAGCACCCATCTCATTTCTTATTGGGGTTATTTGCTTCCTCTCCTGTTTTTCTTTTGTCAGTTTGATTTATCGGTTTTGTTAATTTTTTCCAAGAACCAGCTTTTGGTCTTGTTAATCCTTTCAATTGTTTTTCTGTTTTCTATTTCATTTAGTTCTGATCTAATTTTTATTATTTGTTTTCTTCTGGTGCCTGATGGTTTCTTTTATTGCTGTATTTGTTCAAGTTGTGGGGATAATTCTTTGATTTGGGGCCTTGCTTCTTTTAGTATGTGTGCATTTATTGATATAAATTGACCTCTGAGGACTGCTTTCACTCTGTCCCAAAGGTTCTGATAGGAAGTGTTTTCATTCTCACTGGATTCTATGAATTTCTTTATTCCATCCTTAATGTCTTCTATAATCCAGTCTTTTTTTGAGCAGGGTATTGTTCAGTTTCCAAGTGTTTGATTTCTTTTCCCTGCTTTTCCTGTTATTGATTCCCACTTTTATGGCCTTATGGTCAGAGAAGATTCTTTGTACTATCTCAGTGTTTTGGATTCTGCTAGGGCTTGCTTTATGACCTAGTATGTGGTCTATTCTAGAGAATGTTTCATGTGCACTAGAAAAGAAAGTATACTTGGCTGCTGTTGGGTGGGATGTTCTGTATATGTCTATGAGGTCAAATTGGTTGATTGTGGTGTTTAGATCTTCCCTGTCTTTACTGAGCTTCTTTCTGAGTGTCCTGTCCTTCACCAAAAGTGGTGTGTTGAAGTCTCCTACTGTTATTGTGGAGCTGTCTATCTCACTTTTCAGTTCCGTTAAAGTTTATGTATCTTGCAGCCCTGTCATTGGGTGCATACATATTTAATATGGTTATATCCTCCTGGTATATTGTCCCTTTAATCATTATATAGAGTCCTTCCTTATCCTTTCTGATGGATTTAACTTTAAAGTCTATTTTGTCAGAAATGAATATTGCCACTCCTACTCTTTTTTGATTGTTGTTTGCTTGATATATTTTCCCCCATCCTTTGAGTTTTAGTTTGTTTGTGTCTCTATGTCTAAGGTGTGTCTCTTGTAGGCAGCATATAGACAGATCATGTTTTTTAATCCATTCTGCCACCCTCTCTTTATTAGTGCATCTAGTCCATTTACATTCAGCGTAATTATGGATAGGTGTGAATTTAGTGCTACCATTTTGATGTCCTTTTGTTGTTGTTGTTGACAGGTTCTTTTTCCCACTTAATTTTTTGTGCTGAGTAGATGATCTTTATGTATTGTCTTTTCCTTATATTTGTTGTCGTTGATTTTGTTTTTGCTGAGTCTCTTCTTCTCTTGTATTTTATTTTGTTGAGTAGGATAGTTTGTCTCCTTTGCGGTTACCTTATTATTTACCCCTATTTTTCTAAATTTGAACCTAACTTTTATTTCTTTGTATTGCCTTGTCTTCCTCTTCATATGAAAGATCTATGAGTACGTTTCTTAGTCCCTGTTTATTGTTTTAATGTTGTCTTCTTTTACATAATAACATCACTGTTACCCTGTTTTGAGCGTTTTTTTATCTTGATTTATTTTTGTGACTTCCCTGTCTGGGTTGACATCTGATTGCTCTGCCCAATGTTCTAGTCTTGGGTTGATATCTGATATTACTGATTTTCTAGCCCAAGAACTCCCTTTAATATTTCTTGTAGTTTTGGTTTGGTTCTTACGAATTCCCTAAACTTCTGTTTATCTAGGAATGTCCTAATTTCACCTTCATATTTGAGAGACAGTTTTACTGGATGTATGATTCTTGGCTGGCAATTTTTTTCCTTTAGTTTTTTATATAAGTCATCCCATTGCCTTCTTTCCTGCATGGTTTTTGCTGAGTAGTCCGAGCTTATTTTTACTGACTCTCCTTTGTAGGTGACTTTTCATTTATCCCTATACCAAAAACCAAACCCATTGCCCTCGAGTCAATTCCAGCTCATAGCGACCCTATAGGAGAGAGTAGAACTGCCCCATAGAGTTTCCAAGGAGGACCTGGTGGATTCGAACTGCCGACCTCTTGGTTAGCTGCCACAGCACTTAACCACTACACCAGCAGGTTTTCCAAAAATTCTCTATCTTTGGTTTTTGCAAGTTTAATTATAATATATCTTGGTGACATTGTTTTAAAATCTAACTTATGTGGAGTTCGATGAACATCTTATATCTTCTCATCTTTCACGATATCAGGGAAGTTTTCTGCCAACAAATCTTCGACAATTCTGTCTGTATTTTCTGTTATCCCTCCCTGTTCTGGAACTCCAGTCACTTGTACGTGATTTCTTTTGATAGAGTCTCACGTGATTCTTAAAGTTTCTTAATTTTTTAAAATTCTTTTATCTGATTTTCTTCAAATATTGGTGCCAAGTGTTTTATCTTCAAGTTCACAAATTCTGCCTCCCACTTGCTCAATTCGACTCCTCTTTCTACTGAGTCGTCTACTTATGTAATTTTATTGTTAATTTTCTCAATTTCTGATTGCTGTCTATGGAATTTTCCAGCTTATTAAATTTTTCATTATGTTCCTGAAGAACCTTTTTAACTTCTTCAACTGCTTTATCTGTGTGTTCCTTGGCTTGTTCTGCGTATTGCCTCATTTCCTTCCTGATGTTTGAAGAGTTCTGTATATTAATCTTTTGTATTCTGGCTCCAGTAATCCCAGGAAGGCACTTTCATCTAGAGGTTTGCTTGATTCTTTGTTTTGAGAGCATGTTGAGGAGATCATGGTCTGTTTCCTTATGTGACTTGATATTAACTGTTGTTTCTGAGCCATCTACAAGTTATTGTATTAGTTTATTTTATGTTCACTTACTGTATCATAGCTTCTTGCTTTGTTTTGTTTTGATATGCCCAGTTGGGTTGCTTGAGTGAGCTAGCTTGATTATTTTCACCTTTGGAGCTCTGATGTCCTATCCCCAGATGGCTAGAGCTGTTATCAGGTATATCAGTCTAGGAGTCCATTCACTTTTCTTGTATGAATTCAGCTTAGGTGTCCTGGTAGATGATCATGAAGTGTGTGGTACAGGCTCTGTCCTACAGTCTTAGAGGGGCAGGGGTGATTGGTGTATATACCAGTGTCTGATTGTAGCAGGGGGTCCCACTCTGAACAAGGCAGGGGGCTGAGAATCAGCTCCCAAGTGTCTCTGAGGAAAGCATGTCCCTGTTCCCTAGAGCATATGGGTGGGTGTGTTCTGCAGACGGACCATGGGCACCCAGTGTTTTGCTCGTTAGGACTGGGAGGTACCAGTTATTCTTGAATCCCTGTCATGTGTGGCTGGCTGGGTGGCCTGAGTGGATCCACCAGTCCTTAGGCCCCTGATGTGGGTAAGTGAGGGCTCTGTGTAATAGGCAAAGTGATGTCAAACATCAAACACCCACCTGTCCACCACACAGCTGAAACAGTTGTAGTCTGCCAACAAGGGCCTATTCTCCTGAAATAGGCCCACACAAGTCCATACAGGTGGGAAAGGTACTCAAAGTCCGTGGACCATTTATGCCTGGACAGGAGCTGCTTCTCTCCTGAGCTCCCCTAGTTAGTGGAGCTGGTAAATTACCTTTTCCCCCAATTGCAAATTTATTCCTTCTCCAGGGCCTGGAGGATGGCTCTAGGCACACAACAGGGGCTATCTCAGGCCCAGGGAAATGAACAGTTGCTGAAGCCAGCTTGGGGGCGAGGGGTGCAGTAAAATATATGCAAGTATTTAGCTTTTACGGACAGCGCCATTCTTCTCTGGTTCTGGACGTGTGAGTCGGCTCTGTGGCTGGCTGCTTCTCCCTGAGGAAACTGCAGCCAAACGCTAATACCAGTCCACCGCAGCTGCTCCCAGGAATGGTGCCTGAGGGCTCCTGGCGATTCAGGTCTGGTAACTCTGCTCTGCTTCTGAACCGTCTCTTCCTCCCCCTGCCCCTCAGTTCATTCTCTAATCTTGCCTTTGATGTTCAGGGCTCCTAGCTTGTCATAAATATACTCATTTCACTTGTTTTTTTCAGGTCTTTGTTGTAAGATGGCTTGCTGTAAGCATCTGTTTATTCTGCCATCTTGGCCCTTCCTCTCATTTGAACTTTTAACTTCTAGGACTGTGAGAAAATAAATGTCTGTTCTTTAAAACCACCCACTTGTGGTATTTGTGTTACAGCAGCACTAGGAGACTAAGATAGAACTCAGAGCAGAGACATGAGTAGAGGGTTGGTGAGGAAATTCTGCCAGGCAGAGGAGCAGGGAGAAAGCCCAGTGGGCAAAGGGGGAGGGGTGGGAGGCGAGATGAGGGGCGAGGCAGGCAGGCCCTGAAATGAGCAGGGCCATGCAGCCAAGGTGGGCATTTAGGGCGCCCTTCTCTCAGGGCAGTGGGAAGCCATTCGAGAGCTTGATGGAAGAAGTAACATAGCTGCCCTGCCTTTGAAGTCATTTCACTTCATTGCCTGGTTTCTCTGGGAACAGGCATTTTTGGGGCTCAGGCTACATTGCCAGGACACTGAAGGGGATTGGTCGCCGGCACTGGAGACAGGGGGTGGACAGAGGTTTCCTGTGCTCTGCTCCCTGCTAGGTGTCTGCTGCCCAACCAGGACCACAGCGTGTGTGAGCTGGGAGACTGAGAGCATCGTTTAACTCCTTTGGGTGACAGACGAGGAGACTGAGCCTAGAGAGGGGAAGGCCACACCCAGGTCAACCAGCAGGGCAGCGGCAGAGCCAGAACCACACCTGACCCCTCCTGACCCACTGGGTGGTGCTAGGGTTGGGGAACAGGGCAGAGGAAGGCTTCCCGGGCTGGAGCCACTGGGTTGAACTGCCGTCACCTAGCCAGGAGGAGCCACTTCTCTGAAGCAGCTCCAGGAAGCTAAATTTGCTAATTAATGTATAATTCCAGCCTTAAGCCATAAAATCAAACCACGCTCAGAGCTGCCCAGAGTTGCCTGACAGCTGGCCTGTCTGATCCTGGCCGTCTGCTCACAAATTGGTATTAGTGACACCAAGAGCTGATTAACATGGTGACCAGGCACCCAGCAACTTGATGCCACCAGCTGGGCTCACTAAAGCTGTTATCCTCCCCCCAGCTGCTAAGCTGCCCAGGTAACCACATTTCCACAGCCTTGAAGTGGAGAGCTGTTCTGGGCCCAGCAGGGAGCAGGTCCTTCCCCAGCCACAAAGTGATGTCATTGGTCCAACATAAGGCCCCAAGGGAAGAGAAGCACCGAAATGGCCCCTCGTAAGGGGGGGAGGACAACACTGAAGATTTCAGGGTTAGCACAGGGTTTGAGAAGCAGTGGAGCCCAGGCATCATCTGAGCCAAAGGCCACAGTTGCGTAGCCAGAGAACTGGGCCCAGGGAGGACAGAGCCATGCTCAGGGTCACACAGCATTAGACAACAGCTTTGACTACCTCCCTGCCAACCCAAAGCTTTTCCTATTCCACCACATTATGAATATACGTTCTGGTCACCTTTACTGATATGAGGCTTTCATTGACATATTTGTTCCCTTTATCAGCTACCACCTCCTAGCACCTACTGTGTTCTAGACACTGTCCTAGATACAGGGATACAGGAAGCAATTGTACAAAGGACTAGAGGAACAAACAGTCATGCAATGAGGTGGGTACAGTGGACACTAATGAACCAAGGAAGGGGGGCAGCAGGGAAGACAGCTCAGAAGACCCACCCATGAGGTGGGTTGCATTAGATAGGGTTAGAAACGCCACAGTAACAGTGGGATAATCATGGTGTTTCTTCTCTAAAATTCTAGAGCCAGTATGATGATTGTGCTCTGGAAAAATCTCCAGGAACGGGTTCTACCATATGACCCAGCTATTCCACTACTAGGAATATATACAATAGACTCGAAAGCAGCGACTAGAACAGACATACGTCATCAATGTTCATTGCAGCATCCACAACGCCACAAAGGTCGAAACAACCTGAATGCCCATCAACGGATGAATGGATAAACAAAATGTGGTGCATACACACAATGGAATACTACTCAGCCAGAAAGAAAAATGAAGTCTTGATATATGCTACAACATGGATGGAGCTTGAGGGCATTATGCTCAGTAAAACAAGTCAATCACAAAAGGTCAAATATTATATGACCTCATTTATGTCAAAAGACAAGAACAAGCAAATGTATATAGACAGCAAAGTTTATTAGTGTTTAGCAGGGGTGGGAGAGAAAAGGGGTGGAGAAGGTTATTGCTTACGAAGTACTGAGTTTCAGTTTTCAGTGATGGAAAAATCACATTGATTAAGGGTAAGGGTTCTACAGTCAATTAACATAACTGATGTCAGTGGGTTGTACTTCCTTGTAGGCGTATGGATATTATCCTATCACTGACAGCATTGTACATCAGGATAGTCCACGCTGCTCTGAAGGCATTGGTGAAAAACAAGGCTCCAGGAATTGAAGGAATATCAGTTGAGATGTTTCAACAAACAGATGCATCGCTGGAGGTGCTCACTCATCTATGACAAGAAATACGGAAGACAGCTTCCTGGCCAACTGACTGGAAGAGATCCATATTTATGCCTATTCCCAAGAAAGGTGATCTAACCGAATGTGGAAATTATAGAACAATATCATTAATATCACATGCAAGCAAAATTTGGCTGAAGAACATTCAAAAAACGGCTGTAGCAGTATATTGACAGGGAACTGCCAGAAACTCAGGCCAGTTTCAGAAGAGGACGTGGAACCAGGAATATCACTGCTGATGTCAGATGGATGCTGGCTGAAAGCAGAGAATACTAGAAGGATGTTCACCTGTGCTTTATTGACTATGCAAAGGCATTGGACTGTGTGGATCATAACAAATTATGGATAACATTGCAAAGAATGGGAATTCCAGAACACTTAATTGTGCTCATGAGGGACCTTTACATAGATCAAGAGGCAGTTGTTCGGGCAGAACAAGGGGATACTGATTGGTTTAAACTCAGGAAAGGTGTGCGTCAGGGTTATATTCTTTCACCATACCTGTTCAATCTGTATGCTGACCAAATAATACAAGAAGCTGGACCATATGAAGAAGAACCGGAAATCAGGATTGGAGGAAGACTTATTAACAACCTGCGTTATGCAGATGACACAACCTTGCTTGCTGAAGGTGAAGAGGACTTGAAGCACTTTACTAATGAAGATCAAAGACCACAGCCTTCAGTCTGGATTGCACCTCAACATAAAGAAAACAAAAATCCTCACAACTGGACCAATGAGCAACATCATGATAAATGGAGAAAAGATTGAAGTTGTCAAGGATTTCATTTTACTTGGATCCACAATCAACAGCCCTGGAAGCAGCAGTCAAGAAATCAAAAGATGCATTGTATTGGGTAAATCTGCTGCAGAGGACCTCTTTAAAGTGTTGAAGAGCAAAGATGTCACCTTGAAGACTAAGGTGTGCCTGACTCAAGCCGTGGTATTTTCGATCGCGTCATATGCATGTGAAAGCTGGACAATGAATAAGGAAGACCGAAGAAGAATTGACGCCTTTGAATTGTGGTGTTGCTGAAGAATATTGAATATACCATGGACTGCCAAAAGAATGAACAAATCTGTCTTAGAAGAAGTACAACCAGAATGTTCCTTAGAAGCAAGGATGGCGAGACTGTGTCTTACATACTTTGGACATGTTGTCAGGAAGGATCAGTCCCTGGAGAAGGACATCATGCTTGGCAGAGTACAGGGTCAGCTTGAAAGAGGAAGACCCTCAAAGAGGTGGATTGACACAGTGGCTGCAACAATGAGCTCAAGCATAACGATTGTGAGGATGGCTCAGGACCGGGCAGTGTTTCATTCTGTTGTGCATAGGGTCGCTATAGTCAAAACCGACTCGACGACACCTAACAACAACAACAGGATGTACACCTGTTAAATGGTGAGTTGGCAAATGTTGTGTAATAGGTATATTTACAACAACATAGAAAAGAGCAGCTGCTGAGGCTGCTTATGTACAGCCAAACACCTCATCGGGTTTGGTTTCTTGGCTTGGAGGTTTAGGGTCATGGTTTCATGGAACATCCCAGTTAATTGGCCTAATATTGTGTTTAGTGCTTCTGTTCTGTTTAGTGTTCTATTCTACCTCTTAATTCATTGCAAGTGGCCACTGAAAGTACACAAGTGATCTGCATTTCCCTGGGGCAACAGGGGAAGAAGGAGAGTGAGGAACAGGTTGAGGAAATGGGATGTTTGGCTAATTGCCTCCATGAACAACTGCCTCCTATGCCATGAGACCAGAAGAACTGGATGGTGCCTGGCTGCATATTTTGATCAAAGATTGTTTAGAAGAATCCTCATCAAAAGGAGGAAAATGTGAAAGAGAATTTCAAATTCTCATGGAATCCAGACTTCCTGGAGCCAAAGAGGCTAGATGATGCCCCAAAACTGTTGCCCTGAGATAATCTTTAAATCATAAACCAAAAATATCCCTGGAAATCTTTAAAACAAACAATAGTTTAGCTTAACTAGTAAAGGACATCTGCCTTGAGCATTGTGTTTTTTTTTTTTAATTGAGCTTTAGGTGAAAGTTTATAGCTCGTTAATTTCTCATTCAAAAATTTATACACACATTGTTTTGTGACATTGGCTGCAATCCCCAGAATGTAACTCTTTCCACCCTGGGTTTCCTGTGTCCATTCAATCAGTTCCTGTCCCTTCCTGCCTTCTCATCTTGCTTTTGGACGGGAGTTGCCCATTTGGACTCACATATTTGATTGAACTGAGGAGTCTGTTCCTCATGTGTGCTATTTTTTGTTTTATAGGCCTGTTTAATCTTTGTCTGAAAAGTGGAATGGTTTCAATTCTGGATTAGCAGAGTGTCCACAGGCCTTAGTCTAGGGGGTTCCTCCAGTCTCTGTTAGACCAGTAAGTCTGGTCTTTTTTGTGTGTGTGTGAATTTGAATTCTGTTCCACATTTTCTCCTGTTCTGTCCAAGACTCTCTGTTGTGATCCCTGTCACAGCGGTGGTTGGTGGTAGCCGGGTACCACCAAGTTCTTCTGGTTTTACGCTGGTGAAGTCTCTGGTTCATGTGATCCTTTAGTCCTTTTGGCTAATATTTTCCTTGTGTCTTTGGTTTTCTTCTTTCTCCTTTGTTGAACATTGTGTTCTTTTAAGAACTATCATCATGGGATCAAATTGACAACAACTCAAAAGGTTAGATAGGAAACTTAGGGGGCAGTGAGTTTATGTTAATGAAGATGAACAATTCGGGTGAAAATGGCTGTACAACTTGAAGAATGTAATCAACATCACTGAATTGTACATGTAGAAATTGTTGAGTTGGTTAATGTTCTGCTGTGTATATTCTCAACAAAAGCAACAAAAAATTAAGTAAATTTCAACAACAAAAAAAGCAAACAAAACCCAATATACATATTTGGGGGACCAGGCTCCTTCTACCTTGCTGTATCTCTATCCTAGAGAAAAGCCCTCTGACCACCACATCTGCACTCCAGGCAGTAGGATAGAAGAAGGGCCAAAGAAGAATGGGGCAAAGACATGTTCACAAAAAGACTTGTATAAGAATTTTCAGGGTCAAGAACTATGAGATGTCTGAGATCTTGCCCCATTTGCAAGCTAATGAGTTAGACAGTCACTGGTTTATGGAGGCTGGCAAAAGACATGAGACCCCTGGGTCAGAGACAAAGGGCTTTATGACTCAGGGCACAACAAGCAGCATGAGCTTCAGCATGTTTGCGTCTGTTTCTCTTGCTCCCAAGTCCCATGGGGGTGGTGTGAATGGGCCCTGATGGACACCTGCAGATGCAGTGAGCTTCTTTATAGTGGACAAACCCTGAGCTTAGGGAACCTGAATCTTTTATAACAGGAAGTAAGCCTGCCTGCCATTTGCCCCAGACGGAGACGCTTTGTCTCCCAAGGCCATCCGAAATACACACATCCTTGAAAAGATAATGCAGAACACAGGGCAGTTAGTGCCTCACTCTCAAGATGTACAGAAATGTGAGAACACTGTGGGGAATTGTCTACCAATATAGAGCAGCTTTATTCATGAGCCCCCAACTGCAAACAGCCCAGGGGTCCATCAACAGGAGAGTGGATATATTCATGCAAAGGACTCGACTCACCAATAAAAGGAAACTACTGACATGTGCAGCAAGGATGCGCCTCAGAAATATTACTCTGACTGAAACAAGTCAGACACAAGAGTACATACTGTATGATCCATATATATGAAATTCTAGAACAGACAAAGTTAACACATGGTGGTAAAAATCAGAACAGTTATTGCCTGGCAATGGGGAGAGGGGTCAGGGCTTGACTGGGAAGGGGGCATGAGAGACCTTTTCTGGAGTGATGGTTCTGGGTAGAGACTCATCAAATGTCAAATTTTACTTAACGTTTATATAAAATTTTCACCAAAATATTGTAAATAATATAGAACTCCAGTTAATGATATGCACATTGAAGTATTTTGAGTGAAATATGATGATTTACTTTAAAATAAATCAAAAATAGGATTGTTAACGGGTGGATAGAAGGATGTTGTTGTTAGCTGCCACTGAGTTGATTCTGACTCATGGCGACCCCACGTGTTTCAGGGTAAACCTGTGGCTCCATAGAGTTTTCAAGGCTGTAACCTTTCAGAAGCAGGTCACCAGGACTGTCTTCTGAGGCACCTCTGGGTGCCTGAACTGCCTACCTTTCAGCTAGTAGTCAAGCATATAACCATTTGTGCCACCAGGACTCCAGACAGAGGGAGGGAGGGAGGGATAGGTAGGTAGGTAGACAGATAGATAGGGATAGGGAGACAGATAGATATGTGATAAAGCACGTATCACATAGAAGCTAGGAGATTGGTATATAGGTGCCTACTGTACAGTTCTCTCAATTTTTCTGTATGTTCAAAAAATATTACAAAAAAAATTGGGGAAAAAGTCATATATCATGTGTCCTTTTAGAAGGGTCCCAGAAACTGCCACATGATACTTAAACTTCAATCATATTGGTCTGAATCTAGTCACATGGCCATACCCAGCTGAAAGGGAGTTTGGGAAATGTACTCTTTGCTCTAGTTGACCTTGGATCCTGGTAAAAAATCTAATCCTAAGAAAGGAGAGAGCAGATATTGAGGATCAACCAGCAGCCCCTGCCATTGCACATGACTTTGGGAAAGGTGCCCCTTCCTTTGGGCACATGGGCCCAGGCCCTGGGCACAGGTTGGTGAATGGAGCATGGGCTGGACCCAGCCCTCGCTTGCACCTAGGCCAGGTGTCCTTGAGAAGGATATGACCAGCACAACATACACAGTGACCCTGCCTGCATGGGTCTGGGACAAGAAGGAAGATCCCAGGCAGAAGAGGGAGCGTGGGGGCACTTTGGGCAGAGGGAGAAGAAAAGGGAAAGGGAAACATTGTATCCAGAGCACAGTTAGTAGTTGGAATGGCTGCAGTCGAGGCACATGGTGGAACATGGCAAGAGTAGGCTGGAGGGCAAGGGGGACAGATCAACGAGAGCTTGGAATGGCCAAAAGGACAACCTTGGGTGTCATCCTGTTGGCACTGGGGACCCACTAGAAGGTTTTAACCAGGGCACTACTTTGGTCAGAGTTGTATGTTAGAAGATCTCTGTGGTGGGTCTCTTTGGAGTATGAACCGGAAAGAGCAAAAATGAAGGTACTATGATCAGGTAGGAAGCTGTTGCAATAATCCAGAAATGACTGTTGAGAGCCTGAACCAAAATGGAACCCTGAAAATGGAAAGGAAGGAAGTGGGAGGAGAAGCATCAAGGAGTAAGAATGGGCAGGCTTAGTGAGTGCACGGCCAGGGGTGAGCGGCGAGGGAGGAAAAAAGTCAGCGTCGCTCAGGTAGCTGACTGATGACTGTGTTCATCACGGAGAGGGGGTCTTTTGGGCAAAGGTTTGCAGCCCCTCCCCTGGTAGCCCCTATCCTCATAAACTCCTACAGCATCAGCCACATGGTGGACAGCATCCTCAACTTTTCCAGGTGGTGCAGCGATTTTGTTAAAATAGCACACCTGATCTTTCTGCCTGGTCCTGAGCACTCCCTGGCCCCTTGCCCCTCTCCCCACCACTTCTAGGCAGTTACCTGTTGCCCAATTGCCCAAACAATTTTTTCTTGAACTCACTGTACTGGATTATCCAATTATCCAATTTCTATCTCTGTGCCCTATCGCCACAGATTGACAACCTTACAGAAACCTCTCTGGCTTTTGGACCATGGCTCCCTGGACTACTTTCAACTATCTGCTACTCTAGTTTGGGGTCAACTTGGGTAAAAACCAAAAAACCAACCCATCATTATTGAGCCAATTCCGACTCACAGCAACTCTACAGGACAGAGTAGAACTGTCCCATAAGGTTTCCAAGGAGTGGCTAGTGGGTTCAAATTCCGACTTTTGGTTAGCAGCCAAACACTTAACCGCTGGCACTACTACATTGGGGTGGGTGCCCAGGTCATAGGACCATGTCTGTCCTTGGTCATAGCTGATTAGCCTAGGATGGGGCCACCTGAGTTCTGGGATTTTTAAAACTAATTCAAAGAAGAAATTCCATTCCCCTTTAGCGGTGCTACTAGGAGATGAAGGGGGAAGACCCAGCTGTCTGTCAGGGCCTGGAATCTAGCAGCCCCAAGACTCAGCCACATTCCTGCCCTTCCTGAGGGTATAGGAGATATTCCAGTACCCTTCAAAAATTCCTCCTTGGGGCCTTAGCTAATATAAGCTGGGTTTCTGTCACTTGCAGCCACAGAATCCTGAATGATACTCCCAAACTGCTGATGCGGAGGGGGTTCTCTGCATGGATTCCAGCATGGCTTCAGCACCCAGTGGGGCTTGGAGTGGTCAGGTCACTAAGTCAGTCTCTCCTGTGGTGTGTGGGATGGTCTGGGCCTGGGAACAGTGATCTCAAGAATGACGTCAACAGCTTTCTATGGCTCCAACCAGGAAGGCAGGGAATTTTGAACAGGACTTGAGCCCCACACAGACCTGGGCTTGAATACCGTTGCTGGCACTCATTACCTGTGCAAACTCAGAGAAGCTGCTTCATCCTTTGGGTCTCCACTTCCTCATCTGTAGAGTGAGAATGATGCTCTCCACCTAAGAGGGTTATTAAAAGGAACAAATGGGATGGTGGAAGTGAAGTGTGCACACAGGACCTGGCCCATATCGAGGGCTCTATGAATGGTAACTACTCATTATCATCATTATTGTTGTCATTATTATCCTAGCCCTGTGGTCTTTCTACTGCACAGATATATCTTGTTTGCTGCGTCTCTCGCTCCCAAACACACATGCTCGTGTTTCTGATCCTGCCACTCCCTTTCTCAGCCAGAGTGGGGTGGCCCTGCCCTCTCTAGGGAGCTAGTCCCCCACCATTAAGCAAGTCAACCATAGGACTGTTACATGTGTAGCACAAACAGGGATCGTACATGTATGATATGCACAGCTGACGGACAACGTGACAGTTTACCGTCCACCCCAGATTATGCCGCTCTCGGCAACTGCTTCCGTTTTCAAAAACTCATCTCTTGCCTCCAAACAGGTTTCAGAAACATTAAAAAATAATGTTTACTTTAGCATCAGAATGGAGGCTGGAGGCTGGACTTGAGTCTGTCTGATTCTTTTGTCTACTCGTATCCCTTCCCCATTTTTCCTTAAAGGGGCCACCTGTCCCCCAACCTCAGTACAAGTAGAGATGTCCCTATCCCCAGGAGCTGACACATGACCAGGATGGGCCAGTCAGAGCACTGCCCCCACCAGCCATGGGGATTGGTCAGAGATGGACATGAGGCCCAGTCCCAGGACTATGGTTGAATCCACTGGGAAAGAGACGCCCTCTTCCCATTAGAGCTCTCAGGACACTGGGACAGTCTGCCTGAAGCAGGGTGGAAAGCACTCTGGAAACTCTCCTGTTTCATGAGCCAATAAACACCCTTTTCTGTAAATAAATAAATAAATAAAATTTTTATTTTATTTTTTTAGTGTGAGTTGGATTTTGTCATTCATAACTGAAAAGGTCCTTATCATAGCCACAGTTCCCACCAGCCAGGTGGTAGGCAACTTCCAGCGTTGCCAGAATGCCAATGACAAGAGACCTTTTTCACAGACCTATGAATCTCAAAAAAGGACAGCGCTCTGTTTAAGTCAGACTATTTGGCTGCTGTGCAGACATCATCTGTTATAACTCTACAATGACATTGCAAGGAATGAGGAAACCGATGCCCAAAGATGCTCAGGGCTTGTCCAAGGACACACAGCACAGCTGGGATTTGAACACAGGCAGGTTATTCCCAGTTATCCTGGAGGCCCCTCTCCCTGACGTGGAGTATAATTATAACTCCAACTTGATGTGCATGGGTGTCTTTACGAAGGCTCATTTCGCTAGCTGTATTTACACTGCAAATATATATACAACGGATCCTCGTTATTCACAAAATCTGTATTTGTGAATTCACCTACTCGCTGTAATCAATTTGCTTTCACAATCATTCACAGACACGTGCAGAGAGGCAGAAAATCTGAGCTGCCCATCATTCACATTCCCAGATGAGGTTTAACAAGGTAACGCTCTGTCTTCTTGTTTCAGCTGTCACGCTGTAAACAAGTGTCATTTTTTAGGCCTATTTACTGCCACTTTTTTTTTTCTTTCGCATTTTTGTTCTTCCTGTTGGCAATTTTGCTGTTTAAAATGACCCCCAAGCACAGTGCTCGAGTGCAGTCTAGTGCTCCTAAGTGCAGGAAGGCTGTGACGTGCCTTTTGGAGAAAACACATGTGTTAGATAAGCTTCATTTCAGTATGAATTACAATTGCTGCTGTTGGTCATGAATTTGATGTTAATGAATCAATAATATATATTAAATAAGACGTCTTTAAGGAGAAACATACATAAAACAAGGTTACATATTGAAGGGGTGATGAAAATGTTGTGACCAGAGGCTTGCAGGAGCCTAACCTCGTATTTCCCCAGGAGCAATGGCTCGGTTTTTGCTAATTCCGTGATTGTAGCCACTGTATAGAACATAACTACCACAAATAACAAGAATTGATTTACGATAAGTTTACATATAAATATACAAACATTAAAAGTATATATTGTATAGTAAATTTATTTGTGCAAACATAGTATGCAGTGATCTCTATCATACACACACACACACACACACACACACACACACAAACTTGGGAACCGAGAAGAGCGGAAACGAAGAGAGAATCTGCATCTCCTCCCCAACAGCTGGAGGCTGAATTTGCAATCCTTACACGTCTTTTCAGTGGCAGCCGCCCCTGTAAAGCTCACCTGTTCCTCCCCAGCAAACCAGCCCACATAAAAGTGCAAGCAAAGCAGCGTTTGTGCCCCTCCGTCTAAAGCACCAGGTCTCAGCGGGAAAGGAGGGGCTGCTTTCAGGCTGCACTTGCTGCTGCGTCTCGCACCCCCAAACACACATGCTCGTGTTTCTGATCCTGCCACTCCCTTTCTCAGCCAGAGTGGGGTGGCCCTGCCCTCTCTAGGGAGCTAGTCCCCCACCATTAAGCAAGTCAACCATAGGACTGTCACAAAAGTGCCAGGCATCTTTGGTTACATGTGTAGCACAAACGGGATCGTACATGTATGATATGCACAGCTGACTGACAACGTGACAGCTTACTGTCCACCCCAGATTATGCCGCTCTCAGCGACTGCTTCCGTTTTCAAAAACTCATCCCTTGCCTCCAAACAGGTTTCAGAAACATTAAAAAATAAATAAACAAATAAAAGTTCAGTTCTTACAGATTCCGCTATAGGAGTGACTACCCATAGTGCTAACTGCTCTTGCCCCAAAGGCTTTGGACCTGGGAATGAATGATACCCTGGCTCTCAGGGGCTGGGAGGAGCTCCAGGCACTGGGTTGTATTCTAAAGCCCCCAAAGCTCACAGATCAAGATCTTCGTGTAAGTTTTCTGTTAACTCATTTGCTGGTAAACCTGACCCAAACTGCTGAGATGATTATAAAAAAATTATAGTCTTTATTTATTCCACTTTTGGGACAAGTTAAAAGTTTTGCTAGAGAAATTTTAGTGTATCTGATTACAGCAGTGGTTCTCAACTAGGGGGTGATTTTGCCCTGCACCCCTGGTGACATTTGACAACGTGTGAAGACATTTGTGCATGTCACATCCTCCCCAGTAACCACAAGGGGAGACGCCTCCCTTCCTCTCCATTTCTATTGACGCACTCAAACCATGCTCTGTCCCCGATATCCTGCTGAAACCTCCCGAGGAAGGTCACCTGTGACCTCCAAGTTGCCAAATCCGAGGGTCAGAGGTTATTTGTCAGGTTACATCTCCACTACCTTCTTGGCACATTCAACACAGCCCAACACTTCTTGGAACAAATTCTCCCTCTGGGTTTCCCTCCTACTTTCTGGCTACCCCTTCCTAGTCTCTGTTGCTGGCTTCACTTACCTTCCACCTCTGAATGCTGGAGTGTTGGGGGTGCTCAGTCCTGGGCCTCCTCACTGGCTCTCTCTGCTCTGACACACATGGACACCGTGGGAGCTGACTTGAAGGCAACTGTTTTTTTTTGGTTTTGTTTTTTAATATATATACCATAGTGCTCCAATGAGGGCCAGGCCAGGATTTATGTGGATGTCTTCACCTGTCTGCCTCAGTTTCTTCAGCTATACAATGGGAATAACAGGACCTATCACTTGGTTTAATTCTGAGAATTAAAAGCAGTAATGAAGTAAAGCTTTTGGCCTCAGTCAAAGCTCAATACCGTAATTCTGGGTCTTGAGCCTGTCAATTCCAATCTTAAGCACTTAACGAGCATAACTCTCTCGGGCAGTGCAGCCCACCTCCCAATTATGTGATAAGTAATAATACCGGTTACCAGTTGTTACAATAACAGAACTATAATTACCAACTAGGAATCGTGGCCCAGGGAGGGGCCTGTGGCCCGAAGGCGCACAGCCACTGGGCGACGGGTCAGAGCCGACCCCAGCCTCCATCGCGGCCCTGCTCCGCGGACGCACCCGCCCGGCCGGGCGCCGGAGACCCCGCACGAGGACGGCCGGGGGCGCGCCTGGCCCCGCGGGGCGGCTTTGTGCGCCGCCTGATTTCCATTTCCCCAGATCAACACGCGGCGGGGGCCGCGACCTCGCTGCATAGCAAATGTCTCGGCTCCCCGCCCCGCGTGGGGCCCCGCGAATGAGATGATTTACTCCTGTTTTGCATATTAATTGACTTAAATGCCACCCGTTCCGGGAACAATTAAGAGGCCCGCTGGCGCCCCGGGGCCGCGGGGCTGGCGGACACTGGGAACGCACCGCGGCGGCGAAGTGGCGGGCGCCCCCTCGGGGCCGCGGGGGGCGCGGGGCGCGGCCGCCCCACCTCCCCAGCCGCGGGCACAAAGCGGCCTTTGTGCGGGGCCGGGCATTTCCATGCAGACAAAACCTGGCGACCTAGGCCCGAGCCCTGCCTTCCCCGGCCGCGCGCGTTCTTACTTCCTACGCTGCCACAAAGGCGCCCCTGAGCGCCCCTGAGACGCCTGTGTCTCAGCCTGCGTGCCCAGCCCCGAAAGGTGGGTTGTCATTCGATCCTCACTTCCCACTTCTCAGCTGAGCTTGACTGTTTGGTGGGTGACAGGTGGAATCTGCCTTCTCCGCTGGGCAGCGGCCGCGCCTTTGCCATGTGGCTATGTTGCAAGCCGGGCGGCGGGCTCCGCATCTAAACCATTAATTTTCCAAGCACCCACTCCTCCCTTCACCAGCCAAGCCACAGAGTTGAGAGTGCCACAGCTACCAGCCCCCCCGGCTGACATGACAGCAGCTGAGCCTTGGCCCTGCAGCAATGTCGTCACCAGACCGTCTCCAAGCGCACAGTGCAAGGGGGCTCAAAGGCTGGAAAAAAGGGGGCTTCAAGAGAATTCGAGTTCTCCCAACATACCACCTGACCCCTTCCTTCACCAGTGTCTCCATCTCAAGTTACTGCACCACCATCCACCCCTCTGCTAGATCTGGAGACCAAACGGTCCTTGAGTCTTTTCTGTGACACCATAGTGCTTCACTCCACACAGCACCTTCCAAGTTTTGTGCGTTCTACCTCCAGTATGTTCAGGGACTTGCCTCTAGTCTCTAGCTCCACTGCCTCTGCCATCTCTCATCAAGACAAATGCCCCTAGGTACTCTCCTTGCTGCCACTCTGGTCCTGTGGTCCATTGCCCACGCAGGGGCCAGGTGTAAATACAATCCCATCACTGCACCCAGCCCCCTGCCCCTTCAAAAGTTCCCCTTTGCACTGGTAAATCTGCACGCCTTTCCTGACCCTGAGGCCCCAGGTGAAGCAGCCTTCTTGCTGACCTTCAGCCTCTACAAAAGATTTCAAACCTTTTTTAGGAGAGGATTGTTATTAGATGCTGTGGCGTCGGCTCCCGACTCGTGGGACCCCACAGACAATAGAATGAAACAATGCCTGGTTGTGTGCCATCCCCATGATCAGTTGCAGATGGGACTGTTGTGATCCATTTGGAAGTAGGTCCCCAGGCCTTTCTTCCTAGTCTGTCTTAGTTTGGAAGCTCTGCTGAAACCTATTCAGCATCTGTGGGGAAATGAGTTTTCTTTATGTGGCCTTTTGCTTGAAAGACCTTTCTCCTGAGTCCTGAGGAACTACCTTGGCCCCAGTTTTCTACCCCAGAGGGTCTGTGACTTATGTCAGGTTGACTGACATTTCCTGGGTCAGCTATAAACAACTTGGTTTGACACTTTTTGTCTGGTCCTGGGCTGCAGCCTGCCTCATCTGTGATTGGTATCCACTTTGCAGGAATTGGTCAATAAATTATGTAAGTTAGGTGTGTTGTAGCCTACTATGCAAATGAAGTACCTGTGGCTTACCAAGAGGGGATTGGTCAGTTTGTGCTCCCCACTCCAGCCGCCATGCCTTGAAATCAACAGTTTCGTAAGCAGCCAACTCCACAGAGATTTTTGAGAGAGATAAAAGCAGGAAAGAAGCAGCCAGGAAGAAGCAGAAAGAAGAGGGAAGAAGCAGAGCGAGAGAGAGAAGGCAAGGAATTCCCCAAAAGAGCTGTAACATGGCTTAAGGGCTGCAACACCAAAGACAGCAACAGGCCTAGAAGAGGCCCAGTGGCAGAGTCGATGGCGACAGACAGCAGGGCCAAGAGGAGGCCTGTCCTCAGGAGGCCTGCACGGGTGAGAGGAACTGAGAGAGCTGTCCTGCACTGAAGAAGGGAGACTTTGCCGCCTGCTTCCTGACCCTGAACTCGAGTTGTAGCCCATTGGTCCAGATCCGAAGTTGTACCCTGTTACCTCCTTAATGAAACACTTAAGTGTAAGTATGGTCTGTGAGTTCTGTGTGGCCATTGCAACAGATTATTAAACCCCGAAGAGAAGTAGAGAGTGCTGTGGGACTCACAGCTGATGTTAAAACTGGTAAAAAGGTTGGAAAGTGGAGGTGTGCCTGACCTCCTGCTCACAGAGATCAGCCTTGGGCTGATCTTGATTTGTGTTATCCTCCATGAAGTTAAACAGGTGGTTATAGTACTCCTGCCATTTGGCAGCATCACAGGAGGTGCAGTGGCCAGGAATCCAATGTGAGTTTCCTACATGGGAGGCAAGAATTCTGCCAGTGAACCACCAACACCTCTTTGTTGTTGTTAGGTGGTGTTGAGTCGGTTCTGACTCATAGTGACTGTCATGGATTGAATTATGTCCCCCCAAAAATGTGTGTATCAACTTGATTAGGCTGTGATTCCCAGCATTGTGTGGTTGTCCTCCATTTTGTGATTGTAATTTTATGTTGAGAGGATTAGGGTGGGATTGTAACACCACCCTTACTCAGGTCACCTCTCTGATCCAAAGTAAAGGGAGTTTCCCTGGGGTGTGGCCTGCACCACCTTTTATCTCTCAAGAGATAAAAGGAAGGGGAAGCAAGCAGAGAGTTGGGGACCTCATGCCACCAAGAAAGCAGCACCAGGAGCAGAGTGCATCCTTTGGACCCGGGGTTCCTGCACAAAGAAGCTCCTAGTATGGGAGAAGATTGATTAGAAGGCCGACAGGGAGAGAAAGCCTTCCTTTGACACTGACACCCTGAATTTGGACTTGTAACCTACTGGACTGTGAGAAAATAAATTTCTCTTTTTTAATGCTATCAACTTGTGGTATTTCTGTTGTGGCAGCACTAGGGGACTAAGACAGGGACCGTATAGGACAGAGGAGAACTGCCGCATAGATCTGCCAACCTTTTCGTTAGCAGCCGAGCTCTTAGCCATTGCACCACCAGGGCTCCCCAGTACCTCTTAGGAAAAGATATTTAAGATGAAACCTGAAGAGTGAGTGGGAACCAGCCAGCTAATGAGTCAGGGAAACAGTGCTTTAGGCAAGGACCCTGAGGCAGGTGTTAGGAATGCGCAGAACAGAGGGCAGTGGCTCAGGGGCTTCCACACGGGAATCGGGCCCCAGGCTGCTGCCAGACTTTTAGACATTGCAGGGAAGACTAAAATCCAGATCTTTATGTAAAATCTTCCAGTTTTAAAATATTGGCTCAAAAACTAAAATTTTTTTTTTTTTCAAAGTTCATATTGTTTAATTTTAGCACATTGGCAAATAGGTGGTGACCTCAGCAGGGACAATACAAGAGAAGATACAGATAAAGAGAATCAACAGGGCACATGCGACAAGGACACCCAGGACTTCTACAGTCTGCAAAGGTGGAAACATGGAATAAAAGAATGTTACTTATCTATCTTTTTTTTTTTAATTTTTATTAAGCTTCAAGTGAACATTTACTATTCCAATCAGTCTGTCACATGTAGGTTTACATACATCTTACTCCCTTCTCCCACTTGCTCTCCCCCTATTGAGTCAGCCCTTTCAGTCTCTCGTTTCGTGCCAATTTTGCCATCTTCCCTCTCTCTCTATCTTCCCATCCCCCCTCCAGTCAAGAGTTGCCTACACACTCTCCCGTGTCCACCTGATTTAATTAGCTCACTCTTCATCAGCATCTCTCTCCCCCGCACTGACCAGTCCTTTTCATTCCTGATGATTTGTCTTCGGGGATGGTTCCTGTCTTGTGCCATCAGAAGTTCTGGGGAGCATTGTCTCTGGGATTCCTCTAGTCGCAATCATACCATTAGGTGTGGTCTTTTAGTGAGAATTTGGGGTCTGTATCCCACTGGTCTTCTGCTCCCTCAGGAGGTGTCTGTTGTGCTCCCTGACAGGACAGACACCGATTGTGGCCAGGCACCAACTAGTTCTTCTGGTCTCAGGATAATGTAGGTCTCTGGTTCATGTGGCCCTTTCTGTCTCTTGGGTTCTTAGTTGTCGTGTGACCTTGGTGTTCTTCCTTTGCCTTTGCTCCAGGTGGGTTGAGACCAATTAATGTATTTTAGATGGCCGCTTGTTGGCATTTAGGACCCCATGCGCCACAATTCAAAGTGGGATGCAGAGTGTTTTCATAATAGAATTGTTTTGCCCATTGACTTAGAAGTCCCCTCAAACCAAGTTCCCCAGACCCCTAAAATGTTTTAATGCTGGTAGAATCAAACAAATTACTTCATGGACCAAATCTAGTCCAATGGTTGTGATTGGCAGCCTCTGGTATAGCGTCTAGTACAGAACCTGGCACTCTTCAAGCCATTATTCAGTCCATGATCAACAAGTATTTATTGAGCTGCTTGCTGTCACCAGGCATTGAGCTACAGTAGCAGCTCAACAGATGATTGTTCCCATATTCCGGGTCTTGTTCTGGCTCTTTAAGGATTTTATGACTTCATTTAAACCTTTGATCCCTGTGGAATTTATTTTAGTGCAATGAGCGAAGATCTAAGTTAATTTCTTTTTACAGGTGGGTAGTCATTTGTCCCAGTATCAAACATGGATAAATTCTCTTTTGTTGTACCAACTTCATCATGTAAAACCAAAAACCAAACCTGTTGCTGTCGAGTTGATTCCAACTCACAGTGACCCTAAAAAACAGAGTAGAGCTGCCTCCTAGGGTTTCCAAGGAGTGGCTGGTGGATTCACACTGCAGACTGTTTGATTAGCAGCCGAGCTCTTAACCACTGTGCCACCAGGGCTCCACTTGCCTATATGTATCGGGTGACTTCCCATAACTTCTAAATTGAGTGTCTATTCTTGCACTTGTACCAGTTTTAATTAATAATTTCAATATCTGGTAGGTTGATCTCTGCTATTTAGATTTCTTTTTCAAATTTTTCCCAGGTATTCATGTTTGTGCATTTTTCCATGTGACCTTTAGAATCAATTTTTCTCCACAAAAAATTCCGTATTTTTATTATGATTGTATTGATGTATAGGTAACATTAGGGAGAATTGGTAGTCTTATAATGTTGAGTCTTTTTATCCAAGAATGTGGAATAAGTTCACATTTGTTTTCCTCAGTAGTATTTAAGAAATTTCCTTCACGGTATTTTCCACATTTAAAAAAAAGTTTATTTCTAGGATGCTTTTAACTATTATATTTTATTTTAAATAACATCAGAGAAAATGAAAAAACCTAGAAGCTTTCAGAATGAAGAAGTCACATAATGAGGATCAAGAATCAGAATGGCATTGGACTTCTTAATATCAACCCAGAACACCAAATGCCAACAAAAAACTGCCTTCAGAATTCTGGAGGAAGATGATTTCCATCTGAGATTTATACATTCAGCCAAACCGTCAATCAGTTACCCAAAACTGAGCTCCCGCATGCAGCTTCCAAGGGAGCTACTGGCATGTATATGACAGCAAAATGAGAGAGCAAACCAAGAAAGAAGATGACTTAGGATTTAAGAAACAGGGAACCAAAACAGGAGCGAGGCAAAGCGAATTTCTAAGATAAAGGTGAAGAGAAATTTAAGGACTACTTGTTTATAGATAGCCAGTAGAGCAGCTGGTCCAGGTAGGACAGGAGGACAAAGAGTTCCAAGAAAAAAATAGAACTGATAGGTTGCCAGATATGTTTGAACATATTGCTAGAAGTTTTAGAACTTTGTTGGCATGTTTATGGGACAAATTATTGAAGTTATGGCAAAAGCTAATCAAATGAAAAATAGGTAATTACTAACTCCAGGGAAAATAAAAAGCCGTACAAGAGAGCAATTATTACAATATAGCACCTTGTTTATTGTGAATAACATATATGTAGACATGAGAATGTAACCACTACCCGTTTGTCGGTTTGTCATACTGTGGTGGCTTGCATGTTGCTATGATGCTGGAAGTTATGCCACCAGTATTTCAAATATCAGCAGGGCCACTCTTGGGGTCAGGTTTCAGTGGTGCTTCCAGACTAAGACAGACTGGGAAGAAGGACCTGGAGGTCTACTTCTGAAAAAATTGCCCAGTGGAAACCTGATAAATTGCCGGAAGAAGAGTCCTTCAGGTTGGAAGGCATTCAAAATATGACTGGGCGAGAGCTGCCTCCTCAAAGTGGAGTTGACCTTAATGATGTGGGTGGAGTAAAGCTTTTGGGACCTTCACTTGCTGATGTGGTACAACTCAAAATGAGAAGAAAGAGCTGCAAACATCCATTAATAATCACAATGTGGCATGAACAAAGTATGAATCAAGGAAAATTGGAAGCTATCAAAGAAGAAAACAAATGCTTGAAGATCGATATCCAAGGCATTAGTGAGCCAAAATGGACTGATATTGGCTATTTTGAATCAGAAAATCATATGGTCTACAATGCTGGGAATGACAAACTGAAGAGGAACAGTGAAGCATTCATTGTCAAAAAGAACATTTCAAGATCTACCCTGAAATATGACATTGTCAGTTATAGGATAATATCCATACACTTACAAGGAAGACTAGCTAATACAACTATTATTCAAATTTATGTGACAACTATTAATGCCAAAGATGAGGAAATTGAAGATTTTTATCAACTTCTGCAGTCTGAAATTGATCAAACATGCAATCAAGATGCATTGATAATTACTGGTCATTAGCATGTGAAAGTTGAAAGCAAACAAGAAGCATCAGTAGTTGGAAAATACGGCCTTGGTGACAGAAATGACACAGGAGATTACATGATAGAACTTTGTAAGACCAAAGACTTATTTAGGGGAAATACCTTTCGTCAACAACATAAATAGCAACAATACATGTGGACTTTGCTAGATGAAATACACAGGAATAAAGTCGACTACATCTGTGGAAAGAGATGATGGAGAAGTCAATATCATCAGTCAGAACAAGACCAGGGCCCAACTCCAGAACAGACCATCAACTGCTCATATGCAAGTTCAAGTAGAAGCTGAAGAAAATTAAAACAAGTCCGCAAGAGCCAAAGTACAATCTTTAGTATATCCCATATTTATTTGGAGACCATCTCAAGAACAAAACTGAGACATTGAACACTAATAGTCCAAGACCAGACAAGTTGTTGGATAACATCGAGGATATCATACTTGAAGAAAGCAAAAAGATCATTAAAAAGACAGGAAAGAAAAAAAAAAAGATGAAAATGGATGTCAGAAGAGACTCTGAAACTTGTTCTTGAATGTAGAGTAGCTAAAGCAAATGGAAGAAATGAAGTCAAAGAACTGAACAGAAGATTTCAAAGGGCAGCTCAAGAAGACAAAGTAAAGTATTATAATGAAATGTGCAAAGACCTGGAGTTACAAAACCGAAAGAGAAAAACATGCTCGGCATTTCTCAGCTGAAAGAACTGAAGAAAAAATTCAAGCTTTGAGTTGCAATGTCGAAGGATTCTATGGGTAAAATATGGAACAACCAAGGAAGCCTCAAAATATGATGGAAGAAGTACACAGAGTACTGTACCAAAAAAAAATTGGTTGATGTTCAACCACTTCAGGAGGTAGCATATGATCAAGAACCAATGGTACTGAAGGAAGAATTCCAAGCTGCACTGAAGGCACTGGCGGAAGAAAAAAAAAAAAAGGTTCCAGGAATTGATGGAATACCAATTGAGATGTGTCAACAAATGGATGCATCGCTGGAAGGACTCACTTGTCTATGCCAAGAATGTTGGAAGACAGATACTTGGCCAACCAACTAGAAGAGATCCATATTTGTGCCCATTCCGAAGAAAGGTGATCCAAAAGAATGCAGAAATTATCAAACAATATGAGTAACATCACATGCAAGTAAAATTTTGCTGAAGATAACTCAAAAATGGTTGCAGCAATACATCATAAGGGAACTGCCAGAAATTCAAGCTGGATTCAGAAGAGGACGTGGAACCCGTGATATCATTGCTGATGTCACATGGACCTTGGCTGAAAGCAGATAATACCAGAAATATGTTTGCCTGTGTCTTATTGACTATGCAAAGGCATATGACTGTGTGGCTCATAACAAATTATGGAAAACATTTCGAAGAATGGCAATTCCAGAACACTTAATTGCGCTCAAGCAGAACTTCTACACAGACCAAGAGGCAGTTGTTTGAACAGGATAAGGGGATGCTGTGTGGTTTAAAATCTGGAAAGCTGTGTGTCAGGGTTGCGTCCTTTCACCATACTTGTTCGATCTGTATACTGAGCAAATAATTCAAGAAGCTGGACTATACGAAGACGAATGCAGCCTCAGAATTGGAGGAAGACACATTAACAACCCATGACATGAAGATGATACAACCTTGCTTGCTGAAAGCGAAGATGACTTAAAGCGCTTACTGATAAAGTTAAAAGACTACACACAGCCTCCAGTATGGATTACACTTTACCATAAAGAAAACAAAAATCCTGAAAACTGGACCTGTAAACATCATGATAAACAGAGAAAATACTGAACTGCTCACGGATTTTATTTTATTTGGATCCACAGGCAACGCCCATGGAAGCAGCAGTCAAGAAATCAAAGGATGTATTGCATGAGACAAATCTGCTGGAAAAGACACTTTACAGTGTTAAAAAGCAAAAATGTCACCTTGAGGACTAAGGTGTGCCTGACCCAAACCTTGGTATTTTCAGTCACCTCATATGTGAAAGTCAGACAGTGAATAAGGAAGACCAAAGAAAAATTGATACCTTTGAATTATGATTTTGGGGAAGAATACTGAATACATCATGGACCGCCAGAAGAAATAAATCTGTCTTGGAAGTACAGTCAGAATGCTTCTCGGAAGTGAGGATGGCGAGACTTCCTCTCACATACTTTGGACATGTTATCAGGAGACCAGTTCCTGGAGAAGGACATCATGCTTGGTAGAGAGTCAACGAAAAAGAGGAAGGCCCTCAACGAGATGGACTGACACAGTGGGCGCAACAATGGGCTTAAGCATAACAACAATCGTTAAGCGTAAGGATGGTGCAGGACTGGGCAGTGTTTCGTTTTGTAGCACATAGGGTTGCCAAGAGTATATATATGTATACGTGTATATACATATATATTTTTTTCTTAATAATCTTATGAAATGTTGCTCCATCTAACTCATATGCAACAATGGGCTCAAACATAGCAATGATTGTCAGGATGGTGCAGGACAGGGCAGTGTTTTATTCTGGTGTACATAGGGTCACTGTGAGTCAGAACCGACTCAATGGCACCTCAGCGGTGGTGGCTGACACATAGAAGCATTCAATAAAGAGCGTCTGCTATTATCATTTAGCATTGTTTCAATTTCACTCTGTCAATTCCTAAGTGATCAACCTTGGGCAACTCACTTAACTTCTCTGAGCCTCATCTTTAAAACTGGAATAAAATACCTCAAATCTAGGCAGAGAAAATGAATATAGACGACCTGGCACCTAATCTCTCTAAAACTCAGATTTCTCATCTGTAAAACAGGAAACCCTTTTTTGAGTTTAGTGAGAATTGAGTGAGATGACATTGGCAAAGTCTGTAACACTGTGCCAAGCACAAATTTATTTACTCAAAAAACTGGCTATGCTATGACCACCAAGCTTTTTAAATCATAAAAGTAATATACACTGACTGTCAAAAATTTGGAAAATGTAGAGAAGTATAAAAACAAAAATCACCAGGAACTTCAATATTTCCTGATGCTATTTTTTCCATCTATTTTATAGACTTATTATATCAATTAGTATAAGGTAGATCATGCTGCAGGAAAAACTATACACAAATCTCAGTGGTTTAACAGCACAAAGGTTTATTTCTGGCCCATACTCAGATCATGCGAGTCTGGGTGGCTCAGGACTGCTGTCCCTCCTGTGACGGGCTCAGTGAGGCTGGCCCCTTCCGTTTTATGGCCCCTCCAGATCAATGCACTCTTCCTTGGCTGCTGAGGCAGGAGAAGAGTGGGTTGGGGCGGGAGCACCAGCAATTAAACACCTGGAAGTGAGTCTGGCTGCTTCCCTCACATTTCATTAGCCCGACAAGTCACACGGCCACGCCAGATCTCCAGAGGGTGAGGAAGTGAAGCCTTCCAGGATGCCTGGAGGTCGAGGGGGGCCAGATGTGGGTGAGCAGCAGCGATGTCAACCACAGGCATTTCCAGACTTGAGATCCTATTGTATGTATAGATTTGTATGCTGATTTGACTCTGACCATTATGTCTCGAAATATTCTTTGAAAGCATGTGGTAAGTAGAAAACTGCAGATTTAATAAAAGATTTTAAGTTGCATGGTGATACCATTTCCCTCTTCTTCCTCTGCCTTTGCCAGCTTAGGAACTGTGCACAGGTAGTGGAGGTCCAGGCCCCTGATCTTAGCACGCCATTGCTCAGAAATGCCTCCTCTTCCCCCCTGGCCTCCATGGGACAAGCAGGTCCTGTCATTCCTTCTTGGGAGAGCTGGTGCAGTTCCGTGGTGTTGCTTCCTCCAGAAGTAACACGTTTAGAGGTGAGGCCAAGAGAGCCTGCTGAACAACTGCCGGGATTAACAACTCCACATGTGGGGTGCGGCTGCATGCGGCTCTGCTGGGGCCTCCTTGCGCAGACAGTCAGGCAGTGGTGTTAACGTGTGGTGTTAAAAGTGACACCAGAGTGGTGAAGGCGCCACTGTCAGCTGTTGCAAGAGATGACACCCAGGCCTGCAGAGTTGGGTGAGAGCTCAGGAGCAGCAGCCCCTCCTTGCTTGGGTCCCAGGATCCCAGGGACAGTGGGAAGGGGTCCAGGAGGGAGAGAGCTTGGCTGGCCTACTGAAGTAGGGCGTCTTGTCCAAGGCATGCAAAGTACAGGAAGCTGAGGCTGTGGGGATGGAAAGGGACATGTTGGATCCAGAGAAGCGAGGGAAGGGGCCGCGGAGTTAGGGATCCCGGCTCTTCCGAGGGCCGTCCAGTTGGATTTCCTTCAGCGAATGTTTGCTGGGTGTCTGCTGGGTGTCAGCAGAGAGAGCTGTTGTGATTTTCACAATAGAGGTCATCACCTACCTCTAAGGTTCACAAATCCAGTTGTGAATGTTTACTGACGCACTTGAAACAATTCAAGAGGAATACAAAGTGCTGTCTTTTCTGGTGCTGGGCTATGTGGGCAGATGGCCCCGATTTTAGAGGAGTTTGGAGGAGTGAGGAGGGAGAGTCTAGCTACCACCGTCCCATGGAAACCCAGAGAGGAAGGCAGTGTGGAGGAAACGAGCAAGGAAGGTAAGCAGGGGACGAGGGAATTACTTAATCTCCCACCACCTGTGAACTGGGTGAGGCAGTCACCAGATGGAGAAAGTGAGACCCAGAGAGCCTAACCAATGCCCCTGGGGGCCAGAGCTGTAGCTAGAGCTAAGACTGTCCAAACTTAGTGTATTCTGCATGAAAATATGTGTGTTTGCCCTCACAGACCATATATGTTGGTGTAAAATGTGCCACGTGTCCAGCATTGCCTGGAGCTGGACCGAGGCTCCATGTAAAGTAGAGATCAAGAACATTAACGCCCTGGGGTGTGAAACAGAACAACGCGCCTCTAGCTTTACGGCTTACAAAACACTCTCCTGCTTATTATCTCATTTCCTCTTCACAACAACCCTGTGACAAACACATTGTTTTTTCTACTTTACAATTCAGGAAACTGAGGCTTGGAGTGACAATGTACTGGGTTCGTACCGCTTCTTTAGGAGAAGTTTGAACGCAGGTTGGCTGATGCCACTCTCAGGCAGTCTTTTATCTGCTATATTGAGGGCAAACCAGATGTGAGTCAACTTGCTTGCCACTTGCAATTTCCTCTTCCAACCCAACCTGTCCTCCAAAAGCCCAGCCTGGAGCTGACTGGACCAGGAGTGGATTTAGACGGAGACACCCACTGGCTGGCCAGCAGCCAATCAGAGGCTTCGCTTGATCAGGCCTAAGTCTACACAGAGAGGCCAGAGGTTGGGGAACTGAGTCAAAATATAAACAAACAAACAAAAGCAACCAGTTTCCCAATCCAGCAACCCCACTTCTAGGAATGTATCCTAGAGAAATAAGAGCTGTCACACGAAAGACATATGCACACCCATGTTCACTGCAGCATTGTTCACACTAGCAGAAGGATGAAACAACCTAAGTGCCCATCAACAGATGAATGAATGAACAAACTATGGTACATACACACAATGGAATACCACAAAACGATAAAGAACAACAATGAATCTATGACACGTCTCACAACATGGATGAATCTGGAGGGCATTATGCTGAGTGAAATAAGTCAATCACAAAAGGACCAATACTGTATAAGACTACTATTATAAAAACCCAAGAAATGGTCTACACACAGGGAAAAAAACAAAACACTCTTTGATGGCTACAAGAGAGTGGAGGGGTAGAAAGGAGAAACTACTAATTAGACAGTAGACAAGTGTTAACTTTGGTGAAGGATAATACAGTACACAATACTGGGCAAGTCAGCACAACTTGACTGAGGCAAAGTCACAGAAGTTCCTAGACACATCCAAACACCTTGAGGTACCGAGTTACTGGGGCTGAGGGCTGGGGGCTGTGGTCTCAGGGAGCATCTAGGTCAATTGGCATAACATAGTTCACAAAGAAAATGTTCTACATCCTCTTTTGGTGAGTAGCACTTGGGGTCTCAAAAGCTTTTGAGTATCTGAGATACATCTACTGGTCCTATCACATTCAGAGCAAAGGAGGATGAACAAAACCAAAGACATAAGGAAAATATTAGCCCGAAGGACTAATAGACCACATGAACCCAGAAGAACTAGATGGTGCCCAGTTACCACCACTGACCACTCTGACAGGAATCACAATAGAGGATCCCAGACAGAGAGGGAGAAAAATATAGAACAAAATTCAAATTCACACACACACACAAAAAGACCAGATTTACTGGTCTGACAGAGATTGGAGAAGCCCCTGAGACCATGGCCTCCGGGCACCTTGCTAACTCAGAACTGAAGCCACTTCCGAATTCCACCTTTCAGCCAAAGATTAGACAGGCCTATAAAACAATAATCACATGTGAGGAACGTGCTTCTTAGTTTAATCAAGTATATGAGACCAAACGGGCAACACCTGCCCAAAGGCAAAGATGCCAAGGCAGGAAGGGACAGGAAAACCAGACAATGAATGGACTTGGAGAACCTCTAGTGGAAAGAGGAAGGCGAGAGCACTGACGCACTGTGGGGATTGCAACTGATGTCACAAACAATTTGTGTATAAATTTTTGAACGAGAAACGAATTTGAGCTGTAAACTTTCACCTAAAGCACAATAAAATTAAGACAAAACAAAAAACAGTTTCCATCTAGTCATTTCTGACTCATGCAGGCCTTGTGTGTGTGCCAGAGTAGAACTGTGCTCCGCTGGATTTTCAGTGGCTGGTTTTATGGAGCAGATCACCAGGCCTTTATTCCAAGGTGCCTCTGGGTGGACTTGAACTTCCAGCCTTTCAGTTAATACCAAATTCCTTAACTCTATGCACCACCCAGGGACTCTAGGCATGCTGGGGGCAGGAGGGATGTTAGTGTGAAGTCTGCAGATGCCTGTTTCTAAGGTCCCCAAAGTTGGCCTGATTTCTCCTTCACCCCCTCTCCCCCCAGTCCCTCCTTAAGGCCCTGGCATCTGTGAGCCCCTCAGCCCTAATCGCCTTCCCTTTCTCTCTCCAGGGTGAGTTGGGTTTCCTGTTCTGTGTAAGTCAGGTGCCCTAAGGCACCAAGGAGAGCATCAGTGCAGAATCCTGGGAGTCTGCCTGCACTGCCGCAGGGTCATCAGCAGGGCATTGTTTTCCCTTTGTGATCACACCTTTCCAGGTGGAGCAAGGTGGCTGCCTACTGCACACACCCTCTGGAGGTGCAAGGGTAGGACCATTAGGCCTGGCTCCAGTCAATGAGGAGACGAGCAGCAAAAATTTCTAGGCACATACATGGCCTGCCCAGCACCTGGCCTCGAAGCCACCCTAACCCCATGTCCCCACTGCACTCAGCGTCTCGGTGTTTATATATATAGATTTAACTTTATTTTTGGTGAAAATACATGCAGCAAAACCCACTCCATTCCACAGTTCTAGACATAATGATCACTGACATTGGTTACATTCTTCGCATTGGTCAACAATCTCATTATTTTTGTTCTAGTTGTTTCACTTCCGTTTGCTCAATCTCCCTGCCCCCTAGCATTCTAATTTATGCTTTAAAAGACATGTTGATCCTTTGGTCTTACAGAGAAAATTAAAAAACAAAAAGGAATACTGTAAGACACTGAACTTTATTCTTTGAGCTAAACAGTTACTTAGTTTCAAGGTGACTTCAGGGGATGGTTTCGACTCAAGTTTCGGAGAGCAACTGAGGGCCATAGTCTCGGGGATTCTTCTAGCCACTGGATTCTTTAAGAATTTAAAGTTCTAATGCATGTTTTTCTCTCTTTCAGAGCTCACCTGTTGTGTCCCTGATCAGAACATTCCACGGTGGTAACCAGGCACCATCTAATTCTTCGGGTCTCAAGGTGGAGGAGCCATTGATGTGGACAATTCGTCCTGTAGTCTAGTTCCCTCTCTGATTCTTGGATTTCCTTCTTTCTCTTTTGTTCCAGATGAATAAAGACCAATAGCTGTATATTAGGTGGCTGCTCGTAAGCTTTTTTTTTTTTTTTAAATTAACTTTTATTAAGCTTCAAGTGAACATTTACAATTCCAATCAGTCTGTCACATGTAAGTTTACATGTATCTTACTCCCTTCTCCCACTTGCTCTCCCCTTATTGAGTCAGCCCTTTCAGTCTCTCGTTTCGTGCCAATTTTGCCGTCTTCCCTCTCTCTCTATCTTGCCATCCCCCCTCCAGTCAAGAGTTGCCAACACACTCTCCAGTGTCCTGCTCGTAAGCTTTTAATGCCCTACACACTACTCACCACACTGGGAGGGAGCATACAAACTTTAAGAACTATATTATGCCAATTGACTGAATTGTCCAACAAGACCACGGCCCTAAGCCCCCAAACCAAGAGAACTAATCCCATGAAGTAATTGGTTAATATAGTGTCTTGGTCTTGAACTTCTTGTTTTAACAAGTCTTATAGCCTCATTCCAGTGTGTTCATCTGAGCAGTGTTTGCTGAATGTCTGTAATGTGTCAGGCCCTGTTCCCCCAGCTCACGTTCATTGTTTACTCCCAGCTTCAGACTTTGGGATCTGTTTTCCTGTTGGCCTTGCTGCTTGGCCATGAAAAGGGCCTCTCTTGGGCTGGAGCTTTGGCTTCCTAATCCCATGCACTTGGGACTGGTCCTCTGCCGTTGCAGCCCTTCCAGCTTGGGGTTTGGTGCCACCAGCGCTGTCCGCTGCATGGGCAGCTGAGTTTTGGCCCAGCTCTGTGTTGAACTTTGGGTATGTCCCAGCCTCGTTAGCATAACTTGGCCTTCTGCTAGATTGTTGTTTTTGTTGTGTGCTGTCACGTCCATTCCGACTCATGGTGACCTTATACGACAGAGAAGAACTGCCCTATAGGGTTTCCTAGGCTGTAATCTTTACAGGAGCGGGTTGCCAGGTCTTATCTCCCGTGGAGCTGCTGGTGGGTTTGAACTATCAACCTTTTGTTAGCAGCAGAGCTCTTAACCTTTGTGACACCACTGCTAGATTGGGTCATACAAAATGTGGCAATTCAGGAGAACTAGGCATGGTCCTAGAAGCCTGAGGCCATTTTCACAGCCTACAGATACTCTCATCTCTCTGTTCTAACCACATTCCCATCTGTATCCTGCCCCTCCTTCAACCTATCTCCTCTCCTCCACCAATTAACCAAATTAATGTGGTCTCCAAGTTGCCTCAATCCTCATCCCATCCCCTCAGCAGTCCTAGGTCCACCCCACAGAAGCTGCTTCTCCAAAACCGAACTGTCTCCAGCTCCCTGACCTCATCTTCCAACCTCACATGCCCTTCCCCTTCCCGCATGGACCATTCGTTCCTTCCTTTTCCCCAGGTCTTGCTCTCTCAACCTCTGCGCCACTCCCGGATTCACCCCTTCCCTTGTTGTTGTTGTTAGCTGCCATTGAGTCGTCCCCCACTCATGGCGACCCCATGCACAAAGGATCTAAATGCTGCCCCATCCTGTGCCATCCGTATGATCAGTTATGAATCAGACGGTAGCAATCCATAGGGTTTTCATGGGCTGATTTTTGGAAGCAGAATGCCAGGCCTTTCCTTCTAGTCCATCTCAGTTTGGAAGCTCCACTGAAGCCTGTTCAGCGACATAGTGACACACGAGCTCCAGTGACAGATGGTGGCGGCTGCACACAAGGTGCATTGGCCTGAATCACACCAGCTCTCCCACATGAAAGGAGAGACTCCTACCACTGGCCCCTCCCCCTGGCCACATTTTAATCTTCTCAGGAAGCACATCGCGACCCTCACTTTAGAGCTGAGAAAACTGAGGCTGACTACTGTCATACAGCTGGGAAACGGTGGAGCAGACAGCTGTACAGAGTCCAGCTGCAGACCCAGCCCAGGCTTGCGCCCCGCTGCAGCCTGTTCAACCCACCTCTCCCGACCAGCCCAGCGACCAGCCATGGGTCAGACGACAGATGACATTCAAGCCCTCAGCTTCGTTACACAGCAGCATATCACACGCACCTCCCTGCAGCCTTTTCCTCCCACTAGGCTACCTGTCTTGAAGATGTTTCTCTATCAAATTTGAACTAAAAACGTCACTTTCACCTCCATATTTCCGTCACCATGATAAATAAAGGTTGCTCATCTCCTCGTTTCTGTTCTGTGACTGACCTGTTGCTATTTGCTCAGCTTTTCTCCCAGGCTGTTGCTTTCCCTCTCACTGTAGGAGTGAGTGCTTTAGCATTTAAGGAAACTCACCTTTTGCCGTATGTGCTGCAAATACTGTTTTCCAGGGTTTTTTTTTTTTTTTTATCGTGTGATTTTAATATAATGCACAGTCAAATGTTCAATATTTATTTTTTGGCTCGGCATTGGCTCTCAACCCAACTGGCCTCCTGGAATAATCTGTGCTTTGGGACATGCTGTCTTCCCTCCGCCTGCCTCGAGCCATGTAGTGGGTACCATGCCCAGCTCCGCAGTGATCTGAAAGCCAGCCTTCCTGTTAATGTCACCTTCAGCTTCCTCAAAAACTCCATCTGAGCCTTGGCTCCTGAAGCCCAGGTGAGGAGACAAGAGGTGAACAAGCAGGTGGCCCTGCCTAGGGAGCAGCCAAGCCTCAAGGTCATTGTGGGTGGGAAAGAACTCTCCAGCAGCGAGTGAGGTAAGGCTGGGGAAGAGGGAGTGGAAGGAGTATGCAGGGAGGTCTGAAGGAAGGGCTGTACAGGAGGAGAGCAGGGGGCGTGCCTGGCCAGAGGGACCAAAAGAACACAAGTGTGCAAGGGAATGACTTACGTGGAGGTCAAAAGGAAGCCTGCCTTGGCTGGAAAGGTTTCTTCAAGACACGGGGCGGGGGGCGGCGGGGGCGAGGGCAGGCTGGGGACTCTGGAGCAATAATGGCCGGGCTGGCTGTAGGGTCCCGGCCCGGGAAGCCGGGGAGGGCTGGGTTCTTGGCGAGCTCGGCGGGTGCCCTAATTAAGCCATGGGTACATTTTTCAGCCCAACTGTCAACCGCACACACTGCAAGCCAGGAAAGAATATTCCCAAAGCGCCAACAGAAGGAAGTTCTTCATAAAAATGGAGCCCGAGGGCGTGAAGGGAAAACAAGCCCTGTTCACACGCAGGCAGCAGCATCCGCTTGGCACAGCCCCCGAGGAGGCGGAAACGCGCTGCGACGCCGGCCGCGCTGTGAACACCGCGCGCACAGATGTTGAGCCTCCCCGCTCTGGAGGCTCTTTTCCTGCCGAGCCCGGCCTGTTCTCTGGCCCGACAGCCCTCCTCCCCTCTTCGCAGGTCCTCTCAGAGGCCCGAGGGCAGGCTTCCCCTCCAGAGGGCGAACGTGCACAGAGCAGCGGGCCTGCCCTAGGCGTTCCCCTTGCCGAGGTCGCAGCCTTGCCTAAGGGATCTCAGAGCTCCAGGAGTTCTGAGCCCGAAGTCTCCAAACCTGTGTTTCTGTGGCTGTTTGACCTTGGGCTAGTCACTCCTCCTCTCACTGCTTCAACTTCATCTCCTGAAAACGGGGGTTAATGCAGTTACTCCTGGGTGGCCATTAGAATTAAAGGAGACAGTGTGTATTACTGGCTATAGGCATTGCCCCCACCACCCACCCTACGGGTTGTGGTACTGTGGTAGCTTGCCTGTTGCTGGGATGCTAGAAGCTATGCCATCAGTACTTCAAATACCAGCAGGGTCACCCACGAGGGGCAGCTTCAGTGGAGCTTCTAGACTACGACAGACTAGGAAGAAAGGCTGAAAATTAGCCAATGAAAACCTTACGGATCGCAACCAAATGTTGTCTGATATAGTGCTGGAAGATGAGCTCCCTAGGTTGGAAGGCACTCAAAATACAGGATGGCTGCAACAATGGACTTGAGCACACCAACAACCCTAAAGATGGTGTAGGACCAGACGTTTTCTTCTGTGGTACGCAGGGTCACCAGAGGTCAACAGCTACTAACAATAGCACAGGCATTGCTCAATAAAGGAGAGATTTGAGAGATGGGGAGCAGAAGAAAGGAATTTCTCCTTTTCCTGCTTTGGTGAGTTTGTCCCCATCACCCGTCATCTATGTGCCCCGCAGAGGCTGCATGAGGACTCTCCAACAAGAGATCATCACATCCTGCCCTCTGTCTAAAGCCCTCGGAGGCTCCGGTCACTCCTTACACAACTGTCAAGCTCCTGGTGGTGCAAAGCCCCTTCCGCTTCCTCAACCCCAGCTCCTGCTGCCTGGTCAAGCCCTCCTCCGCACCTCTGCAGGTGCTTTAGAGGGAGGGGACTGCCCGGCCAGGGAGCCAGAGTGCCCGCGTGGATCTCCACCTCACACTCTGAATAGCACCTGACCCTTCGCAGGCCACATTGGTATTCTTCCTGCCTCTGATCTGGGCTCTGGGCTCCATGTCACCCCTCTCTTTACCTGCCAGCCTCTCCTCTGGATTGGCAGCTCCCAGGGGCAGGTGCCAAGCCTTGTTTATTCTGCTGCTCCAATGGTTAGCACAGTGCCTGGCACAGGAATACAATGCAAATGGTGGCCTAGTGGTGTGGGTGAGCCTGGTGGTGTGGGTGAGCCTGGTGGTGTGGGTGAACAGCGGTCGGAAGACCCCCTCTCCCAGCCGCTCAGCATCTGTGCAGCCTAGAGCTCCACCCTTAGTAGTTTCTCTGGGCAGGGTGGCTATATCATTTGTGGAGCCCAGTGCAAAATGAAAGGAGCCCTGGTGGCCCAGTGGTTAAGCACTCTGCTGCTAACCAAAAGGTCAGTGGTTCGAACCCACCAGCCACTTTGCGGGAGAAATATGTGGCCATCTGCTTCCACAAAGATTACAGCCTTGAAAACCTTATGAGGCAGTTCTACTCTGGCCTATAGGGTTGCTATGAGTTGGAATTGACTAGACAGCAACAGGATTTTTTTTTTTAGTGCAAAACAAAAATGTGGGGCTCTTTGCTAACAAATTAAGAATTTCAAAGCAGCAACAACAGAGCTTTAAACCAAGGGCAGAGCCCTTCTGAGCACCAGGCCCTGTACAGCTGTACAGATTGCATGTCTGTGCCATGGCCCTGCCTTTGGATTTTGAAGGTTAGCCTCCTTAAGCGTCTCCTACTAAAATATCCCAGTTCTTGCCTGCTGTGGGGCAATGTCTGTAATGTGGTCACACTCAGCGGATGAGCAGCAGCTCCCCAGCTAGGAAAGAGCTTCAGAAAATTCTGGATCCGAGGGGCAGGGATGCGGCCGTTCTTTCAGATAGGCTAGCGAAGCTTTGGTTAAATGCTTTAAAAAGACCCCAGGGAGGTTCTCCTTCAGGATGAGTCTTGAAACCACAGCTCCACAATCCTCTGCCCTGCCCTTTATCCTGTTATTCAAGTCAGTCTATCTTTGGAAGTGTACTTATTAAGCACCCACTATGAATCTACTCGACGGCACAGGGTATGCGCAAGATTGAAAATCTTGGTTGCATAGTGGTTAAGAGCTACGGCTGCTAACCAAAAGGTCAGCAGTTCAAATCCAGCAGGCACTCCTCGGAAACCCTATGGGGCGGTTCTACTCTGTCCTATAGGGTTGCTGAGTCAGAATCAACTCGATGGCAACCGGTTTGGGTTTTTTTTTTAATATGCAGGAATATGGCAGTGACCAGAATAGATGGAGTCTCTGCCCTCCTCAAGCTGACATTGTATGGGGAAGACAGACAATAAATATAAATAAAAGACAAATATACAGCATAATGTCAGGTAGTGCTAAGAGCTATCTGGCAAAAAAAAAAAGGGGGGGGAGATAGAGAGTAGGGTGGGGTGTCATGCTAGAAAGGGTGTTTAGGGAAGGCATCCCAGGAGAGGTGTCTTGTGAGCCAATACCTGGATGAAGTGAAGGACCAGCCATGCCAAGATCTGTGAGAAGAGTGCTCCAGGCTGAGGGAACAGCAAGTGCAAAGGCCCTGAGCCAGGAATGTAACTGGCAAAACCAGGAAGGGGGCAGGCAGGGGGAGTGTGGGAGGAAATGAGATCAGAGGGGTCATGCAGGCTCAGGTCAGGCAGGGGCTTGCAGGCTAAGTAAGGAGTTCTGGATCGGTACCACTTGGCCAGAGGGCGAGAGCTCATTAGTATAACTGACAGCAGGCTGTCATCCCCCAGGCCCCAGGTGACTCCTAACTACTTTCTAAACTCTGCACCCTGAGCTTCCGTGTTTCAGCAGAGCCTCCTGGGAGCCATGGCAAGAGGAAGGGGACATGGGAAGTGAGAATCTCTCATTCTGCAGGTTTGATCCTATCTTCTGCTGGGACTTGGGTCCATTGCTTCAACTCTCAGAATCTCAGACTTCTCTGTAGCAAGCTGGCAGCTTTGTCTGGAGGGCTAATGATGTACAGCACCTAGTAGGAAGTCACTCGGAAAAGATCAGCCCCAATTGTCACCACTTTTACCTTTCCAGGGCATTCACTACTGGCTTCAATCACAGCATCACTAGAGTTCTGATGTCCCCACCCTCACAGGGGAACAATAATGATGTGTCCGTGTGCATTGTCGTCAAGTTTTCTTCCTGGGGGAGGAAAGGAAAGGGAACTGACATTTATTCAGCACCAACACCCTGCCTGGCACCTAGTTCACATGATTGAATACTGTCCTGCAGCAAGCCTGGGGAGTGGGCACCGTTGTCCCCATTTCATTGGTGAGGAAGCTGAGGCTCAGAGGGGCTCAGAGACGTAGTGACACAGCTAGTAAGCGGCAGTGCCAGCATTCCAGTCCAGGCAGCCGTGTGGATAGCCTGGTGGAGCTGGAGGCCAGCTGGCTGCCCCTCCCGTGGGTTTCCTGGGAAGGAGACTCAAGGACCAATGGTATGGGCTTGGCTGGGCTCAGGCCTGATGGGGGAAGCCTAAATCGTGCCTGTTTCTTCCAGGGAAGTTAGACAAGTGCCTGCTACATGTCTGTTTCCCCATTTATAAAATGGGGAGAATAACAGTAGCTGCCCCATGGAGTCCCTGGGTGGTGGAAATGGTTCACGCACTCACTGCTAACTGACACATTGGAGATTTGAGTACACCCTCAAACCTTGGAAGAAAGCTTTGGCAATCTGCTTCTGAAAAATCAGCCATTGAAAACCCTATGGAGCACAGTTCTAGTCTGATACACATGGGGTGGCCATGAATCAGAATCAGTTCTATGGCAACTGGACCCCGTAGGGTCATTGTGAGATAGAAACGAGATAACCCGCCTGTACACCTAGGACAGGCCTGCCACACGTTAATTACTTGAACAACCTTAAGTATCATATTATTGGAAGGTGGCAAAGTAGCATTTTCTTAGTAATGCCTTCTGAATCAAACCCTCCAAGCCTACCCTTCCCTGGTTGCCCCAAAGAAAGACAGTGAACTTGGTAAAGACTTAGCTGTGGGGGAACCCCTTCTGCAGCAGATTGTATTTTCCAAAATGGCCAAAGTGGTCTTTCCCTCCCACATGGTCTTACACACTACGACCTTGCCCTCCTCTTCAAGAGGTCAAGTCTAATCCCCTCCCCCACTTGAGTCGGGGGCAGAAACCATGCTGTTTACATTCTGAGCTTGGCCAGAAAAGGCCATGTAGCTTCTCTCTCATTCCCTGGATGCTGTCTCAGTGGAAGCCAGCTGCCATGTAAGAAGTCCAAGTACACTGGGACAGTCACGCTGGGGAGACCATGGATAGGCACCAGATGTGCATCTTGCCAGTGAAGTTGTACTGGACCCTCCAGACCAGCCCACCCACCAGCTGATGCCATGTGGAGCAAAAGAGCTGTCCAGCAGAGCCCTGCCTAGGTTCCCTGACAAGAGGCCTCACTAAAAACAAGGCCCTCACTGGCTAGGGCAGCAGTGCAGAGGGGCGGGTGGGGAGACGCCCAAAGAGGGGTCAGCTGCAGTCGGCTTCCAGGCAGGCTGAGGCCTTATCCTGCTCTTAGGGTTCCACTTGCTCCCACAGGGCCTAACCTGAACAGAGGGGAGGGGCCACTCGGGGCAGGGAAGACCCCAGGGACAACCTCCAGCCTGCTGTTCTTCATGGCCTCTGTCAGGGAACTGGGGAGGGGTGTCATCCATCTCAGGGCTCACTTGCTTCTGAGAGACCCAGCCAGACCACAGGGACTGGCAGCCCTGCCCTCAGGGAAACAGGTGAGAATGTCATGGCCAGGGCGTCCTCCACACAGGCTTTCATGGCCACTGCCAGCTGTGTCACCCCAAATTGCAGACCCTAAGCCCTGACTCCCCTTCTCCTTGGTGACATAAAATGGGGTGGGGTAGACTTCAGGAAGAGGAGATGCCTCAGTGATATGTGTTGTGTGCTGCTGGGAGGGCTGGAAGAGCCAGTAGGGCTTCTCTAGCACTTTCCAGCCAGTCTACTGGGGTGGAGCCAGGACACTAGAAGGGGTCAGGGACCTCCAGGGCACCAGAGACTTGCCCTTGTCTGTGCTGGTAATTGAGGTGGGAGGCTTTCTGATGGGAGTTTATACTGAGTCCAAGGTTCTGTGTACTGACCCCAAACTCCTTCTAATGTCACCATTTGCTCAACAGAAAGGCCTATAGCTAAGGAATTCCTGGATGGACTTCCCTAGTGTCAGTCTGTGTCAGCTCATCATTCACTTATTCATTCATTCATTCAAGAGTGCCGAGCACCAGAGGCATCAAGGTGAATGGGCCCGGGGCCACTCACAAGAGCTGAGTGTGCCCATCTCTTCCCAAGTTGCGTTAGCTCATAATTGGCCATGGTGGAGATATTTACACCACAGATAATGCCAAACATTTGAAGATGCCCCTAGCCGTCCCTAGAACCATTTATTAAACATTTATTTACCAGCACACCACCAGACATGGCTTCTTTCTGCCAGGAGCTCTGAGTCCCCTTGAGGGAGACAGACCTTGCATGACCCGTATCCCCTCCACAGACCCCAGGTCCTCAACACTGAGGACCGGTCAGGTTTACACAAGAAGGTGATCTATCTTGTCTCTTGCTGCTCTGATGGTTAACATATATTCTGGCTCTGTATTCTTTTTCCACACAATCCTAGGTTAGTAGTATTCTTCCCATTTCATTGCTGGGCAAACTGAGACCTCTGAAGGTCAAAGGCCTTGCTAAAAGTCTTTGGGGGCAGAATGAGAATCAATCTCAGATCCTTTGGGTTGAAGGACCTTAGAAATCCTGCCTCGAGATTGTTCGTTGCTCAAGGAAGCTATGAAGCCCTAGAGTGGGGAGGGGACTTGCGTGTTGCCTCCAGGCATACAACAAATTAGAGATAAAGGCAGGATGGAAATTCAGGACCCCAACCCCTGGCTGGCACTACTCACAGCCCTGCCTTGCCCCTAGGATTCTGTCAGTGGCCACGTCCCCCTTCTGACAGAGTACCTGGTTCCTAGAATGTGGCCTACCTGCCCCTCACCATGTGGCTGGTTTCTATGTAGAATCAGATAAAGGGGTCACCTCACTCGGTCCCTGACCTGGGCCTCTGCTTTGGGAAGGAACACCCACGAAGCTGCTGGACTTTGTATTCTGCTTATCTCTATGTGGGGTCAGTATTTGCCATTTAAGTGGAGGCCATTCACTCTGTGTTGGAGGTTTTGCATTTTGCCCTGTATTTTGGATTCTGTAAGGGAGATTTGGAGTCGGGGAGGTGATCTGGAGCTCCCAGCAGCCACTGGGATGAGAGTGGCCTGGGGCAGAGATGGAACCTGCCTACGGTTCTCCCTGCCATTTCTTTTCCACCACTTCATGCATACTCATATTTATACACATATGCTTACTCACATTCATATCTATTTTGTTTTTAAACTTAAATGCCAACCTCTTGCTAGGAGCTACTAGGTCTGAGAAGAACAGAGGTGCATCAGCATGGTCTGTGTGGCAAAGACAGCTACACTTCCGGCCAGAACTCATACTCATTTTCTCTATTTCCAGGGCTCCCCGCTAGATTACAGTTCCCAGCATCCACTGCACTTAGATGTGTCCACATGAGTGTTTTGGCCAATAGCACAGAGGCAATAGGAGCCCTAGTGGTGCAGTGGCTAAAATGCTCGACTGCTAGCCAAAAGGCCAGTGGTTCGATCCCACCAGCAGCTCCTTGAGAGAAAGACGTGGCAGTCTGCTTCTGTAAAAATTTACAGCCTTGGAAACTATATGGGGGAGTTCTAATCTGTTCCATAGGGTCTCTATGAGTCAGAATTGACTTGATGGCAATGGGTTTGGTTTTTGGACATAGGCAAAAGAAATGAATGCCTCATCCCAGGCTTGACTCAAAATTATTCCCCACGCTCTCTCGTCTTCTCTGTCTTCCATTTGGAAACAGCTCCAGTGGCAAGTCCCAAGGCTGTACTGTCCAAGCTGGTAGCCACTAGCTACATGTGCCTATTTAAATGCAAGTTAACTGAGATGAAGTAAAATGAACAATTCGGTTCCTCAGTAGTACTAGCTGTGTTTCAAATGTTCAATAGCCACATATGCACCGAAATCATAGAAATTTCTGTTGGGCAATACTACTCCAAAGTCCTAGGGTCCTGAGCTCATGCAAGGTCACCCACCAACCACGGATACCCACGTTGACTTTTGTGTGTGAGAGAAATAAACTTTTATTAAGTTAAGAATTGAGGATATTTTTCTAACTAGATAATAGATAAATTGTTAACTTTGGTGAAGGGTAAGACAGTACACGATACTGGGGAAGCCAGTACAACTTGACCAAGACAAGGTCATGGAAGCTTCATAGACACATCTAAACTCTCTGAGGGATTGAATTACTGGTCTGAATGCTGGGGACCATGGCTTCAAGGGACATCTAACTCAACAGGAATAACACAGTTTATAAAGAAAATGTTCTACATCCTACTTTGGTGAGTAGAATCTGGGGACTTAAAAGCCTGTGAGTGGCCACCTAGGATATTCCATTGGTCCCACCCCATCTGGAGCAAGGAAGAATGAAGAAAACCAAAGACACAAGGGAAAGATTAGTCCAAAAAACTGATGGACCACAACCTACCACAGCCTCTACCAGTCCAGCACAACTAGATAGTGCCTGGCTACCACCACCAACTGCCCTGACAGGGATCACAATAGAGGGCCCTGAACAGAGCTGGAGAAAAATGTAGAACAAAATTCAAATTCACGAAAAAAGACCAGACTTACTGGTTTGACAGGGACTGGAGAAACCCCAAGAGTATATCCCCACACACCCTTTTAGCTCAGTACTACAGTCACTCCTGAGGTTCACCCACCAGCCAAAGATTGTTGTTATGTGCTATCGAGTCGATTCCGACTCATAGCCAAAGATTAGACAGGCCCATAAAACAAAACTAGACTAAATGGACACACCAGCCCAGGGGCAATGACAAGAAGGCAGTAGGAGCCAGGAAAGCTGGTAATGGGGAGCCCAGGTTCGAGAAGGGAAGAGTGTTGACACGTCATGGGGTTGGCAACCAATGTCATAATGTGTATTGTTTAATAAGAAACTAATTTGTAAACCTTCATCTAAAGCACACATAAAAAAAGAACTGAGGGTGTGTTTGTTACGGCATATGTTACTTACGCTAATTCATACATATTCCTCAGCCTGAAGGTACAGTCTTTCTTAGTGCAGCTGTAACTGAAATACCCTAAGTGGGTAGCTTTAAAGAACAGACATTTACTTTCTCACAGTTTAGGAGGCTAAAAGTCTGGGTTCAGGACACCAGCTCTAGGGGAAGGCTCTTTCTCTGTCAGCTCTGGGGGAAGATCCTTGTTTCAACCTCTGTAGCCCCGGTGTTACGCAGCTTCTTGCTGATTCTCACGTGGATATTCTCTCATTTGTGCTCACTTTTTTCTGTGTCTAGTCTGCTCTTTTCCTAATACAGAAGTGATTCGGTTTAGGGCACACCCTACAGGGATATGTTTCATTAATACAACACACAAATTCCTGTTCCCAAATGGGATTACATCTATAGGTATAGGTATAGGGATTAGGATTCCCATACATATTTTGGGGGGACACAATTCAATCCGTAAATGATGCCTGTTGCAGTCGAGTCGATTCCAACTTATAGTGACCCTTTAAGACAGCAGAACTGCTCCAGAGGGTTTCCAAGGCTATAATATTTACAGAAGTAGACTGCCACATCTTTTGCCAGTGGAGTGGGTGGGGGGTTCAAACCTCCAAACTTTCAAGCTCTTAACTACTGAGCCATCAGGGCTCCTTCCATAAAAGATAGTGAGAGGCGTTTTGCTTCTATTTTTCTCCCTTGCAGCCTAAAGCCTTCCTCTCCCTCCCTCCCAGTCTCCGAGGACTCCTGCTCGCCTTCTTCTCTGGGGCAGCCATAGGCAGATTTCTGCCCAATGTTCATTCCCTCTTCTTTGGAGACAGCACTCTGGTCCTTCTTTGGGGCCCCTATCTTCCCCAGTGCAAGTGGTTGGTGGCAGGTCGAGGGGGCGGGTGCTGATCTCATTGGTAAGGAAGGGGCATGTCTGAGGCTGAATCTTTTCCTTGACCACATTGATTAGTTCAGAGCATATGGGCATGTGACCTGAAATGCAAGACCAGTGAAAATGCAAGGGCTGCGGGGCTAATGGATAAAGACCTTTCCCCAGGGTTTCTCAGCAAGTGGGGCTGATCATCTTTCTCACCACCTGGGGAAAGCCTGCTGGTGAAAGGAGGCAACACAGAGGAAAATAAGACAAGACACAGAGGCTGATCCCCGAGGACACTGTATATCTAAATCCAGATATCCCTGGCGACTCAGCTAAGGGAGCTAATAAATGCCCTTTAAGGCTTAACCCAGTTGGATTGGGTCTTGACTGATAAACTTTTCGTTTTATCAAGATGTTTTCTCAGGTAGAACGCAGATAAATTCATTTATATAGTGGTGTCAGTGACTGATAACAACTTAATAATTCATTCAGTATACCCCTTTTGAATGCTAGAAGAATCAGAGCCTTAGGTTAAATGATGTATCTTTGATGGTGAATTTTTCAGGCAACTATTTGGAAACCCTGGTAGCATAGTGGTTAAAAACTACAGCTACTAACCAAAAGGTCGGCAGTTCGAATCCACCAGGCGCTCCTTGGAAACCGAATGGGGCAGTTCTACTCTGTCCTACGGGGGGTCGCTATGAGTCAGAATTTACTTGACAGCAACAGGTTTGGTTTGGTGTTTGGTTTATCAGTAGCAGTCGAGGGGGCACTTGGAGGTGAGGGTATTTTCAGAGTGAGAAACTTTATTGCGTCCATACACAGGCGAGAGAGAGAAGGGGTGTAGGGCGCTCTGGGCCCTTGGCCACTGATCGTGAGCAGCGAGAAGGGACAGACCCTAAAGATGAGATGGAGTGGGCAGAAAACTTAGAGACAGAGTAATGAGTCACTACAAAAGCCTCTGAAGACTGATAAAAACAAGTGATCCTTACATGGGTCATCAGGGTGGGGACAGCTGACCTGTACTGAAGGATATCTGGTCCCAGATCTCCTGGGGCCTATAGCCCATTGTTCCTGGGGCTGGGGTCTCCTCCCAGAGGGGCAGGCTGAGATCCCCCAGTTCAGGCCTAGGATCTGAGGCCCTGAGGTATGAGGATAGAACAACACCGGAGGCAGGAGACCCATGTCTGATACAAACTCATCTGGTGAACTTGGCCAGGTAGTTGCCCATATCTGGGTCTCATGTGCTGTTTCCACTAAAACAAGGGACTTTGGTTTGTTTGGTTTCGTATATTTTTAGCTACTGTACCAGTAAGGGTAACAGTAGAAAGCAGGTGACCCACACTCAAAGTAGAGAACTTGAGGGCTTAATAAAGGAACTGTTTACAAAGTGAGACCAAGGCACCAAGAAGGACCTGTTCCTACCTCTAGCCCTAAATGGACAAGTGTGCAGAGAGCATTACTGAGCCCAGCAAGAGTGTGCTGAGCGATAGGCAAGTGTCCCTGCCAGATGGTGGCAATCACACAGTGGGCGAGCCATCCTTCCCTCTTGCCAGTTCCCCACCCCCATCAAACCCACCTGAAGTCAGAAGACTTGGAGCACTGAGTCAGGCTCACAGCACCAAGCACTCTCAGAGGAAGGGGAAGCAAAGTCTAGAAGGGCCTGCAGGAGGAAAGGAAGGGTGTTGAGCACACCTACTGCTCAGTGGTGCTTCCTGCAAGCCAAGGCTCCCTGCTAGACACTTTACAAATGTCAGCCCATGTCACCTGAATGAGCCTCAAAGAGGGCACTGACCTGCCCTGGGCCACAAAGGTCAGGATTCACACCCAGATATTTCTGGTTCCAAAGTCTGTGTTATTTCCATATTGCTCCACAGAGGTTATCACTAACATTCTCTCCACAGCCCACTGAGTTGTGGTGGGGGCTAACCCAAAGCAGACTCCAAGCTCCCAAATGGCCAAGACTGTTAAAAAGCTCTCCTTTCTTCACTGTGGGCTTCTGAGCAATCACATGGGGCCCAGAGCCCTCGTTCCTTACCCCGAACTCCACTGGCAGATGGATAAACAACACAGTACAAAAGCACACGTCTGCCAGGATGGAATCGCTGTCCAAACTCCCCGAGGCTGCTGTCCTGAGGTGCCCGGGGAGAGGCCTGCAGCTGGGTTAGCAGTCTGCCCTTTTGAAGGAGGCCAGCGAAGGTTTGAGGGAGAAAGCAGGGCCTGGGGATCCTGGGAACCCTGGAACACAAGGGACTCAAGGCAGTAGTCACCCAGAGGCCCCAGCAGGGTGCAACCTCCAGTGGTCAGGGCCACAAGGGCCCCAGGGAGCACTTGGTCCAGACAGATGGAGAATCCAGGGTAGTCTGAGTAGCAGGTCAGGGCTCTTTAGCAATCCTACCTGAGGTCCCCAGTCTCCCAGGGAACCCATTTAATGACAATGAGGAGGAAGAGAAGGCAGAGGGCCACAGAACAAAAGCTCTGAAGCCAGGTGCCTGGATTCTGATCCTGCTTCCAATACTAAGTTACTTCTTGATGCCTCTGTTTTCTCACCTGCAAAATGGGGATAAAAGCAGGACCTGTCTTCCAAGTGGAAACGAGTTGATACGCAGAAGGTTCTTAGGGACGTCTTGCACACACGGAGCCTGCACTGTACTTCAGGCACTGTCAGGAGTGCTGGGCCTGTGCTAACCCCATGACCCAAGCATCTCATTCAGCCACCACCCCCAACACACACACCTTGGATCTGCCTGTCTCCAAAGCCTGTGCTCAAAGCCCCTGAAGCTGCTGCCCCAGCCCATCTCTACTTGGGAGCCTACTACACACCCAGTCCATTTTCCAGGCTGGTCTTTTCTATAAAATTGTGGGCTATTCTCTTTGGAGAGACCACCTGTCACGGTGGAAGGAATCTGCACTTTCTTATTTGAAAAATGTACTTGTTAGGAAAGAAATACATGGAATATGTTAATGTGCTGGAAATGACACCCGGCACCAGCAAGGCCAACTGCCTTTTCTTCCCTGTGGGACCTACTGAATCTCTGGATGATATAAAACCAAACCAAACCCATTGCTGTTGAGTCGATTCCAACTTATAGCACCCCTACAGGACAGAGTAGAACTACTCCATAGGGTTTCCAAGGAGTGGCGGCTGGTGGATTCAAACTGCCAGCCTTTTGGTTAGCAGCCAAGCTCTTAACCACTGCACCACCAGGGCTCCTAGGAACAGTATAAGTAGTGCTGATTAAAAATGCAGTTTCCTGGGTCCTGCCTCCAGGTTACTGAGTCAGACTGTGTAAGAGTGGGGCCCTGCAAGCCTTATTCTATAAAACACCTGAGGTGATCATAGGAAACGGTCAATGCTGGAATCTCTGCACCTCCAGACCAGGGGACAGGAACCAAGGGGGGCTGGAGAAGTCTGGGTGCTTGTAGGGCACGGTGTACAGTGCCCAGCCTTGGAATCGGACAGCCCTGGTCCAGAGCTGGGTGGATGACCTTGGACAAGTCACTTTATCTCCTGGAGACTCCCTTTCCTCTGTCAAATGCGGATAAAAACCCAGCCTGGAGGGCAGTTTATTGAGGCAGTCAAAATGAAGTGATGTGTTCAGTGTCTGGCACACAGTTGGAGCCCCGGCCTCCACAGTGCCCTTTGGGTCTCCTTCCAGTGGTGCAGGGGAAATGAAAAGAGAAATGGTTTCCCCAACGGTGGTCCTCATCCCAGGTGCCCCTGGCCGGCTGGCAGTGGAGGGGTTAACAATGACTCTGTGGACCAAACAATAACTGGCCACGGAGGAGAACGGTGGAAACGCTGAACTGTGATGATGGAGCTGACAGGGGCTATTTTCGGAGCCCAACCACATGGAGTAATAGGATTGGAGCAGAGCAAGCGTGACCAGAGCCGATGTTCTCAGCTACCGAGGCAACGGCCAACCGGCTGTACCAAACACAACACTCCACGGCTTGTCTTTTTCCCCAGCGGGTTTTATCTTGACCTTCATGTGCACCACCCAGGCTAGCAGCTAGAAAAAGATTGCTTTTGATTTCCTTACTGCGGTGTGCATCAGACCTGTGCTCCCACACCCTTTGGCTCTAGCGCGATGCTCACTGCACAATGGGGAAACTGAGGCAGGAGGGGCCAAACAAGTTGTTGCAGAGGTTGCTGGAAAGGGAGCTCAGGATATCAGGCTCCAGCAATGAAGGAGAGGAATTCTAAGGCTTGCAGCCCCGGCCTTTGCTCTCACTTCCCCTCAATGTCCCCCACTCAGGGTGGAAGTGGGGCTAACTCCAGAACCCAGCTTTCTCTCTGTCCAGTGGTGCAGACTGGCTGGACGGCTGGGCTTATCTGTGCTCCTGCTGCAGCTCTGAGCCCTCTGCCCCTCTCTTGGTATCTCCTCCTCATCCCAGTCCCTCAACTCTCACATCCTCAAGGTCTCCATCCTTCTCCCTATCAAAGACCCGTGCTTGGGAGAGGATCCAGCTCTGTCGTTTACACTTGGAAACAAGTACATCAGTCTCTCCATTGCTCCACTCACTATTTACCATCGATTACTTGGAGCCCTGGTCGTGAAGTAGTTAAGGTCTCGGCTGCTAACCAAAAGGATGGCAGATGGACTCCACCAGCCGCTCCTTGGAAACTCTATAGGGCAGTTGTGCTCTGTCCTATAGAGTTGCTATGAGTGGAAGTGACTCTAGGATAAGGGGTTTGTTTGTTTTTTACTTAAGCCAAAGCTTACCCTGAAGAGGAAGGCAGGGCCAACTCTTATCCTCAAGGCAAATACAACAATGTTGCTGGGGCATTATGACCTGCTTAGGAGGGACTAAGCCAAGAAACAGCTAAGTGCCTAAGTGTGTGCTGAGTGGTAAGAGGTGGGTGACCCCCCCAGGAGGCCTCTAATCTATACCAGCAGTTTAATTCCTTTTAATCTGAACACCTTTGTGACATAGGTATGATTGTTCTCAAGTCACAGATGGAGAGACAGGCTCTACAGGCGTTTGGCCACTCACTAGGAAGTGGCCAGGCTCCTCTGCCCTCTCCCCCAGATGCCAGGGGCTCCTGAGGCTCAGATGGGGGTCACCTGCACACGCTCCGTGTCTGGCCTAGAGCTCTTACCAGGACCTCCCTGGGGCCTGGGCGACGTACATCACAGAATAAGACTCTCAAAGAGTGGGGGTGTGCTTGGTTTTTTCTTTTCTTTTTTTTTTTTCTGTTCCTTGTACATGAATGCTCCCTTTATACATCAAGTACAATGCCTGGAGGGTTCCTCTAAGCTGTGTAGGATAGAAAGGACACAGACTGTGGTCAGAGGAGGCGTTGGGGCGGGACAGTGAGAGACACCAGCGGGGAGAAGGTCCCACTGAGAGTGCTGCCCAGTCCTACAGGGGCCAGCGCCACTGGTTCCCTCAAGAGAGCAAAGCCAGCCCTGGGAAGCTGTGACCTTTGAAAAGTCCTAAAAGAGACAGAGTGCACTTGAACTAGAAAGTGTAACTCTCACTTGCCCAGCAAAATGAGGTCAGGTAAAGGAAATAGAGGCGCGGTGCTATTTTGTGTGCGCATCCGATTGAGCATTGTGTACGTTTCGATATCCTGGTCCCCCGCATGCGCGCGTCAAAAGCAGCCCTTGGGGACACCGGCTGTGGAGCAGACCTTGTGGCAATGTCGCCGGCAGCTGGGTCCGAGTTGACCCCAAAGCTATTCCCGAGGGGCACGTTGGCTGAACAAATCGAGAGTGTAAACAGGCTTGCAGGGGGATTGTTTAAACGCTTTAGGCAAACAAAGTTCCCCAGCGCCCCGGGACTTCCCTGGAAGTACCTATTGACAGGCAAACAAAGGACGTGCTAATTTTTTCCATTCACCGAGACCCCGCCCCTCGGACCCTTCTCCCTGCCCCGGAGTCCTGCAGCCACCATCTCTAACCTTGAGAAAGCTTCCACGCTGAGAATTCGGGCCTCGGTTCCCCATCCTCTCCCCTCCCCTCCCCCCAATGAGGGCAAATTAATGAGGTGCCCATGTGGATCCCGCCCCCCGCCTCTGGTTTAAGGTGCACCAGAGGTCAGAGTCGCAGCAGAGCGGCCGGGGGCCGTCGGGCTGGTCCAGAGCAGGAAGAAAGGGCTGATACGGGCTTTATGTTTCTATTAATACCCGAGCACGAAGGCACGGTGACTCATTCTCGTCGTGCCCCGGTGCTCCGCAGCCGCTCCTTCCCTGGTCGCAGCCCGGGCCAGGCCCCAGGGCTCGCCAGCTCCGCCCGCCTTTGGCCATAGTGTGGACGCGGGCCACATCCACTGAGGCAGAACCTCGGGTCTGGCCCCGGAAACAGCATTTTTAATAGGCATCTGCGGTGATTTTCCTCCAGCACACTGGAGTTGAGCAACCGCTGGCCCCTGTCGGTACTGGACATTAGCCTTGATGCTTCAGTGAACGAATATTGAGGGAATAAATGGCAGAAGGAAGGACCCAGCCTGTAGTCTTGGTGCAGGGGGGCCTGCAGCCAGCTCTGTCACCAACGGGCAGCCTGACCTTGAGCCAAGCCTGCACCTCATTTCCCCACAGTGAAGTGGGTTGGAGGCGTTAAGGAGACACTCTGGGGCCCCTGGGGTGTGCAAACCCTTAAAGCTCTAGGCCCCTAACTGAAACTTTAGAGGTTCAAGTTCATTCAGAGGCACCTGGGAAGAAAGGCCTGGCTATCTACTTCTGAAAAATCACCTTCTGGAAACCCCACGGAGCACAGCTCTACTCTGACACACATGGGTCACCATGAGTCAGAAGGGACTCAGTGGCCACTGGTGTTTTGTTGCTGTCATTTTTAATGAGATGCCTGATACTGGAAGATAAGAGTAGGTGTGAGAGACATATAAACTGCTTTACTGTGGTGGAATTTACAAACAATAAAATTCACTGTGTTAAGTGTACAATTCAATGACTGCACCATATTTTATTGTACACAGCTTTAATAGTTGTTGTTATTTGCCATGGTCTGCCCCAACTCACGGATCACCATTAGTAACCGTAGAAGTAGTAGTAATTTTTCTTTCCTCTACCTGCCTAAGTTTTCCTAGGCAGGACCCCTGGGGGCCGGGCTCCTGCTGGCCCGAGTCTGAACCCTTTTCCTAAACATGAACCCAAGTGTGACCCCTGAGCTCTGGGTCACTGAAAACAAGTCCCTCATTTCATGCTGGCTTCCCTCCCTTTGCCTACTGTAGGAGGACCACAGGAGGCTAGCCCCGCACTGCAGAGATCCTTAACTGCTCAAGGCTCTTCGGGTCGTCACCTCCCCCACCCGTCCGCCCCAGCAAGGTCCTGCTGCCCTGCTGGTCCTCAGAGGGCATTCGCTCCTAAATAGGTAGTGGCAGGAATAGCAGGGACAGGACTGCTGGGCTCCTTCACTGCCATGCTCTCCACCATCCTGCCTTCACCCTGACCCCCACAGGGAGCTGCAGGGAGTGTCCTGCCCTTTCTCAGGGGCTCCTTGATGTGACATCTGGGCTGCGGTGGCTAGTCCCCGGAGGATCTTGATTCAGAGGTGGGAGGGGGCTCCAGGGACACAGCAATGCCCAGCACCCCTTCTGGCAGGTGCTGCTGAGTTATTTTTACTTCAAGGCGTCCTTCAGCAGCTAAAACAGTCTCCTCTTCCCTCCTTTCCTTGGGCCTTAATCTCTGAGCTGACCGTGCCCACTGGCCTGGCTCAGGTTGGTCAGCCTGCACCCCTGCACCTGTACGACACTGTGTGTGCATGCACGCAGGAGTGTGTGCACGTGTGCGTGTCTGCATGTGTCTGCAGCACTCTGTGTGGGTGTGTGCATGCATGCAGGGGTGTGTGCATGTGTATATGGCCACAGGATCCTGTGTACATGCTACATGCATGTGTGTATGTGCACATGTGTCTGCAGGGCAGGACTGTGTGTGCTGCATGCCTGCAGCCATGTACTCATGTGTCTGCAGGACTACGTGTACCACATGCATGCAGCGATATGTGCCCATGTGTATATGTGCACGTGTCTGAATGTGCAAGAGCAAAAGTCTGCAAAGACACTGTTGTACATGAGTATGATCTCCAGTGTGCACACAGACATATGCCCGAATACAGGACCTTATACACGTGGGGGTGTAAGGGAGTGTGTACAAGAGAATTCTGTTTATGCAAACTCTTTGATGATGCCAGGTGAATACGAACAGCTGTCAAAATGCAGACTGCCAAGATTCCCTGATTGTGTCAGTGAAATAGCAACTCCTGCCTACAGGGTTGCCTTAAGCCCTTGGTTTTTCTGACTCCTCATGAATATTAATAAATCTACTATACCCTGACTAGGCTCCAGACTAAGCACCTTGCTGCACTATCTCATCTAATCACAACAACAACAGACTCTTAGTGACCCTATAGGACAGAGTAGAACTGCCTCATAGGGTTCCCAAGGAATGGCTGGTAGATTTGAACTGCTGACCTTTTGATTAACAATCAAATGCTTAACCACTCACAACCAGGGCCCCACACACCCTTAGGATACATTATTATTCCCATTTTACAGATGAAGAGCCCAAGGCTCAGAGAATAATAACTTGAAGTGACAGAACCAGACCTACCTGGTTCTAAAGTCTTTGCTCCATGTTGCTACTAAATGCTGTCTATAAAAGGATTCGAAACACACACACACACACAATCATTTTAATAGTTCAGGCCCAGTGCCAGTGGGTTGATATTATTGTCTGTGAGGACACCTGGGGTATAGTCTTTGCTGGGGAGGTCCCAGAAGGAGGAGGGCTGGCCTTGAGTGCAAATGCCAGGAAGTGTGCCCAAAGGGTGGGCAGGCAGGCAGGTAGCCTTAGAGCTCTGGGGAGAGCCTCGGGAATGATACTGGGCTGAACATCTCCCTGCACCCACAGGGCAAGCTGGGCCTCTGCTTAGAGGACCCTGAATCTAGCCCTGAGCCCTCAGCTGGAGCCCGGTGCCACACATAAGCCAGAATGGGAAGGCCTCCCTTGCCCTTACCTGAGCCCGCGCCAGCCTTGGAGAGACCCTGTCGTGCCCTCATCACATTCTCCTCTACAGAACTGAGCTGCCACGTGGAGGGGGTAGGACGGGGGAGGTGCTCAGCCTAGGAGCCCCTTGCAAAATAAGCAGCCTTGTTTTGTGTTGTTGAACCAAAGAGACTTGCAAAGCTACTAAACCTCCCTTCTCTTCCATTGGCAATAAAACTAATTAGCCCTGGAGACGGTTGGGGCTGTAAAGCCAGCTTCCAGAACCCCTTCAGGAGGTATCCAGGGTCATCACAGTCATAAATCAGTGTGTGGTGAGGCCTGGCCTCGGCTCCTGTGACTGGGTCAGATGGGCCAGGAAAGCACCCTGACGGGTCCCAGGTGTTGGCCCTCTTCTCACACCACCCCACTGAAGACCCATGAGTCCCCTGCCAGAAGCTGCTTTACGCCTGTTCTAGAAGAGGAAGGGCCGCCTCCCTTGAAGAAATCAATGAAGAAGTACGGGGAGGTGTTTAAGCCCCCCCTTGTTCCTCCACCTCTCTCTCTGTGTCTTGGTACTGGGGAGAAATGCTTCATGAGGAGCCCTGGAAGTGGGAAGGGGGGGACGAAGGGTCTTTGCTGCCTCCACAGCAAAAAGGACACATTTGGGGCTTTTTAGACCCTTGGTTTCTCCAGCATTCCAGCCTCGCCTCTCCTCATACATGTTCAGGACTGCAGCTCCAAGTCCACTTGGGCAGGAGGCCCACACCCCTGCAAGGGGCCTAGATGAGGGCTCAGGGACCTGGGACTCTGGGCTGCCTTGGCTTTGCACCAAGCGGCTGGTGACCTTGGGCAATGTCCCTGCACTCTCTGGCCCCAGGTCCTGGCCGCCTGGGCTACACACCCATTCATCTAGGAGAAAATGACTACCAGCTTTGTACTTGAGGGTTCAGAGGGCCTGTCTCCATCTCTTGTCCTCAAACACTGCAGCTATTACCTTGGGGAGGTGGTGACCCAGACGCAGAGGGAAGTCATGGTTCTGACCCTGGATTTGCCCTCACCTCCAGTGCAAGTTTAGGCCCTCCGGGAAACAGACGCTGAGATAGAGTCAGCGGTCCTGTGACCTATTGCCGTTGAGTCAATTCCGACTCATAGAGACTCTACAGGACAGAGAAGAACTGCCCCATGGGGTTTCCAAAGAGCGGCTGGTGCATTTGAACTGCCAACCTTTTCCTTAGCAGCCTAACTCTTAACCACTGTACCATCAGGGCTCCAGAGTTAGCAGTGCCAGGGGTTTATTGGGGGGTCATCCTGGGAAAGATAAAAGGAGAAAGGAGCAGGATTGAGCAGAGAGATTCTCAGGCTGTGGTGCAGATATGACAAGTCCTCTGTCAAACCTGAAGATAGCACTGGAGCAAAGATCCCCTCTGTTATGAATTGAATTGTGTCCCCAAAAATGTGTGTCAACATAGCTAGGCCATGATTCCCAGTATTGTGTGGTTGTCCACCATTTTGTGATCTGATATGATTATCCTATGTGCTGTAAATCCTAACCTCTATGATGTCAGTAAGGCAGGGTTAGAGGCAGTTATGTTAATGAGACTGGACTCAATCTACAGGATTAAGCTGTATTTTGAGTCAATCTCTTTTGAGATACAAAAGAGAGAATCAAACAGAGAAGAGAGGGAACTTCTACCACCAAGAAGGGTGCAACAGAGCACATCCTTTGGACCTATGGTCCCTGCGCCGAGAACCCCCTAGACCAGGGGACTATAGATGACAAGGACCTTACCCCAGAACCGACAGAGAGAGAAAGCCTTCCCCTGGAGCTAGCACCCTGAATTCAAACTTCTAGCCTCCTAGACTGTGAAAGAATAAAAGCCAACCACTTATGGTATTTCTGTTGTAGCAGTACTAGATAACTAAGATACCCTCCAAGGAGTCCTGTGTTGGGCACCGGTCACTGGTTGGGGTCTGCCTTGGCTCAACAGCAGAGGTGGATCCTGCAGGGCTGCACTGGGGCCTGGGGGCTCACTGCAAGCCTGCAGCCAAACCAGGTGCTGTCCCGAAGGGAGGAGCCAGAGGTCCCGCCCTGGCTGCCACACCTTAAGTGTGTTACTGCAGCTGTGGGCTTCAGCCTCCCGCTCATGGGCAAGGAGCAATGCTTACCTCCGAGTGTTGTAGGAGAGTGCGTTTATAAGGCCCGACCACAGTGGCTGGTACACAGCGATGATCAGCGGTGGTCACTGTTATTACTGCTGAGGTTGCCATCATTATTTGTAAGCTTTCTCCCCTGGCTCCTGAGATTTAAATCCTGGAAAGAAGGTTTAACTCCTGCTTTTTCTCACCTTGGGCAGTTGGCCAGGTTATACTGGACTCTCACTGGCAATTCCTACTCTAGGGGGCGCTGGAGAAGACATAGTTTCCATGGTCTGGTTTCTCTGTCCATTCTTAGGAGCCAGCCTTGTGTGATAGGAAATAAGTCTGGATCTTGGATAAAAAATGTATTAAGAGTGTTTTCAGTTGCAAGTGAAAAGACACTTAACTAACACAGGCTTAACCCATGTTGTTGTCAGTTGTCCTCAAGTCGATTGTAACTCATGGCGACCCCACGTATGCAGAATAGAACTGTGAGAGTTTTCAAAGCTGTGCCCTTTTGGATTCAGATCCCTAGGCCTGTCTTCCGAGGCACCTCTGGGTGAGTTTGAACTGCCAACCTTCTGGTCGGTAGGTGAGTACTTAACCATTACACAACCCAGGGACTTCTATGGAGACATTTAATTATCTCATGTGGCAAGAAGTGTGTCACTAAATTATTCCATCTTGTCCTCGAGGATCCCAACTCTTTCCAGCTCTGCACCCTACCTCCTGAGTTGGGCTTTTGGTCTTTGGGCTACTTTAGATGGTATGGCCTGGGAGGGCCTCTCTAACTGAGATCCGTGGGTTGAGAAGACACCAGCCCTGGGCAGAACTAGGGTCTGCACCTCCCTTGGGGCTGGGGCTGAATAGCTATTGGCTGTTTATTTAAACTCCCAACCCCAGGCCCCTGGTCCATTCCTGCCTTCAGCAGTGCCAGGCACCCGTCCAGCATAGACAACTCATTATATTTGCCTTTTTAAATGTTTTTTTTTTTTTTTTTTAATTTCTGGCAGCATCAGTTGAAGGATATGCAAATAAGAAAATCAACTGAATTTGCTTCAGAGAACAAAGAATGGCATTAAATGGCATTTAATGAGCACAATAAATACTTAGATATAGTCGTTTGCTGCGTAAGATTTCAGCACGGGGAAAAGGAAAAGTCTGAAGGGCAAAGAGATAGAAGAGGGACAAAATGAACCCTGGTGTCACAGGGTGGATAGAAGGCCAAGGGGTCCAGAGACATGAGGTTGTCTAATCATTCATTCATTCACTCATTCATTCATTCATCCAACAAATATTTCTTGAGACTCTACTAGGTTCTATGTACAAACTAGACCTTGAAAACATGAGAGTGAACAAAAGAGATTTTGCTTCTCCTACGTGGGATTTACAGTTCCCTGGGAGGAGAAGACACCAAACAAACAACCTCACAAATAGATATATAGTTACAAGCTGACAAGGTCAGGCAGTAAAGAAAGATCATGGAGCCTTTCCCAAGGAAGTGATAAGATCACCATCATCGTAGGAGTTAAGGCAAAGAGGTAGGAGTTGAAGGTAGGTGTTCTCAGTGGAGGGAAGAGCCTCTGCAAAGGCGCTGAAGGGGGAAGAAGCATGCCCCCTCACCCCCCGCAAGTTGCTGAAAGATGGCCAGTGAGGCTAGAGGATAGAGAAGGAGCAGGAGAGTAGAAGGGGGTGGCCGGAGAGGTAGGATAGGGCCAGATCACTCAGGGTCTCCTGGGCCATGGGAAGGAGCTTGGTCAGTTCTCAGCAGAGAATGGACTGTAGGGTAAAAGATGGAGCCAGGAAGACTGGTTGGGTGGTCCTTGAGATTGTCTAGGCTAGAGATAATGGTGGCTTGGACCAGGGCAGGGTTTCTCAACCCTGTTGACATTCTGGGCTGACCTGTGCATTGTAGGATGTTTAGCAGCACCCCTGACCTCTATCCACTAGATGCCAGTAGCACTGCTCCCTCCCCCCCAACCCCCACCATCTGTGACGACTGCAACAGTCTCCTGACATTACAAAATGTCCCCTGGGGGGCGACATTACCCCTGGTTGAGAACTGAACTAGGGGCGTGGTGGTGAACTGGAGAGAAGTGAATGGCTTGAGAGAAAGTTAAGGGTAAGGTGGGCAGGACTGGGCAACTGTGCAGGTGTGGGAGGAGAAGATGCTGGATCGCTCCAGGGAAACAGGGTAGATCTTGGTGCTACCCGATGACATGGAGACTACAAAAGAGAATCCATTTGCAGGTGGGGATGGGGAGTGGGGTCATATCTGGGCTCTACTATGAAATAGCACAGAGACTTCAGGCTCATTTTTTCTTACTTGGTTTCAGTTTTCCCACCCTCCTAGTAAAATGTTTGCACTAAATGCGGACTAGCAAGCATGTGAAGTGTCTGCCACTTCTTACCACACCCGAGGCAGACATAACTAATTGATGATGGCCCTCTGAGCCTTATTACTTCTTCACTCAGTGCACCAGGCAATTACCAGTGCAGGCTTGGCAAGTGAGAAAACCCATTTGCCATCCCTGAACTTGAAATTCATTCATTCAATTCCAACTTGCCACCATGTTAACATTTTTTTGGATAAGTATCAAAGTGGAGCAGGAGTGGGGACTCCCCGGTCTTCAGGCCAAATCTCTTTCTTCCTATGTCATCCACTCCAAGGACAGAGTAACAAGATGGGAACTCTCCGCTTGTGCCACTGGGTCGCATAAACACAACAGGGCTTTGGAAGTCTTTAGTGGCAGGCTCCTCAAAGGCTCGGGGGCAACCCTGTCTCTCAGAGCCTTTGCCACTCTCTCCCCAGCCTTGTCCGCTGTGTCACCACGATGACCTGTCTGCCTCCAACTCCATATCATCCCTGATCCCTTTCACTCATTCTTGCATCCCCTATTACCCCCCCTCGTCAGATCATAACACAAAATGCAAGTAGATATTTCATTGTTTTTTTCACTTTTATTCAAAAGCACTTTATGCTTCCTGTTATTGCTTTAAACAGCAGATGCATGAAATGTGAATTTTAAAATATTTGTCTTCCTTCCAATTCTAATGATGTAGCAAACCCACCATTAAAATAATCCTATACCTCCAGCCCCAGGTCCCTGGAAGTTAGGCTGCCATTCACGTCTGCTTTGGGCTGGATTTTCTCTTTTGGATCAATGACTGTCAGTGGGAAACTCGGTCTCCTGACCCTTTACCTTGCCCTTCTGTCTGGGGACTGTATCCATGAGGCTCACAGGCTCCTGAGCTAGGAGCTTGGGATGCGCTCTGGGCCTCTAGGGCTTCGCTTCCTGGGGTAGCCAGACTCCAAAATGGCCTGTGTGATCTCTGCCTCCTGGAATCTACGTCCTGGTGCAGGGTCCAACTCCACGCTTACCCGGCTCACCTTACTTGCCTCACCCTAATCCCAGCTCTGTCAGGTCCTATCTTTATTTGAAGTTTTAATATTTTGCTCATCATGAATTTTTTACATTCGTTTTGATTTTTAAAAATATTGTGTTAAAATATGACTTGCCTTCATTACTGAGTTTTTCGGTAGCTCCTTAAATATTGCACCCGAGGCAAGTGCCTCACTTGCCTCACCCTGGTCCTGGCCCTAGTCCCCTCTCATATTGAAACAGGGCTGACTTTTGACAGAATACTGCAGAGATGTGAGACAAGGCTAGTTGGCAAAAGGCATTTCAGCTTTTACCTTGGCCTCTTGGGTCATCTGCGCTGGTGGACGCCAGCTGCCAATCAGGGGGGACACTCAGGCAGCCCTGTGGAGAGGCTGTTGGCAAGAGGAACTGAGGCCTCCCACCAACAGCCAGCACTAATTTGCCAAGCATATGCGTGAGTTATCTTGGAAGCAGACCCTCCAGCCCGAGGTAAGTCCAGCTGACATCTGACTGTAACCTCAGGAGGGACCTTAAGCCAGAACCACCCATCCAAGCCACTCCCCAATTCCCATGAGAAACCACAAGAGAAAACAAATGATAATCGTTGTTTTAAATCATTAAGCTTTGAGGTGATTTATTATACAGCATTATTAACCAATACAGAACCCCACCCCCCAACCTGGCCAGCTACTGTTGTTCCTTCTATTTCTTCACTTCATACACCGCCTCCTCCAGGGAGTCTTCCTGAATGCCCCCAGATAGTGTAAATGCTCCTTACAGCCTCCTCTCCAGCCACACTAAATGACCTGTCATTCCTGGAGTGGCCTTGCGTTCTCCCTCACCCACTGCTCTCTGCCTCTGGCCTTTCAGACTCAGTTTAGGCATCAGCTCCTGCAGAGAGCCTTATCCAACCTCCTGGCTGGGTCAGGCATCCTCCTGGGGGCCCCTCCAGCACCCTGTGCAAATCTGCATCGTGTTACAATATGGTCTTCTACACTGCCTTACCACATGGGGGGTGAGGGAGAGGGGGCTTGTCTCTCATCATCCGGGTACCCACCACCCGATAGTGAACGAAGGGCAGGGTAAGTCAGGGGATCCTGTGAGAGGAGGCAGCTGAGATCCTGCAGCAGAGATTCTCAACCCTGGCGATGCATGGGGTCCAGCTGCTGAACTTCTGGAAGGCAGAGATCACGGTCTGGGAGGGAGATATCTGCCTTCAAGGATAGATGCTGCAAACAGAAAGTAGAGCAACAATGGGATGAAAGCGGGAGCTGCAAACTCAGCACGGAGAGGGGCCAGGAGGGCAACTTAGTTACTGAAGTGGGACAAGTGAGCCGGGGAGGGGCGGGGGCGGGTATTATGGCAAACTGGAGAGAGGGCCCCCTGCCAGCTCCCATGCAAAGGTCACCGCCCCAAGGAAGATGTTCATAGCCACCTAGCACTTCTACATGGAAGTACTCCCTGTCATTGTAATTAACCAGTTAATGATATGATTTGTTTTTCAGAGTCTGCCTCTGTGGCAGACTGAATTACTGGAGGGCAAGGACTGATATTCCCAGCATCTACCCATGCCCTGGGAATCCTGGTGGCGCAGTGGTTAAGAGCTCGCTTCTGGCTAAAAGGTCAGCAGTTTGAATCCACCAGCTGCTCCTTGGAAACTCTATGGGGCAATTATACTCTGTCTTATAGGGTCCCTATGAGTTGGAATTGACTCGTCAGTGACGGACTTTTTTTTTTTTTTAACCATTCCCTGACGGTGTAGTAGTTAAGTGATTGGCTGCTAACCAAAAGTTCAGTAATTTGAATCCACCAGCCACTCTCTCTGCAGCAGAAGGATGTGGCAGTCTGCTTCTGTAAAGATAAAAAAAAAACCAAAAAAAACCCACTGCTGTCAAGCTGATTCCAACTCGTAGCAACCCTATAGAACAGAGTAGAACTGCCACATAGAGTTTCCAAGGAGCGCCTGATGTATTCGAACTGCCAACCTTTTGGTTAGCAGCTGTAGCACTTAACCACTGCACCACCAGGGCTTCCCCGTAAAGTTCACAGCCTCGGAAGCCCCGTGAGGCAGTTCTACTTTGTGCAATAGAGCTGCTATGAGTCGGGATTGACTGGACGGCAGTGGGTTCTTGTTTGTTTCTTTATCCATGCCTGGCACTTCATGGGTACTCTATTACTGTTTGTTGAATGAATGAATAATCAAATGAATAAATAATGCTACAACCGAACTCACAGAGCTGTTTACTGGAAGAAGTGAGGTAATTTATGTGTGAATGGAAGAATAAAGCAGTGAATAAATCAATGAGTCAGTGACACCCAGCTGCCTGTGAGGGCAGAACTGAGGAGCTCTCCAGGAAAGAAGCCATGGAGGGTTTGCACCCTCCCTTTCCAGATCCCAGTGGGTCTGACCTACAGATAATTTCTCTATCTCCATCATCACAGAAGAGAACAGGGCCCACCTCTCGGGCATTTCTAGCGCCTAAACCAGTTGCCAGGGGTCAGTTCTAACACATGGCGGCCCCATGTTTCGGAGTAGAACTGTGATCCATTGGTTTTTAATGGCTGATTTTTCAGAAGTAGATAGCCAGGCCTTTCTGGGTGGACTCGAACCTCCAATCTTTCAGTTAGTATCTGAGCTCATTAACGGTTGCCCCCACCCAGAGACTCCTTCTAGCACCGACAGTATGCCAATTCACATACGTAATCCGCAGAAGTTGAAATTACTTCACTTTACTTCCAGGGCAGGGAAACAGAAGCCTGGGGGAATGAGTTACCTGTCCCAGGTACTCCTCCCAGCACAGGTGTGTCTGAGGAGACCTGGGCTTTGGGCAGCTCCCTCCTCCCACAGGCCTGTGCAGCACCCCCACAGGCCCACCCGCAGGGGCGGGAGGGGCCTCTGAGTTGCTCCGCCTTTGCCTCCTTCTTCTCTGTGGGCTCCAAGCTGAGGGGACTCTACATTAGCAGAGAGTGAAGGTCACACCTTGGCCACCGGCCCAGCATTTCTGGCCCATTTTTGCCTGCGGAAGTCAACTGTGCAGAGGTTAGGGTGACCTAGATGGGGTCAGAGTGGGAAAGTTGACATTCCCAAGGGACACCAATCAACAGGATTTCCTGGCATGGGACTGTTACCTTTCTCACGTTACGTGGCCAGATTTACTTCCTGCTATTATTATTAAGAGTACCAAAAAAAAAAAGAGGACATTTATTAAATGGGAACGTGGGAAGACATTTGCCTGACTCTGGTCTTCAAGGAGGCAGTGGGGTGATGGACTCAGCCATGCAGGACTGGGGTGCTATCCTGTCTTTGCCACCGGCTTCTCATTCCCTGTCCCCAAAACCTCAGGCCTGAGCCATCTGGCCTTTTCCAGAAAGCCTTCCTGGGGCCCTGCAGTGGCCTGGTCTGCCTCAATCTCCTTCCACAGTCACTGCCTGAAGAACTATTCGTGGTCTGGGCTCACCACCTGCTCACACTCTTTGTGGGGTCATCCCGAACCATTTGTGAGCCCTTACACAGAGGGGTCCCTTCTGCGTGCATCTTTATGAGATATTTTGCACCCATATGGGTCGGATTAATGGGATCCCTGGCACTATGAGTTGGGATGAATAAGGAGAAGGATAAATAGCCCACTATATTCAAATGACTAAGAGAGAGTTGCTGCAAGCCGAGGAAGAAGGGTTGAGTTTGTGACAAGCACACAGAGTTACACTGTTGGGAAGTCGCCCTGCAGCTTCAGCAGGGGCAGCTATGGTGTGTAGGTCGGTCTACGAGTCTTTATGCGAACGTTTGTAGAGTCGACACCCTTTTCTTGCTTTACTGACCTGACGGATAAAAAGGGGAAAGAAGAACTCTAAGTTTTCAACAAACTGCAGAGCTCCGTGGTTCTGCTGCTCCCAGCCTCCTGGATGCATCTGTGGAGCTCATAGTGGTTGGTGTGTAGGAAAGACCCTTCCACACCACCCTGGCCTCTGCCTCTGCTGCTATAGCTCATGTGCCCCCCACCCCCATTTTCTCTCACAAGCCCAGGACAGGAGCCAGACTTCTGGGTTCAAATGCTGGCTCTGCTGCCTTGGACAAGTTAGTTAACTATTCCACGCCTCAGTTTTCTCACCTGTAAAATGGGCCTGAATAGTAACACTTAGCTAATGAAGTTGTGATGCAGACTTAGTCAGAGGAAACCGGCAGAAGACCTTGGTGATTCAGTGGTAGGATTCATGCCTTCCATGCAGAAGACCTGGGTTCAAATTCCAGCCAGTGTACCTCATGTGCAGCCACCACCCGTCTGTCAGTGGAAGCTTGTGTGTTGTTATGGTGCTGAACAGCTTTTAGTAGAGCTTCCAGACTAAGGCAGACTAGGAAGAAAGGCCTGGTGATCAACTTCTGAAAATCAGCCCATGAAAACCCTATGGATAACAATGGCTCAATCTGAAACTGATCATGGGGATGGCACAGGATCGGGCAGTGTTTTGTTCCGTTGTGCCTGGGGGCTACAGCTAACAACAACAACAGCAACCAGCAAAGGGCACAGAGTAGAGCTCCCACATAGGAGCCGAAAGCACTTGCCCACGAGAGGGATGACTTCTTCCCCTGGGAGCTCAGTAGGAAGAGAAGGGAGCTGGTGAGCCTGGGCGGGCTGGGTTGGCTGAAGAGCAAGCCTCCTCTCCAGCCTCCCTCTGGCCCAAGGCGGCCTCCAAGTCCAGTATTACACACTGACTCTAAGTTGGTCTTAGCGCCAGTGACTTCTAGCCTTTTTGGCTGTAAAGATGTTGTTGTTGTTGTTAGGTGCTGTCCAATCGGTTCCGACCCATAGCAACCCCACACACAACAGAACGAAACACTGCCCTGTCCTGCGCCATCCTTACAATCGTTGTTATGCTTGAGCTCATTGTTGCAGCCACTGTGTCAATCCACCTCGTTGAAGGTCTTCCTCTTTTCCGCTGACCCTGTACTCTGCCAAGCATGATGTCCTTCTCCAGGGACTGATCCCTCCTGACAACATGTCCAAAGTATGTAAGACGCAGTCTCGCCATCCTTGCCTCTAAGGAGCATCCTGGCTGTACTTCTTCTAAGACTGTTTGTTCTGTTGGCAGTCCGTGGTATATTCAATATTCTTCGCCAACACCACAATTCAAAGGCATCAATTCTTCTTCAGTCTTCCTTATTCATTGTCCAGCTTTCACATGCATATGATGCGATTGCAAATGGGTCAGGTGCACCTTAGTCTTCAAGGTGACATCTTTGCTCTTCAACACTTTAAAGAGGTCCTTTGCAGCAGATTTACCCAATGCAATGAGTCTTTTGATTTCTTGACTGCTGCTTCCAGGGCTGTTGATTGTGGATTCAAGTAAAATGAAATCCTTGACAACTTCAATCTTTTCTCCATTTATCATGATGTTGCTCATTGGTCCAGTTGTGAGGATTTTTGTTTTCTTTATGTTGAGGTGCAATCCAGACTGAAGGCTGTGGTCTTTGATCTTCATTAGTAAGTGCTTCAAGTCCTCTTCACTTTCAGCAAGCAAGGTTGTGTCATCTGCATAATGCAGGTTGTTAATGAGTCTTCCTCCAATCCTGATTCCTGGTCCTTCTTCATATAGTCCAGCTTCCTGTATTATTTGCTCAGCATACAGATTTAATAGGTATGGTGAAAGAATGCAACCCTGACACACACCTTTCCTGACTTTAAACCATGCGGTATCCCCTTGTTCTGTCCGAACAACTGCCTCTTGATCTATGTAAAAGTCCCTCATGAGCACAATTAAGTGTTCCGGAATTCCCATTCTTTGCAATATTATCCATAGTTTGTTACGATCCACACAGTCCAATGCCTTTGCATAGTCAATAAAACACAGGTAAACATCCTTCTGGTATTCTCTGCTTTGAGCCGGGATCCCTCTGACATCAGTAGTGATATCCCTGGTTCCACGTCCTCTTCTGAAACTGGCCTGAATTTCTGGCAGTTCCCTGTCAATATACTGCTACAGCCATTTTTTCAATGTTCTTCAGCCAAATTTTGCTTGCGTGTGATATTAATGATATTGTTCTATAATTTCCACATTTGGTTGGATCACCTTTCTTGGGAATAGGCATAAATATGGGCCTCTTCCAGTTAGTTGGCCAGGAAGTTGTCTTCCATATTTCTTGGCATAGACGAGTGAGCACCTCCAGTGATGCATCTGTTCGTTGAAACATCTCAATTGATATCCCATCAATTCCTGGAGCTCTGTTTTTCACCAATGCCTTCAGAGTAGCTTGGACTTCTTCCTTCAGTACCATCGGTTCCTGACCATTTGCTACCTCTTGAAATGATTGAACATCGACTAATTCTTTTTGGTATAATGACTCTGTTTATTCCTTCCATCTTCTTTTGATCCTTCCTGCATCATTTAATATCTTCCCCATGGAATCCTTCACTATTGCAACTCGAGGCTTGAATTTTTTTTTTCAGTTCTTTCAGCTTGAGAAATGCTGAGTGCGTTCTTCTATTTTGGTTTTCCATCTCCGGCTCTTTGTGTGTGTCATTATAATACTTTGTCATCTCGAGGTACCCTTTGAAATCTTCAGTTCTTTTACTTCATCAATTCTTCCTTTTGCTTTAGCTGCTCAGTGTTCAATGGGAAGTTTCAGAGTCTCCTCTGTAAGGATAGGAACCACTATTTAGTTGTAGAATAAATGTTTTGTTCTTTCTATTTGCTCTCTCAGCATCCATTGGCTGAAAGAAAATCAATTCAGTAATACCCTAGCCTAGAAAGAATTTGTACTTCATTTGTTGCAACAGCATCTACATACATTTGAAAACCATCCAGACATGTATGGGTGAGACACTTATTCAGCCCGTGGATGATGCTTGATGGCTTCCCTGGAAGGCCCTCTTGCAGGGTGTTGCCAGGCTGGACACCACCCAGTTCTCCATTAAATGAAGTCTCAATATAAACCTGGGCCTCCTCAGGTATGAGCTCACCTAATTCCTAACATACCTTGCCAGGCATGTATTATAGTAAGTTCATTTCAAAGATAAGAAACCAGAGGTACCAGAGCTGTATTAACTGCCCAAGACACAGAGCTAGCAATTAGTAGAGCCTGGGTTACTTCTGAGTGACCCCAAGCCCATGTTTTTTCTCTACTCCACACTGGCCCATGAGAGCTAATCCCTGTTAATTTTGTCTCTGTAGCTGCGGACCAGAAATGCCTCCCAGCTGAAAAATTCAACTACCAATGAGGAGTTCTTATCTCCTGAGCAGACAGAGTGGGCAGGTGCTTTGTGCATGTCACCTCTCTGATCCACCAAGAACTCAATAATTTTCCTATTTTACAGAAGAGGAAACCCATTCTCAGACAGTTGAGTAATTTATCCAAGGTCACATGGGTAGGAGGAGGCAGGGCTGGGATCAACATCGAAGGTGGCCTTCCCCCAGGTCCCTGCTGGCTCCTGTGCATATGTGGGCTTCCCAGACCCTGGGATGAAGAGGGCATAGATAGTTAACTTGAGCCATAAAACTCCCCAGTCGTGTCTTCCTTTTCCCCTTATAGCATGGTTGGGTATTAAAGAACAACAAGAATAGAATGACCACAAACATACCCTGATTGTTTTCCCCGAAGCTGGTCCTACACCTGGGATGAATAATCTGGATCAAAGGAAGGTATGAGTGAGAGAGGTTTTTTTTAAATCCCAACTGAAAAGTAATTTTTAATGTGCCAAATATTGCAAATTCGGTCCAAGACGTAGGTTTATTATACAGAAGACCACAATGTCCTATTCAGGCATTATCATCTTGCAACAAGAGGGAATAAAAGCAAAGGCAGCAAGCACCACTCCCAGGATCTAAGAATGTAATTGTCTAACGTGACTTATAATCAGCTAAGGTCTTGTCTTAGCTGCTTTAGCCTACCAAATGGCCTCTCCTGTCTCTAGGGGGCAATAATCCCTGTAGAATTCTTCTTAGCATAGATGAGCTTCTGTGCAGATAACGGGTTTTGTTGCTTAAAAGCACCTTGCTTTCTGTACTGCCATTCCCAAGAAAGAGCTGGAAGCGCCTTGCCTTGCCTCTCCAGGGCAACTCAAAATCAGATGCCTTGGCTTGGGGGCATCGTATAGGAGGGAGAGCTTTGTGCCAGGCAGAAATTCTCCATCCTTTCTGCTCTGTGATTCTGAGCAAGTAACTCAACCACTCTTAGCCTTGGTTTCTGCTTCTGGAAAATGAGATGACTAATGGCTTGTTCAGGTTGCTTGGGGACTGAGACACCTAGCAGAGTTCCCCACATGTGGTAGATAGCTGGCCATTCCTGTTTTTAAGATGGCCAGGGAGAAGGATGCCTTTGTGTGTGTATGTAGGTGTGCATAGTCACGTGTGTGTACCTGGGTACATGTACATGGTGTGTGTACCCAGGTGTGCATGTCATGTGTTTGTACTTGGTGTATATACCCAGGTGTGTGTACCTGGGCATGTGTACCTGAGTGTGTGTACCCAGGCACCCTTAGGTACTTGCTCAGTCAATTAAGTGTTTCTTCTTGAGCATTACTTTGAATAAACCACTTCCCTTCTCAAAAGTGTGCCAGGACTTCCTGGCTTCCCTGAATATAATCCAGATTCTTTAGTTGGGCCACAGGGCCTGTCTTTTCCCAAAATGCCTTGTTGCCCAAGTTTTCTATGCTCCAAAAAGCCACTTAAGAAACATTAAAAAAAAAAAAAAAAGCAAATGCAATGAATCTAGCATGATGTGGCTGAGGACAAAAAGCTGTATAAAATCTGGCCCTGTACTCAAGAAGCTCAAATCTAATTGGGAGCAATATTTAAGATGCCAAAAGTGAAGTCAAAACAGCACTTATTTTATATTTTAATCAAGAAATTCATTGAGAGAGGGGCAGGGCCAAGATGGCAAAATAGCCAGATGCTTCCTGTGATCCCTCTTACAATAGTGACCCCAAAAAACAAGTGAAACAATTATATTTATGACAAGTTAGGTGCCCTGAACATCAAAGGCAAAGTTAGAAAACAGACTGAGCTGCAGAGTGAGGGAGAGAAGGTTCAGAAGTGGAGAGGAGCTACCAGACCTGAATAGCCAGGATCCCTCAGGCACCTTTTTGGAGAGCTGCTGAAGCAGGCTGGTGGTAGCGTTCGACCACAGTTTCCTCAGGGAGAAGCAGCCAGCCGCACAACCTACTCACACCTCTGTAACCAGAGAAGAATGGTGCTCTCATCAAAAGCTGCACACTTGCATATATTTTACTGTGCCCCCAGACCTTAAGCTGGCCTCAGTAGCTGTTGATTTCCCTGGGTCTGAGATAGGCACTGTTAAGCACCCAGAGTCATCCTTCTGCCCTTGGAATAGGAATAAATTCACAACTGGGGGAAAAGATAATTTGCCAGCCCTACTAAACTGGGGAGCTCACGACAAAAGCGGCTCCTGTCCAGCATAAACAGTACGTGGACTTTGAATTCCTTTCCCCCCTGCATGGACCTGTGTGGGCCTGTTTCAGGAGAACAGGCCCGTGTTGGCAGACTGCATCCATTTAAGCTGTGCGGTGAAGAGCTGGGTGTTTGATATTTGACACCACTTTGCCTATTAAATAGGGTCCTCGCCTGCCCACATGAGGGGCATAAGGACTGGTAGCTCCACTCAGGTCAGCCAGCCACCCGTGATAGGGGTCCAAGGATAACTGCTACCTCCCAGTCCTTAAAAACAAAAGCATAGAGTGCACAAGGTCCGTCTGCAGAGCCAGCCCACCTGTACACTCCAGGGAACAGGGACGTGCTTTCCTCACAGACATTAGGGGGATGGTTCTCAGCCTCTGCCTTGATCAGAGCATGACTCCCTGCAGCAACCAGATACTGGTACCTACACCAATCACCCGTGCCCCTCTAAGACTGCAGGGCAGAACCTGTACCACACACTTGATGATCAGGTACCTGGACACCTGAGCTGAACTCATACAAGAAATGTGAATGGACTTCTAGACTGATATACCTGATAACAGCTCTAGCTATCTGGGGACAGGACATCAGAACTCCAAAGGCAAAAATAATCAAGCTAGCGCACTAAGCAACACATTTGGGCATATCAAAACAAAACAAAGCTATGACATAGTAAACAAACATAAAATAAACCAATACAATAACTTATAGATGGCTCGGAGACAACAGTCAATATCAAGTCACATAAAGAAAAAAAGCATGATCACCTCAACAAACTCTCAAAACAGAGAATCAAGGGATCTTCTAGATGAAAGTGCTTTCCTGGAATTACCGGAGGCAGACTACAAAAGATTAATACACAAAACCCTTCAAGACATCAGGAAGGAAATGGGGCAATATGCAGAATAAGCCAAGGAACAAGATAAAGCAATTGAAGAAATTAGAAAGATTATTCAGGAATATAATGAAAAATTTAATAAGCTGGAAAAATCCATAGACAGCAATCAGAAATTCAGAACATTAACAATAAAATTACAGAAGCAGACAATAGAAAGTCAGAGGAGCAGAACTGAGCAACTGGAAGGCAGAATTTCTGAACTTGAAGATAAAGCACTTGGCACTAATATATTTGGAGAAAAATCAGATAAAAGAATTTAAAAAAATGAAGAAATCTTAAGAATCACGTGGAACTCTATCAAGAGAAATAACCTACGAGTGATGGGAGTACCAGAACAGGGAGGGATAACAGAAAATACAGAGAGAATTGTTGAAGATTTGTTGGCAGAAAACTTCTCTGATATCGTGAAAGGCGAGAAGATATCTATCCAAAACGCTCATTGAACTCCACATAAGGTAAATGTTAAATGAAAGTCACCAAGACATATTATAATCAAACTTGCCAAAATCAAAGATAAAGAGAGAGTTATAAGAGCAGCTAGGGATAAAGGAGAAGTCACCTACAAAGGAGAATCAATACGACTAAGCTTGGACTACTCAGCAGAAACCATGCAGACAAGAAGGCAATGGGATGACTTATATAAAAAATTGAAGGAAAAAATTTGCCAGCCAAGAATCTTATACCCAGCAAAACTGTCTCTCAAATATGAAGGTGAAACTAAGACATTTCCAGATAAACAGAAGTTTAGGGAATTTGTAAAAACCAAACCAAAACTACAAGAAATACTAAAGGGAGTTCTTTGGTTAGAAAATCAGTAATATCAGGTATCAACCCAAGACTAGAACACTGGGCAGAGCAACCAGAAGTCAACCCAGACAGGGAAATCACAAAAATAAATCAAAATAAAAAAACACTCAAAACAGGGTAACAGCGATGTTATTATGTAAAATAAGACAACATTAAAACAATAAAGAGGGACTAAGAGATGTAGTCATAGATCTTCCACATGCAGAGGAAGACAAGGTGATACAAAGAAATAAGAGTTAGATTTAAATTTAGAAAATTCACAAAGGAGAAAAACTACCCTATACATCAAAATAAAATACAAGAAAAAATAGAGACCCAGCAGGAAAAAAATCAACAACAACGAAGATGAGGAAAGGACAATATATAAAAATCATCTACTCAGCACAAAAAATTAAGTGGGAAAAAGAAACTGTCAATAACACACAAAAAAAGACATCAAAATGATAGCACTAAATTCATACCTATTCATAATTACGCTGAATGTAAATGGACTAAATGCACCAATAAAGAGACAGAGGGTGGCAGAACCGATTAAAAAACACAATCCGTCTATATGCTGCCTACAAGAGACACCACTTAGAGACACAAACAAACTAAAACTCAAAGGATGGGGAAAAATCAAGCAAACAACAATCAAAAAAGAGCAGGAGTGGCAATATTAATTCCTGACAAAATAGAATTTAAAGTTAAATCCATCATAAAGGATAAGGAAGGACACTATATAATGATTAAAGGGACAATATACCAAGAAAATATAACCATATTAAATATTTATGTACCCAATAACAGGGCTGCAAGATACATGAAACAATCTCTACCAGCATTGAAAAGTGAGAAAGACAGCTCCATGGTAATAGTAGGAGACTTCAACACATCACTTTCAGTGAAAGACAGGACATCCAGAAAGAAGGTCAATAAAGATACAGAAGATCTAAATGCCACAATTGACCAACTTGACCTCACAGAGATATACAGAACACCCCACCCAACAGCAGCCAAGTATACTTTCTTTTCCAGTGCACATGGAACATTCTCTAGAATAGACCACATATTAGATTATAAAGCAAGTCTTAGCAGAATCCAAAACATTGAAATATTACAAAGCATCTTCTCTGACCATAAGGCCATAAAAGTGGAAATCCATAACAGAAAAAGCAGGGAAAAGAAATCAAACACTTGGAAACTGAACCATACCCTGCTCAAAAAAAGACTGGATTATAGAAGATATTAAGGATGGAATACAGATATTCATAGACTACAATGAGAATGAAAACACTTCCTATTAGAACCTTTGGGACAGAGTAAAAGCAGGGCTCAGAGGTCAATTTATATCAATAAATGCACACATCCAAAAAGAAGAAAGTGCCAAAATCAAAGAATTATCCCTACAAATTGAACAAATAGACAGAGAGCAACAAAAGAAACCCTCAGGCACCAGAAGAAAACAATAAAGATTAAAGCAAAACTAAATGAAATAGAAAACAGAAAAACAATTGAAAGGATTAACAAGACCAAAAGCTGGTTCTTTGAAAAAATCAACAAAATTGGTAAACCATTGGCCAAACTGACAAAAGAAAAACAGGAGAGGAAGCAAATAACCCAAATAAGAAATGCGATGGGTGATATTACAACAGACCCAACTGAAATTAAAAGAATCATATCAGATTACTATGAAAAACTGTACTCTAACAAATTCGAAAACCTAGAAGAAATGGATGAATTCCTAGAAACACACTACCTACCTAAACTAACACAAGCAAGGTAGAACAACTAACTAGACCCAGAACAAAAGAAGAGATTGAAAACATAATCAAAAAACTCATAACAACAACAAAAAAAAAAAACCCTGGTCTGGACGGCTTCATTGCAGAGCTCTGCCAAACTTTCAGAGAAGAGTTAACACCACTACTACTAAAGGTATTTCAGAGCATAGAAAAGGACGGAATACTACCTAACTCATTCTATGAAGCCAGCAGATCCCTGATACCAAAACCAGGTAAAGACACAACAAAAAAAAGAATATTACAGACCTATATCCCTCATGAACTAAGATGCAAAAATCCTCAACAAAATCCTAGCCAACAGAATTTAACAACGTATCAAAAAAATAATTCACCATGACCAAGTGGGATTCATAACAGGTACGCAGGGATGGTTCAACATTAGAAAAACAGTTAATGTAATTCATCATATAAATAAAACAAAAGACAAGAATAACATGATTTTATCAATTGATGCAGAAAAGGCATTTGACAAAGTTCAACACCCATTCATGACAAAAGCTCTCAGCAAAATAGGAATAGAAGGAAAATTCCTCAACATAATAAAGGGCATTTATACAAAGCCAAAAGTCAACATCATCCTAAATGGAGAGAGCCTGAAAGCATCCCCCTTGAGAATGGGAACCATACAAGGATGCCCTTTATCACCATTCTTATTCAACATTGTGCTGGAAGTCCTAGTCAGACCAATTAGGCTAAATAAAGAAATAAAGGGCATCCAGATTGGGAAGAAAGAAGTGAAAGCATCTCTATTTGCAGATGACAAGATCTTATACACAGAAAACCCTAAGGAATCCTCAAGAAAACAACTGAAACTAATAGAAGAGTTAGCAGACTATCAGGATATAAGATACACGTACAAAAATCAATTGGATTCCTCTACACCAACAAAAAGATCATCGAAGAGAAAACCACCAAATCAATACCATTTACAGTAGCCCCCAAGAAGATAAAATACTTAGGAATAAATCTTGCCAAAGTTTTAAAAGACTTATAAAAAGAAAACGACAAAACACTTCTGCAAGAAACCAAAAGAGGCCTACATAAGTGGAAAAACACACCTTGCTCATGGATAGGAAGACTTACCATTATATAAATGTCTATTCTACCAAAATCGATCTGTAGATTTAATGAAATTCTGATCGAAATTCCAACAGCTTTTTTTAATGAGATGGAGAAAGAAATCACCAACTTCATATGGAAGGTAAAGAGGCCCCGGATAAGTAAAGCATTACTGAAAAAGAAGAACGAAGTATGAGGCCTCGCTCTACCTTATTTTAGAACCTATTATACCACCATAGTAGTCAAAACAGCCTGGTACTGGTGCAACAACAGACATATAGACCAATGGAACAGAATTAAGAATCCAGACATAAATCCATCCACATATGAGCAGTTGATATTTGACAAAGGCCCCAAAGCAGTTAAACGGGGAAAAGACAGTCTTTTAACAAATGGTGCTGGCATAACTGGATATCCATCTCCAAAAAAATGAAACAAGACCCATACCTCACACCATGCACAAAAACAAACTCGAAATGGATCAGAGACCTAAATATAAAATCTAAAACGATAAAGATCATGGAAGAAAAAATAAGGACAATGTTAGGAGCACTAAAACTTGGCATAAACAGTGCACAAAACATTACTAACAATGCAGAAGAAAAAGTAGATAACTGGGAGCTCCTAAAAATCAAACACCTATGCTCATCCAAAGACTTCACCAAAAGAGTAAAAAGACTGCCTACAGACTGGGAAAAAGTTTTTAGCTATGACATTTCCGATCAGTGCCTGATCTCTAAAATCTACATGATACTGCAAAAATTCAACTGCAAAAAGACAAATAACCCCGTTAAAAAATGGGAAAAAGATATGAACAGACACTTCACTGAAGAAGACATTCAGGTAGCTAACAGATACATGAGGAAATGCTCAGGATCATTAGCCATTAGAGAAATGCAGATCAAAACTGCAATGAGATTCCATCTCACTCCAACAAGCCTGGCATTAATCAAAAAAACACAAAATAATAAATGTTGGAGAGGTTGTGGAGAGACTGGAACACTTATACACTGCTGGTGGGAATGTAAAATGGTACAACCACTTTGGAAATCGATTTGACGCTTCCTTAAAAAGCTAGAAATAGAATTACCACACGATCCCAGAAATTGCACTCCTTGGGATATATCCTAGAGAATTAAGAGCCTTCACATGAACAGATATATGCATACCCATGTTCATTGCAGCACTGTTTACAACAGCAAAAAGATGGAGGCAACCAAGATGCCCATCAACGGATGAATGGATAAATAAATTATGGTATATTCACACAATGGAATACTACCCATCGATAAAGAACAATTGATTTAAAAAATCCGTGAAACATTTCATAACATGGAGGAATCTGGAAGACATTATGCTGAGTGAAATTAGTCAGTTGTCAAAGGACAAATATTGTATAAGACCACTATTATAAGAACTGAGAAGAAAATATTCTTTGATGGTTACACGAGAGTGGAGGGAGGGAGAGAGAGAGGGGGTTTTCACGAATTAGATAGTAGATAAGAATTATTTTAGGTGAGGGGAAAGAGAACACAATACAGGCTAGGTCAGCACAATTGGACTAAACTAAAAGCAAAGATGTTTCCTGAATAAACTGAATGCTTCGAAGGCCAGCCTAGCAGGGGTGGGGGTTGGGGACCATGGTGTCAGGGAACATCTAAGTCAATTGGCTTAATAAAATCTATTAAGAAAACATTCTACATCCCACTCTGGACTGTGGCGTCTCGGGTCTCAAACGCTAGCAAGCAGCTATCTAAGATGCATCAATGGGTCTCAACCCACCTGGAGCAAAGGAGAATGAAGAACACCAAGGACACAAGGTAATTTTGAGCCCAAGAGACAGAAAGGGCCACATAAACCAGAGACTACATCAACCTGAGACCAGAAGAACTAGATGGTGCCTGGCTACAACCGATACCTACCATGACAGGGAACGCAACAGAGAACCCCTGAAGGAGCAGGAGAGCAGTGGGATGCAGACCCCAAATTCTCATAAAAAGGCCAGACTTATTGATCTGACTGAGACTAGAAGGACCCCGGAGGTGATGGTCCTCAGACCTTCTGTTAGCCCAGAACAGGAACCATTCCCCAAGCCAACTCTTCAGACAGGGATTGGAGTGGACAATGGGATAGAAAATGATACTGGTGAAGAGTTAGCTTCTTGGATCAAATAGACACATGAGACTATTTTGGCATCTCTTGTCTGGAGGGGAGATTAGAGGGCAGAGGGGGTTAAAAGCTGGCCAAATGGACATGAAAATAGAGAGTGGAGGGAAAGAGTGTGCTGTCTCATTACGGGGAGAGCAATTAGGAGTACATAGCAAGGTGTTTGGAAACCCTGGTGGCATAGTGGTTAAGTGCTACGGCTGTTAACCAAAACGTTGGCAGTTCAAATCCACCAGGTGCTCCTTGGAAACTCTACGGGGCAGTTCTACTCTGTCCTATACGGTTGTCATGAGTCAGAATCAACTCGACAGCAGTGGGTTTTTTGGTTTAGCAAGGTGTATATACATTTTTTTATGAGAGACTGACTCGATTCGTAAACTTCCACTTAAATCACAATAAAAATAAAATAAATAAATAAATTCATTCATTCAGAAATCTGAGTACTAGGCCTGATTCTGCCGCACATTTTCTGAGGGCCTGCTCCGATGTGACACTCAGGTGTGCCACTTAGGTTCAGCAACCACACAGAAGTTACAAGCCACTAAATCACAACTTGCAGCCCAGGTGGGCAGCTGACAGTCTAATCGGCAAGCTCCCTGTTCCAGAGTGACAACTGTATGGGCTTCTGTTGTCTCAATCTACACCTCACACTTTGCCAGTGAGCATAGTGAATTTCAGAAATGAGTTTTTGCTGGATGCGATGATTAAGGTTGTGTGTCCACTTGGCTGGGCCATGATTGTCAGTGGTTTGGCAGTTATGATGTAGATTGGCAGTAGTATGATGATGTGATCGCTTCCATGAAGACATTTGATATAATGCGATCACCTCCGTGATGGGATCTGCTGTGAAAAGCCAATCAGTTGAAAGGGAGTTTCCTTGGGAGTGTGACCTGCATCCAGTGTAGGGACACTTTGTGGCAAGGCTCTCTGGCTTTTGCCCACTCTGGATCCTGCAGCTGGCGCCTGTTCACCTCACCTCCAGTTCTTGGGGCTTGAGCTAGCAGCTTACCTGCTGTTTTGCCCGCCAATCTTGGGATTCATTGGTCTTCGCAACCTGTGAGAAAGAGTCCTGCTGTCTGACCTGAAGATCTTGGGTTTGCCAGCCCCCGAGGCTATGTGAATTGGGAGAAGCCTCCGGCATGACCCACGGACTTGGGACTTTCTAGGCTCTGCAACCGCATGAGCAATTTCCTTGATATAAATCTCTCTCTATATATATACATATTTATGGAGCCCTGGTGGTGCAGCAGTTAAGAGCTCAACTGCTAACCAAAATGTCATCAGCTGTATTCACCAGCTGCTCCTTGGAAATCCTATGGGGCAGTTCTACTCCGTCCTATAGGGTTGCTATAGTCAGAACCCACTTGATGGCAATGAGTTTTTTTTTTTTTTTATATTGATACACTTTACTGGTTTTGCTTCACTAGAGAACCCACCTAAGACATTAGTGAAAATAGTTACCTGCTAACCAGCATGAAAACACAAGAAATAAGCTTTCATTGGTAAGAGTAAAGGTCTGGAAGCTTTGCACAAACCTGTCCACCATAGGTGGCCCCACTGGTATTTGAAATACTGGTAGCGTATCTCCCAGCATCATAGCAACACACAAGCTACCACAGTAAGACAGACCGGCAGGTAGATGGTGGAGCTTTCTCACAGGTAGAAAAAAAGGGAGCTTTACCTCTCAGAATAGCAACTGCTAAGTGGTGATGGAACAGGTGGGCCTTCTTGCTTTATAGATGTCAGCATCTTGGGAGCTTTACAGGAGCCACTACACGAGGTGCTCCCGGGATGGGGACCATGCCTAGGGTGCCTCCTGTGGGCGGCCTCACTTCCTCCCAGCCAGCCATCCAGGCGAGCCTCATCCGAGCTATGGTGCCTCCATGCGTGGGTCCAGAATGCCCCAGTGCCAGGGCAGCCATCTCCACAACAGGTCAGGCCACCTGAGTAGTTCTGCATTTGCAAGACCAGGCCCTATGCACCACCCTGCAGTTGTCCCTCTCCTCTTTCCTCATCAGCCACCTAGAGTTGGGGCACACTGTCTCTCTCACTTGGTGTACCAAAGCCCCACCTATTCTCCCTTTAGCTTAATTCTCCTTGATGGGTCACAAACCCCAAAAGCCCTTACACTCCTAGGATGACAGAGGCCAGAGCTTGGGACTCAGATGCCTGGCTGACCCTGACAGCAATTCTTTAACAGCAAAGACTAAGGCAGCAATTAATGTCTCAGAAAACCACCTTATTCCACATGAATCCTCATTTAACCCTTACAGCAAAGCCCCCAGAAGGGGCTATTGCCACCACCGATGCCACATTTCACAGACAGGAAACAGACTCAGAAGTAGTAACTAATCATCACATGGTTAGTGAGTAGGGGAGCTTTGGGCTCGGTTCCGGGTGTTCAGAGCTCAAAGCCCATGCCTCTAGCCCCATACGACGCTGTTGCTGTTGTCGTTAGCTGCCATCTAGTCAGCCCCCGACTCATGGCACCCCACGTACAACAGAACAAAACACTGCCCAGTCCTGCGCTATCCCCACGACCAGTTGCAGATTAAACTGTTGTGATCCACGGGCTTTTCACTGGCTGAATTTCAGAAGTAGACTGCCAGGTCTTTCTTTCTAGTCTGTCTTAGTCTAAAAGCTCTGCTGAAACCTGTTCAACATCACAGCAACAGGCAAGCCTCCGCTGACAGATGGGTGGTGGCTGCTCACGAGGTGCGTTGGCTGGGAATTAAATCCAAATCTCCCACATGGAAGGCAACAATTCTACCGCTGAACCCTCACTGCCCTCCCTTGTACCATACCCACGCATTGCCATTGAGTTGATTCCTACTCATAGCGACCCTATAGGACAGAGTAGAACTGCTCCATAGATTTTCCAAGGAGGGTCTGGTGGATTTGAACTGCCGAACTTTTGGTTAGCAGCTTTAGCACTTAACCACTACGCCACCAGTGTTTCCTGCCCCCCGCCATACAGTAGCATCTCTTAAAGTAAGGTCTACTACTTTAGGCCTCAGTTCCGCCACCTGCAAGGACTCAGGTCCTCCGGGCAGGCAGACTGAACTCTCCTGAGCCCATGCCTGCTGGGTCATTGCTGCTCCCTCCAGCTGCTCAGCTCTTGTCTACAGGCAAGGGCTGCCCTACAGGTGTTTGACACATTTATGCTTAGGGCGTATGAATGAGGAAGAGACTCTGATCTGCGGGGCATCTTATTTTGGGGTTCCGTCAGTCATAAATGAGCCAACACGCTCCCCAGCTCCCTGTCTCAAAGGTGGCAACCCGAGTAACTCTACCTCTGGAATATCAAAGCCAGTAAGTGACCCCAGGAAACAGCTGGCCAGCAGGTCACTAAAGCTGCTCCTCAGACTCATTCCCCTGTCGGGCTGACCTCTGAGTGCATCCTTCACAGCCGTATGTCATTTTTAGTAGCCTCTGCCTCCCCAGCCATGCTGGAACTTCAAGGAAGGAGGCTTTGTGCCTCACCTGATCTGTGCTCTGCGCAGAGGTCCCGGGCCCTCATGCTGATGCCATTTCATCTAATCTCTCAGCCTGTTCTCCTGTCCCTCCTGAAGAGCATTTAATCCCAGGCCTATAACCACCAACAGCAACTCTTTCTTTCCTCCGCTGACTGCTCTGCCATGTAGTATCTCGCCATGCACATTTGTTTGGCCCTAGGGGCATAAGGCATAAAAGGCATTTAGTGGGTGGTCTGAGTCAATTTCTATCCTGCATGGGCACAGTGAAGTAACCCCACTTGTCAGTTTCTGCAGCCCGGCAGCGGCATGGATCCCCCTGGAGCAGACATCTGGAGCCAAGGATTAACAAGTGGATTCCGGAGCCTCAGCCTCCCACCCTGCTGCCGCCCAGTGCTCCATCACCCCCGCTCCAGGCCAGTGCTCTGTCACTGTCACCATCACCAAGGACACACAGTCTTTCCACACATCCCCAGGCACACAGACCCTCCTCACCCCATGCAGCTCCTTTCTTCGTTTCTGGCTGTGTGAACTCTGATAGCTCAGGCTGTAGGTGTCAGCCTCACCGGTACATTCCTTTCCGCACTGAGCTGCCTAAAGCTTTTTGCTATTCTAGAACCTTCCACAGAGCTCCCTCAGTCCCCATGCCCCCAGAATCCCACGCTGAAAGTGCAAGAAAACCTCTTGGCAAAGTGGCATGCCTTCCACACCCTTTTGTCTAATTTATTGGACTTTTAAACACACTTATTTACTGTGGCACCTACGCCAAACATCTGGAGAGAAATTGGGGTGGGGTGGGGGGAGAGGATTTAAATGTTTATTCTGTGCTGTAACTTTGAAAACCAGATCAGGGAAATTTTACATCTTTAGCCAGTTGCTGGGTGGTGTGTAGACCTAATCCAGCACATAATCTGAAACAAATTGTCCCTTCTTTTCCTCTCTGGCCACGCATCTCATTCACTGAACGGCTCATACACACTCTCCTTTTCTCAATGGCTCTTCTCAGAGCTGCTCTGAGCCTAATAACCACCCCGCCCCTGTCCCAGAGCTGTGACCTGACAGAGAATGAAGGCAGATCAGAGCTAGAAGGAATGGCGGAGGTTGGCGGGGCTTCTCCGAGCCTGGGAGTTTATCTTCTATGTCTCTCTTCTGCTTTATAACCCACCCAATTGCTCCCTTTGCCCTTCCCAGATCTCATCACCAGCACAGGCCCCCATCACAGGAGCACCTCGCATCCTGGCTGCGGTAAAGCTTCCAAAGTGATGACATCTGTAAAGCAAGAAGGCCCACCTGTTGCATCACCACTTAGCAGTCACTATTCTGGGAGGGAAGGCTCCCTTTTGTCCTGCCTATGAGAAAGCCCTACCATCCATCTGCCTCTTTGTCTTACTGTCGTGGCTTGTATGTTGCTATGATGCTGGAAGATATGCTCGCAGTATTTCAAAATACCAGCAGGGGCGCCTGTACTGGACAGGCTTCCGCAGAGCTTACAGACTAAGGCAGGCTAGGAAGACAGGCCTGGTGATCTCCTTCCAAAAATTAGCCTGCTGATGCAACAGAATACTGTCTGATTTAGTGCTGGAAGATGAGTCCCCTAGTCTGGAAGGCACTCAGAATACACAGTGGTTTCAACAATTGACCGGAGCACACCAGTGATCATGAAAATGGCACAGGACCAGACAATGTTTTGTTCTGTTGTACCTGGGTTTGCGATGAGTCAGAGTAGGCTCGATGGCAACAAACAACAAGGGAAAGCCAAAAAAAATCTACAGAAAACTGGAAGACTAGATGAGTTTAAAGATAGAATTTTAATATTTTAAGGACTCAGCTGCTTAAATTAAATACTAAGAAAGCCTAGTTCCCAAGGAGCGAGGCCAACCTTCTCCCTTCCACACATTTTTAAGTGCTAATGTCAGGTGCTAAAGGAGGTTCCCTGTTCTCAAGGAGCTTGGAGTCTAGTGGGGTTGGCCACCCTTTAACAAATAATCACAATCAACTGTGAAAAGCCAAGGGAAGGAGAGTGCAGGGACCCGGGGAGAAGATGATTCAGACTTGTTTAAGGTAATAGCAATGGCTTGTCAGTAGCATCGTTCCTGGTCTACAAACAGAATCAGGCAAGTGCCAGCGTCATCTCTAAGGGAGTGTGGGGGATGGACCACACTGGGTGACACCGTCAGAGGGAATGACACCAAAATGACTGTCAATAAAATTTTCGTGCAGCGTTTCAGCAGCAATTTGTAATTTTTTATAAAAATATCCGTGTAGTTAGTTATAACAACAAAAACAGCTCACATGTTATCAATATACCTACAAGACTAAAAGTCTATGCTAACTTACTTTCTGAACCTTCTAATGCTCTCTGGTCAGAACTGTCACTATTACCCAATTACAGTGACGCGTCAGATCATGTGGCTTCGTCTGTACCTTTCTGAGAACCAAGTAGTAATTAAAGGAAAAGGAGTGATATACAAGAATTACGATTTAAGAGTAACATTGGTACAAAAACATTATTAAGGATTCTATATGGGGGGTGGTGACACCATGAGTTACCATACTAGGTGACACCAACCTAGTGATGCCACTGCCCAGTGCTAGTGACACTTAATTTTCAAGACCTTAAACCTCTCCCTTGACCCAAAATGTTGGGCCTCTCACTGCTCACTAGCAGGCACAAAACCCCTCCCTAGCTGGGCTCTGGAGTCCCAGAGTGGTGCAAACAGTTATCATGTTTGGCTGCTAACTGAAAGGTTGGAGGTTCAGGTCCACCCAGGGATGCCTCAGAAGAAAGGCCTGGTGATCTGCTTTCAAAAAATCAGCCACTGAAAACCCTATGAAGCACAGTTCTACTCTGACACACATGGGGTGACCATGAATCAGAATCAACTCAATGGCGACTGGTTTAACTAGGCTCTCCCCTTCCTGTAACTATTCCAGGAACTTGCCTTTGTATCTTTGTTCAAGCCCCCCTTCTGCCTGGGATGCCTGCTCTCTCTGTCAGTCTGTATCTCTGCCTGTCCGAATGCTGCCTGCACTTCAAACACGGCTGGCTTCCTGGGCACACGACCTGGTCAGTTGCATAGGGCCCCACACTCAGAAGGGTCCTGTGCTGGGTTTAATGCTCTGCTATTCTGCTTTGTTAAGACAGTGTGAATGAATTAAGGCTTCCAGCTCCTCTCCTGTCAGGGCTGATAAGCCAGGTCTGAATCTTCCCTGGGAAAGGTATAATATGTAATAGAACCAGAGAGACAGCGATAACATTCCATGTCGTTAGTCACTCTGACACTCATGCACTGCCCACTAGGAATCCTGACAGCAGTAGACAGGTGGTGCCCACCCTGGCAGGGTATATGTGGATGGGAACACTACTGGATGGAAATGGAGGTTTCATCCAGAGAAGGCTGGCGGTGCACTATGGCTGACTCAGGTGAGACCTCTATTCAGCCAGTGATGGGCCATAGATGGCCACTACCAGCACTCTTCCTCCTGCCTGATAAGCACTGTAGGTGGAATGCTTTGGCCCTTAGTCTCCTAGAGGGATGGGATTGAAAGGAACTGGGTCAAAACCCTCACCGTGCATCTGGGCACACTGAGGTGACAATATCCCAGGCCGCATAGCCACAAGACACTTGACCTGCACAGCTCTGCTCACTTCCAGACCACTGGATCCCTATGTCCATCAACCCTCATTTAGTTACTGAGGATCAGGGCTCTGGGGTCTGCCTGTAACCTTTCCAGGCTAGGTGATGGGGACAAGTGTGGGGAGAGAGGAAAACCTCATGACATTTGTCTGATTTCCTGAGGTCCCGTGGAGGGGTCTCTCCCTGAAGACTTTCTGAGAAGGTGGCCAGAGGAGGAAGGGGAGGGAGCCAGGCACAACTCAGGGGGACTGGGTCAGCTCTCCTTCCTGGGCAGCTTAGGACTTCAAGCACTCAAGAAGAGAGAGTCCTGAAGGTTGTGCCTTTGGGAAAAAGCCTGATGAAGAGGCAGCTCCTAGGTTGGGTCTAGAAAGGCGGGCAGAGGGCAAGCCAAGGAAACGGCTGTGATGGCTAAGATTGTGTGTCAACTTGGCCAGGCCATGTTCCTCAGTGGTTTGGTAGTTATGTAATGATGTAGTTTGGCAGTTATGTGATGATGTAGTCATCCTCTATGATATGATCTGATGTGATCAGCCAATCAGTTGTAAGGGGAGTTTGCTTGGGGTGTGGCCTGCATCCAATATGTATGGATACTCTGGCAAATCTTGCTTGCTTGCTCTGGATCCTGCATCCCGCTGGTCATCATCTGACCTCCACGTCTTGGGATTTGAGCCAGCAACCTGCCATCTTACCTTCAGATCTTGGATTTATTAGCCTGCCATCTGACCTGCTGATCTTGGGTTTGTCAGCCCCTGCAACTATATGAGTCAGGAGAAGACTTCAGCCTGATGCCTGACCCATAGACTTGAGACTTAACAACCTCTACAACCACATGAGCCATTTCCTTGTGATAAATCTCTCTCTCTCTCTATGTGTGTGTGTATATGTATATATTTCATTGGTTTCGCTTCTCTAGAGAACCAAGCCTAAGGCATTTGGTGCCAAGAGTGGTTCTGAGAAAAAAAATCATAAGGACGAGTTTTCTAAATTGGTTCTCAAGTCTGACTAGTCTTAAAGGCTCTGATGATTCCATCTCCAGTAGTAAAGAGGGAACAGTTAATTCATGGTGTGAGGTGGCAATATTAATATGCAAAGTATCACCACCAATAGATCAAGTACTGGTGAGAAGCAAGGCTCTGGGTGATCCCATGTTTGATACTTTTCTACAAATCAGTCAGAATAAGAAGTATAGGGAAGCTGGTTGGTTGGTCCTACTTTTGCTAGACAAAGTGGTGAGAGAAAGATATGAGTTCAGGGCTTCAGAGTCACAGCTGAAGCACCACATAAAATACCTGAAAGTTGCCACTTGAGCTGTGAAAGTAAGCCTTATTTCTTGTAGTAACAGAGTTGATATTGCTGAAAAACAAACCCATAGCCTTATCTTAAGAGTGGCTGAATTACGATGCCAATTGAATTCCCAACCTTGAACGGTGTCTGAATTTAAAGTGAGGGCATTGATTGGGAAGAAATGGGATCCTGAAACTTGGAATGGGGACATATGGACAGATAATCAGGAAGCTGGGGACACTGAGCCTCTAATTTCTGTTGAATCACTCCTGCCAACAGAACCAGCCATCTTACTGCCATCCGAAGAGATCACTCCATCTTTGTCTGCTAAGCCACCCTCACCATTTAAGCCACTAACCCTTCCACCCCAGCTGATGAGATTCACCCAGCTGTGCCTAAAGAGTCTTTGTCTCAGATATAGCCTGAGGCGGCACCTGGGGCTTCGCCTCGGGTAGATGCCATATAAGACATTGCTGAATGTTCCCAGGACCCACCCCCACCATCCATTCTTGCATCAAGACCTATAACTAGATTTAAGCCCCAGAGAGCCAGCAAATGTGAACTACAAAATGTGACCCAGGCGGAGGTATGCCACACTCCAAAAGAATTGCTTGACTTTTCTAATATGTACAAACAGAACCCTGGGGAATATGTGTAGGAATGGCTATTATGGGTGTGGGATAATGGTGCATGGAACATAAAGTTGGGTCTGCCTAAGTTTGTTGACATCAAAGTAGTAATCAGAATAGTCTGACTCATACGGACTTAAGGCTATTTAGTCATGGTGTCCCTAGGAGTGAAAGAGATGAGAAATCTCCTAAATATTTACTTGATCAGTACAACTAGATGAATTCTAGGCCAAGTGAATGACAGCATAACTCAAATTGTCAAAATGGAGAGTCAGAGCCCCTCAATCAATCCCCAGACTTGAGCGAATTTAAAGACTCATTGAAAGGGAGGCCAGGCCCTCTTGACGAAGGACCCCACTACACTGACAACAATTTATACTGTTAATTTTTCTCCCAGCTTTCCCCAAAGGTATCTATGACCTTTTGTGAGAGTGGATGTTCAGTGGGGAAAAGGAAATAGCCAGACTTTTCAGGAATTACTGAATACTGGCTATGAACTGACACTAATTCCAGGAGAATGTTACTCTGGCCACCAGTCAGAATGGGGCAGTATGGAAGTTGGGTTGTTAATGGAGTCTTAGCTCAGGTTCATTTCACAGTGAGTTCAGTGAGTCCCTGAACCCATCCTGTAGTGATTTCATTTCCTCAGTTCCAGAATGTATAATTGGAATAGATATACTCAGCAAGTGGTAGAAACCCCCATTGGATTAAGTGGAGTAAGGGCTACTATGGTAGGAAAAGCCAAGTGGAAGCCATTAGTACTGCCCCTACCTAGGGAAATTGTAAACTGAAAGCAATATCGTATTCCTAGGGAAACTGCAGAGGTTACTGCCACCATCAAGGGCTTACAAGACACAGGGTCGGTGATTCCCATTCTACTGCCCTATTTGACTTGTGCAAAACACAGATGGGTTTTGGAGAATGACAGTGGATTATTGTAAACTTAACCAGTGAGTCACTGCAATTGTAGCTGTTGTTTCAGATGTGGTTTCATTGCTTGATCAAATTAATATATCTTCTGGTACCTGGTGTGCAGAAATCCATCTGGCCAATGCCTTATTTTCAGTTCTGGCTTCAGGGAACACCAGAAGCTGCTTGCCTTCAGCTGGCAAGGCCAGCAATACACCTTAACTGTCATATCTTAGGGGTATATCCACTTTCCAGCGCTATGTCATAATTTAGTCTGCAGGGACCTTGGTTGCCTTTCCTTTCCATAAAATGTCACACTGGCCCATTACACTGATGACATAATGCTGATTGGATGTAGTAAGGAAGAAGTGTCAATGACTCTGGGTTTGTTGTTAAAATAGTTGTGTGCTAGAGAGTGGGAAATTAATTCCACAAAAATTCAGGTGCCTTCCGCCTCAGTAAAATTTCTAGCAGTTCAGTGGTGTGGGGCATTATGAGACAGTCCTTCTGAAGTGAAGGATAAGTTGTTACATCCAGCCCCTCCTACAACAGAAAGATGGCACAAGGCCTGGTGGGCCTTTTTGGATTTGGGAAGCAACTTATTCCTTACTGAGTGTGTTACTCCAGCCTATTTACCAAATGACTCAAAAAACTGCTAGTTCTGAGTGAGGCCCAGATCAAGAGGAAGCTCTGCAACAGTTTCAGTTTGCCATGCAAGCTGCTGTGCCACTTGGGCCATAGGATCCAGCTGATCCAATGGTGCTTGAAGTGTCAGTGGAAGATAGACATGCTGTTTGGAGTCCTTGGCAGGCCTGTAATCACAGCACAAATCCTTAGGGTTTCGGAGCAAAGCCATGCCATCCTCTGAAGATAACTACTCTCCTTTTGAGAAACAGGTTTTGGCTTGTTACTGAGCCTTAATAGAGACTGAACTCTTAACCATGGGCTGCCAAGTCACCATGCAGCCTGAGCTGCTCATCATGACCTGGGTGTTGTCTGACCCACAGAGTCATAAAGTCAGACAGCAGCACTCTGTCATTGAGTGAAAGTGGTATATATGAGATCTGGCCCGAGCAGGACCTAAAGGCACAAGTAAGTTGCATGAGGAAGTGGCCCAAATCCCCATGGTCTCCATTCCTGTCACATTGCCTTCCCTCCCCCAGTCTGCACCTATGGCCTCATGGGGAGTTACTTATGATCAATTGACTGAGGAAGAGAAAACTCGTGCCTGGTTTACAGATGGTTCTGCAAGATATGCAGGTACCATTCAAAAATGGACAGCGACAGCACTACAGCCCCTTTCTGGGACCTTCGTGAAGGGCAGTGGTGAAAGACATACTCTCAATGGGCAGAACTTTGAGCAGTGCACTTGGTTGTTCACTTTGCTTGAAAGGAGAAATGGCCAGATGTACAATTGTATACTGATTCATGATGATATGATCTGTATGTAGAAAATCCCAAAGAATCCAACCAAAAGCTTCTAGGTTAATAAAGGAGTTTAACAAGATAGAAGGTCGGCATACAAGAATTAATTGTATTTCTATACACTAGCAACGAGTAATTTAAAAGAGTTAAAAAAAACAAACAAAACTCCATTTACAGTAGCATCTAAGAGAATAAAATATTTAGGAGTAAATTTACCCAGGGATGTGAAAGACTGATACAACGAAACGTATAAAACACTCCCGAAGACCTAAATAGGTGGAAAGATGGCCTGTGTTCATGGATTGGAAGACTTAAGAGAGACAAGATGTCAATACTACCCAGAACAATCTGTAGATTCAATGAAATCCCCATCAAAATTCCAGCAACATTCTTTACAAAAATGGAACAACTAACCCTCAACTTAAATGGTTTGGCTGGATGGTCAGGGACTTGGAAGGAACTTGACTGAAAAATTGGAGACAAAGAGGCGTGGAGAAGAGATATGTGGCTAGACCTCTCTGAATGGGCCAAAGAAGTGAAGATATTTGTGTCTCATGTGAATGCTCACAAAAGGGTGACCTGGGCAGAGGAGGATTTTAACAATTAAGTGGATAGGATGATGTGTTCCGTAGAAACCAGTCATTCTCTTTTCCCAGCCACTCCCATCATTGTCCAATGGGCTCATGAAAAAAGTGGCCACGGTGGCAGTGATGGAGGCTACGCATGGGCTCAGCAATATGGACTTCTACTAACAAAGGCCGGCTTGCTACACCTGCTGCTGAGTGCCCAATCTGCCTGCACCAGAGACCAACACTGAGTCCTGAGGCACCATTCTTCAAGGCCTGATGGCAGGTCAATTACATTGGACCACTCACTTCTAGTATGGAAAGGGCAATGTTTCATTCTTACTGGGAAAGACACTGTGAATATAGATTTGTCTTCACTGCATGTAATGCCTCTGTCAAAACCATCATCTGTGGACTCACTATGCCTTATCCTCCACCATGGCATCCCACACTGGATCACCTGGGATCAAGGGACTCACTTCACAACAAACGAAGTATGGCAATATGCCCATGCTTATGGAATTCGCTAGTCTTACCATGTTCCCCACCATCCTGAAGAAGCTGTCTTGACAGAATGATAGGATGGCCTTCTAAAAACACAATTAAGGTGCCAGCTAGGTGGTAATACTTGGCAGGATTGTGCCAATGTTCTCCAGGAGGCTGTATATGATCTAAACCAGCGTCCAAAATATGGTGCCATTCCTCCCATAGGCAGGATTCATGGTTCCAGGAATCAAGGGGTAGAGATAGGAGCAGCACCACTCACTATTACCTCTAGTGACCCACTCACATAATGTTTGCTTTCCATTCCTACAAGCCTGTGCTCTGCAGATCAAGAGATGTTAGTTCCAAAGGGAGGAATGCTCCCACCTGGATTCACAATACAGATTCCAGTGAACTGGAAGTTAAGATTGCTACTTGCCTACTCTGGGCTCCTCATGCCTCTGGATCAATAGGCAAAGAAGGGAGTTACCATATTGACTGATGTGATTGACCCAGGGAAAATTGGATTAATATTGCATGATGAAAGTAAAAAAGAATGTGTTTGGAATACAGCAGATCCTTTAGGGCATCTCTTAGTACTACTATGCCTTGTGATTAAAATCAAAGGAAAACTACATCAACCCAACTCTGACATGACTACAAATGGCCCAGACCCTTCGGGAATGAAAGTTTGGGTCAATCTAGCAGGCAAAGAACCACAAGCAGCTGAGGAGCTTGCTAAGGGCAAAGGGAATACGGTAAAAGAAGGCAGTTCTAAATACCAGTTACGAACATGTGACCAGCTGCAGAAATGAGGACTGTAATTGTTATGAGTATTTTTCTTCCTTGTATGTGTGCATCAAATATTTTCTTCACTTATAAAATATAAGTTATAAACAGGGCTAATGTGTTGTACACATGTTAATTGTATCACATTAGGTGCGAGTATGACTTTATAATAGTCTTTATTCAGAGGTTGTGTACGGCTTATGGAGATGTGTACAGGTGCCAAGTTTACAAGAAGTGAGTTGTGATGGTTAAGTTTGTGTGTCAGCTTGGCTGGGCTATGATTCTCAGTGGTTTGGCAGTTATATAATTATGTAGTTTGGCATTTATGCAATGATGTAGTTTAGGAGTTATGTAATGATGTAATTTGGCAGTTACATGATGATGTAGTCGTCTTCCATGATGTGATATGATGTGATCAGCCAATCTGTAGTAATGGGAGTTTCCTTGTGGGGTGTGGCCTGCATCCAATATATATGGATGTTCTGGCAATGTTGTTTGTTTGCTCTGGATCCTGCATCCAGCTCATCATCATCTGACCTCCGCTTCTTGGGACTTGAGCCAGCAGCCTGCCGTCTTACCTCCAGATCTTGAATTTATCAACCTCCACAGCCTGTGAGCCAGTGCCCAGCCATCTGACCTGACAATCTTCGGTTCATCAGCCCCTGCTAAGTGGGTTAAGAGAAGCCTCCAGCCTGACTCCTGACCTATGGGCTTGGGACTTGCCAGCCTCTACAACTGCATAAGCCCTTTCCTTGAGATAAATCTCTCTCTCTCTCTATATATATATATACAATACTGGTTTTGATTCTGTAGAGAACCCTGCCTAAGACAATGGCAGAAGCAAAGGGGTGGAGGTGGAAAGGCACACAATGGCCTGGGGGATGGTAGGTTCAGCCCCATATTTGTTGGGGGCTCAAGGTCAGCATGGCAGGTTGGAAGAACCTCTGGCGAGGCTGATGAAGGGGTGTCTCACCATCTGGGAGCTCATGGAGCCGAGAGCCCTGTAAGGAGGGTCGAGATTCTGGTGAAAGGCAGGCAGGTAGGCTGGCAGGGGAGGGATGTGGCTTGGAGGACAATGGACAATGGCCTCAGAGGTCCTTTCCTGTGGAAAATATTTCCTCAGTTCTTTTGACTAATCCCGTGGTCATATTCTTTAACCTCTTGGATCTTCCATTTCCTCCTCTGTAAAATGGGTATTTAACCTCATAGGGCTATTTTGGGTACTTACTGTGATCATGAGCCTGGAGCAGATAAGCAGCCTTTGAATGTGAGCTCCCTGCCTGTCCACACCTCCCTACACACGACTTTGTGTTTTCAAGCTCTTTGCACTGGCCGTCCTGGAATGAATAGGGCAGTGTGGATCAATCAAGCCCACACATCTATCCCTGGGCACTCACTCTCCCCAGAGGACATTCCTTACTGGACCAGTAATGCTGCCAGCTCCAGGGAACAGGATTGCACCATAAGGCAGGCTCCCCCACCTGGGAGGCTTAAAGGGCGAGCTAGCAGACTCCCTGTCCTAGCAGGGATGTCCTCTAGGGGCTGGTCCATGGCACTGATGATGGGCCTGGCCATAACAGGACACAGGTATGACAGCAATAACAACAGTTGCCACACAAACAAACAAGCGGCAGCACTGCATCAGGAGATGATGTAGATGAGGGGTCAGAGCCAGGCTCTGAAGGGGTACTGCTTTTTCTCAATTCCCAGGCTGACTCCTCTCTGCTACGGGGCCTCAGGCAGGTTGCTTTCTTCCCTACACACTTCAGTGTCCCCCACTATAAACTGTGGATGGGATACTACCTGTCTCCAGGTGTGTGGTGAGGATGAGATGACAAGAGGGCCCCGGGCACACCCTGCACACTTAGTCAATAAAAAAACAAAACAACAAACCAGTTGCTGTGGAGTCGATTTTGACTTGTGGTGACCCCATGAGCATCAGTATAGAACTGTCCCCAATAAAGTTTACAATGGCTGATTTTTCGGAAGTAGATAGCTAAGCCTTTCTTGTGAGGTGCCTTGGGTGGACTTGAACCTCCAACCTTTCCATTAGGAGCTGTACGAATTAGCCATTTGCACCACCCAGGGACTTGATAGCACCGTAGTTATATATCAAGTGCCTCACATACGCGTTATCCCATTGACTCTTCCAACAGTTTTGTGAGGAAAGGACTGTTGTTGTCCCTCATTCTCTGAGGAGAAACAAAACCAGTCTCTAGGCTTGATTCAGCTGCTCTCTTAGGGGCCATCAAGGGACTCTGAGGGCTTGCCTTGCACACCAGACAGGGGCCAGGAATGGGCTGCTAGGTCGGACTCCATCTGTTTCACCTGCAGGTGATGGTCTGGCCAAACTCCCTAGCATGGTTTGCTCATAGAAGGATGGGACGAGAGCTGGTCTTGAAACACTAGCTAGAGGCTCCTGAGATGTGCCCCAAGGCTAAAGGCCCCTGAGAGGCACCCCAAGATAAGATAAAGTTACTGTGCAAGATCCATGAACTCCCTTTTCTTCATGACTAACTGGTGATATGCTCGAAGCAATATTTTCTTAGTAACATTTTCCAGGAAGTCCAACCACCAGAAGGCTGCACCTTGAGAACCAGCTCCAACTGGCTACCCATGCCTGCACAGAACCTGACCTCAGAACCTCCCTATCCTGGAGGGGAGCATATTTTCCAGCCCATTGTTGTACCTGGAGCCCATTCTGGAGTGAGAGGTCAGTCCACCAGTACATTGGACCCAAGATGACTCGGCAAACAGATTCCCAAACTTGGAAAGAGGAGTGGAATTCCAAGAATGGGCAGGCTAAAGGGGGACTGAGATGTAAAACCCAGAACCAGTTGTCCCATAAAAGATCCTCAAATCTGCAGCTCTTGGCCTTCTGGTCACTAGTCCTCATGTCGCTCCTTGTCTGGGCAGAAAATAAACTTTTCACTTTCTGTTTCCCTTGCAACTAGTGTCCGTCTTATTTCAATCAGCTAATAGGACAGAACAAGAATCTGAGAGGCATTTGGTTACAGTCTATGCTGAGCATCTACCAGGTAAGGAGGGCCCCTGAACACATGATCCTCCCACCAACTCCCCCAGGGAGGCTCGAGACTCTGCTCTGAAGGATCAGAGAGGATTTGTGCCCACCCCACCATACACTGGTAGGCAGGGTTGCCAAGAGTCAGAACTGGCCAGCATTGAAGCTGGTGTTTTTCATTCCCCAGCACAGTGTGTGGCTCAACCCAAAGCATTCCTCATTCCCAGAAAAAGAACAAAAGAGTCCAACATGTGGCTTGTCCTCTGGGCCACAAAAGGCAGCCTTTTATTTATGACAACCGGCTGGCTGAGATCAAAACAGCCAGGGGGAAAGGTGGTCTCTTATTGATCACTTTGTAGAGAGCGCCAGAGAGAAAAGGGCATTTATCTGTCAGGGAAATGACTGGCTCACACTTCCTTCTGCAACCCCTTCTGTCATATTGGGGGATTGAAAAAATAATAATCTACTAATGTTTTCACAGTGGAAACAATATACTCCCATTAGAGAAAATGTTGAAAATACAGAGATTCAATATTTTTTTAAATTGTACTTTAGATGAAGGTTTACAGAGCAAATTAGTCTCTCGTTAAACAATTAACACACATATTGTATGGTGAAATTGGTTGCCAACCCCACAACATGTCAACACTCTGCCCTTCTCGACCTTGGGTACCCCACTACCAGCTTTACTATCCCCTCCTGCCTTCTCATCCTTGCCCCTGGTCTGGTGTGCTCATTTAGTCTCATTTTGTTTTACGGGCCTGCCTAACCTGTACATGGATCAAGAGTCAGTCTTTCAAACAGAACAAAGGGTCACGGCATGGGTCTAAATTCAGGGAAGGTGTGTGTCAGGGTTATATCCTTTCACCATACCTATTCAATCTGCATGCTGAGCAAATAATACTAGAAGCTGGACTATATGAAGAAGAACCAGGAATCAGGATTGGAGGAAGACTCATTAACAACCTGCATTACTCAGATGACACAACCTTGCTTGCTGAGAGTGAAGTGGACTTGAAGCACTTACTGATGAAGATCAAAGACCACAGCCTTCAGTATGGATTACACCTCAACATAAAGAAAACAAAAATCCTCACAACTGGACCAATAAGCAACATCATGATAAATGGGGAAAAGATTGAGGTTGTCAAGAATTTCATTTTACCTTGTTCCACAATCAACACCCATGGAAGCAGCAGTCAAGAAATCAAAAGACATTGAATTGGGCAAATTGGCTGCAAAAGTCCTCTTTAAAGTGTTAAAATGCAAAGATGTCACCTTGTGGACTAAGGTGCGCCTGACCCAAGCCATGGTGTTTTCAATCGCCTCATATGCGTGGGAAATCTGAACAATGAATAAGGAAGACTGAAGAAGAATTGCCTCCTTTGAATTGTGGTGCTGGCGAAGAATAATGAATATACTACAGACCTCCAAAAGAACAAACAATTCTGTCTTGGAAGAAGTACAAGAATGCTCCTTACAAGCAAGGGTGGCAAGACTACATCTCACATACTCTGGACATGTTATCAGGAGGAATCAGTTTCTGGAGAATGACATCATGCCTGGTAAAGTGGATGGCCAGCAAAAAAGAGAAAGAGCCTCAATGAGATGGATTGATTCAGTGGCTGCCACAATGGGCTCGAGCATAGCAACAATTGTGATGATGGGGTGGGACCAGGCAGTGTTTCATTCTGTTGTGCATAGGGTCGCTGTGAGTTGGAACTGACTTGATGGCACCTAACAACAATGATATTGGCTGATGGGTGAACCTCAGCAGTGACTGAGTTAAAACAGTGACCGGGGGCCATACCGTCGGGGTTTCTCTAGTCCCTGTCAGACCATGTAAGTCTGGTCTTTGTTTCTGAGTCAGAATTTTGTTCTATGTTTTTCTCCAGCTCTGTCCAGGACCCTCTATTGTGATCCGTGTCAGAGTAGTCAGTGGTGGTAGCTGGGCACCATCTAGTTGTGCTGGACACTGCCTGGCGGAGGCTGTGGCAGTTGTGGTCGATTATTCCTCTGGACTAACCTTTCCCTTGTATCTTTAGTTTTCTTCATTCTCGCTTGCTCCAGTTAGGGTGGGGCCAGTGGAGTATCTAAGATGGCCACTCACAAGCTTTTAAGACCCCAGACGCTACTCACCAAAGTAGGATGTAGAACATTTTCTTTATTAAATATGTTATGCTAATTGAACTGGATGTCCAGAGACCGTGGTCCCCAGCCCTAAGCCCAGTAATCTGGTCCCTCTGAGAGTTTGCATGTGTCTGTGAAGCTCCCATGACCTTGCCTTGGTCAAGTTGTGCTGACTTCCCCAGTATCGAGTACTGTCTTACCCTTCACCACAGTTACCACGTACCTATTGTCTATTTAGTGTCTTTCCCTCTCCACACCTCCCCTCCCTAGTATCCATCAAGGATTGTTTCTTTCTGTGTGCAAACCTTTTCATGAGTTCTTATAATAGTAATTCCATACAGTATTTATCATTTTGTGCTCGACTTACCTCACTCAGCATAAAGCTCTCCAGATTTATCCATGTTGTGAGATGTTCCACAGGTTTGTCATTGTTCTTTATTGTTGAGTAGTATTCCATTGTGTGTATGTAGCATAGTTTGTTTATCAGTTCATCTGTTGATGGGCACTTAGGTTGTTTCCATCTTTTTGCTATTGTGAATAATGCTGCAATGAACATGAGTGTGCCTATGTCTTTTTGAGTAACAGCTCTTATTTCTCTAGGATGTATTCCTAGGAGTGAGATTTCTGGATCGTATGGTATTTCTATTTCTAGTTTTTTAAGAAAGTGCCATATCATTTTCCAAAATGGTTGTACCATTTTACATTCCCGCTAGCAGTGCCTAAGAGTTCCAATCTCCACGCAACCTCTCTAACATTTGTTATTTTCTGTTTTTTTTTTTTAATTTGTGCCAGTAATGTTGGGGTGAGATGGTATCTCATTGTAGTTTTGATTTGCATTCTCCAATGGCCAGTGATTGCAAGTATTTCCTCATGTCTGAATGTCTTTTTTGAGGAAGTATCTGTTCATATCCTTTGCCCATTTTTTAATTGAATTATTTGTCTTTTTGTTGTAGAAGTGTTGGATTTTCCTATAGATTTTAGATGTTAGAACTTTGTCAGCTCTGTCATAGCCAAATTTTTTTTCCCAGTGTGTAGACTCTCTTTTTACTCTTTTGCTGAAATCTTTGATGAGCCTGTGTTTAATTTTTAGAAGATCTCAGTTATCTAGCTTATCTTCTGGTGTTTGTGTATTGTTACTTATGGTTTGTATCCTATTAATGCTGTGTTTTAGGACCTCTAGCATTGACCCTATTTTTTCTTCTATGATCTTTATAGTTTTGGGTTTTATATTTAGGTCTTTGATCTGTTTTGAAATAGTTTTTGTGTGTGCTTGAGGTATGGGTCCTGTTTCATTTTTTTACAAATGGACATCCAGTTTTGCCAGCCCCATTTGTTAAAAAGACTATATTTTCCCCATTTAATGGACTTTGGTGACTATAGGTGAATGAATTTACATCTGGGTTCTCAATTCTGTACCATTGGTCAATATGGCTGTCATTGTACAACTATCAAGCTGTTTTGACTATTGTAGCTGTATAGTAGGTGCTGAGATCAGGTAGTGTATGTCCTCCTACTTTATTCTTTTTCTTCAGCAGTGCTTTACTTATCCCAGCCTCTTTCCTTTCCATGTGAAGTTAATGGTTAGTTTTTCCACCTCATTAAAGAATGCTGTTGGTTTTGGATCAGGATGCATTGTATTTGTAGATTGCTTTGGATAGAATTGACATTTTTACAATGTTGAACCTACCTATTCATGAGCATGGTATATTTTTCCATTTATGTAGATCCCTTTTGGCTTCTTGCAGTAGTGTTTTGCAGTTTCCTTTGTATAAGTCTTCTACCTCCTGGTTAGATTTATTTCTAAGAGTTTTATTTTTTTAGGGGGTATTGTAAATTGGATTACTTTCCTGATTTCCTTTTCATAGTTTTCTTTATTGGTATATAGGAATCCAACTGATTTTGTATGTTAATCTTGCATTCTGTTACTCTGCTGAATCTTCTATTAGTTCCAGGAGTTTTCTTGTAGTCTTTGGTTCCTTGTGTATAGTACATCATCTGCAATTAGGGACCGTTTTACTTCTTTCTTACCAATTTGGATGCCCTTTTATCTTTTTATTACCTTATTGCTCTAGTTAGGACTTCCGGCACAATGTTAAATAGGAGTGGTGATAAAGGGCATCCTTGTCTTGTTCCTGCTCTCGGGGGAATATTTTCTGCCTCTCTCCATTAAGAATGATCTTGGCTGTTGATTTTGTATAGATGCCCTTTATTATGCTGAGGAATTTTCCTCCTATACCTAATTTCTTGAGAGTTTTTTTTTTTTAATCAGGAATGGTGTTGGACTTTATCAAATGCTTTTTTTGTGTCAATTGAGATGTTCATCTGTTTTTCTTTTGTTTTACTTATGTTGTGGATTATGTTGATCAATCTTCTAATGTTGAACCATTCTTGCACACCTGGTATGAGCCCCACTTGGTTAGGTGTATTTTTTTTTATATGATGCTGTATTCTATTTGCTAGAATTTTGTTGAGAATTTTTGCACCCATATTCATAAGAGATATCAGTCCATAATTTTCTTTTTTTGTGATGTCTCTGCCTGCTTTTGGTTTCAGGGTTATGCTGGCTTCATAGAATGAATTTGGAAATATCCTTTCCTTTTCAATGTTCTGAAATAATATGAGCAGTACTAGTGCAAGCTCTTCTCTGAATGTTTGGTGGAATTCTCCAGTGAAGCCATCTGGGCCAGGGCTTATTTTTGTTGGGAGTGTTTTTGTTTTGTACCATTTTAGTCTCTTCTCTTGTTATGGGTCTGTTTAATTTGTGGTAGTTTAGGTAAGTAGTGTGTTTCTAGAAATTTGTCCGTTTCCTCTAGGTTTTCAAATTTGTTGGAGTATAGTTTTTCATAGTACTCTGTTAAGATCCTTTTTATTTCAGTTGGGTCTGATGTGATATCCCCCATTTCATTTCTCATTTGGGTTGTTTGTGTCCTCTCCTGTTTCTCTCTTGTCAATTTGGTCAGAGGTTTGTTGATATTGTTGATCCTTTCAAAGAACCAACTTTTGGTTTTGTTGATGCCTTCTATTGTTTTTCTATTCTCTATTCCATTTTATTATTTCCTTTTTTCTGGTGGCTGTGGGCTTCTTTCGCTGTTCTCTATTTGTTCAAGCTGTATAGCTAATGTCTTGATTTTGTCTCTTCTTTTCATCTTTTTAATGATTTTTAAAAACTGTACTTTAATTGAAAGTTTACAGTTCAAGTCAGTTGCTCATACAAAAACTTGTACACACATTGTTATGTGACCCTAGTTGCTCTCCCTATAATGTGGCATCACACTCCTCCTCTCCACCCTTTATTTTCTGTGTACATTCAACCAGCTCCTGTCCTCTGCCTTCTCATCTTAGCTCCAGACAGGAGCTCCTCACTCAGTCTCATGTGTCTGCTTGAGCTAAGAAGCACACTCCTTACCAGAATCATTTTATGTCTTATAGCCCAGTCTACTCTTTGTCTAAAGAATTGGCTTCGGGAATGGATTTAGTTTTGGGCTAACAGGGAGTCTAGAAACCATGTCTTCTGGGGTCCAGTCTCAGTCAGACCATTAAGTCTGATCTTTTAACTAGAATTTGAGTTCTGTACCCGACTTTTCTCCTGCTTCATCAGGGACTCTCTTTTGTGTTCCCTGTCAGGGCAGCCATTGGTGGTAGCTGGCACCATCTAGTTCTTCTGGTCTCAGGCTGATGGAGTCTCTGGTTTACGTGGACCCTTCTGCCTCTTGGGCTCATATTTTCCTTGTGTCTTTGGTGTTCTTCATTCTCCTTTGCTCCAGGTGGGTTGGGACCGGTTGATGCATCTTAGATGGCCACTTGCTAGCTTTAAGACCCCAGATGCCACACACCAAAGTGGGATGCAGAACATTTTCTTAATGAACTTTGTTATGCCAATTGACCTAGATGTCCCCTGAAACCATGGTCCCAGACCCCTGCCCTTGCTACTCACTTCCCCGAAGTGTTAGGTTGCATTTAGAAAACTTCTTAGCTTTTGTTGTACTTCCCTATACCCCCCCAAAAAAATTCTTGTCTACTATCTAGTTAGTGAATACCTCTCTCGCTCCTTCCCCACCCTCATAACCATGAAAGAATGTCTTCTTCTGTGTTTAAACCTTTTCTTGAGTTCTTATAATAGTGGTCTCATACAGTATTTGTCTTTTTGTGACTGACCAATTTCATTCAGCATAACGCCTTCCAGACTCATCCGTGTTATGATATATTTTACGGGTTCATCGTTGTTCTTTATCCTTGTGTAGTATTCCATTGTGTGAATATACCATAATTTGTTTATCCATTCATCTGTTGATGGGCGCCTAGGTTGTTTCCATCTGTTTGCTATTGTGAACAGTGCTGCAGTGAACATGGGTGTGCATATATCTATTCATGTGAGGGCTCTTATTTCTCTAGGATACACTGCAAGGAGTGGAATTGCTGGACGGTATGGTAGTTCTATTTCTAGCTTTTTAAGGAAGTGTCAAATCGATTTCCGAAGTGGTTGTACCATTTTACATTCTCACCAGCAGTGTATAAGTGTCCCAGGTCCTCCACAACCTCTCCAATGTTTATTATTTTGTGTTTTTTGGGTTAATGTTAGCCTTGTTGGGGTGAGATGGTATCTCACTGTAGTTTTGATTTACATTTCTCTAATGGCTAATGATCATGAGCTTTTCCTCATGTATGTGTTAGCTACCTGAATGTCTTTTTGGTGAAGTGCCTGTTCATATCCTTTGCACATTTCTTAATTGGGTTATTTGTCTTTTTGTTGTTGAGGTTTTGCAGTATCTTGTAGATTTTAGAGATTAGATGCTGATTGGATTCGTTGTAGAGTCAAAAAATTTTTTCCCAGTCTGTAGGTTATCTTTTCACTCTTTTGATGAAGTCTCTGGATGAGCATAGGTGTTTGATTTTTAGGAGCTTCCAGTTATCTAGTTTTTCTTCTGGTGTTTGTGCATCATTAACAATATTTTGTATACTGTTTACACCATGTATTATGGCTCCTAGCATTGTCCCTATTTTTTCTTCCATGATCTCTGTTGTTTTAGATTTTATATTTAGGTCTTTGATCCATTTTGAGTTAGTTTTTTTACATGGTGTGAGATATGGGTCTTGTCCCATTTTTTTTTACAGATGGATATCCAGTTCTGCCAGCACCATTTGTTAAAGAGACTGTCTTTTCCCCATTTAACTGACTTTGGGCCTTTGTCAAATATCAGCTGCTCATATGTGGATGGATTTATGTCTGGATTCTCAATTCTGTTCCACTGGTCTATATGTCTGTTGTTTTGACTACTGTGGCTGTATAATAGGTCCTAAAATCAGGTAATGTGGAGTTTCCCACTTTGTTCTTCTTTTTCAGTAATACTTTACTTACCCAGAGTCTCTTTTCCTTCCATATGAAGTTGGTGATTTGCTTCTCCATCTCATTAAAAAATGTCTTTGGAATTTGGATCGGAATTGCATTGTATCTATAGATCACTTTTGGTTGAATAGATTTTTTTTTTACAATGTTGAGTCTTCCTATCCAGGAGCAATGTATGTTTTTCCACTTATGTAGATCTCTTTTGGTTTCTGGGAGTACTGTCTTGTAGTTTTTTTTGTATAGGTCTTTTAAGTCTCTAGTTAGATTTATTCCCAAGTATTTTATCATCTTGGGGTTATTGTAAATGGTATTGATTTGGTGATTTCCTCTTCAATGTTCTCTTTGTTGGTGTAGAGGAATCCAACTGATTTTTCTATGTTTCTCTTGTATCCTGATACTCTGCTGAACTCCTATATTAGTTCCAATAGTTTTCTTGTGGATTCTTTAGGGTCTTCTGTGCATAAGATCATATCATCTGCAAGTAGAGATACTTCTTTGGATACACTTTATTTCTTTCTCTAGTCTAATTTCTCTGCCTAGGACCTCCAGCACATTGTTGAATAAGAGCAGTGATAAAGAGCATCCTTGCCTGGTTGCTGTCCTCAAACAGAGTGCTTTCAGGCTCTCTCCATTTAGGATGATGTCGGTTGTTGGCTTGGTATAAGTGCCCTTTATTGTGTTGAGGCATTTCCCTTCTATTCGTATTTTGCAGAGAGTTTTTATCATGAATTGGTTTTGGACTTTGTTAAATGCCTTTTCTGCATCAATTGATAAGATCATGCGGTTCTTGTCTTTTGTTTTATTTATGTGATTGATTACATTGATTGTTTCTCTAATGTTGAACCAACCCTCCATACCTGGTATGAATCCCACTTGGTCATGGTGAATTATTTCTTTGATATGCTGTTGAATTCTATTGGGTAGAATTTTGTTGAGTATTTTTGCTTCTAAGTTCATGAGATAGATTGGTCTGTAATTTTCTTTTTTTGTAGTGTCTTTACCTGGTTTTCGTAGCAGGGCTATGCTGGCTTCACAGAATGAGTTTGGGAGTATTGTATCCTTTTCTATGCTCTGAAATACTTTTGTAATGGTGTTAACTCTTCTCTGAAAGTTTGGTAGAATTCTCCAGTGAAGCCGTCAGGGCCAGGGCTTTTTGTTGTTGCTGTTTGGACTTTTTTAAGTTACCTTTTCTATCTCTTCTTTTGTTATAGGTTTACTTAGTTGTTCTATCTCTGTTTGGAAACCCTGGTGGCATAGTGGTTAAGAGTTAGGACTGCTTAACCAAAAGGCCAGCAGTTCAAATCCACCAGGCACTCCTTGGAAACCCTGTGGGGCAGTTCTACTCTGTCCTATAGGGTCGCTATGATTCAGAATAGACTCGATGGCAGTGAGTTTGGTTTTGTTCTTTTTTTAATCTCTGTGTTAGTTTAGGAAGGCAATGTGTTTCTAGAAATTTGCCCATTTCCTCTAAGTTTTCAAATTTGTTAGAGTGCAGTATTTTGTAGTATTCTGTTATGATTCTTTTAATTTGAATTGGGTCTGTTGTGATATCACCCACCTCATTTCTTATTTGGGTCATTTGCTTCCTCTCCTGTTTTTCTTTTGTCATTTTGGCCAATGGTTTATCGATTCTGTCAGTCTTTTCAAAGAACCTGCTCTCGGTCTTGTTAACTCTTTCTATTGTTTGTCTATTCTCTATTTCATTTCATTCTGCTCTAATTTTTATTATTTGCTTTCTCTGGTACCCAAGGGCTTCTTTTGCTGCTCTCTATTTGTTCAGGTTGCAGGGTTAATGCTTTGGTTTGGGCCCTTTCTTCTTTTTGGATGTGTGCATTTATTGCTATAAATTGACCTCTGATCACTGCTTTCACTGTGTCTCAAAGATTCTGGTAGGATGTGTTTTATTCTCATTTGATTCTATGAATTTCTTTATTCTGTCCTCAATTTCTTCTATAACCCTGTCATGGATTGAATTATGTCCCCCCAAAAATGTGTGTGTCAATTCGGCTGCACCATGATTGTCAGTATTGTGTGGTTGCCCTAAGTTTTGTGATTGTAATTTTATGTTAAAGAGGATTAGGGTGGGATTGTAAGACCCTTCCTAAGGTCACATCCCTGATTCAATGTAAAGTGAGTTTCCGTGGGGTGTGGCCTGTACCACCTTTTATCTTAGAAGAGATGAAAGGAAAGGGAAGTAAGCAGAGTATTGGGGACCTCATCCACCAAGAAAGCAGTGCCAGGAGCACAGTGCATCCTTTGGACCTGAGGTTACTGTGCTGAGATGCTCCCAGAGTAAGGCAAGACTGATGAATCACCAGGACATACCTCCAGAGCTGACAGACAGAGAAAAAGCCTTTCCCTGGAGCCAGTGCTCTGAATTTGGACTTCTAGCCTATTGGACTGTAAGAAAATAAATTTCTCTTTGTTAAAGCCATCCACTTGTCATATTTCTTTTATAGCAGCACTAGATAACCTTGACAAACCCAGTTGTATTTTAACCAGGGGTTGTTCAGTTTCCATGTGTTTGGTTTTTTTCCTCGCTTTTTCTGTTATTGATTTCTACTTTTATGGCTTTATGGTCAGAAATGATGCTTTGTAATATTTTGATGCTTTGGATTCTTTTAATGCTTGCTTTATGGTCCAATATGTGGTCTATTCTGTACGATGTTCCACATGCGTTGGAAAAGAAAGTATACTTGGCTGCTATTGGGTGGAGTGTTCTGTGTATGTCTATGAGGTCAAGTTGGCTGATTGTGGCATTTAAATCCTCCATGTCTTTATTGAGCTTCTTGGTGGATGTGCCATCCTTCACCGAAACCGGTATGTTGAAATCTCCTACTATAATTGTGGAGCTGTCTATCTCACTTTTCAATGCTGTTAGAGTTTGTTTTACATATCTTGCAGCCTTGTCATTTGGCACATAAATATTTAATATGGTTATATTCTCCTGGTATATTGTCCCTTTAATCATTATATAGTGTCCTTCCTTATCCTTTGTGGTAGATTTAAAGTCTGTTTTGTCAGAAATTAATATTGCCATGCCTGCTCTTTTTTGATTGTTGTTTGCTTGATATATATTTTTCCATCCTTTGAGTTTTAGTTTGTTTGTGTCTCTAATTCTAAGGTGTGTCTCCTGTAGGCAACATATAGCTGGATCATGTTTTTTTTTGTTTTGTTTTGTTTTTATCCATTCTGCCACTCGCTGTCTCTTTATTGGTGCATTTAGTCCATTATATTCAGTGTAATTATGGATAGGTATGAATTTAGTACTGTCATTTTTATGTCTTTTTTTGTGTGTTGTTGACAGTTTCTTTTTCCCACTTAATTTTTTGTGGTGAGCAGTTTATCTTCATATATCATCTTTTCCTCTTATTCATTGTTCTTGATTTTGTTTCTGCTGAGTCTCTATTTTTTTCTTGTATTTTATTTTGATGTGTAGGATAGTTAGTCTCCTTTGTGTTTACCTTAATATTTACCCTTATTTTTCTAAGTTTAAATCTAAGTTTTATTTCTTTATATTGCCTTGTCTTCCTCTCCATATGAAAGTTCTATGACTACATTTCTCAGTCCCCCTTTATTGTTTTAATGTTGTCTTCTTTGACATAATAACATCGCCGTTTCTCTGTTTTGAGTGTTTTTTGTCTTGATTTATTTTTGTGATTTCCTTGTCTGGGTTGACATCTGATTGCTGTGTTCAGCATTCTAGTCTTGGGCTGATACCTGGTATTATTGATTTTCTAACCAAAAAACTTCCTTTAGTACTTCTTGTAGGTTTTTTAAAAAATGAATTCCCTACACTTCTGTTTATCTTGAAATGCCCTAATTTCACCTTCGTATTTGAGAGACAGTTTTCCTGGTTATATGATTCTTGGCTGGCAATTTTTTTCCTTCAATGCTCTATATAAGTCATCCCATTGCCTTCTTGCCTGCATGGTTTCTGCCGAGTAGTCCAAGCTTATTCTTATTGGCTCTCCTTTATAGGTGACTTTTCATTTATCCCTGGCTGCTCTTAAAATTCTCTCTTTATCTTTGGTTTTGACGTGTTTGATTGTGATATGTCTTGGTGACTTTCTTTTAAGATCTACCTTATGTGGATTTCAATGAGCATCTTGGATAGATATCTTCTCATCTTTCATGATATCGGAGAAGTTTTCTGCCAATAAATCTTCTGTTATCCCTCCCTGTTCTGGTACTCCAATCACTCATAGGTTATTTCTCTTGATAGAGTCCCATGTGATTCTTAAGGTTTCTTCATTTTTAAAATTCTTTTATCTGATTTTTCTTCATATATATTGGTGCCAGGTGCTTTATCTTCAAGCTCACCAATTCTGCCTCCCACTTGCTCCATTCTGCTCCTCTGACTTTCTATGGAATTGTCTACTTCTGTAATTTTATTGTTAATCTTCTGGATTTCTGATTGCTGTCTCTGTATGGATTCTAGCACCTTATTAAATTTTTCATTATGTTCTTGGAGAACCTTTTTAATTTCTTCAAATACTTTATCTGTGTGTTCCTTGGCTTGTTCTGTGTATTGCTTCATTTCCTTCCTGATGTCTTGAAGGGTTCTGTATATTAATCTTTTGAATTTGGCATCTGGTAATTCCAGGAAGGCACCTTCATCCAGAAGATCTCTTGATTCTTTGTTTTCAGAGCTTGTTGAGGTGATCGTGGTCTGTTTCTTTATGTGACTTGATGTTGACTGTTGTCTCTGAGCCATCTACAAGTTATTGTATTAGTTTATTTTATGTTTGCTTACTGTATCCTAGCTTCTTGCTTTGTTTTGTTTTGATATGCCCAAGTGGGTTGCTTGAGTGAGCTAGCTTGATTATTTTCACCTTAGAGTTCTGACCTCCTGTCCCCAGATGGCTAGAGTTGTTATCAGCTATATGAGTCTAGGAGTCCATTCACTTTTCTTGTATGAATTCAGCTCAGGTGTCCAGGTAGCTGATCATCAAGTGTGTGGTATAGGCTCTGTCCTACAGTCTTAGAGGGGCAGGGGTGATTGGTGTAGGTACTGGTATCTGGTTGCAGCAAGGGTTCACACTCTGAACAAGGCAAGAGGCTGAGAATCATCCCCCATGTGTCTCTGAGGAAATCACGTCCCTGTTCCCTGGAGTGTACAGGTGGGTGGGTTCTGCATATGGACCATGTGCGCCCATTGTTTTTGGTTTTAAGGACTGGGAGGTACCAGCTACCCTTGAACCCCTGTTGCGGGTGGCTGGGTGACCTGAGTGGAACCACCAGTCCTTAGGCCCCTGATGTGGGTAGGTGAGGACCCTGTTTAATAGGCAAAATGGTGTGAAACATCAAACACCTAGCTCTCCACCACACAGCTGAAACAGTTGTAGTCTGCTAACAAGAGCCTGTTCTCCTGAAATAGGCCAACACAGGTCCATGCAGGGGGAAAAGTTATTCAAAGTCCACAGACCGTTTATGCCTGTACAGGAGCCACTTCTGCCCTGAGCTTCTTAGGTTAGTGGAGCTGGCAGATTATGTTTCCCCCCACTTGCAAATTTATTCCTTTTCCAAGGCCAGGAGGATTGTTACAGGCACTCAACAGGGCCTATCTCAGGCCCAGGGAAATCAACAGCCACTGGAGCCAGCTTGGGGGCAGGGGCATGGTAAAGTATATGCAAGTACTTAGCTTTTGCCGAGAGCACCGTTCTTCTCTGGTTCCAGGGTTGTGAGTGGTTTGTGCAGCTGGCTGCTTCTCCCTGAGGAAACTGCTGCTGAACGCCGCCACCAGCCCGCCACAGCCACTCCCAGGAATGGTATCTGAGGGATCCAGCAATTCAGGTCCAGTAACCCCTCTCTGTTTCTAATCCATCTCTTTCTCCCCCTGTCACTCAGTCTGTTTTCTAACTTGTCCTTTGATGTTCAGGGCTCCTAGCTTGTCATAAACATAAATGTTTCACTTGTTTTTTTTGGTCTTTGTTGTAAGAGGGTTTGCAGGAAGCGTCTGGGTATTCCACCATTTTGGCCCTGGCTCCCAACTTGAACTTCTGATAACAAGGCAAGCTGAATTAATGTGGAACCCCTCCCCCTTCTGATACAAAGAAATGGTGCATACCAGCTAACAGATCATTTAAACATGTTTTTAAATGCAGAGCTGATCTTAAAGGATGGGAACTCCCAGGGCCAGTAACAAAGAGAGAACACAAACCATAGGCATAGGTCAGCTCTGGCCGAGGCTACAGCTACCAGGGCCTTTTCCACCCTGTTAGAGACAGGTGGGGCTCGGGACTGGGGTTTAATGCACAGGTCGGGGCAGGAGATACGACTTGGGGCGGGAAGATGGAAGGAGACCCCTTCAGAAAGCTAAGCCATAGCTTCAGAAGATGGGACTAGAAAACACCAGCCCTGGCCTAGAGAAGGGGGTGTTCCCTCTGCTCAGGGCCTTCTGGGAAAATCTGAAAACCCAAGCCCTGGGGAGGTGAGGGCTCAAAGGCACAGTGGCAGCCGAAGCAAGACTCCCAAGCTGAGAAATGAACAGTAGAACTCAGTACAGAGCCTGGGAAACCCTTAGACCAGTCAGAATGGAGAGTCACATTCTGCAGAGCTTATCCCAACACACAGAGCATGCGGGTCTACCTTGGCCAGAACAACCCCTCCGAAGATATGCTCATGATAAACCTCGCGAGGAAGCAACTTCCGAAAAGGTGAGTCAGCAGCACAGTGGATGGGAGGGTTTGCACCGCAAGAGCAGAGAGCAATAGGAAGGAGACTACAAATGGCGTGCTTAACGTAATCACAGGTGAAAGAATGAGAACACTAGGTGAAAGAACAGGAGACTATACAGAAAGAAAAGGTAAATTTGCAAAAGCATTAAATAGGACTTTTGCAAATGAAAGATGTAATTGTTGAAATTAAAAACAGTTGAATGGCCGCAGCTGAAAAGGGAATTGATGAAGTGGAAAAGCAAGCATGATAAGTGGACACAATTTTATTGTAGCCTGATCAGATGTGAGGAATCCATGTGTCTGAATTACAGGCTAGGCAAGAAAAATGGGGCTGAGTTGTGAGTCCATGTGTGTGTGTTGGGGAGGCTGCAGGTGTGTGTGTGAGTCTGTGTGTATGTGTGTGTGTTGGGGAGAGGACAGGTGTGTATGTCTGTGTGTGTGTATGAGTCTGTGTGTGAATCTATATGCACGTATGTGTGCGTGGTGGGGGAGGAGGCAGGCGTGTCTGTGTGAGTGTTGTGTGTTGGGGGAGGAGGCAGGTGTGTGAGTCTATGTATGTGAGAGCCTATGTGTGTGTGTTGGGGGAGGAGGCCCGTGTGTGTGAGTCTGTGTGTGTGTTTATGTGTGTGGCTGCGTGTATGTGTGTGTGTGCATGCACGCTGGGGGAGGAGGCACAGATAACAAGGACACGGTGGTGCTGGTCTGTTAAGAGATGACGTTCATGACCTTGCTTTGAGATTAGTGTCTGTCTGGTAGAACATTTTTCAGCACGTGTCACAATTTAAGTGGCCAACTTCATGTATTTTTGGCAATTCTATTAAGTTTCCAGCAATTACATTTCTCCCTTCCGGGATGTCAAGACCCAGTGTAGGGACAGGGTCCCCACTAATGGCTTGTCCAGGTTCTCACATCTGTAGGAGCGAGCCTGGAGCTGGGGCTGGGTGGGGCACTGGGGAAGGGATTTTATCAGAGAGAACCCTTGCTGGCTCCTTGCTTTACACGTTTCCCTGCCTGATCACTGATGTTTCATCTCTGCATCCACACTCTCCCTTTCTGATCTTTTTATTATCATCTGAACAACCGTGGGCAAAGTACCACTTTCAGAGACTGTTAGAAGGGGGCAGCTGTGTCCCCAGTCCCTTCGCTGGTCTTGCTACCCAGCCTTGGACAGCCCCCAAAAGATTTAAAAAAAAAAAAAAAAAAACTTACATTTTTATAAACTAAGCAAACATTACGGCAAAGTTATTGTGTCTTTTTAAAATGTTTAAGGACACACTTGGTGGGCCACCAAAGGAGGCTGTTTCACCATGAGCAAAGTGCATCCTTTTCAGGAGAGTGAGGGCAGGTACCCCAACCTCCGTAACAGTGTAGGGGCGTGGTCAAGAGCATATCTGTGCTTGGTCCCCGAAAGCCTGCATGGCTGTGGGTGAGTTACCCAACTTCTCTGAGCCTCACCTTCGTGCTTGTCCAGTGGGGATACAACATAGTGTGTACCTCCAAAGGGGTATAAGGACCAAGTTAGATAACGCCTGTGAAACACTGGGGTGGAAACTAGAAGCTGCACCTGCTGCCACGGTTGTATTGGTGACTACGTGGGCCTGTCCTGCTCCCCAGCCCCACACTTGGCTTTTGGCTGGGAAGGACACCACTGCCCTGCAGGATCGAGCCCAGGACTTGAGTTGAGGTAGTAGTCACCCAGGCATTGCTCACCAGGAGCACCACACCAACCAGCTTCCTGCCACCTGACTCCTTCTCTTACTCCACCTCATGGCAACCAGAGTCATGAACCTTATCACTGCCCCGTCCCCACCCCAAACCTTCAGAGGCTCTCCAGTCCATTCAAACAGAATCCAAACTATTTCCCATGACTACAAGGGACAGGAGGCCCTGTCTCCAACCTCACCACCTGCTCCTCTTCCCTCACTCACCACATTCCCGGTGCTCTCACCCTTTGGCCTGTTTCAACCTCAGGGCCTTTGAACATGGTATTTATTGACCCAGAACTCTTTTCTCCTGGTTTGTCTTGCAAGACTGACCCTCATCTTCCAGGTTTGTCGTCAGAGAGGCCTTCACTGACCACTCTGTCTAACCCTTTCCCACCTGGCCCTCTGTTCCTTCCCTTTAAAGCCCTCACTCACCACAGCATAATGATGCATTCATTGTTGGTTTATCTGCTGGCTGTCCTCCTCCCTCACAGAGCTGTGTGTTCCATGAGGGCAGGGACCATTCTGTCTTACTAACAAGGTGTCCCCAGCACCAAGTGCAGCACTTGGCACAAAATGAGCATCAATCATACGGGGCTAGAGGAGACAGAACTGAAACCAAAACAAAATGTGGTTTCAGCTCAAGTTTGGGACCAATTGGGAGAGTAGAAAATTCAGACAGATAGAGATATAAAATATCAGTTTTTATATGAAAAGACTGGACTAGAGGTTATGGTTAGGAGTGTTGCAGCAACAGGATGAACCCCCAAATGGATTCACACCCTGTCTTAGGCTAAGTTTTCTAGAGGAGCAAAACCAGTGAAATATATATACATATGGAGCCCTGGTGGCAGAGTCGTTAAGTGCTATGGTTGCTAACCAAAGGGTCAGCAGTTCAAATCCACCAGCTGCTCCTTGGAAGCCCTATGGGGGCAGTTCTACTCTGTCCTATACGATTGCTATGAGTCAAAATCAACTCGGTGGTGAACAATTTGGGTTTATACATATACTGAGAGAGATTTATCCCAAGGAAATGCTCATAGGGTTATAGAGGCTAGAATATCTCGAGTCTGTGGGTCAGGCGGGAGGCTTCTCCTGACTCACGTAGCTTCAGGGGCTGACGAACCCAAGATCCACAGGTCAGATGGCCGGCTGCTGGCCCAAGTCCCAAGAACTGGAGGTCAGATGCTGACAAGCCACATGCAGGATCCAGAGCAAAGCAAAAGCCAATGAGCTTTGCCAGAAAGTCCACATATATTGGATGCAGACCACACCCCCAAGGAAACTCCTTTTCAACTGATTGATTGCTTACAGTAGATACCATCAAGGTGATCGCATTACATCAGATCTCATCATGGAGGTGGTTCCATCATTACATAGCTGCCAAACTGCATCATAACTGCTAAACCACAAGAGTCATGGCTCAGCCAAGGTGACGCACAGCCTTAACCATCACACCCCTAGTCACTGGCAACTCTGAAATCTCAGGCACGTGCTGAGCGTGTGCTCTCTGTGGTGAGCTGCCCCCTTCTTTGTGCCAAGCCTCCTTCTGGGGTGAGCAATGGGGGGAGCTGGAGGTCAGGTTGCTCAGGGAAAATGTATCTTCCCAGGACCCAAGGAGTGGGTGAGGTACATGCTGCCCTCCCAATACAGAATAAACAGATACTGAATGAAATTGGAGCCATGTGGCAGCTTGGTTCAGGGCAGCACTGGGGAGGTCAGGGAGGCTTCCTGGAGGAGGTGTCAGTTGGAGGTGGCCAGGCCAGAGCTGTTCAGTCCAACCCCATGTTCCCTGAGACTCCTTCTGGTGCTGGGACCTAGAGAAGGGTGAGTTGCAGCCCTGTTCTCAAGTGGCTCACAGTCTAATGGGGGAGGCAGGGTGGCAGTGAGCAACAGGTGTTCAATGTGGCTGCTGTCAAGATGGAGACGTGCACCACTTGGGGCTCTGTCTGCTCGCAGCTAGAGCTGGGTGGATGCTCCTGTGGTTCGCAGCACAGTTCTGGAGAGGCAGGCCAGGGGACTCTGACCGGAAGCACATGGAGCCCCGGGGCCAAGTGCAGAGCTCAGTATGCCTGGTCCCAGGCTCAGTCCACATCTGGAGACATCCAAGGGGAGCAGGGGTGCAGGGGTGGTGTGGAAGAAGCAGCAGCATTTGGGGACATGTCCCCCCCACCCCCAACAGCTGTGGGACCAGCCATATCCTCTCTCCTTTCCAAGCAGATATTACGGAGCGATCAGGCTCAGTGATTAGGAATTAAATTATGGGAGGATTATAAGAGCTAAAGGTGCAGGATCTGACTAAGCTGTGGCTGAGGGGATGGCACCAGGCTGTTTACAACACTGGAAGGAGGAAACGGGGGCAGAGGAGGGGCAGCCTGCAGGGGACACAACTGAGAAAGTCAGCAGTGGGCGTGTTGCTGCCCACATACACATACATACAAGCATGCATTCCTACGCCCATGCCCACATAGAGCACATGTTTATAGGATAATTTAGAGCAAGTGTACGGAGTATTTGTAGGAACACACACACACACAGCATGTACACGATGCATGGCTCATAGTTTTGTTTTTTTTTAACCAGTAGAGTCAGTTTTGACTCATGGCAACCCCATGTGTGCTGTCCAAGTAGAACTGTGCTCCGTAGGGTTTTCAATGGCTGAGTTTTGGGAAGTAGATCACCAGGCCTTTCTTCCAAGGTGCCTATGGGTGGACTCGAACCTCCTGCCTTTCAATGTGCAGCCATGCATGTTAACTCCACCACCCAGATACTCCCACAAATGCATACCTACAGACAAATGTTCATCTTAGTATGTATGAGCACATACTATGTACACGTGGGTGTTTATCCAGTACATGTGAGTACATATATCCAAAGACGATAGGCTTCCTTATATGCACGGCACATACATGTTGTGTGTGTGTGTGTGTGTGTGTGTGTGTGTGTAACTACACCCACATAGAGCATGAGTACGCAAACACATGGTGTTTAGATATTAAGGCACACATAGAGTGTACATGCCTGTACAATATGTCACTATAGGCGGCGTATACACCCTTTCACATGTGGTATATCTGTTTTTTTGTTTTTTTATATCTGTACATCAGGTGTGTGTATGTGGATTCTCTCCAATGTGTCATATGTGTCCAGAGATATTTGTTGGCTAAAACAGGCCCAGAAAGGAAAATAAACCGGAATATGCTGTTTGTCAAGCAGCATCCCAGGACCGTGGTCTCCCCTTCCTCCGGCCAGAAGCACACGTTATTTACACGAGCAGTTGTAAACAATGAAATCTCCCTCTTTTAATAGCATCCTGCATCAGTGGGTAGATTCCCTTCTAGAAGCAGGTAACAGCGTCACTGCCAGAAGGAACAATGCAGCCCAAGTGGAATGCTGGGTGAAACGGAAGCCTAGGTCTATAGTAGGAAGCAGCTTTTGGTCCAGAGAAGGGTTTGCTGTGCTGGTGAGGCCGCAGCCCCAGCTCGCTCTGATGCACACTTGAATCACACCCAGCAGGCAGAAGAGTACCAAGCCACCTGCCCTTGACTGCCAAAGCCAGGGAAACGCTACCCTTTTTCTCTTCTCTGTGTTCCAACCTCTCTAAAAAAAAAACAAAACAAACCTATTGCCGTCAAGTTGATTCCAACTCATGGCAATACCATGTGTGCAGAGCAGAACTGTGTTCTATAGGGTTTTCAGGGTCTTGAACTTTCAGAAGTAGAGCACCTGGCTTTTCTTCTGAGGTACCTCATAGTGAATTTGAACCACCAACCTTTAGGTTAGTAGAGAGGGAAGAGAGCGAACCTTGCTGTCAAGTCGATTCTGATTAATAGCAATCCTATGGGACAGAGTAGAACTGCCCCATAGGGTTTCCAAGGAGTGTCACGTGGATTCAAACTGCAAACTTTCTCTGGTTAGCAGACGATAGCTTAACCACTGTGCCACCAGGGCTTCTTTTAGGTGAGTAGTCAAGCACAAACTGTTTGTGCCACCTAGAGACCTTTACCTGACCACCATCGTCCCCTTATTTAGCAGCTTCTTGATTCGTTTCCCACGAAGAATCATCAGATAAGAGGTGTGGGTCAGCCGGGGCTGTGGCCTGTCTACAGGGATGGTCCCGGGCAGTGTGTCGGCTTCTCTGGTGAGAGATGCCAGTCTGCTTCTCATTCAGACCTCAAGACTGTTGGAGAAGCTGACCGTGGCCCTTGGTCCTTTTAAAACCAGTACCAGGGCTGCGTCACCCACGGAGAGACCCTAGCTGTGGGAGCTGAGCCCTGCTTGCTGGGAGGGACCTGAGGCCAATGTTGGCTCAGAGGGATGGATGCAGCCCAAAGGGAAGGGCAGGTGGGCTTTGGGTTCTGTATGGCCTGGAACCTACCTCCACCACCATTTCTTGGTCTCTTACTGAACAAATCACTTTAGGTTTTCCAGACCCCACTTGTCTGATCGATAAAATGATGCCTGTCTCAGGGGGTTGATAGAGACATTAAACAGCATCGTTATGTTGAAAGTGACGTCTTCATAAATCATAAAGCCTATCAGGTGCTCCTTGGAAACGTTTTTTATCAGGTGCTCCTTGGAAACCCTATGGGGCAGTTCTACTCTGTCCTTATAGGGTCACTATGAGTCGGAATCAAATTGACGGCACTGGGTTTGGGCTTATATGGACAATATTTCATGCAAAGATAGGACAGCAAATGACCTGATCTTCTGGGTATGCTTTTCTACCCTTTTTAATGTTTAATTCGGAACATACAGGATGTGTTAGATTATTACATAAATGCCCCCTATCAATCCTGCCTCCTGGTATAACATGACCTTGTGGGATCTCCTTCAACACTGGCTTGGCCATGTGGCTTGTTTGGTCAATGAGATGTCAGCCTACGTGATGCAAGCAGAGGCTTGATAAGCACCGGCGTGTTGGGGTTTACCCTCTTCAAATGCTGCTGCCACAATGTCAGAAGCCTGGGCCGTCCTGCTGGATAGCCCATGCAGAGGAGAACCAAGCCTTCAACCAACAGCCTTAGCTAACTGCAGACACATGTATGAGGCCATCTTGGCCTGTCAGCTCATTTGAGCCTGTAATGGCTGAAGCCGCATGAATAAACCCAGGTAAGGCCTGTTCCAAGTGCAGGACCATGAGCAAACAAATGGTTTTAAGCCACTAAGTTTGGGGTAGTTTGTTACTTGGTGCTAAGTTACTGATACACAGGGTATCAGAGGCACAGAAAGTTCCTGTATCCTGCCCAGAGTTACTCCCGTTGCCGTCAAGTTGATTTTGACTCATAGCAACCCTATAGGACAGAGTAGAACTACCCCACAGCGTTTCCAAGGAGGCAGCTGGTAGATGTGAACTGCCAACCTTATGGTTAGCAGCCGAGCTCTTAACCCATACAGCAGGTTAGCGGCCAAACTGAGTGTGGAGCTCAAGCCTCTAGGATCCTTCCTGCCTTTCCCAGTCCCTCTGTCAGTTCATTCTGTAGATCATGGAATTTCAAGGAAAATGTTGACTTGTTTAGGAGATTCCTACAAGGAATATGGCCTTGGCATTCTAGAATTCTAGAAAGAGGAAAGGTTTGCAAGAGAGGTGGAGAAATTTGGAAAAGCCTGAGGAAAAATCCCCCCTTGAAAAGGGAAACAGTATGCAGAGAGCTCCAGCTGTGGGGTCTGAGAGAGCTGGGGTCAAAGCCCATCTGTGCCATTTACTTAGAACATGTGCCTTTGGACCAGCTGCTTGAGCTTGTGAGCCTCAGTTTGCACGTCTGTAAGCAGATGTGGTTGTGTCCTCCCAACAGGGCTGCTGGGAGGGCTAGGAGAGATGCTTGGTGTGCAATGCCCCCCTCGAAGCCTGGGGACCCCTGGGGAATGCTCCTTTTCTCCTGGGTCTGGGCCCCTCCCTGAAATTCAGCAGGTTCCTGGACGGACTGGCATGGCAGCAACTTTGCTGGGGTCTTTACGAAGATTCAAGGTCTTTGAACAATTTAGGAGTCAAAGTGGGACAAGTGTCTCCATAAGGGGGAACCTGAGTGAGGAGGAGGGAGGCTGGAGAGTGAGGGGAGGCCCTGCCCTGGAGTCTGTTTTCTGTCTTTCTGTCCAGAGTGCCTGGTTCAAAGGAAGCCGCATCTCCTCAGAGGTGTCGCTGATCCCGGGGCCCTTGACTGTCAACAAGACCCCGCGGCCGCACCCTCCTCACCTTTGATGGCTGACCTGTGGCCCAGATGTCAGACACACACATCAAAAGGCCATGCTGCAGGCTGGCCAGCCCCAAGGTCCCCTGTCAGCCACATCAGAGCCCACAGCAGGCCTGCGGGAGCAGAGACAGATGCCCAGACCCCTCCGCAACATTCCCACACCACCTGTAGGGACCTGCCAGCCCTAAATGAGCACCTATTACTTGCTGGGGCTTCACCCATAGTTTGCAGTCATTCACTGGGTTATTGGATTAAAATATACTGAATAACAACATTCTACTAATACAGCGCATTCTTAGTCCCGGGACCATTCTGAGACATTTACATATATTAATTGGCTTAACTCCTCACAACAACCGTCTGTGGTAGATATCGCTATTACCTCCAGTTTACAGTTGAGGAAACTAAGGTACGGAGAAGTTAAGTAAATGGTCCAAGGAGGCACAGCTGGTAAGTGGTAGAGTCAGACCAACCTAACCGGTCCCCTATGCTGCCTCCACAGTCACCAGTCTTTCAATGAAGGGTCTTGACGTGGGGTACAAGCCAGAGCGCTAAATAGCTGCCCCCTCCGCCATCCTTGGCTTCCCTGGGTGGTACAAATGGTTACTGTGCTTGGCTGCTAACTGAAAGGTTGGAAGTTCTAATCCATCTAGAGACACCTCAGAAGAAAGGCCAGGTGATCTACTTCTGAAAACTCAGCCACTGAGAACCCCTCGGAGAACGGCTCTACTCTGACACACAAGGGGCCGCCATGAGTCCGAGTGACTTGGCAGCGACTGTTTTCTTTATTTTTGTCCTCCTTATTTATCTGTTCATCTCATGGTCTGGCTGCAGATTCTCAACATGATAAATTAAACAGACTGGCCCTTGCTTTGTGCTGCCTTCTCCAAGGTTTTTCTCCATTGTCTTAGTAACCATCACGTAACATGTTCCCTTAAAACATGTCATCGGGAACTCTTGCAGAATGTACCGAGGAGGGTGGCTGCTCCCCTGCACCCCCAGTCATGTTCCTCTGACATACCTAGATGCTGGGGGCAGGGTGGGTAGGGGCAAGGTCTAGAAGCTCCCAGCCCTGACTGCAGAGTCAGGCATATATGGCTAAGTGAGAGGGAAACCAGGGTCCCAGAGGTTGGGCCACATCCAAAGTCAAAGCGAGGTTGTGCAAGGCCAGGGCTTGATTCTGGGCCTCCCCCTCCCCAGTGCCAGGTTTCTCCTACTGCACTCACCAGCACCCCATGCCGTTTGCTCTCGATGCCTTTTGCTCGGAAAGGACAGTGACCAACTGGCAGGGGTGTGTCATTTTCATTGGTCTCTTGAATGAGGACGGAAGGATGCAGTTTGAGGAAGTCAAAGCCATGTTTGGGGGTAGAATTCCCCATGTTTTGCCCATCTCTAGTGGTCACTGCCCCCACTGCCGTCCCAAATGTCTCCAGCAGTCGGCCCTACGGTTAGCCTGGAGGTGAGGGCGGGGAGATCTGCCTGCCCTCCCCCTGGACAAGGATTTCACACCCAGGAAAATCATTTCCTGGTAAGGAGATTAGAAGGCATGGCCCACTCTCGGAAACAGGATGGGGCTGGGGTGAGGCAGGAGAGGAACAGCAGGAGCGGCTGGGGGCAGGCAGGGGCACGGGAGGAAGTGTCACTGTCAATCAGGGCGCTGACCCATCTAATCCATCCTCCTGGCTTTCCTGATCCCAGGGACAGATGCCGGTAAAAAGGTGCAAACTGGGCGGGCCCAGCCCTCCCTGCAGGCCTGCAGTACAGGCCCCTCTGCAGAGCCGGCTGAACCTTGCCAGGTGATAAGCTGTCCAAAAGGCACTGTCCGCAGCACCTACTCCTTTCCACTGCATCTCTTGTGCTGAGTGCAGTACTTCACGGCAGGCACAGTACATGCTCACTCAGAGTGAGTCCTGAACATGGTGGAGACTGTGGTCTGGCTGGGGGCCAGGAACCTGAGGAGCTGCCTCAGGGCCTGTGCTGGTCTCCAGCCTTGCTTATTCATTCTTTCAACAATAGTTTATTTGTTTGGTAAATGCTTATCTACTTTGAAGGAGCCCTGGTGGTATAATGGTTAAGCACTTGGATGCTAACCCAGTATGTGCCAGGCTCAGAGGAGCTGGTGGTCCTGAAAAGGTTTGGTAGGTAAACTGCATAGAATCACACCACCACCATCCATCCTCCATCTGTTATCCATCCATCCATCCAATATCCATCCTTCCATCCATCCATCCAGCCAGCCAGCCAGCAATTCATCCATCCATCCATCATCCATCCACTCACTTGTTCATCCATCTACCCATCAGTTCATCCATCCATCCACTCATCTATCATCCATCCATCCATCCATCCAACCATCTATCCATCCATCCGTCCATTCCCTCCATCCGTCCGTCCGTCCGTCCGCCTGTCCATCCATCCATCCATCCATCCATTGTACACTAGACTCCAAGGTTGGCCAAACATTGATTTAAAAAGAAGTGGCAGCAAGCCTCACTGACAGCCCCCACCCTCCAGTCCCTGTGGAGCAGTTAAACCCAGGATGACATTTACGTCTTTAGGAGGAGCTCTTCTTCATTCAGTCCCTTCAATTCAACTCTACTCAACTTTTTAATTACATTCACCTACACTGAGAAGTTGTTTGGGCCCCTGGGGATACCAACAAAGAAGTGGGCCAGGCTGGCCTTGAGCATTGAGGCTTTCTGCCCATAAGAGGAAACCAACCCAAGCCCATCAGTGTGTTGAGGACAGCAGAGACATGCTGCAGGGGGCCCAGCCTTTGTAATGTTCATTTGGAGCTGCAGCAGGCTCATTAGTGGGTGTCAGGATTAAAGGCATTGTGTGGCACTTCAAGGACATGGAGTGGACAGAGTTTTCTGTGTTAAGAAGTGAAAAGCGTGCGCTGAGGACTGTGGGGGTACTTGTGGGAACAGAGAAGGTGGTACTTCAATTTGGGACCATCTAGGAAAGTTCCAGATGTTTGGGTGCCATATGTGTCAGGGACTGGTCTGTAGCAAAATCTTGGAATCAGTTACCTTGTCTTCAGTTTACTTCAATCCAATTCAATAAATCACGCACTTTCAGTCTTGGTCTGGGTGACAGCGGCAGGGCCATGGTGGGAGAACAGGCTGAGAGGGTAATGGGGCAGGAGGTGTCTGAATGCACCATTCTCCTAGCTCTCACCCTAGAGTCCATGGAGAATGGGCTGGTGTTCCCTCAGTATGGTAATGGAGAGTGTTGGAGGACTAACTTACCGGCATCACTATGGAGTAGCAGTTAGGCTCACAAGCTCTGCCTTTACTGGGTTCAAATTCTGGCTCCACCAGTTAATAGCTAAGTAGTCTTGGGACAATTCACTTCTTTTTGCCTCAGTTTATCTCTTTGTAAAATGGGGATAAGATTATACAGATCATCTAGGCTGTTCACAAATATTCTAGTTCTCCTTCTGGACACTTGATAGGATCATACTTCCTTTCCTACTTTTTTTTTCTTTTTTTAGGACAGCATATTCTTTTAAGCTTGGAACATTCACAAAAACTGTTTCCTTATCTACTTTGAAGGAGCCCTGGTGGCGGCAGTGGTTAAGTGCTAGGCTGCTAATCAAAAGGTCGGCAGTTCAAACCCACCAGCAGCTCTGCGAGATAAAAGACCTGTCGATCCGCTCCTGTAAAGATTTACAGCCTAGGAAGCCCTATGGGGCAGTTCTACTCTGTCCTATAGGGTCGCTGTGAGTCGAAATCAATTCAATGTCACACAATAACAAACTCTTTGAATTTAAGAGTAACTTTGTAACTTGCTTTGATCAATGAAATCTAAGTGATTTGCCACACACCACTTTCCCCACCATTCTCATGGTGATCACGAAATGGCCATGAGGAGCAGAGTGCACCCCGCCCCCGCTCCCAAACAACCTGGGCTGGACATGTAGTTAGTGCAAGAAATAAACCTCTATTGCTTCAAGCCACTGAGATTTGGGGATTGCTTGTTACTATGACATAACCTAGACTATCCAGGCTGAAACGTTTAGTACCTTTCTCATAAGACAGTTGTGAGAATTAAATGGGTTAAATATAAAGTTCTTAGAGTTGTGCCTGGTACATGGTAAACACTACGTCGGCATTTTATGAACTGCTGCTGGACAATAGAATTGTCCTGTATAAAACTGGAATGAAGTGAAGGTTGATGTCTTTGCCTCTTCTGAACATTTCCTACTGTCATTTTCTAGAAACTCCATTCATTCATACATTCATGCCTTCCAGCCTTGTTCCAGGCCTGAGAATTTCACTCACTCATTTGGCAAACATTTACTGAGTCCCCAGGGGTTAGCCGAGCCTGATCTCAGCTCCCAAGGTGCTTACAGTAGAGGGGGCACCCAGACAGCTCAGCCTGAAGAGGATTGTTTTGATGGGGCTGCAAAAGCCCAGTAAAGGCTGCCTAGCCCAGCAGGGGCTGGGAACTCCCCAAAAGAGGCAGTACTTGGTCTTCACCAGGAAGACAAGTAAGGCTTCTCTGGACAAAATCAGTCACAAAGGGCACTCTCAGCAACAGGAAAGGGGCGAGCAAAGACCAGGAGGTGGGAAGGAGGATCGTGCATGACCTGTGCACTTTGATGTTCAGGGAGTCCTCAAGCACACACGAGAGTCCCCAGCAGGGTTGTGGCAGGAGACAGGCCCTTTTCTGACATGTTACCCCTCACACCTCCCAGCCCAGGGTCAGTGGCCGTGACTGTGCCTGCTCCTGCCTGCTCTGGTAGCATCTGTGTGAGATCAGGGCACCAGCACCGTGATCAGAGGGGATATTTCCATCCACTCGTGGGAAATTTGAGGTCAGGCCCTCAGGCGACTCCTCAGGACAGCTCCTGCTTCCAGGCAGCCCTTGCAGGTACTGGAGCTTCTCTAGGGCCGTCCAGAATGGATTCCCCTTGGAGCACCTGGTGTCTGATGCAAGGGGGTGTTCTGTAAGCGGTGCTGGATGCAGGGAGGAGGCGGGCAAAGTGGGCTATTGAAGACACTTGCAGGCCTGTCTCCAAGGCACAGCACCAGGGACGGGGAGGGCGATGAGGCCCCAATGACCACCAGCAGAGATGGTGTGGGAGAAAAGGAACAAACGCCTACTTCCTGCCATGACCTCATTTATTCTTCAATAGCCTTACAAGGCATGCACTATTGTGTCCATTTTACAGATGAGGACTCTGAGCTTGGAGAGGTTACTTGTTCAAAGTCACATGACACATGAAGAATGCCTACAATGTCCTGAGCTCAGCAAATATCCCTTGACTGGCTGAACTGAGAGGAAAGCTGGGACTTGAATACAGCCCTGATGCCTGGGGATCTACCCTCTTTCTGTCATCCCTTCACAGGAAAGTCCTTGGTGTTCTCTTTTTCACGCTGTCTTAGTTCTCTAGTGCTGCTATAACAAATACCACAAGCAGTGGGTTTTAACAAACAGAAACTTATTTTCTCATAGTTTGGGAGGCTAGAAGTCCGAATTTAGAGCATGGGCTCTAGGGCAAGGCTTTCTCTCTTTTCAGCTCTGGAGGAAGGTCCTTGTCTCTTCAGCTTCTGCTTCCTGGTTCCTTAGAGATCTCCATGTGTCTTGGCATCTATATTACCACATCTCTGCTTCTCTCTTGCTTGTTTAATCTCTTTTATATCTCAAAAGAGATAGACTCCAAGATACACCATATACTAATTCTGCCTCACTAACATAACAAAGACAACTCATTCCCAAATGGGATTATAACCATAGGCATAGGGGTTAGGATTTACTATGCATTTTGGGGGGAGAAAAAATTCAACTTTTAACACAGGCTTTATTTTTTTTCCCCATTCCTAGAAAAATAAGACCCCCAAGGTGTGAAAGACTGATCAATGCCTCTCTCCTAGGAGCAGGTTTAGAGGGGGAAAAAGTACAGAAGAGTCAGGCCCTGGGAGTGTGCATGGGGTGGGGAGTTAGGGGTGAGCTCTATGGAGGCAGAAGGAACTTAGAAAGGAGAAGCTTGGGGTCTAGAAGGCAGATGACTAACTCTAGGATACTGCTCTTACTTCCTGTGTGCTGCACCAGAGGTAGTCTGAGGGGTCCCTTGAGTTTATGACAAGGGTGGCTTTGGGGGAACATAGCGGCACCCTGATGGCACAGTGGTTAACAGCTCAGCTGCTAACTAAAAGATCAGCATTTCGAATCCACCAACCACTCCTTGGAAACCCTATGGGGCAGTTCTACTCTGTCCTATAGGGTTGCTATGAGTTGAAATCGACTTGACAGGTACAGCAGAAAGCTTAAAGCTCACGCCACCCAGATCTGCCACTTAACCATAGTCACTCTCACTTAACAGCCATGATCTTGGGGGAAGCCCTTAGCTTCTTCAGGAGTAGGTTTCCCCATCTGCTTATTAGGGGCTATTATACCCTTCTTATAGGGTTGTTCCAGCACTGGTCTGTCAATTGGTTGTACTGTGGTGGCTTGTGTGTTGCTATGATGCTGGAAGCTATGGCCACTGGTGTTTTAAATACCAGTAGGGTCATCCATGGTGGACAGGTTTTAGCAGAGCTTTCAGACCAAGACAGACTAGGAAGAAAGGCCTGACAATATACTTCCAAAAATCAGCCAACGAAAACCCTATGGCTCACAACAGAATATTGCCCAATATAGTGCTGGAAGATGAGCCACCTAGGTTGGAAGGCATTCAAAATACACAGTGACTGCAACAATGGACTGGAGCACACCAACAATTGTTACGAGACTACCAGACAATGTTTTGTTCTGTTGTACATGAGTCAGAGTTGACTCCACGTGTCCTGGCATGGACTAGTAGCATGGAACTTACCTCCAAAAAAGGAAGATGCCAAGAGGCTGGAGAAAGAGGTGGGCAACTCCAGGGTGGCGGCAAAGTTTATCAGGGAGAATTACATGTGAGGCAGGTCCTAGGTAGCAGCAGGACCAAGAAGATCTCTGTGCCCTGCAGTGAGAGCCAGAGATTTTATAGTGATGGTGAACAATAGTGGCTACATGCCAGGGATGCCTCTAGACTTACATAAGGCCACCTGAGCAAGAATTGCATAAGAATGACTTAGCAAATGGCAGTGAAATAGTGGAAAGCATGACAGCTACCATGTTTGGCCTCACAAAGCCTACTTCTCCTTCACCACGGCAACTGACAATAGCAATAGTGTTGTGGGAGTTTTAAATAAGACAATACATATAAAATGTTTAACCAGTGTCTGGCCCCTAGCAGGTTCTCAGGAATTTCTTTCATTCTCATTCCTCACCATTTCTTTGCCTTCTTCTATTGATCTCCTTTCTCCATTACAAACACAATGCACCAGGAACACGAGGAAATTGAGGGCATCAAGTGATGCTCTGGGTTGGGAGAGTGGAGATGGAGTGTCCACCCTGGTTACATGGGAATTGTGAAGGCCTCTTTCCCTTTCCTGGACTTACTATTTGTAAAACAGAAATGAAGAGGATTGAAGCAATCATTTCCTGAGGTCTCTTCTTGCTTTAAAAGAAATAATGGTTGAGGGATCTTAGGATACATGTCTTTCACTAGGCCCTAAGAGAGACCTTATTCCACATGACGTTGTTGTTGTTGTTAGGTGCCTTCAAGTCGGTCCCTTTTCATAGTGACCCTATGTACAACAGAATGAAACACAGCCCAGTTCTGTGCCATCCTCATGATCACTGTTATGCTTGAGCCGCTGTGTCAATCAATCTCATAGAGGGTCTTCTTTTTTGCTGACCCTCTACCAAGTATGATGTCCTTCTCCAGGGACTGGTCCCTCCTGATAACATGTCCAAAGTATATGAAACAAAGTATCGCCATCCTTGCTTCTAATGAGCATTCTGGCTGTACTTCTTCCAAGACAGATTTGTTCATTGTTTTGGCAGTCCATGGTACATTCAATATTCTTTGCCAACACCATAGTTCAAAGGAGCCAATTTTTCTTCGACCTTTTTTATTCATTGACTAGCTTTTGCATGTGATCGAAAACACCATGACTTGGGTCAGGCACACCTTAGTCCTTAAAGGGACATCTTTGCTTTTCAACACTTTCAAAAGGTCTTTTGCAGCAGACTTGCCCAATGCAATGCGTCTTTTGATCTCTTGACTGCTGCTTCCATGGGTGTAGATCCAGGTAAAATGAAATTCTTGACAACTTCAATTTTTTCTCTGTTTATCATGATGTTACTTATTGGTCCGGTTGTGAGGATTTTTGTTTTCTTTATGTTGAGGTGTAATCCATACTGAAGGCTGTGGTCTTTGATCTTCATCAGTAAGTACTTAAGTCCTCTTCACTTTCAGCAAGGAAGGTTGTGTCATATGCATAAAGCAGGTTGTTAATCAGTCTTCCTCCAACCCTGATACCCTGTTCTTGTTCATACAATCCATCTTCTCAGATTATTTGCTCAGCATAGAGCTTGAATAAGTATTGTGAAAGGATACAACCCTGACACACACCTTTCCTGAGGCAGATCCCCTTATTCTGTTTAAATGACTACCTCTTGATCTATGTACAGGCTCCTCATAAGCACAATTAAGCGTTCTGGAATTCCCATTCTTCACAATGTTATCCATAATTTGTTATGATTCACACAATTGAATGCCTTTCCATAGTCAGTAAGACACAGGTAAACGTCTTTCTGCTATTCTCTGTTCCAGCCAGATCCCATCTGAAATCAGCAATGATACTCTCGTTCCGTGTCCTCTTCTGAGTCCAGCTTGAATTTCTGGCACTTCCCCGTCGATGTACTGCTACAACCACTTTTGAATGATCTTCAGCAAAATTTTACTTGTATGTCACACTAATGATATTGTTTGATAATTTCGCCATTCAGTTGAATCTCCTTTCTTTGGAACACGCATCAATATGGATTTCTCCCACATGATGGGGACCCTTACTTGTTCAAACATATCCATTCTTCCTCCTCCCATAGTAATGGACCAATCACTGATTGAAGACAAAGTCTCCCAGCTTCCCTTGCAGCCAAGTATGCTACATAACTAATTTCTGGCTAATGGAATGTATTATGTGCAGCTTCTGGGAACTTCCCTTAAGGGATAAGTGTGTACATTTATCCCCTTACACTTCATCCCTCCCTTTTCCCACTGGCGCAGAATGTGAACACGATGGTTGGAATAGCCACTTAGACCTGAGTTGTCCTTCAGAATGGAAACCACTCATGGAAGAGCAACAATCCAGAAGGAGTCTGGGTCTCCGAGGACCTCATGGAGCAGAGTCACCATGCCAGCCCTGGGATCACCTACTTCTGGACTTTCATGTGAAAGGAAAATCAAATTCTATCTTGCTTCACCACTGTTATTTTTGGTTCTGTTACTTGCAGCCCAAAATTAAAAGTATTTTTGGTTCTGTTACTTGCAGCCCAAAATTAAAAGTTACCTGACAAAAGTCTGCATAGTCTGCATATAAAGCACACGGTGTGAAAAATACAGGAGGCTTTTATTGCTTTGGTTTCATACAACCAGATTTGCAGCCTGGGTGTCATGAATGGTTAAGTGCTTGACTCTTAACCAAAAGGTTGGCAGTTCGAACCCACCCAGAAGCACCGTGGAAGACTGGCTTAAGGATCTGCTTCTGAAAGGTCACAGCCTTGAAAACCCTATGGAGCAGCTCTATTCTGATATACATGGGGTCACCATGAGTTGAAATTGACTCGACAGCAACTAACAACAACAATCACTTCATGCAATTGGATGGGATCCCTGGGAACATCTGAGCAGATCTCACACAGGTGTGAATGTGTGTGTGTTTGTATGTATGTGTGGGTGTTGGTCTCCTGTGGCCCCATCTGTTTCAACTAAACAGAGAAAGCTTTCTCCCAGGGCATACATACATAGCTTCCTGACTGTTGCTCTCCTGACAAAGTCATCTTCGTCTTCCTGGGGATGAGGTGTAGACGGTGGAGGGAATGCTGGCCCCTCTCCTTTGGCTTGGATTTTAGTTAATCCTGGACATATCTGCTTCCCAAGCCAAAGCTGCTCATTGTACCCTGTGCACATCAGCCTTGAGCCAATGTGTGCATGGGGCAAAGGTGGAGTGCCTATTAGCAGAGAAGTATAATCAAGTTCATGATTATACTTCCATCGTCAACAGTAGTCATTCTTTATTTGAAACGAGGTTTTCTCATTTACTGGGCATCACTGTTGTGACTAAGAGCATGTTGAAGGCTTAATACTTCTCATATGGGTGGAACCAAATGCAGGGAGCAGGGAAAAGGGTCCTCCAACTGGGGTTGCTGGCCCCGTATCACAGAGAAGGAAGTACAGCCACAAAATGGGAGCATTGATGGCCAGAGAACACCTGGCAGCCTCAAACAACTACCAACCTCTTGGAGGAGATAAATGACTTCCCAGGACACAAGTGGACTTTGCAGATGTGAACTCAAAGCCTCTGTCAGGAATCTTGGAGAAATCATGAAGTGCTAAAGGCTGGATACATGACCAAATCTGTCATCCCCCAAATAGGAAGCAAGTGCACTTTTAGCAACTACAGCTAGTGGGAGGCAGCATGGTGCTAGGGAAACAGAACACGATTTCGAACTAGACAGGGCTGGCGTAGAGTCTTAGGTCCATGACCTCCTGGCTCATGGATTTTGGGCAAGTCTTTGAGCCTGACTTTCCTCATCTGTGAAATGAGGATAATGATACATACTCCATAGGCTGATGCCAAGGATCACATGAAATAACACACGCAGTGTTTCCAAGTGGGCCAAACCCAAAATATTAATTTTCTTCTCCTCCCCTCTAATCCAGCTACATTCTCCACTGAAATATGGAGAAGGGTTTGGAAGGCTTTTGGAAGGAATGTATCTGTCCTGAGAGAAGGCCAGGACAAACTCATTTCCTCTGTGCTTGGTAGACCTAGGAGCTTCAGCTGTCGGAGTTCAACAGAAAGCGTGTTATTTTAAGTATCTGCAAAAGTCTGTCACATTAGAGGTGTTGGAATCAGTGATGCTGTCCACCTGAATTGTTCCTTGGCCCTGCCACACTTGTGGAGGAAGTCAGGAAGTGCCGACAGGACATTAGATCAATTCATTGGAATTACAAGTGGCTGAATGGTTGTAACAAAAAGGAATGACCATTGGGCTCCTATCAACCTGGTGGGCAGTCTCTAGCAGAGTGGCCCAGAGCTGCCCCTGTGATCTGCTCCTGTCCTGAAGCAATATTTTCTTTTCTTTTTTAAAATCTTTATTGAACTTTAGATGAAGGTTTACAGAACAAATTAGTTTCTTATCAAACAATACACACATTGTTGTATGACATTGGTTAACAATGCCACAACATGTCAACACTCTCCCTTCTCAACCTTGGGTTCCCTATTACCAGCTTTCCTGTTCCCTCCTGCCTCCCAGTCCCTGCCCCAGGGCTGGTGTGCCTCTTCAGTCTTGTTTTGTTCCATGGGCCTGTTCAATCTATGGCTGAAGGGTGAACCTCATTACCGAGCTGAAAGGGTGTCTGGGGGCCATACTCTCAGGATTTCTCCAGTCTCTGTCAGGTCAGCAAGTCTGGTCTTTCTTTTTGAGTTAGAATTTTGTTCTACATTTTTCTCCAGCTCTGTCTGGGACCCTCTCTTGTGATACCTGTCAGAGCAGTCAGTGGTGGTAGCCGGGCGCTGTCTTGTTGTACTGGACTCAGTCTGGTGGAGGCCATGGTAGATGTGGTCCATTAGTTCTTTGGATTAATCTTTCCCTTGTGTCTTTGGTTTTCTTCATTCTCCCTTGTTCTAGATGTGGTGAGACCAGTGTAGTATCTTAGATGGCTGCTCACAGGCATTTAAGACCCCAGATGCTACTCACCAAAGTAGAATGTAGAACATCTTCTTTATAAACTATGTTATGCCTGCCATTTGAGCTAGATGTTCCCTGAGACCATGGGCCCCACAGCCCCTGGCCCAGCAATTCGGTCTCTCAGGGAGCTTGGGTGTGTCTCTGGAGCTCCCATGACCTTACCTTGTACAGATTGTGCTGGCCGAAACAATACTTTCAAAGCATTCAATAAAGACTTAGAAAATGTGCTTATCCTATATTCAGGTGATGGAAAGAGCTCTTTCTGTCACCTGGATGTTTGACAAGCACATTGTTCTAAATCCTTTATGTATGTTTGCTGATTTAATCCTTACAACCATCTGATTAGGTAGGCAGTGCCACCACCCAGCTGTCAATGGAGGCTTGCATGTTGCTATCACTGTGAACAGGTTCCAGTGGAGCTTCCTGACTAAGACAGGCTAGGAAGAAAGGCCTGGTGACCTACTCCCAAAAACCAGTCAACGAAAACTCTGTGGGACACAGTGGTCCAATCAGCAACAGATGGCAGGAAAGGTACCGGACTGGGCGGCATTTTGCTTTGTTGTGCATGGGGCTGCCGTGAGTCAGAGGTTGACTCTACAGCACCTAACAGAAACAGCAATCATTATTGCTGCTTTACAACTGGGGGAAACGGAGGCACAAAGAGCTAAGTGTGTGCCCAGAGTCACACAGCTCCCACAGATGGAGGTGGCCATCTACCTTCTGAGCCTGCCCAGCATACTGCTCAGATTCCTAAAAAAGACGCAGTGGGGACCGCACAGGGCACTGAGCACCGGGAGGCCAGGAAAACCACTCTGCCCACTGAGCCTGAAGAACGGGCCCTGAGCCATCTATGAGCCTGAGGGAACAGCAGGTGCACAGGCCTGGAGATGGGAATCGGCTACGGAGATTGGGGAACAGAGACCCAGGGAGCAGCTAAGCCTGAGAAAGATTGCCATGGGTAGGGTTGGGACTGAGGGCTTTGTAGGCAGTGCAGAGTTTGGACTTGCTTCCTTGTCATGAGAAGAATCCGTGATGGCCTTTATGTAGGAGGATGAAGTGATCTGGCATGCGTTTCTTGAGGAGCCCTGGGAGACTATGGCCCTCCGGGAACCTGAGGCCCACAACCTGTGAGGCCCCCAAGGCTACCCCAACAACTTGGTTCTGCTATATCTCTCTGGACTGTCTCCACTTTTCCCCACTGGCTTTTTAAATCTCAGAGCCTTACCAAGTCTGCTGGGGTCCAGGACCAGAGCTGAGTACCCAGGAGGAAAGAGCTCAGGGCCCAGCTGCAGTCTCGCAGGTCCTTGGAGCTCCATACATGGGCTGTGCCTGATGCTGGATGGAGACCCCGAGGCACACAAAGGTCTCAGCCCACACAGCCAGAGGGTCCAGGTCCAGATCCAAGGGCCTTGCTTGACCCACCCATATGAGGAATTGAACCTACCAAGATGGGGTTTCCCAAAAAGAAAAGTGAGGCCTTGCCCTTGGATTCAGAATACCAACTCAAAGAGTCAGGGAGGATGCTGAGTTGGGGAGGATGGGACTCAAGAAGGAGGCGGGTAGGGAAGTGGTGGAGCTGGGAGGAGGGTGAGTCAGGAGATAAGAGGGTTGGGGAGGAGGAAGCCAGGGAGAAAGTGGAGCTGGGGGGAGAGGGAGCCAGGGAGGAAAGGAGGGGAGGCTGCGGAGGAGGAGGAGACAAGGAAAAGGGAGAGCACTGGGGAGAAGAAGGAGCTGGAAAAGAGGGGAGCTGGCTCAGCAGAGGCAGTTCAAGGAAAAAGACTCAGGAATTAGCAGCAACTATGTGCTTGGGGAGAAGAGACAGTGAGTTACCACGCGGCAGCCACACCAAGCTCTTGTTATCCATGCGTTTGCTGTCTCCCAAGAGATGTGGACTTCTTGAGATGTGGACTCTGTGGCCCTTTTTCTGGCTGCCATAGCCTAGAGGGGCCCTGGCATGGAGTGGGTGCAGACAGATACTGATGAGGGAGAGGAGCTTGAGGGAGGTGATGTCCAGCTGCACGTGGCTCCTGCCCTGGCATCTTGAGATAGGCCAGAGGGTCATCTCCCAGGAGAGAGGCCTGGCTCCAGAGGGTGGGCTTTCATGGGTGAGTACCCCAAGGGCTCTGCTGAGCATAGCTGGGGAGCCTGGATGTTTGCCCTGGAGAGGCCTTTAGGGGGTTATCTCCAGAGCACAGAGCCAGGGCTCAGCTGAAGGTCGGAGAAGCACTATGCAGGGCATCACAAGGAAGAATATTCTGACAATCACACACATTGAAACGGGCTGGCTTGAGGAGCGGGGAGCTTTCTGTCCCTGGGGTGCTCAGGTAGCCACTAAGTGATCACAGAGAGGTTCTGGAGATTTCTATATTCAACCAGCGCTGTGCACTGCTGTGAGCCAGGCCATGGGCAGGGTGCTGGGGCATCAGGACAAGTCAGACCCACACCTGCCTTCAGACACTAGGCTTCTGTGGCAGATATAAACCAGTAAGCAGAAAACACCATGTAGTATCATCTGTATGATGACAGTGGGGACCATCAAATGTTGAGGGAAAAGATGGGCAAATTCTAGAGGGCTTCCTGCAGGAGGTGCTGACAGAATGAAGATGCCAGGAAACAGTAGGAGCTGGCTAGCAGCAACAGAAGGCATGGCGAGGGGCTGTGCTGCATGAAAAATTCAGTAGGATATGAAAGCCATTTGTATACTCACAAGAAATTTCAACCTCACTTTCATCAGTGAAAGAAAAGAAAGAGCAGCTGTGAGATTCTTTATCATTTCAACTGTTGTAAGATAATTTTACGTTTTTTATCACCTATTTGGGTGAACAATGTTTATTGTTGCAGGGGGTTATCAGGAATCTGAAGACCTCACCATAGGAAGCCCTTAACTGATCTCCTGGTTTTCGGGGAAGCTGGGGGATAGGCACATGGGGTCTTGCTGCACTAGTTTTGCAACTTCTTGTGAATCTATGTTGTGGTTAGGTCCCATTGAGTTGGCTTCGACTCATATCAGCCTTACGGGTAATAGAACGATAGGTTGCCCAGCCCTGCACCATCTTCATAACCAGTGCCATGCTTGAGTCTTTTGTTGTGGCTCTTGTGCCAATCCATCTCATTGAGGGTTTCCCTCGATTTTGCTGACACTCTGATTTACCAAGGAGTCCCTCAGAGATGCAAAAGGCTAAATGCTTGACTACTAGCTAAAAGACTGGCAGTTGAAGCCCACTTAGAGGCACCTTGGGAGATAGGCCTGGCGATCTACTTCTCAAAGGTCACAGCCTTGAAAATCCTACGGAGCAGTTCTATTCTGCAACACACGGGTCGCTATGAGTTGGAATCAACTTGACTGCAACTAATAACATAACTGCTTTACCAGCCACAATGTCTGTGTTTACCTGTGTGAGTCTATAATCATTTCAAAACACCAAATCCCAAAACCAAACCCAGCGCCATCGAGTTGATTCCCTGTAGGACAGAGTAGAACTGCCCCATAGAGTTTCCAGGAGCGCCTGGCAGATTTGAACTGCCGACCCTTTGGTTAGCAGCTGTAGCACTTAACCACCATGCCACCACGGTTTCCAAATAAAGAAGTGAAAAACAAATAGGAAAACCTCTTGCTCAGTAATATCATGCAGCCATTTCAAGAATTAAATCTGGGAGGTGGAGCCAAGATGGCGGAATAGACAGTTGCTTCCGGAGAGCCCACTTTACAACAAAAAAGACCCGAAAAAACAAGTGAAACGAGTATATTCGTAACAAGCTGGAAGCCCTGAGCATCAAAGGCATGCTTAGACAATGAACTGAGGGGTAGGGGGAGGAAGAGGCCGTTCAGAACTGGAGAGGAGTTACCGGACCTGAATCGCCGGGAGCCCTCAGGCACCATCCCCAGAGCAGCGGTGGCAGCTGGTCCTAGCGTTGGGCCGCAGTTTCCTCAGGGAGAAGCAGCCAGCCACACAGCCCACTCAAACCTCCAGAACCTGAGCAGAAGGGCGCTCTTGGCAAAAGCTAATGCATATATTTTACTGCGCCTCCCCCACCCCCAACCCAGCTTCAGCGGCTGAATCCCTAGGCCTGAGACAGACCCTGGTGAGCATCTGGAGCCATCCTCCCGGCCTTGGGGAAGGAAAAAATTTGCAACTGGGGGGAAAAGATAATTTGCTAGCTCCATTAACTGGGGGAGCTCAGGACAGAAGCGGCTCCTATCCAGGCATAAACCGTCCATGGACCTTGAGCACCTTTCCCTTTTGCATGGACCTGTGTGGGCCTATTTTGGGAGAATAGGTCCTTGTTGACAAACTCCAACCACTTCAGCTGTGCGGTGGAGCAGTGGGTGTTTGATGGTTGACATCGCTTTGCCTATTAAACAAGGTCCTCACCTACCCACATCAGGGACCTAAGGACTGGTAGCTCCACTCAGGTCACCCAGCCACCCAAAACAGGGGTCCAAAGATAACTGGTACCTCCCAGTCCTTACAACCAAAAACTTTGGGTGACCATGGTCCCTCTGCAGAACCCACCCACCAGCACACTCTAGGGAATAGAGACGCATTTTCCTCAGAGACACTTGGGGGTTGGTTCTCAGCCCCCTGTCTTGTTCAGAGCGTGACCCCCTGCTGCAATCAGATACTGGCATGTAAGCCAAACACCCCTGCCCCTTTAAGACTATAGGACAGAGCCCGTACCACACACTTGATATCAGCTACCTGGAAAGCTGAGCTGAATTCATACAAGAAAATTGAATGGACTCCTAGACTGATATACCTGACAACAGCTCTAGCCAGCTAGGGACAGGACACCAGAGCTCCAAAGGCTAAAATAATCAAGCTAGCTCACTCAAGCAACCATAGGGGTATATCAAAACAAAACAAAGCAAGCAGCTACGACACAGTAAGCAAGCATAAACTAATACAATAACTTATAGATGGCTCGGAGACAACAGTCAATATTAAGTCACATAAAGAAACAGGCCATGATCACCTCAATAGGCTCTCAAAACAAAGAATCCAGGGATCTTCTAGATGAAAGTGCATTCCTGGAATTACCAGATGCAGAATACAGAAGTTTAATATATAGAACCCTTCAAGACATCAGGAAGGAAATGAGGCAATACACAGAACAAGCCAAGGTACACACAGATAACGCAACTGAAGAAATCAGAAAAATTATGCAGGAACATAATGAAAAGTTTAATAAGCTGGAAAAATCCATAGACAGACAGCAATCAGAAATTTGGAAAATTAACAATAAAATTACAGAATTAGATAACTCAATAGAAAGTCAGAGGAGCAGAATTGAGCAAGTAGAAGCTAGAATTTCTGAATTCAAAGATAAATCACTTGGCACTAATATATTTGAAGAAAAATCAGATAAAAGAATGGAAAAAAATGGAGAAACCTTAAGAATTATGTGGGACTCTATCAAGAGAAATAACCTACGAGTGATTGGAGTACCAGAACAGGGAGGGATAACAGAAAATACAGAGAAAATTGTTGAAGATTTGTTGGCAGAAAACTTCCCTGATATTGTGAAAGACGAAAAGATATCTGTCCAAGATGCTCATCGAGCTCCACATAAGGTAGATCTTAAAAGAAAGTCACCCAAGACATATTATAATCAAGCTTGCCAAAACCAAAGATAAAAAGAGAATTATAAGAGCAGCGAGGGATAAACGAAGTCACCTACAAAGGAGAGCTAATAAGAATAAGCTCGGACTACTCAGCAGAAACCATGCATGCAAGAAGGCAATGGGATGACATATTTAAAAACTTGAAGGAAAAAAAATTGCCTGCCAAGAATCATATATCCATCAAAACTGTCTCTTAAATATGAAGGTGAAATTAAGACATCTCTAGATAAACACAAGTTCAGGGAATTTGTAAAAACCAAACCAAAAGTACAAGAAATACTAAAGGGAGCTCTTTGGTTAGAAAATCAATAATACCAGCTATCAACCCAAGACTAGAACACTGGGCAGAGCAACCAGAAGTCAACCCAGACAGGGAAATCCAAAAAAAAAAACACAAAGCAAGATTAAAAAAAAAAAAAAAAAACCCAACACAAAAGAAGACAACATTAAAATAAGAAAGAGGGACTAAGAAATGTAATCATACACCTTCCATATGGAGAGGAAGATACAGCGATATAAAGAAATAAAAGTTAGTTTTAAATTTAGAAAAATAGGGGTAAATAATAAAAAAAAAATAATAAGGTAACCACAAAGAGGACGAACTATCCTACTCATCAAAACAAAATACAAGGGAAAAATACAGACTCAGCAGAAACAAAATCAACAACAACAAATATGAGGAAAGGACAATATATAAAGGAAATCTACTCAGCACATAAAATCAAGTGGGAAAAAGAAACTGTCAACACACAAAAAAAGACATCAAAATGATAGCACTAAATTCATACCTATCCACTGAATGTAAATGGACTAAATGTACCAATAAAGAGACAGAGAGTGGCAGAATGGATTAAAAAACAAGATCCATCTATATGCTGCCTGCAAGAGACACACCTTAGACTTAGAGACACAAACAAACTAAAACTCAAAGGATGGAAAAAAATATATCAGGCAAACAACAATCAAAAAAGAGCAGGAGTGGCGATATTAATTTCTGACAAAGTAGACTTTAAAGTTAAAACCATCAGAAAGGATGAGGAATATAATGATTAAAGGGATGATATACCAAGAAGATATAACAATATTAAATATTTATGCACCCAATGATGACAGGGTTGCAAGACACATAAAACAAACTCTATCAGCATTGAAAAGTGAGATAGACAGCTCCACAATAATAGTAGGAGACTTCAAGGTGAAGGACAGGACATCCAGAAAGAAGCTCAATAAGGACACGGAAGATCTAAATGCCACAATCAACCAACTTGAACTTATACACATATACAGAACACTCCACCCAATAGCAACCAACTATACTTTCTTTTCTAGTGCACATGGAACATTCTCTAAAATAGACCACATATTAGGTCATAAAGCAAGCCTTAGCAGAATCCAAAACATTGAAATGTTACAAAGCATCTTCTCTGACCATAAGGCCATAAAAGTGGAAATCAGTTACAGGAAAAGCAGGAAAAGAAATCAAACACTTGGAAACTGAACAATACCCTGCTCAAAAAAGACTGCATTACAGAAGAAATTAAGGATGGAATAAAGAAACTCAGAGAATCCAATGGGAATGAAAACACTTCCTATCAGAACCTTTGGGACACAGCAAAAGCCGTGCTCAGAGGCCAATTTATATCAATAAATGCACACATCCAAAAAGAAGAAAGGGCCAGAATCGAAGGATTATCACTACAACTTGAATACATAGAAAGAGAGCAACAAAAGAAACCCTTAGGCACCAGAAGAAAACAATAATAAAAATTAGAGCTGAACTAAATGAAATAGAAGACAGAAAAACAATTGAAAGAATTAACAAGACCAAACCTGGTTTTTTGAAAAAATCAACAAAATTGATAAACCACTGGCCAAACTGACAAAAGAAAAACAGGAGAGGAAGCAAATAACCCAAATAAGAAATGAGATGGGCAATATTACAACAGACCCAACTGAAATTAAAAGAATCATATCAGATTACTATGAAAAACTATAGTCAAATTTGAAAACCTAGAAGAAATGGATGAATTCCTAGGAGCACACTACCTACCTAAACTAACACAAACAGAGGTAGAACAACTAAATAGACCCATAACAAAAGAAGAGATTGAAAAGGTAATCAAAAAACTCATAACAACAACAACAACAAAAAAAACCCTGGCCCAAACGGCTTCACTACAGAGTTCTACCAAACTTTCAGAAAAGAGTTAACACCACTAATACTAAAGGTATTTCGGAGCATAGAAAAGGACGGAATACTACCAAACTCATCCTATAAAGCCACATATCCCTGATACCAAAACCAAGTGAAGACACCACAAGAAAAAATTATAGGCCTATATCCCTCATGAACATAGATGCAAAAATCCTCAACAAAATTCTAGCCAATAGAATTCAACAACATATCAAAAAAATAATTCACCATGACCAAGTGGGATTCGTACCAGGTACGCAGGGATGGTTCAACATTAGGAAAACAATTAATGTAATCCACCACATAAATAAAACAAAAGATAAGAATCACATGATTTTATCAATTGATGCAGAAAAGGCATTTGACAAAGTCCAACACCCATTTATGATAAAAACTCTCAGCAAAATAAGAATAGAGGAAAGTTCCTCAACATAATAAAGGGCATTTATACAAAGCCAACAGTCAACATCATCCTAAATGGAGAGAGCCTGAAAACATTCCCCTTGAGAACAGGAACAAGACAAGGATGCCCTTTATCACTACTCTTATTCAACATTGTGCTGAAAGTCCTAGCCAGAGCAATTAGGCTAGATAAAGAAATAAAGGGCATCCAGACTGGCAAGAAAGAAGTAAAAGTATCTCTATTTGCAGATGACATGGTCTTATACACAGAAAACCCTAAGGAATCCTCCAGACAACTACTGAAACTAATAGAAGAGTTCAACAGAGTATCGGGATACCAGATGAACATACGAAAATCAGTTGGATTCCTCTACATCAACAAAAAGAACATCAAAGAGGAAATCACCAAATCAATGCCATTTACAATAGCCCCCTAAAAGATAAAATACTTAGGAATAAATCTTACCAGAGATGTAAAAGGCTTATACAAAGAAAACTACAGTACACTTATGCAAGAAACCAAAAGAGACTTACAAAAGTGGAAGAACATACCTTGCTCATGGATAGGAAGACTTAACATTATAAAAATGTCTATTCTACCAAAAGCAATCTATACATTTAATGCAATTCCAATCCAAACCCCAAGGACATTCTTTAATGAGATGGAGAAACAAATTGCCAATTTCAGATGGAAGGGAAAGAGGCCCTAGATAAATAAGGCATTACTGAAAAAGAAGAACAAAGTGGGAGGCCTTACTTTACCTGATTTTAGAACCTATTATACCACCACAGTAGTCAAAACAGCCTGGTACTGGTACAACAACAGACATATAGACCAATGGAACAGAATTGAGAATCCAGACATAAATCCATCCACATATGAGCAGTCGATATTTCACAAAGGCCCCAAAGCAGTTAAACGGGGAAAAGACAGTCTTTTTAATAAATGGTGCTGGCCTAACTGGATAGCCACCTGCAAAAAAATGAAACAAGACCCATACCTCACTCCATGCATAAAAACTAACTCAAAATGGATCAAAGACCTAAATATAAAATCTAAAATGATAAAGATCATGGAAGAAAAAATAGGGACAACATTAGGAGCCCTAATACATGGCATAAATAGTATACAAAACATTATAAAGAATGTAGAAGAAAAACTAGATAACTGGGAGTTCCTAAAAATCAAACACCTATGCTCATCCAAAGATTTCACCAAAAGAGTAAAGACTACCTACAGACTGGGAAAAAGTTTTAAGCTATGACATTTCTGATCAGCGCCTGATCTCTAAAATCTACGTGGTACTGCAAAAACTCAACTACAAAAAGACAAATAACCCTATTAAAAAATGGGCAAAAGATATGAACAGACACTTCACTAAAGAAGACGTTCAGGTAGCTAACAGATGCATGAGGAAATGTTCACGATCATTAGCCATTAGAGAAATGCAAATCTAAACTACAATGAGATTCCATCTCACTCCAACAAGGCTGGCATTGATCCAAAAAACACAAAAGAATAAATGTTGGAGAGGTTGTGGAGAGATTGGAACACATACACTGCTGGTGGGAATGTACAATGGTACAACCACTTTGGAAATCGGTTTGGGGCTTCCTTAAAAAGCTAGAACTAGAACTACCATACGATCCAGCAATCCCACTCCTTGGAATATATCCTAGAGAAATAAGAGCCTTTACACGAACAGATATATGTACACCCATGTTTATTGCAGCAGTGTTTACAATAGCAAAAAGATGGAAGCAACCAAGGTGCCCATCAATGGATGAATGGATAAATAAATTACGGTATATTCACACAATGGATTACTACGCATTGATAAAGAACAGTTAGGAATCTGTGAAACATTTCATAACATGGAGGAACCTGGAAGGCATTATGCTGAGTCAAATAAAAAAAAAAAAAATGAGTGAAATTAGTCAGTTGCAAAAGAACAATTATTATAAGAACTTGAGAAATAGTTTAAACTGAGAAGAAAACATTCTTTTGTGGTTATGAGAGGGGGGAGGGAAGGAGGGTGGGAGAGTGGCATTCACTAATTAGATAGTAGGCAAGAACTACTTTAGGTGAAGGGAAAGACAACACACAATACAGGGGAGGTCAGTACAACTGGACTAAACCAAAAGCAAAGAAGTTTCCTGAATAAACTGAATGGAATTTGGGGACCATGGTTTCAGGGGACATCTAAGTCAATTGGCATAATTAAATCTTAAGAAAACATTCTGCATCCCACTTTGGAGAGTGGCGTCTGGGGTCTTAAACACTAGCAAGCAGCCATCTAAGATGCATCGATTGGTCTCAACCCACCTGGATCAAAGAAGAATGAAGAACACCAAGGACACAAGGCGATTACGAGCCCAAGAGACAGCACCACATGAACCAGAGACTACATCATCCTAAGACCAGAAGAAGTAGATGGTGCCCAGCTACAACCGCTGACTGCCCTGACAGGGCATACAACAGAGAACCCCTGAGGGAGCGGGAGAGCAGTGGGATGCAGGCCCCAAATTCTCATAAGACCAGACTTAACGGTCTGACTGAGACTAGAAGGACCCCAGTGGTCATGGTCCCCAGACTGGATTGGACTGGACAATGGGTTGGAGAGGGACGCTGGTGAGGAGTGAGCTTCTTGGATCTGGTGGACACTTGAGACTATGTTGGCATCTTCTGCCTGGAGGGGAGATGAGAGGGTGGAGGGGGTTAGAAGCTGGCGAAATGGACACAAAAAGAGAGTGGAGGGTGAGAGCGGCCTGTCTCATTAGGGGGAGAGTAACCGGGAGTGTGTAGCAAGGTGTATATGGGTTTTTGTGTGAGAGACTGACTTGATTGTAAACTTTCACATAAAGCACAATAAAAATTATTTTAAAAAATTAAATCCGGTACCAAAACAAGTTTCGTTTATGGAAGCAAGCTGTTTCTCATTTAATAATTTTTAAATTATTGTTTTCAGGAGCTTCTATAAATTTGTGGTTTATCCTGCTCCCTTATACTTTGAGTTTTCATTTTCTTAGCATAATTTTATAAAAACATAGAATATGTAATTTTTTTTTTTTGTCTATAGATGCCCTTAATATCTCATTTTTACCTTAGTGAAGTGTTTTAGCTTTGTATGTACCCTGGTGTGCTAAACACATTTATAATTTTCTGTGTGAGCCACAACTTGGAAACAGTTGGGAGGTGCTGTCTGGGCGGTAAGATAATGCCTGTCTTTGGGGCCTTCACTTCAGCTGGGGGAAGAAGACCCCTGAGCAAGTGGGGGAGTCATTAAGGGTCCCATCAGGGGTTTTTAGGACCCTAAAATCAAGGCCTCCTGGAGAGGCTGGGCTGGGCTGTTGGAGGCCTTCGGGAGAGGAGGGTCTGGAAGTGAAGGGTGGGTACTGGGTGTGGAAAGCTGAGGAGAGGAAGGCCTAGGGTAAGCTGGGGTAAGGATGGTGTTTGTGCTATCAGGAGGGGAGATTTGCAGCTGGGGAGGTGCAGGAGGCAAGACTGGGCAGGGGCAGCTCTGAAGAACGCTTGAATGGGTCTGCCTGTCTCTGGGAGCCAAGGAAGGTTCTGACCAGTGGAGTGCCAAAAGAGGGAGGACTGCAGGCCAGAAAGAATGCCTTCCTGCCCCTGGAAGGGTCTGCCCTGTGCCTTCCTCTCACCCTCAACACTCAGGGAGAGGGCTGCAGGGTCCGGGATCAAGGACTGTGCCCAACTAGCGCCCATCCAGAGCACAGCACCCCCTTCCGTTCTCTGACACCATGCTGACTGACTGTACCCCTCAAAAGATGGGCTGAGCAGAGCCCTGCTGAAAACACAGTGCCACCAAAGGGGGCTCCTAGCAGGGACCACGGGGGACTCTCACCCATGTGGGCCCCGAGTAAGCCCCAGCAGGCCCATCCCTGCTTACTGGGAAGGCTCCGGACAGCCCATTGTCTTGGCAGTGGCTCTGACCAGACTGGCTTCAGTGTTGGGTGGAGAGAGAGAACATGTCTGTTAGACGAGTCCCCAACCTTCACCCAAGCCGGGCTCTGAATGGAAACATTATCACAATTTAATTACCTTTCACAAACGCAGCCTGAGAAACCCCACTCCTTGGCCAGAACACCAGCTTCAACCAGAGCCAGGGGTGAGCGGAAGTTGTGCCCCCTCAGGGATGAGGGGAGCCCCTGAGGAGCGGCATACACTTTAATGAAGCTGAGAAGTGACCCCCAGCCCACATGGGGGCTGCGAGGGTCCTCTCTCCCTCCCCTCCTGGCTGGGCCGCGGACACCACACTCCAGAGCCGGGCACATCGGTTTTGTTTGGAACGTCACAAGTTTTTTTTCTCTTCCTTTTTATTTTTAAATAAAACGGGTGATAAAGGGTCCTGCCAGGAACCATTGTCTTCCAGAGTCTAAAGTGTTTGAAATTAATTTATCCGCTTAGGATGGTGTATAAATTTCTCATTATGAGTGTCAGTGATGAACAAGAAACCATTCCAAGAAATGTCTCGGGGCCCTTGCCAAGCCCCAGGCCCTGGGTCCCTGGCGGAGCCGGTGCCCGCTACAAAGGGTTTCACACAGTCAGGAGCGTTAACTATGCATGCTTTCCCGTTGCCCGGGCTCAGCCAAATGCCCTGGGAGAGCGACCGTCCACACCCGGTGTTATTATTCCACACAGATGCCGGCTCGTTGTGGGTTTCCAGCTTTGAGGAGCATAATGTGGGGTGCTGGGGGTTTTGTTGTTGTCAGGCATGTGCTTTTTTACTTTACCCCTTCCTCACCCCTTCTTTTGGTGACACCCTCCCACTCGCCCCCCCAAAAGGGCTGGGGCAAAAGAAAATGGGGGGCAGCCCGGGAAGGTTCTTGGAAGGGCTGGCGATACGGTGGGGGAGGGGAAGCAATGAATTGAGTCTCTTTGAGGTGTGTGTGTTGGGGGGAGGGGGTGTTGAAACCAAAGGGAAGAGGAGGGGGAGGTTAAACCCTGGGAAAAAAATGGCACCCCATGGCCTGCGCTGGGCCAGATTGCCAGCTACTACCAGGGGCAGGCCATAAGTGGCGGGAGCTGAGGCCGGCCATGCTGCCAGCCCTGCTCGTGGCTGCCCCGGCACCCTGGCACCTGGGCTTGCTTCCTGGGCTGTGCTTGGGAGACTCAGGGAGTTGGGGCTCTCCTACCATGTATCATGTTGTGATCCCAGATGCAAATGGAACCTAGACACCAAGGGCTGAAGAGGTGGCAGAGCCAGAATGAGACCCCAGTCCCTCCACAGTGCTGTCTGCCCTGCTTCCTGCCCTCTGACCCCCCTCCCAAAAAAACATTACCATCCAGTTGACCTCCACCCCCAGCACCCTTCAAAGCCCACTGCCAGCCGTCCCCAGGTAAGGGGCTACTCTCTTCTGCCTGCTCTTGTCTCCCAGGTCCTCTGGCTTTGCCCTGGGCTTCAAGATTCAGAAGCCCTTGGGTAGGCCTTCTCCCACTGACAGCACAAGCCCCAGAGGAAAACAGGGAGCCTGCCTTCCTCAAGGAGCTCAGTCAGTGCCCACAGTCCAAGTTATGGCTCCGCAGCGGTGGCTTTTCCAGGGGTCACCAGGTGGGGACAAAGCTGAGGCCTCAAGGGCAGAGTAAGAGAGCTGGCCTGGAAGTCAGGAGGCCCAACTCAGGTCCTGCTCCTGCCACCATCTTGCTGTGTGGTGGGGGCTTGCCTCTCTGAACCTCTGTGTCCTTGACTCTACATGAAGGGCTGATCCAGTGATCGATAAGCAGCCGGGGCTCTGAGCTCTGGGGCAGAGGTGGTGCCAGCCAGAGACACCATCAACACCAACTGCAGCCTCAGTGGTCCAGGAGGGCTGGTCTCCCCCGCAGCCCCGGGAACAGACCTTCCCACATGGGGCCCCAGCCAGGTGTCAGCCCAGCATGGGAACAAGCCCCTGGGTGATGTGGCCTGCACACCCTGAAATATGCCTGGCCCCTTTCTGACCTAAAACTCTCTTGCTTGGGCATCCCGGCCAGAGTGCTGGGAACACATGGACCCAGGTGCTGCCCCCCCCCCCACCAGGACTGCCAGACTCATGCCGGCCTCTGTGTGCCCAGCCATGAGGGCAGGGCCTCTCCGGAGGGGCTGATTGGGATGCCTGGCAAGCCGTCGGCCCTGGGCGGTGGGCCAGCCCAAAGCCCCCTCGGAGGTGGCCTCATTAAAGGTCTCATGGTCCAGTGGGCAGGGCATCAGATTGGACATCTGGAGGCTTGGGGCCTGGTCCAGCTCTGCTGCTGCTTTGCTGGGTGACCCTAAGCAGATTACTTGGCCTCTCAGTGCCCCATCTGCCCCCTGCCTCTACCCTGTCTAGCAAGGCTTTCTGGAAGGAATATTAATGGCACAGCCTGCAGAAGCCTGCTTCTACAGTGCCTTGGTCTCAGTAATTTCAGCCATGCGGGGGTTGACAGGGATGCACAGGAATCTCCCTGCTGAGGCCTTCTAGAAGCCTCACCTGGCTTTTTTCCTTGGCTGCCGCAGGCTCATCTGGGGAGACGAAGTGGCTTCGGGGCCCAAGGAGGAGCCCCGAGTGGTCTCAGAGCAGGAAGGGCCAGGCCCCGCTTTTGCAGCTGTGGAAACAGGCCAGGAGCTGGGAGTTACTTATCAGGGGCACACAGCCAGGTGGTGGCGTTGCTGGGCTGAGAGACTGGTGTCCATATTCTGGGCCATCTATTTCTCCCCAGAATTGTTCCCTCCAGCTTCTCTTTCCTGACATGGCCCACAGGGTCAGGGATGGATGACCCAATAAGCAAGGTATGTGTGTTTAACTGTGCTTACTTACTAATCTGTAGTGCAAAATTTCACTTGGTTTTTACCACATCCAAGATGTGGTGAAACACATGTGAAATTGTTCACTGCATAATAGTAAGTAAACACAGTGAAGCCTGCACACAGAGTAGAACTGCCCCATAGGGTTTTCAAGGATTGGGTGGTGGATTCAAACTGCTGACCTCTTGGTTAGCAGCCAAGCTATATATATATATATGCTCCCTAGCAGTTTATAACTGAGGCAACTTTGGAGCCACAGTGTACAGCTGAGAAAACTGAGACTCAGAAAGATTAAGTGGCTTGCCCGGGTGTAGTGCAATGGGTTTCTCTTTATATATGGCCTTTCTGGCCTCGGGTTTATATTTCTGCCAGAGGTAATAGGTTGGGCCTCAGCCTGCCCTATGATTGACCTATTTTATGCACCTTGCAGGGATTGGTCAGTATACTATGCAAATTAAGTGACTGTGGCCTACTGAGGGGATTGGTCTATCTAATATGCAAACAGGGTGTGTAAAACCACCCAATGGAATTGAATGACTTGCTTATACAAGCAGTCAATCCAACAGAAGTTTTGAGAGAGACGGAGAAGGAGTTTTAACACTGAAGACGGTGAGAGATAGCATGAGACAGCACAGCGGCAAGAGCACTGGGAACCAGGAGACTGGTACAAGGTGACTGTGGTGGGCTTACCACCCGCTGGAGCCAGAGAGAGCTGAGCACCTTTGAGCAGAAGGCTTGCTGACAGAGCAGGGTGCCTCTGGGCACTTGTCGACGGAGCCAAAAGAGCTGTAACGTTTGCTTGGGCAGAGGCCAGGCTGAGTGGGGCCTGACCTGCTGGCACAGCCAAGGAAAGGGCCGAAAGACAGTTGAAAAATTTGATCCTGACTCCAAATCATATCCAGTTATTTCCGTGTTGATCCTGAATCTGATCCTGAGTTATATCCAGTCAATTCCAAGTTGATACCAAATTGTAACCTGTCATGAGTTCTTTGAGACTTTGCAGTGAATTACCGAACCCAAAGACAGGAGGGAGAGTAATGAGAGGAAGGAGCAAAGCTGATGTTGGAGATGATGGAGTGGTACGCCAGCTGGGAGAAGTTGGATATTTGAGACGTCTTTAACCTCCGCCTCATAGAAACCAGCTTTGTGCTCATTCTTATTAAAGATATTATCAGTTTACCAGGTCACTTGGCTGGTGAAGTGCAGAGTTGGGACTTGAGCCCAGATGTACAGGACTCTAAAGCTCATGGTGCCCACCAATGTCTGCTCCTTCTGGGCCCCGCCTAAGGACTCTTAGAGGCAGGAGGGCAAGCTGAGTTGATAAAGACCAATAAGGAATCTGCTGAGTGACTCTACCCTGTAGCTTTGGTATTTTAAAGGAAGCCTTCAGGATTTATTCCAAAGTGGACTTGATGGTGGGATTTCAGACACCTAAAGAGTCTAGTTGAACAGAACTTCTATTTGTATCTCTGTCTCAGAAGGTGTGCAGTGGATTTGTGAGTGTTAACCCTTCTTTCCATCCATCTCCACTATATCTCTGTTCATTTGTATTTTTTAATCAATCCTGTTGAGAACTATAGCTTGGGGTCAAGAGCTAGAAATAGAATATTAATTAAAGCCTCTAAGGTTGTGAGAGGAAACCCTGGTGACGTAGTGGTTAAGTGCTATGGCTACTAACCAAAAGGTGGGCAGTTCTAATCTACCAGGCACTCCTTGGAAACTCTGTGGGGTGATTCTACTCTGTCTTACAGGGCCGCTATGAGTCAGAATGGACTCGACGGCAACAGGTTTGGTTTTTTGGTTTTAAGGTTGTAAGATATTAGTTCTCCTCTAACTGGTGTACAGAGTCAACCCAATTTCCCAGTCAAACTTCAAGCAGAATTTTTAATAGAAATCGGTAAGATCATTCTAAAATTCATATGGAAAAACAAAGGAACTAGAAGAGCCAAAAAAGCTTGAAAAAGGACAAAGCTGAAGACCTACAAAATCAAACCAACCCAATTGCTGTCAAGTTGATTCTGAATCCTAGTAACACTATAGGACAGAGTAGAACTGTCCCATAGGGTTTCCAAGGCTGTAATCTTTACAGAATCGGACTGCTACATCCTTCTCCCATGTAGAGGCTGGTAGCCTGGAACCACCAACCTTTCAGTTAGTAGACAAGCACTTAGCCACTGCACCAGCAGAGCTCCTTTAAAGGCCCTTTTACTGTCTGATTTCAAGACTTAATACAAAGCTACAGTAATCAAGATAGTGTGGTGGGGCAAAAGGATTGACATGAAGATTAATGGAGAAAAACAGTTCAGAAACATATACAGTCAATTGATTTTTGACAAAGACGTAAAGGAAGTTCAATGGAGAAATGGTCATCTTTTCAACAAATGGTGTTGGGACAATAGGCACAGAAATGAATTTGGACTCTTATTTCATACCTCATAACAAAAATTAACTCAAAATGGATCATAGACCTAAATGTAAAACCTAAACCCATACAACCTCTAAAAGAAAGTATGGGAAACAATCTTTGTGACCTTGAGTTAAACAAAGATTTCTTAGATACAAGAACAAAGCATGATCCATAAAAGAAAAAAAAGAAGGTGATAAATTGAATTTTATCAATTTTAAAAACTTCTGCTTTTTGAAGGGCCTCCTAAGACTTGAATGGTAGCAACAAGAGCCTGAGCCTCCGCATTAACAAAATAGTGGGAAGGGGCTGGGAAACCCAATGAGTGAGAGTTGATTGGGAGAGAAGTGGAAGGCTGGAAAGATGGCAGGCAATGCCATGGGCTGGGACTACCTGCAAATCCTTCCCAGTGACAAAGTACAAGTGAGTTCACCTTCAGTAGGTCACTTAACAACTCTGAGCCTCAGTTTTCTTATCTGTAAAATAGGGAGAAGAAACAAGATCTGGAAAAGTTACTTCGAGAAAAATGAAATATGAAAGTACATTCTTGTCATGGATTGAATTGTGTCCCCCCCAAATGGGTGTATCAACTTGGTTAGGTCATGATTCCCATATTGTGTAGTTGTCCTCCATTTTGTGATTGTAATTTTATGTTGAGAGGATTAGGGTGGAATTGTAACACCACCCTTACTAAGGTCACCTCCCTGATCCAAGGTAAAGGGAGTTTCCCTGGGGTGCAAGCAGAGAGTTGGGGGCCTCATACCACCAAGAAAGCAGCATCAGGAGCAGAGCACGTCCTTTGGACATGGGGTCCCCGCGCCTGAGAAGCTCCTCAACCATGGGAAGATTGAGGACAAAGACCTTCCTCCAGAGCTGACAGAGAAAGCCTTCCCCTGGAGCTGACGCCCTGAATTTGGACTTGTAACCTACTAGACTGAGAGAATAAATTTCTCTTTGTTAAAGCCATCCAATTGCGGTATTTCTGTTATGGCAGCACTAGGTGACTAAGACAACATTTCTACTGATTTTTCTACCAAAAGGGCAAACCGTAACGTGAGCCCGTGATCTGGCTCTCGGCTGTTTAATATCCTCCCACTAAAGCCCTGGTCCAGCCCAAAGGCCCAAGGGATTTGGCTAAGAGAGACTCAGGTGGTTTGGCTTCTCGCCAGGGTTATTGATGATCCTAGAAACCAAGACTGAGAAATGTAAAAAAGAAGTAATAGAGGAAAGAGGAACAATGGGAGGAGGAGGTGTGGAAAAGAGTGGAAAGGGAAGGACAGCAACATTAAAAACCTAACCAAGCAGGGGAGAGGGGAAGGTGAAAATAATTATAGAAAAGGGAGATGACTGCAAAGAAGACCCTCAAAAATAATAACTTGAATGGCTAATAAATTAATGTCAAACATCAATGTTGTTCTTAGTTGCCTTTGACTTGGCTCCAAATCATGGTGATCCCATGTACAATAAAGCAAAATGTTGCCTGGTCCTGGGCCCTCTTCATGATCATTGGTATGCTTGAGTTCATCGTTGTGGCCACAGTGTATTTTGAGTGCCTTGCCACCTAGGGGGCTCATTTTCAGCACTATATCTGACAATATTCTGTTGTGATCCACAGTGTTTTTTGTTTTCCTTGATTTTTTATTGTGGTAAATATATAGGTAAGAGAGCACTTGCCATTTCTACAATTGTCACATGTACAGTTCATTGACATTAATTATGTACATCACCTTGTTCAACTATCACCATTAACTCTTCCCAAATCTTCCATCTGTAAGGTTTTCTTTGGCTAATTTTTGGACATAGGTCACCAGGCTTTTCTTTCCTGTCTGTCTCAGTCTGGAAGCTCCTCTGAAACCTGTCTACCATGGGCAACCCTGCTGGTATTTGAAATACCAGTGGCATAGCTTCCAGCATCACAGCAACACACAGGCCCCCACAGTATGACAAACTGACAGGCAAACAGCAACGCCCAACCATCAGTTGTGGCTGTCTAGAGTGGTGTTGAGTACTGTGAAGCTGAACCCGGACTTACCAGGAAAGATGATTGTAATCAATCAACAATGTTGGCCTCAGGTAAGAAATCAAGGAGTAGTGGCACGAGTATCCTATTTTTGCTAAGTTGGAACTCTGCAGTTGTGAGGGGCTTATGCAGTTCAGGTGCAAATATCTCTCTGCCTCTCAGCAATGAAATCTTTGTCCAGCTCAGGAATTGATATTAAAAGATCAGTTAATAGATACTGTTTAATTATCTTTAGGTCAGGAACTTGTGTATTTTAGAAAGTGTTTGATGCAAAACAGATAGAAGAAAACCTTCTGGCCTTAGAGGGTAAATTATCCATTCATTACATGTAAATGTCAGTTACCCTGACTCCTTCACCTTCCAAGCACGCTGGAAGAGTGGGGTGCTGCTGTTCACCAAGCAAAGAGCAGTTAGGAGTATCAAGGAAGGCTCCCAGGGGAGGAAGTTTAGCAGCTTTTCACAGGTCAAAAGCATGGATTAGCAGAGAGGAGTGGGGGGAGCAATATACTCAAATATCTTTTACGTACACTGCCGCCCTTGCAGTACACGATGAATTCAAAGTGCAGGCATCTCCCAGAAGTTCACCTCAACTCAATAAGCATTTATTGAGTCCCTTCTTTGCTCCAGGTCCTGAGCTGCTGTAGTTGTTAGGTGCCATCAAGTAGGTTCCAATTCATAGCGACCCTATGTACAACAGAACAAAACACTGCCCAGTCCTTCACCATCCTCACAATCATTTTTATGCTTGAGCCCATTGTTGCAATCATTGTGTCAATCCATCTTGTTGAGAGTCTTCCTTTTTTTCACTGACCCTACACTCTACCAAGTGTGATGTCTTCTTCAGGAGCTGGTCCCTCCTGATAACATGTCCAAAGTATGTGAGACAAAGTCTCGCCATCCTTGCTTCTAATGAGCATTCTGTCTGTACTTCTTCCAAGACAAATTTGTTCATTCTTCTGGTAGTCCATGGTATATTCAATATTCTTCATCAACACCATAATTCAAAGGCATCAATTCTTTGGTCTTCCTTATTCATTGTCCAGCTTCCATATGCATACAAGGACACTGAAAATATCATGGCTTGGGTTAGGCGTACCTTAGTCTTTAAAGTGACATTTTTGCTTTTTAACACCTTAAAGAGCCCTTTTGCAGCAAATTTATCCAATGCAATACGTCACTTGATTTCTTGACTGCTGTTTCTATGGGTGTTGATTGTGGATCCAAGTAAAATGAAATTCTTGACAAGTTCAATCTTTTCTCTGTTTATCATGATGTTGCTTACTGGTCAATTGTGAGGACTTTTGCTTTCCTTATGTTGAGGTGCAATCCATACCGAAGGCTGTAGTCTTTGATCTTCATCAGTAAGTGCTTCAAGTCCTCTTCACTTTCAGCAAGGAAGGTTGTGTCATCTGCATATCAAAGTTTTTTAATGAGTCTTCCTCCAATCCTGATGACCTGTTCTTCTTTACATATGCTTCGTAGATAACTAAGACAACATTTTTCTGGTATTGTCTGCTTTCAGCCATGATAATCCAGCTTCTAGGATTATTTGCTCAGCATATAGGTTGAATAGGTATGGTGAAATGATATAACCCCAAAGCATACCTTTCTTAACTTTAAATCACACGGTATCTCCTTGTTCTATTCTTTATTGTTGTTGTTGTTTTCCATGACTCCTATGTACAATGTTGACTAAAAAACCATAGTATCAGTCTTTTTAACATTGTACCTACAGGACACAGTGATTTTGAATGCGAGTTCTAATATAGAATCTGATATGAAATGATTCTTCATTTTTGTGTCATTTTGTGCTGATATCTTTGCTTAAAAAAAAAAAATTTTTTTTTTTTTTAAAGGACCCTCTTTATTCTGATTACTGTGTGCTTCCTGGATTCTCCTGTTTCCATCAATCATCCACTAAGTCTCAACTTGTCTAAGGAGCCTTATTTAAGGCACCTAAGGCTTCTTGTTCTATTCTAACGACTGCCTCTTCATCTAAGTACAGGTTCCTCATGAGCGCAATTAAGTGTTCTGGAATTCCTATTCTGCAAAATGTTATCCATAATTTGTTGTGATTCACAGAGCTGAATGCCTTTGCATAGTCAATAAAACACAGGTAAACACCTGTTATGGATTGAATTGTGTCCTCCAAAACAGTGTGTCAACTTGATTAGGCCATGATTCCCAGAATTGTGTGGTTGTCCACCATTTTGTCATCTGATGTGATTTTCTTATACGTTGTAAATCCTGCCTCTATGATGTTAATGAGGCAGGATTAGAGGCAGTCATGTTAATGAAGAGAAGTCAATCTACAAGATTAGGTTTTGTCTTAAGTCAATCTCTTTTGAGATATAAAAGAGAAAAATGAGCAGAGAGACAGGGACTTTGTACCACCGAGAATCAAGAGCCAGGAGAATAGTGCATCCTTTGGACCCAGGGTCCCTGCACTGAGAAGCTCCTAGTCCAGGGGAAGATTGATGAAAAGAGCCTTCCTCCAGAGCCAACAGAGAGAAAGCCTTCCCCTGGAGCTGGCTTCCTGAATTTGAACTTCTAGCGTAGACTGTGAGAGAATAAACTTCTGTTTGTTAAAGCCATTCGCTTGTGGTATTTCTGTTATAGCATCACTAGATAACTAAGACAACATCTTTCTGGTATTGTGTGCTTTTAGCCCTGATCCTTCTGACATCAGCAATGATATCCCTTGTTCCACATCCTCTTCTGAATCAGGCTTGAATTTCTGGCAGTTCCCTGTCTATGTACTGCTGCAACTGCTTTTGAATGATCTTCAGCGAAATTGTACTTGTGTGTGATATTGATGATATTGTTTGAAAATTTCTGCGTTCTGTTGGATCACCTTTCTTTGGAATGGGTAAAAATATGGATCTCTTTCAGTCGGTTGGCCAGATAGCTGTCTTCCAAATTTCTTAACATAGATGAGTGAGCACTTCTAGTGTTGCATTCATTTATTGAAACACCTCAATTGGTATTCTGTCAACTCCCGGAGCCTCGTTTTTCACCATTCTCTTCAGTGCATTTTGGACCTCTTCCTTCTGTACCATTGGTTCTTGATCAAATGCTACCTCCTGAAATGGTTGAATGTCAAACAATTATTTTTGGGGCAGTGACCCTGTATTCCTCCTATCTTCTTTTGAAGCTTCCTGCGTTGTTTAGTATTTTTCCTGTAGAATCCTTCAAAATTGCAACCCGAGGCTTGTCAGCTTGAGAAATGCTGAGCGTGTTCTCCCTTTTTGGTTTTCTGACACGAGGTCTTTGCACATTTCATTATAATACTTTACTTTGTCTTCTCAAGCTGCCCTTTGAAATCTTCTGTTCAGCTCTTTTACTTCATTATTTCTTCCATTTGCTTTATCAACTCTATGTTCAAGAGCAAGTTTCAGAGTCTCTTCTGACATTCATTTTGGTCTTTTCTTTCTTTCCTGTCTTTTTAATGACCTCTTGCTTTCTTCATGTATGATGTCCTTGATAAAACCAAAACCCACTGCTGTCGAGTCGATTCCGACTCATAGCGACCCTATAGGACAGAGTAGAACTGACCCATAGAGTTTCCAAGGAGCACCTGGCGGATTCAAACTGCCGAACTTTTGGTTAGCAGCCGTAACACTTAACCATTATGCCACCAGGGTTTCCTTGATATCATTCCACAAATCACCTGGTCTTCAGTCATTAGTGTTCAAAGCATTAAATCTATTCTTGAGATGGTCTCTAAATTCAGGAGGGATACACTCAAGGTTGTACTTTGGCTCTTGTGAACTTGTTCTAATTTTCTTCAGCTTCAACTTGAACTTGAATATGCGCAATTGATGATCTGTTCCATAGTCAGCCCAGGGCCTTGTTCTAACTGAAGATATTGAGTTTTCCATTGTCTCTTTCCACAGATGTAGTCAATTTGATTCCTGTGCTTTTCATCTGGTGAGGTCCACGTCTATAGTCGCTATTTATATTGTTGAAAAAAGGTGTTTGCAATGAAGAAGTCATTGGTCTTGCAAAATTCTATCATGTGCTCTCCGGCTTCATTTCTATCACCAAGGCCACATTGTCCAACTACCGATCCTTCTTCTTTGTTTCCAACTTTCTTGTTCCAATCACCTGCAATTATCAATGCATCTTTGATCTGTTTCCAACTGCGAAAGTTGGTAAAAATCTCCAGTTTCCTCATCTTTGGCCTTAGTGGTTGGTGTGTAAATTTGAATAATAGTCATATTGTAAGTGTGTGGTTATTATCCTATCACTGACAGCATTTCGCTTCAGGATAAATCTTGAAAAGTTCTTTTTGATGATGAATGCGGGCTGTTCCTCTTCAATTTTCATTCCCAGCATAGTAGACCTTATGATTGTCTGATTCGAAACGGCCAATACCAGCCCATTTCAGCTCACTAATGCCTGGGTTATTGATGTTTGTGTGTTCCATTTCATTTTTGATGACTTCCAATTTTCCTAGATTCATGCTTCGTACATTCTACATTTTGATTATTAGAGGATGTTTGCAGCTGTTTCTTCCCTTTTTGAGTCGTGTTGCCTCAGCAAATAAAGGTCCTGAAAACTTGACTCCATCCATGTCATTAAGGTCAACTTGACTTTGAGGAGTCAGCTCTTCCCTAGTCATCTTTTGAGTGTCTTCCAACCTGAGGGGCTCATCTTCTGGCACTATATCAGACAATGTTCCGCTGCTATTCGTAAGGTTTTCACTTACCAATTTTTTTAGAAGTAACCTGTCAGGTCCTTCTTCTTAGTCTGTCTTAGTCTGAAAGCTCAGCTGAAACCTGTCCACCAAGGGTGACCCTGCTGATATTTGAAATACTGGTGGCAAAGCATCAGTTCAGTGTCTATAAGATATCTAGAACCTGATTATGTCACTCCCCTGCTTAATGCCTGTTATGGATTGAATTTTTTCCCCCAAAAATGTGTTGATGTCCTAACCCCTGAGGTAACTATGAGTATGACCTTGTTTGGAAATAGAATCTTTAAAGGTGTTATTCATTATGTTAAAATGAGGTCATACTGGAGTAGGGTGGGTGCTAATTCAATAAAAGAGAAGAAACAGAGACTCAAAGGAAAGGTGGTCACGTGACTACAGAGGCAGAGAGTGAAGTGATGCATGTCAAGGAACACCAACGGTCTCTGCACATCACCAGAAGCTGGGAGACAGACATGGAACAGATTCTGTCTCAGAATTCTAGAAGGAATCAACACAGCTGACACCCTGATCTTTGACTCCAAGCCTCCAGAACTGTGAGATAATACGTTTCTGTTCTTGTAAGCCACCCACTTTGTGGTACTTTGTTACATTAGCCCTAAGAAATAAATACAATGCCCTTTGTGATATGATGGATCACTGTCAGAGGGCCTTTCCTGCCACGGTCTTGAAACTTCCACCAATGGTTGGGTGGGACTATGCAAATAAGGTGTTTGCGTCCCACCAAGGGGATTTGACAGCTTGATAATAATACAAATAAGGTATGACACACTTGTGGGGGTGGGACCATGCAAATAAGGTATATGGAACCATAATAATGGGATAGGTCAGTTTTGCCATCCCACTAGGCTTAAAAGAGAACCAATACCAGAGCAGAGGGGAACAAAGGAGAAGAGTTGGGAGCAGTGCTCATCCTTTGGACCCGAGATCTCTGCAGTGAGACCCTCCTTGACCCAGGAGACAGAGAGCTATAACACTGAAGACAGCAAGACTGTGAGAATCAGCAGCAGAGAAACAGAGCTTGCAGAGGCAGCAGAACCAAGGGATGCAGAGGCAGCAGAACCAAGGGACTGGCAGGAGACTATGTGGTGAACTTCCCAGCCCATGGAGTGAGAAAGCTGAGTGCCTTTGGGCAGGAGGATTGCTGGTGGAGTGAGGTGCCTCCGGGCACTTTTTGGCAGAGCTAAAGAGCTTTATAACACTTACCCCATCAGGGCAGAGGCTGAGCCAGTGGGCCAAGACCCCCTGAGGGCCAGAGAGAGTCCTGCCTGTGGGGTCAACTGAGAAGAAGCTGTCCTGATAGAACTGTATCCTGAATTGGGATGTCTGACCACCACCTCATGGGAATCAGCCTTGGGCTATTGATGCTTATCTTGAGTCTCCTTCCCCCTTGTGAAGTTAGATGAGGAGGTCAGATGCCTCCGCCATGACATTTTTACACACTTCAATGCCCCCATTACTATTTTATTATTAGAACAAAATCCAAGTGCTTATCATGGCTGATAAGGCCTGAGGAATCTAGCCCCTGCCTACCTCCGGGTCTTACTTCCTTCCCCTTCTCCCTATCAATTTTAGCTCCAGTCGGATTAGGGTTTTCTCCATTACTCCAGCACTCTGAGCTCTTTCCCACCTCAGGGACTCTCCCCATCTTCCCCATCACCTGGACATCTCCAGCTCATTCTTCATGTCTCAGCTTCACTGTGGCTTCCCCAGAGTAGCTGCCTGTGACCCCTGGGCAAGGTGAGCCCTTCATACTTAAGATGCACACGTATCATCAGCTTCTCCCTTGTAGTTTGTGACACAATTGTCGTTAGGTGTATAGCTGTGTAATCACATGTTTAACTTTTATCTCCTCTGCTAAACTGAGGGCTCCGTGAAAGTGGGGTCAGGCCCATCTCCCTCATGGCAACAGCTGCAATAGCGACAGGGCCTGGCAGAGAGACGGCCCTGGACAAACATTTGTGGACTGAATGAATAAGTGAGTGAATGAGTTAAGTTCCCTCAGGTGTGTGGGACGGTGTGGCTGTTCCTCCACTGCGGAGTGAGAACTGGGGTTGACGGTAAGCTGCACAAGCCCACATGTATGTGATGAAGAATCATTATCAGACGTGTGTCTAGATGTGCATAGATTTGTGTCTGGGTATCTCAGGGATGCTGTAACACAAATACCACATGTGGGTGGCTTTAAACAACAAGTATTCCTTTTCTCACAGTTCAGGAGGTTAAAAGTCCAAATCAGGGTCTTGGCCGTGTCAAATCCTTCTTTGTCAGCAGCCCCAGGTGTTCCTTGATCCCTTGGCATTCCTTGGTTTGTAGATGATCCTCACAGGGCATCGGCCTTCCTCTGTGTTTGTGTCTGTTCTGCTCTTTTTATAATTCAGAAGTGATTAGGCTTAGGACCCACCTTACTCTGGTATGACTTCATTAACATAACAAAAGAAAACCCCTATTTGCAAACAGCCACAGGTACCAAAATGAGTTGCCATTGAGTTGATTCTGGCTCATGGGTAACCCCATATGTTGCGCTTTGTTGCAGAGTAGAGTTGCACTCCATAGGGTTTTCAATGGCCAGGAATTCAGCACATATTTTGGGGACACAATTCAGTCTATAACAACACGTCACCTTCTCCTTAAGGGATGGTGAGAACTCTCAGCCCCAGCTCTGGGGTGGTCTAGGTTTCCCTTCTTGTCTGTTCTGAGTCCACCAATCAACATCTTCCTCTGCCTCACTTTCTGGGCTGGACGGTCACACCATGTGTCAGAGGCATGAATACTGACTGCAGAAGCTCTCCCTCTGGAATCATTCACACTTCCCTTTGATTGGGTTTTATCAACTATTTTCTTGGGGAATTTTGCTTTCCTGACACTCAGCAAAATGCCTGCTGTTAGCCCTGTGCCACAATGGCTTTGCTGTCTGCTCATCAGGAGGGGGTCTGCATGGAAGGCCCTGATGCTCTGTGTCTGCATTAGCAACACCCCACACCCCCATGCCCTGCCCTGGTGCTACCTCTATAACCATTAAAAATCCACTCTCTGGGGGCCTCACCTCATATGGAGCACTGTGAAGTGGAAAGAGGGAGGTTATGGAGTTTGCAGACTAAATTCTAGCCGAGGAACCTCAGGCTTGTCATGTAACTGGGGCTCAGCCCCTGCATCTGTCAAAGAGTTAACAAATAGCAGCCTACCTTATAGTGTGGTTGCAAGGACTAATGGGAATGATTAGCTGTGCCTAGCACAGTGTCTGGCACACCAACCAGTTGTTATCAAGCTGACCCTGACTCATGGGGATCCCATGTGTGTCAGAGCAGAAATGTACTCCATAGGTTTTCAATGGCCGAGTTTTTGGAAGGAGATCACCAGGCCTTTATTCCAAGGTGCGTGCCTCTGGGTGGACTGAAACCTCCAACTTTTCAGTTAGCAGCCTTTATATCACCCAAGGACTGCCTGGCACATAGCTGGCACTTAATAGACCATAGTCTTTCCCCTTCCCTTTAACAACCTGGTAACGTGGGCAGGACAGTTATGTCCTCAGGTTAAAATGCACCGCCGTCGAGTCAATTTCTGATCCATACCCACCCTACAGGACAGAGTAGAACTTCCCCATAGGGTTTCCAAGGCTGTAAATCTTTATAGAAACAGACTGCCACATCTTTCTCCCATGGAGCAGCTGGTGGGTTTGAACTGCCAACATTTGGGTTAGCAGCTGAGCTCTTAACCATTGAGCCACCAAGGCTCCCTGTCCTCAGGTTACGGGGAAGAAACTGAAGCCCAGGGGCTCAATCATGTATCCACCATCACAGCCATAGGTGACAATGTCTTCTGGCTCAGCAATGGATTCTTTTCACGATACCGCACTGCTGTGGACAGAGGTGAAGTGGGGGGATGGAGTGCCAAGGTTGCTAAGGGTACACTCAGGCCTCCTCAGAGTAGAGAGCATCACCGAGCCCTGCTGAACAGGAACCTCCTGTCAAGACGCTGGGAACATGCATGTGGCCATGAAGACGGACCTTGGGTCAAACAGAGCCACTGTCCTGGACTTGGCCCTGCTTGGGCAGGGGCCCCTCTGACCCAGAGACACTCTCCCATTTAGGTGGCCGGGGAGAGGTAGGCGTCTCAGCAGCTGCTCCTGGACACCACAGCGGACACATCAAGTCATGGCACGTTCTCCTTATTTGCCAATCTGTTGACTGTGCTCCCCTGGCCCTTAAGTCCCTATTCATTAGGGGGTAAACATGCTACCTAGCAACAGAGTGTCAATATCAACAAAGGCTCGGATGAAGTTGTTAATCTGGGCAAGACTGACAGCAGGGCCATGGTGCCCTGTGCCCCACTCCTCCACTCATTGTCTGACACTTAGGCTTGTCCATGAGGGTCTCGGTGCTCAAAAGACCCCACATCCCCCTCCACTGTGAAAACTAAATGAAGTGTGCGTCCCAGGCAGGGAAAAGGCCCGGGATTGGCCTGCCTGGTGATCTTGGTTTTCTTTTCTCTTTCCTCCCCCAGTGCCACAGCCCATGGGGTGGAGCACAGCCCCTGAATGCAGCAGCCTCTGCTAATTTCTGGGAACAACGCAGGACACTCCAGGGCTGGTCCTCAGCACCCGAGGAGACACGCCTATCATTTGTCAAGTTCATGAGGCTCCAGGTGAGCTGCAGTGGGCACAGCTGGCTCTAACGCTCATCCTGTGAGTCAGCCGGCTCTGAAGCTCGCCCACGGGTCAGACCACGAAGAGATGAAGGCTGGCCTCGTGGCAGGCTCTGGGCAGTGCCAGGGGCGCAGCATCAACACCATGGCCCAGTGCCTTCGCTGGGGATCACTTTTTTTTTTCTAAATTTTGTTTATTTTGTTGTTGATGAGAATATACATAGCAAAACATACACCAAATCAATAGTTTCTACATGTACAATTTTGTGACATTAATGACATTTTTCAAGTTGTGTAACCATTCTCACTCTCATTTTCTGAGTTGTTCCTCCATCGTTAATATAAACTCACTGCCTTGTAAAGTTCCTTTCTAAAATTTCCGATTGCTGCTGTTAATCTGATCCCATATAGATAGTTCTTAAAAGAGCATAATGCTCAAACCAGACATTTTTTGCTAATTTAGTAAGATGACTTCAGGGGATATTTTTGGTTTAAGGTTTAAAGATTCTCTCAGGGCAATAGTTTCAGGGTTTCATCCACTCTCCATGGCCTAGAAAGTCTACAGTCCATGAGAATTTGAAATTCTGTTTTACGTTTTCCTCCTTTTGACAAGGATTCTTCTATGAACTCTTTGATCAAAATGTTCAGTAATGGTAGCTGGGCACAATCCAGTACTGGTTTCATGGCAAGAAGGCAGTTGTTCATGGTGGCAATCAGCCACACATTCCATATCCTCCTCTTATTCCTGACTCTCCTTCTTCCTTCAACTGTTGTGCTTTGGATGGCTGCTTGCAGGCTTTTAAGGCCTCTGGTACTATGCAATTAACTAAGAGGTAGAGTAGAAGCACTGAAAACATTTCTAGGCCGATTAACTGGGATATTCCATGAAACCATGACCCTAAACCTCCAAACCAAGGTACCAAATTCCATGACGTGTTTGGTTGTACATAAGCAGCCTCAGCAGATACTTTTTTTTTTTGTCATTGTTGTAAATGTATCTATCACACAACTTTTACCAATTCAGCTTTTTACAGGTGTACAACTTTGTGACAGCAATTACGATAATCAGCTGTGCAACACTACCCTTAATCAGTGAGATATTTTCATTACCTTCCTTCTGCTCCTGGTAACCACTAATAAACTTTTGTATCTGTACATTTGCCTTTTCTTGTCTTTTTATATAAGTAAGCTCATACAATATTTGTCCTTTTGTGATTGGCTTAGTTGTCTCAGCTAATATCTTCAATGGAAATGCTGGTGACGTAGTGGTTAAGTGCTACAGCTGCTAACCAAGAGGCTGGCAGTTTGAATCCACCAGGTGCTCCTTTGAAACTCTATCGGGCAGTTCTACCGTGTCCTATAGGGTCGCTATGAGTCAGAATCAACTTCACGGCAGTGGGTTTGGTTTGTTTGTTTTTTAATGTCTTCAATACCCATTCATACTGTAGCATGTATCAAGATTTCATTTCTCTTACTGGCTGTATAGTATTCCATTGTATGTATGTGCCACATATTGTTTATCCACTCATTTATTGGTGGGGTTTTAGGTTGTTTCCACCTTTTGGCTATTGTGAATAGTGCTGCAATGAACATTGGTGTACAAGTCTCTTTTTGAGTCTCTACTTTCAAGTCTTTTGGGTATATACCTAAAAGTGGGGTTGCTGGCTTATGACCAGTTCTAATTTTAGTTTTTTGAGGAACTGCCAGACTGTTTTCACACCTGTACAGTTTTGCATTCCCACCTACAATAGATGAGTTCCAATTTCCCCACATCCTTGAAAACATTTGATATTTTCTTTTCTTTTTTTTTTAAATTATATCTTAGCCATCCAAGTCAAAATGAAATGAAATCTAACTATGGCTCTGATTTTCATCTCTCTAATGGCTAATGAAGCTGAGCATCTTTTCATGTGTTTGGTCACCATTTGAATGTCCTCTGGTGAAATGTCTGTTGAAGTCCTTTGCCAATTTCATGACTGGGTTGTCTTTTTGTTGTTAAGTTGTCAAAGTTTTATCTGTTTTGGTTATTATATGCTTGTCAGAACACTTAATTGTGCTCACCCAGAACCTGTACATAGACCAAGAGGCAGTTGTTCAAACAGAATAACGGGATTTTGCATGTTTTAAAATCAGGACAAGTGTGCGTTTGGGTTGTATCCTTTCATCATACTTATTCAATATGTGTGCTGAAAAAAATAGTCTGAGAAGTTGGACTATATGAAGAAGAACATGGCATCAAGATTGCAGGGAGACTCATTAACAACCTTTGGTATGCAGATGACACAACCTTGCTTGCAGAAAGGGAAGAAGACTTGAAGCACTTACTGATTAAGATCAAAGTCTACAGTCTTCAGTATGGATTACAGCTCAACATAAAGAAAACAAAAATCCTCACAACTAGACCAATAAGCAACATCATGATAAACAGAGAAAAGATTAAAGTTGTCAAGAATTTCATTTTACTTGGATCCACAATCAAAGCCCATGGAAGAAGAAATCAAGAAATCAAAGGACACATTGCACTGGGCAAATCTGCTGCACAAAACCTCTTTAACCTGTTGAAAAGCAAAAATATTATATTAAAGACTCAATTGCCCCTGACTCAAGCCATGATATTTTCAATCTCCTCCTATGCATACAAAAGCTGGACTATGAGTAAGGAAGACCACAGAATAACTGACACATTTGAATTATGCTGTTGGTGAAGAATATTGAGTTTACCATGGACTGCCAGAAGAATGAATGAGTCTGTCTTGGAAATACAGCCAGGAGGAAGAGCCAATGTGGCGCTATAGACAGAAGCACCATGCCATCCCCCTGCAGCAAAGACATTAAAAACTAAGTAAAAAAGCAGATACAAAAGTCAATCCTGGAACCCTGAGCATCAAAGGAAGGAAAAAAGAAATCAAGCAAGCACTGAATGGAATAAGAAACTGACAGAGACCAGAGAACCAGGATAGCTACGGAGTGGAGATCCCCTACAAGCTAATGTGGCATGGATTCACCATCTTGGACTACAGTAACCAAGGAACACAGACAGGGAGTACAGGAAGGCAACTTCAAGGAGCTCCCAACAGGAGACAGGCCAGCCAGTAACCAGGGATACATGCTTTCTTGCTCCCCCATCTTTCTTCCCTCTGCATGGGCTCTCCTGCTTTCCAATGGGCCGTGGTCACTCAGCTGGAGAGACACTAGCTCACTGCTGCCCAGGTCAACCCTACCCCCACAAACTGACCCCTTCAGCTTTACTTTCTGTTTTGTTTTTCTGGCTTTATTTGTTGCTTCTCTCTCTTGCCCTTCCTTCCTTTCCTTTCTCCCATCCACTTGGCCCTGTGTGCCATCCCCGCCCATTCTCGATGGCCGTTGCTGCACCACTTGGCTGGGAGGCCACTGGCACACAGCCTCCCTGGGTCTGTGATACCCACATCAAGTGGCTCACTTTGTGCCATATTTTTTGGTTTGTTTGCTTTGCTCTTTTTCATTTCTTTTTTTTCTGTTTCTACTCTCTCTCTCCTTCCCTTCCTTTCCTTTCTCCTGCCCACCTACCCCTATGCACCAACCCTGCCTTCTCAAGGGGCCGTGCTGCACCTTTCAGCAGGAGTCACTGGCATCCGGCCTCTCCAGGTCTGTGTTGCCATCACTGAGCAGCTCCCTTAGAGCCATTTTATTTAGTTGTTTATTTCTTGTTTGTTTGTTTTTGTTTCTTCTTGTTGTTGCTGTTGTTTCTTCTCTCTCTCCCTTCCTTCCTTTCATTTCTCCCACCCACTTAGCCCCATGCGCCGCCACCCCCTTCTGGGTGGGCTGTGCTGTACCACTCTGCTAGAGAGCCTCTGGAACATGGCCTCCCTGAATCTGCGCTGCCCCCAAAGGCTGGCTGTCTCAGCACCATATTTCTTATTTTTCTTTATATTTCCCCTTCTCCCTTTTCCTTCTCCCTCCCACCTAGGACCTGTGCTTCCCCCACTTCTTCCTGCTGGGCCATGCCATGCCACGCAGGGAGAGGGACATGAGTTTCCTGCCACCCTAATTCCACCCCACCCCCAATGACCAGCTTTCCCACCACCATATTTATTTATTTTTATTTTATTTTATTTTTTGTTTATTGGTTGGTTTCTTCTCGGTTTTTCCCCTCTTTCCTTTCCTTTCTCCTGCCCACCCATGCCCCTTCTCAACAGGCTGAGCCAAACTGATCAGCTAGAAAGCCACTGGCACATAGCTTCACTGGGTCAGCCCCGTCCCCACCCACTGAATCCTACCATGCTGCCATTTTATTCACTTTTTTCTTCATTTATTCTTTTTTTACTTTTTTATTGCTTTTGTTTGTCTCTCTTCTTTCTCCTCTTTCACTTACCCACTTAGCTCTGCACATCACATTCTCTCACTTCCCTCCCGCCTATCTGAACCATGTGCCACGCACCAAGTGCCATGGCCCTGAGCAATCCTCTTGGCCCTGCCCTGTTTGCACCACTTCGGGCTCCAAAATACCTATCCCCACCCCCCCACCCCCAATGGATCTGCCATGCTGCACCACCCACACAAGGTGTTGAGAAGTATCATACCCACAGGCAAGCAAGCAACAAAACACACCCAACCCACCTGCCCAGACATAACCAAATAAAACAAAAAAGCAAGACAAAACAAAGAAACCTACAATCAACAAATGAAGAAAATAATTCCTGAATATCCCAGAGACATCAGACAATACCAAAATATTTAAAAAACCGGACAGAATGGCTAAAAAACCAGATGAACTTCTGGTAGAAGAAAAGGCACTGGAACTACCTGATAGGGAATTCAAAACTCTAATATTAAGCGTTCTCCAAGAGACAAGGAAAATGCAGACAAAAATAAGGAAAAATAGATAAAATCATGCAAAATACAGACAAAATCAGGAAAAACATAGTCAAAGCAATGGAAGAATTCAAGAAAATAATACAGGAACAATATGTCAAAATAAATAAACAACTAGAAATCATACAAAAACAGCAATTAAACCCAACCCCAGTGCCGTCGAGTCAATTCCGACTCATAGCAGCCCTATAGGACAGAGTAGAATTGCCCCATAGAGTTTCCAAGGAGCGCCTGGTGGATTCAAGCTGCCAACCCTTTGGTTAACAGCTGTAGCCCTTAACCACTATGCCACCAGGGTTTCCACAGCAATTAAAGAAATTCAAAAGATAAACAACAAGATTTTCAGGACCGGACAGTGCAATAGGAAGTTTTAGGAGCAAATTTCAAAGGAAGACAAAATCAGTGAAATTGAAGACAAATCCTTGGATACCACTTTGTTCACAGAAAAATCAGGGAAAAGAATGAAGAAACCCTGAGAATGATGTGGGATACAATCAAAAGCAAAAATTTTCATGTGATTGGAGTTCCAGAAAGGGAGAGAAAACAAAAAACACATAGAAGATCATTGAAGATTTGCTGATAGAAAACTTCCCTAATTATCATGAAAGACAAAAAGCTGACCAAACAGAAGCTCAAAAAAACCGATATAGGATAGACCCCAAAAGAAAATAACCAAATAAAATAACCATTATCACTTGCTAAAACCAAAGACAAAGAAAAAATCCTGACAGCATCTTGAGAATAAAGAAAAGTCAAATACAAAGGTGAAACAATAAGACTAAACTCTAATTACTCAGCAGAAACCATGCAGGTAAGAAGGCAATGGGATGACAAACAACACGTTGAAAGAAAAAAACTGCCAACCAAGAATAATACATCCTACAAAACTCTCACTCAAATGTGATAGTGAAATTAGGGCATTTCTAGATAAACAGAAATTAAGGGCATATGTAAAACCCAAATCAAACTTACAAGAATTATCAAAGGGAGTCCTTCAGTTAGAGCACCAACAACATCAGGCAACAACTTGAATCGAGGACATGAGACAGCATCAGCCAGGTAATAACCTAGGTAATGAACTCTCAGAGATAAAACAAAACTAAAAGATTTGCACAAGGAACCAGAAAGGTCAATCTGTAAATGACAACAATGTCAGAACAATAAAAGGGAATAAATGGTGTAGATATAGACTGCTCAAATGGAGAGGAAGTCAAGGTGGTATCAAGTAATAAAAGGCTGGTTTAAACTTAGGAAGATATGGGTAAATTTGAAGATAACCACAAAGAAAATTAACAAATCTACTCATCAAAATAAAGAAGAAAAACATAAAGTCTCAATAAAGTCCATAAAAATGAAAGAAATGAAAAAAATCCCCAAACAAAAGGAATTCAGCACAGAAGAGTAAGAGGAACAAAGTAAACGTCAGCACCACAAAAAAAAAGCACTACAAAATGACAGCAATAACTCATACCTATCAATAATTACACTGAATGTAAATAGCTTAAATACACCCATAAAACGATAGAGAGTGACAGAATGGATTTGAAAAAAAAAGGACCCATCGATATGCTGTCTACAAGAGACACACCTCAGAAACAAAGACATAAATACAGTAAAAATCAAAGGATGGAGAAAAATATATCAAGCAAACAGAAACCAAAAAAAAGCAGAAGCGGTAACACTAATCTCAGATAAAACAGATCTTAAAACAAAACCCACAATAAATACAATCAACCAACTTGACCTCATGGATATATATAGAACACTCCACCCAACAGCAGCAGAGTAAAAATTCTTTTCCAATGCACATGGAACATTCTCCAGAATACCCCACATCTTAAGCCACAAAGCAATCCTCGACAAAAACCAAAACACTGAGATAATACAAAAAATAATCAACAAAACCAAAGTTGGTTCTTTGAAAGAATCAACAAAATTGACAAACAATTGCCAGAATGACAAAAGAAAAACAGGAGAGGATGCAAATAATCCAAATAAGAAATGACATAAGGGATATTACAACAGACCCAACTGAAATAAAAAGGATCATAGCAGAGTATCATGAAAAACTATACTCCAACAAATTTGAAAACCTAGAGGAAAAGGGCAAATTTCTTGAAACACAGTACCTACCTAATCTAAGACAAATTGATGTCAAAAATTTGAAGAGACCTAAAACAAGAGAAGAGATTAAAAAGGTAAAAAAAAAAAAAAAAAAAACCTCTCAACAAAAAAAGCCCTGGCCCAGATGACTTCATGGGAGAATTCTCCCAAACATTCAGAGAAGAGCTTGCACAAGTACTAGTCAAACTATTTCGGAACACAGGAAAGGAAGGGATACTTCGTATTCATTCTATGAAGCCAGCACAACCCTGATACCAAAATCAGGCAAAGACACCACAAAAAATAAAATTACCAACGAGTATCTCTCATAAAGATAGATGCAAAAATTTTCAACAAAATTCTAGCAACAGAATTCAACATCATACTAAAAAATAATACACCACGACCAAGTGGGATTCATATCAACTATGCAAGGATAGTTTAACATTAGAAAATCAATCAACATAATCCATCACATAAATAAAACAAAAGAATCACATGATCATCTCAGTCAACCCAGAGAGGCATTCAATAAAGTCCAACACCCATTCCTGATTAAAACCCTCAATAAAATAGATACAGAAGGGAAATTCCTCAACATAATAAAGGACATCTATACAAACCTAAAAGCCAACATCATTATTGTGATTTCCCTATCTCAGTTGATATCAGGATGTTCTGTTCTGTGACCTTGTGTTGTGTTGGTATCTGATATTATTGATTTTCTGACCAAAGAATTTCCTTTAGTAATTCTTGTAGCTTTGGTTTGGTTTTTTACAAATTCTCTAAGCTTGTTCACCTTCATATTTGAAAGAGTTTTGCCGGATATGATTCTTGGCTGGCAGTTTTTCTCCTTCAGTGCTCTATATATGTCATCCCATTGCCTTCTTGCCTGCATGGTTTCTGCTGAGTAGTCCAAATTTATTCTTATTGATTCTCCTTTGTATGTGACTTTTTCTTTATCCCTGGCTGCTTTTAAAATTTTCTCTTTATCTTTGATTTTGGCAAGTTTGATGATAATATGTCTTGATGATTTTCTTTTGAGATCTATCTTGTATATGGTTCAATGAGCATCTTGCATAGATATCCTCTCATCTTTCACGATGCCAGGGAACCTTTCTGCCAACAGATCTTCAACTACTCTCTCTGTATTTTCCATTATCCCTCCCTGTTCTGGAACTCCAATCACAAGCAAGTTATTCTTCTTGATAGAGTCCCACATGATTCTTAGGGTTTCTTCTTTTTTTTTTAATTATTTTATCTGATTTTTCTTCAAATATATTGGTGTCAATTGCCTTATCCTCCATCTCCCCAACTCTGCATTCCAATTCCTTGATTCTGCTCCTCAGACTTCCTACTGAGTTGTCTAATTCTGTAATTTTATTGCTAATCTTTTGAATTTCTAATGCTGTCTTTCTATGGATTCTTGCAGCTTATTAAATTTTCCACTACGTTCTTGAATAATCTTTTTGATTTCTTCAACTGTTTTGTCTGTGTGTTCCTTGGCTTTTTCTGTAAATAAAAAAGGCTTTTTCTGTAGATTGCCTTATTTCATTTCTGAGGTCATCCCTGATGTCTTGAAGCATTCTGTATACTAGTTTTTTATATTCTACATCTGGCAATTCCAGGAATGTATCTTCATCTGGGAAAGATTTTGATTTTCTAATTTGGGGGTTTGTAGAAGGAATCATGGTCTGCTTCTTTATGTGACTTGATATCGACTTCTGTCTCTGAGCCATCTATAAGATATTGTAATGATTTATTTTATATTTGCTCACTGAGTCTTCTTGTTTTGTTTTGTTTCAATACACCCAGATGGGCTACTAGAGTGAGCTAACTTGATTGTTGTAGCCTTTAAATCACTTATGTCCTGTTACCAGCTGGTCTGAGCTGTTATCAGGTATATGAGCCTATGAGTCCATTCACTATTCTTGAATAGAATGAGTCCTGATAGTGGGTCACCTAGTGTGTGGTGTAGGCTCTCATCTATTAACTTAGAGGAGTAGTGGTGATGGATGTATGTGCCAGTTTCTAGTAGCAACAGGGGTCACACTCTGAGGAGGGCAGGATGCTGACAACCTTCCCCCCAAGTGCCAGTGGGGTAGGAGTGTCTCTATTCTTTAGCACACTCTGGTGGGTGGGCTTTGCAGCTGTACCTTAGGCATCCAATGCTTGTACCTCTAAAGACTGGTAGGCATCACTATCCTCAGACCCATTTAGCAGGTGGCTAGGTGGTGTGGATGGAGCCTCAGCCTTCAGTTCCCTGGTGTGGATCAGTGAGGGCTCTGTTTAATAGGTAGAGAGGTATCTGACCTTCAAAACTTGCCTTTCCACTGCTCAGCTAAAACAATTACAGTCAGATCTCTATCAGAATTGCCTTTGCATTATAATAGCCACCTGGTTCCCTGTAGGAGTGAAAGCCAAAACTGTGGATCTCTTATGCCTGGACGGAGCTGGTTCTGTATTGTTATTCCAGTTTAGGGAAGTCAGGGAAGGATTTTTCCCCTGACTGTTAATTGCTGCATTTCTCAGGCCAAGAGAATGGGTTAGAAAAGCAAACAAAACAAAACAAAAACCCACAGAGCACTTCACTCTCTGGCCCGGGGAATTCCAATATTAATATGGCCAGCTGGGGCAGGGAGGGGAGGTATCAGGTAGATAGGAGAGAGTAGCACGGTGAAATAGACAAAGTTATTTATCTTGTTTAGTGAGGATTCTGAGATTCCAGAGGGGTGTGCAACCTGTGTGCACTGGCTGGGTCCCCGCTGAGATTGCCCCAGAGAGTTCGGGCTGTATCTCGTGCTTGCCCCATCTCAGGAAACCGTGATCAGCCGTGCCGCGCTTAGTCCAAAGTACAGCGCCAAGGTTTCCTGGCTGGGACGCTGTGTTCCAGGCTCCAAAACCAGTCACTGCTTTCCTGTGGTTTCTCATTCCCCTGTCAGCCACGTCAGTGTGCAGCCTGTGTGCGCTGGCTGGGTCCCCGCCAAGATTGCTCCGGGGGTTAGAGCTGTGTCCCGTGTTTCCCCATCTCAGGAAGCTGCAATCAGCCCCACCACTCTGGCACCAAGGAACCGCAAGGGCTCAAGGCTGTGGCACAGCATGCCAGCTCCGGAAGGGGTCACTGCTTCAGCACATGGCTTTTTGCTCCCCTGCCACTCAGGTCAACTCCTTAGTTCTGTGTTTCATGGTCAGGGTTCGTAGATAGTCACGTACGTAATCGACTCACTTGTTGTTTTGAGTCTTTGTTGCAAGAGGGATCAGTGGAAGCTTCTACCTAGTCAGCCATCTTGGTCCCGCCCTGGGTGCCAACATCATTCTTAATGGAGAGAGACTGAAAACATTTCCCTTAAGAACAGGAACAAGGCAAGGATGCCCTTTATCACCACCCATATTCACATTGTGCTGAAAGTCCTAGCTAGAACAATAAGGCAAGAAAAAGAAATAAAGGGCATCGAAATTGGTAAGGAAGAAGTAAAATTATCTCTATTTGTGGATGATATGATACTGTACACAGAAAACCCAAAGGACTCCACAAGGAAACTACTGGAACGAATAGAAAGATTCAACAGAGTTGCTGGATACAAGATAAAAATATAAAATCAGTTGGATTCCTATACAACAATAAGGAGAACTATGAAAAAGAAATCGGGAAATCAATATCATTTATAATATTGTTGTTCTTAGGTGCCATTGGGTCGGTTCCGACTCATAGCGACCCTATGCACAACAGAATGAAACACCGCCCAGTCCTGCGCCATGCTTACAATCATTGTTATGCTTTAGCTCATTGTTGCAGCCATCTCGTTGAGGGTCTTCCTCTTTTCCGCTGACCCTGTACTTTGCCAAGCATGGTGTCGTCTAGGGACTGATCCCTTCCGACACCATGTCCAAAGTATGTAAGACACAGTCTCACCATTCTTGCTTCTAAGGAGCATTCTGGTTGTACTTCTTCTGAGAGAGATTTGTTCGTTCTTCTGGTAGAAAAAAAAAATTTAATTTTTTTTTTTTTGTAGTCCATGGTATATTCAATATTCTTCATCAACACCACAATTCAAAGGTGTCAACTCTTCTTTGGTCTTCCTTATCCATTGTCCAGCTTTCACATGCATATGATGTGATTGAAAATACCATGGCTTGGGTCAGCAAAGGTGACATCTTTGCTTTTCAATGCTTTAAAGAGGTCCTTTGCAGCAGATTTACCCAATACAATGCATCTTTTGATTTCTTGACTGCTGCTTCCATGGCTGTTGATTGTGGATCCAAGTAAAATGAAATCCTTGACAACTTCAATCTTTTCTCCATTTATCATGATGTTGCCCATTGGTCCAGTTGTGAGGATTTTTGTTTTATGTTGAGGTGCAATCCAGACTGAAGGCTGTGGTCTTTGATCTTCACTGGTAAGTGCTTCAAGTCCTTCTTACTTTCAACAAGCAAGGTTGTGTCATCTGCATAATGCAGGTTGTTAATGAGTCTTCCTCCAATCCTGATGCCCTGTTCTTCTTCATATGGTCCAGCTTCTCGGATAATTTGCTCAGTATACAGATGGAATAGGTATGGTGAAAGGATACAACGCTGACGCACACCTTTCCTGACTTTAAACCAATCAGTATCCCCTTGTTCTGTCTGAACAGCTGCCTCTTGATCTATGTACAGGTTCCTCCTGAGCATAATTAAGTGTTCTGGAATTCCCTGTCTTCACAAAGTTATCCACATAGTTGAATGCCTTTGCATAGTCAATAAAACACAGGTAAACATCCTTCTGGTATTCTCTGCTTTCAGCCAGGATCTATCTGACATCAGCAATGATATCCCTGGTTCCACGTCCTCTTCTGAAACCAGCCTGAATTTCTAGCAGTTCCCTGTCAATATACTACTGCAGCCGTTTTTGAATGATCTTCAGCAAAATTTTGCTTGTGTGTGATATTAATGATATTGTTCTATAATTTCTGCATTTGTTTGGGAACAGGCATAAATATGGATCTCTTCCAGTCAGTTGGTCAGGAAGCTGTCTTCCATATTTCTTGACATAGACTAGTGAGCACCTCCAGCATTGCATCCATTTGTTGAAACATCTCAACTGAAATTCTATCAATTCCTGGAGCCTTGTTTTTCACCAATGCCTTCAGTGCAGCTTGGACTTCTTCCTTCAGTACCATCGGTTCCTGATGATATGCTACCTCTTGAAATGGTTGAACACCAACTAATTCTTTTTGGTATAATGACTGTGTGTTCCTTTCATCTTCTTTTGATGCTTCTTGTGTCATTTAATATTTTCCGCATAGAATCCTTCACTATTGCAACTCAAGGCTTGAATTTTTTCTTCAGTTCTTTCAGCTTGAGAAATGCCGAGCGTGTTCTTCCTTTTTGGTTTACTGTCTCCAACTCTTTGCACATGTCATTGTAATACTTTACTTTGTCTTCTCAAGCCACCTTTTGAAGTCTTCTGTTCAGTTCTTTTACTTCATCCTTTCTTCCTTCTGTTTTAGCTGCTCACTGCTCCTGAGCAAGTTTCAGAGTCTCCTCTGACATCCGTCTTTGTCTTTTCTTTCTTTCCTGTCTTTTCAATGACCTTTTGCTTTCTTCATGGATGATGTCCTTGATGTCATTCCATAACTCATCTGGTCTTCATCACACGTGTTCAATGCGTCAAATCTATTCTTCAGATGGTCTCTAAATTCAGGTGGGATATACTCAAGGTCATATTTTGGCTCTTGTGGACTTGCTCTGATTTTCTTCAGTTTCAGCTTGAACTTGCATATGAGCAATTGATGGTCTGTTCCACAGTTGGCCCCTGGCCCTGCTCTGACTGATATCAAGCTTTTCCATCATCTTTCCACAGATGTAGTCAATTTGATTTCTGTGTGTTCCATCTGGCGAGATCCATGTGTATAAAAAAAAAAGTATAGCCACTGTTTAAGCTGGTGAAAGGAGGTATTTGCAATGAAGAAGTCATTGGTCTCGAAAAATTCTATCATTCGATCTCTGGCATTGTTTCTATCACCAAGGCCATATTTTCCAACTACCGATCCTTCTTCTTTGTTTCCAACTTTTGCATTCCAATCGCCAGTAATTATCAGTGCGTCCTGATTGGATGTTCGATCAATCTCAGACTGCAGCAGCTGATAAAAATCTTCTATTTCTTCATCTTTGGCCTTAGTGGTTGGTGTGTAAATTTGAATAATAGTCATATTAACCGGTCTTCCTTGTAGGCATATGGATATTATCCTATCACTGACAGCGTTGTACTTCAGGATAGATCTTGATATATTCTTTTTGACGATGAATGCAACACCATTCCTCTTCAAGTTGTCATTCCCGTCATAGTAGACTATATGATCGTCTGATTCAAAATGGCCAGTACTAGTCCATTTCAGCTCACTAATGACTAGGATGTTGATGTTTATGGGTTCCATTTCATTTTTGATGATTTCCAATTTCCTAGATACATACGTACATACATTTGTAGATACAGGTTCTGATTATTAATGGATGTTTGCAGCTGCTTCTTCTCATTTTGAGTCATGCCACATCAGCAAATGAAGGTCCTAAAAGCTTTACTCCGTCCACGTCATTAAGGTCAATGTTACTTTGAGGAGGCAGCTCTTCCCCAGTCGTCTTTTGAGTGCCTTCCAACCTGGGTGGCTCCTCTTCCAACACTATATCAGACACTGTTCCGCTGCTACTCATGAGGTTTTCACTGGCTATTGCTTTTCAGAAGTAGACTGCTGGGTCCTTCTTCCTAGTCTGTCTTAGCCTGGAAGCCCAGCTGAAACCTGTCCTCCATGGGTGATCCTTCTGGTATCTGAATACTGGCAGCATAGCTTCCAGCATCACAGCAAGATGCAAGCCCCCACAGTAGGAGAAAGTGACAGACCCATGAGGGATCATTTATAATAATCCCTAAAAAAATAAAATACTCAGAAATAAATCTAACCAGGGAGATAAAAGAGGTCTACAGAGAAAACTACGAAACATTGCTGCAAGAAACCAAACATGATCTACATAAATAGAAAAACATACCATGCCCATGGATAGACTCAACATTGTGAAAATGTCAATTCTACCCAAAGCAATCTACAAATGCAATACAATTCTGATCCAAATACCAACAGCATTCTTTAATGAGATGGAAAAGCTAATCATTAACTTTGTATGGAAAGGAATGAGGTCCTGGATAAGTAAATCACTATTGAAGAAAATGGGCCCTGGTGGCACAGTGGTTAAGAGCTACAGCTGCTAACCAAAAGGTCAGCAGTTGGAATCCATCAGCTGCTCTTTGGAAACCCTCTGGGGCAGTTCTACTCTGCCCTATAGGTCGCTATGAGTCAGAATCAACTTGATGGCAACAGATTTGGTTTTGGTTTTGGTATTGCTATTAAAGAAAAAGAATAAAGTAAAAGGATTTGCACTATCTGACCTCAGAAACTACTATACAGCTATGGTAGTCAAAACAGCCTGGTACTGGCAAAATGATAGACACATTGGCCACTGGAACAGAATCAAGAATCCAGATGTAAATCCATCCCCCTATGGTCCCCTGATCTTCAACAAAGGCCCAAAGTCCATTAAATGCAGAAAAGACAGTCTTTTTAACAAATGGTTCTGGCAAAACTAGACGTCCATCTGTAAAAAAAAATGAAACGGGACCCACATCCCACACCATACACAAAAACTAATTTAAAATGGATCAAAGACCTAAATATAAAACCAAAAGCTATAAAGGTAATAGAAGAAAAAATAAGATTAACTCTAGAGGCCCTGATACAAGGCATGAATAGGATACGAACCATAACTAACAATACACAAACACCAGAAGATAAGCTAGATAACTGGGATCTTCTAAAAATTAAACACGCTCATCAAAAGAATTCACCAAAAGAGTGAAAAGAGAACCTACAGACTGGGAAAAAATTTTAGCTATGACAAATCAAAGTTCTAATCTCTAAAATCTATAGGAAAATCCAACACCTCTACAACAAAAATACAGATTATCCAATTTAAAAATGGACAACGGAAATGAACAGACACTTCACCAAAGAAGACATTCAGGCAACTAACAGGTACATGAGGAAATACTCACTATTACTAGCCATTAGAGAATTGCAAATCAAAACTGTAATGGGATATCATCTCACCCTGACATTACTGCCACTAATCAAAAAAACCAGAAAATAACAAGTGTTGAAGAGGCTGTGGGGAGATTGGAACTCTTATGCACTGCTGGAGGGAATGTAAAATGGTAAAACCATTTTGGAAAACGATACGATGCTTCCTTAAAAAGCTAGAAATAGAAATACCTTATGATCTAGCAATCCCACTCCTAGAAATATATCCTAGAGAAATAAGAACCATCACCTGAATAGACATATGCACACCCATTTTCATTGCAGCATTATTCACAATAGCAAAAAAATGGAAACAACCTAAGTGTCCATCAACATATGAATGGATAAGCAAACTACAGTACATACATACAATGGAATATTGTTGTTGTTAGGTGTGGTGGAGTCAGTTCTGACCCATAGCGACCCTATGTAAGACAGAATAAAACACTTCCCAGTCCTGTGCCATCCTCACAATCATTGTTATGAGTCCACTGTTGTAGCCACGGTGTCAATCCACCTCACTGACGGTCTTCCTCTTTTTTACTGACCCTCTACTTTACCAAGCACGATGTCCTTCTCCAGGGACTGAGCCCTCCTGATAACATGTCCAAAGTATGTGAGACGTAGTCTTGCTATGTTTGCTTCTAAGGAGCATTCCATTTGTGCTTCTTCCAAGACAAATTTGTTCATTCTTTTGGCAGCCCATGGTATATTCAATATTTTTTCTTGTGAATTCTCCAGGATTTTCTATATATTGGATCATATCACCCACAAATAGAGATGACATTACTTCTTCTTTTCCAATCTGGACACTTTTTTTTTCTTTTTCTTGTCTTATTGCTCTGGATAGGACTTCTAACACAATATTGAAAGAAAGAGGTGGGAGTGGGTACTCTTGTCTTGCTCCTGATTTCAAGCAGAAAGCTCTCAGTCTTCCTCCATTAAGTATAATGTTGGCTGTTGGCTTTTCATATATGCCCTGAATCATATTGAGAAAAGTCCCTTTTATTCCCATCTTCTCTAGGGTTTTTTTTCAAGAAAGGATGTTGTATTTTATCAAATTCTGCATCCACAAAGATAATCATGTGGCTCTTTTCCTTTGTTCTATTGATGCAGTGTATTATGCTGATCAGTTTTCTAATACATTTCTTGTATAAACCCTACTTGGTCATGAGGTATGACTCTTTTAATATAATGTTGGATTCTGTTTGTTAGTATTTTGTTGAGTATTTATGCATGTATATTTATAGGAGATACTGGCCTGTAATTTCCTTTTCTTTGGTTTGCATATCAGCATTATGCTTGCTTCATAGAATGCATTAGGGAATATTCCTTCTTTCTCTATCTTTTGAAAGAGCTTGAACAGTATTGATGTCAATTCTTCTCCAAATGTTTGGTAGAATTCCCTGGTGATGCCATCTTGTCTAACACTTTTGTCGTTGGGAGTTTGTTGATCACTGATTCAATCTCTTCACTTATGGGTCTGTTGAGGCTTTCTTTTTCCTCTTGAGTCAGTTTGCATAAGTTGCTTCTAAGAATTTGTCCATTTCTTCTAGGTTATTCAGTTTGTTGCCATACAGTTGTTCATCATATTCTGTCATAATTTTCTTTATTTCTACTGAGTCAGTTGTAATGTCTGTTCTTTCATTTTTTATTTTATTTTCACCTTTTCTCTACTTTTCTTTGTCAGTCTAGCTAAAGGTTTGTCAATTTTTTTGATGTTTTCAAAGAGAACCAAATTCTGGTTTTAGTGATTCTTTCTATTGTTTTTCTGTTTTTATTTATTCACTTTTTTATGTTCTTGCTTATTGTGGTAAAAATATATATAACACAACATTTGCCGATTCAACATTTTTTACATGTACAATTTAGGGACATTGGTTACTTTCATCATGTTGTACAACCATCACCACTGTTTCCAAATTATTCCACCACCATTACCAGAAGCTCAGTGCATCCTAAGCAATGACTTCCCCTCTTTCTCTCCCTCACCCCCTGGTAACCACTAATAAACTTTGGTCTCTATTCACTTGTCTATTCTGGACATTTCATACAAGTGAGATCACACAATATTTGTCCTTTCGTGACTGACTTACTTCACTCAGCATAATGTTTTCAAGGTTCGTCCACGTTGTAGCATGTATCAGGACTTCATTTCTCTTTATGGCTAAGTAATACCCCATTGTATGAATAGGCCATGTTTTGTTTATACATTCATCTGTTGATGAACTTTTGGGTTGTTTCCATGTTTTGGCTGTTGTGAACAGCACAGCAATGAACATTGGTGTACAACTTTTAGGTGGAGACAAACAATAAACAAATAAAGAAATGGGCCCATAGTATAATGCTGTGCAGATAAGTGGGGGAAAAGTTTCCAGGGTGAGGGACAGCAGGTGTAAATGTCCTGAGGGCAGAATGTACTTTGTGTCCTCAAGAAACTGGAAGAGGCCTAGAGCCTGGGGTGGAGAAAGGGGGTGGGGTGCAGTGGGGAGTAGTTTGAGAGGACAAGGGCCAGATCATGCAGGGCCTGGTGGAGCATGGTGAGGACTGTGGAGCTCATTCCCAGGGCGAGAAGCCAGTGAGGTGTTCCATTATGGCATGGCTTGGTCTTATTTCATTTTTATGCTCCCCCCCCCCCGCCACCCCGTGGCTGCTGCATAGGTCCTTGCGTGGTGCAAATGGTTAAGCACTAACCAAAAAGTTGGCCATTTGAATGCTCCCAGCAGTGCTGCAGAATAAAGGCCTGGCCATCTGCTTCTGTAAAGATTGCAACCAAGAAAACCCTATGGAGCTCTATAGTGTCACAATAGGTTGGGGGCAGACTTGCTGGCAATGGGTTTGGTTTGGTTTTGGGTTTTGGTAGCTGCAGCATGGGGCCTGGCTGGAGGCAGGGAAACTGGTTAGAGGCTCCAGCAGAGGTCAGGTGAAAGATGCTGGACCTTTTCACTAGGATGCTGGCAGTTCCATCCTGTCCCCAGGATGCCTCACTCTGATGCTGCTGCTGGAGGAGTGGGTGAGGGGGGCTAGCCTGGGAGGAGCTGGGAGTCTAGGGGCCAAAGTCTGGGGGCCGAGGGCTCGGTGCTGGCTAGGCCTCAGCTCTTCCTCTCATGCCCTGGGAAGAATGCCTCCCCACTCAGAGCCTCAGTCCTAATCTGCTAACGGGGTTCATCTGTGTGCTGTGTACTCTCCAGAAATGCTAGGAGGAGAGGCAGTACAGTGAGGCAGGAAGGACACACACTCAGAGTCAGACAGAACTGGGTGCAAAGCCCAACTCTGCTTCTCCTAGCTGTGTGGCCTTGGGCAAGTTATTTAGCCTCCTGGATCTCAACTTTTCTCTTCCTTAAAATGGGCTAAGGGCATCCATCTCAAATGATTCTCAATCAAAGCTTGATTATTTGTTCTGCATATATTTTTTGAGTGCCAGGCCCTGTGCCAGGCACCAGAGGCATAAAGATGAGTAAGACTGACTCTTTTTCTCTTGGAGAAAGAGGACTGGAATGTGGAGAACAATTCCCACCCAAGGAGTTGTCCCTCAGGAAGCATCTGGCACACCTGCTCCTATCCGGGGAGGTAATGGTGGCAATGAAAGTGGGGGGTCTTGTGGGGAGTGTTGGGGTAGAGTCACAGGGGCCTGGTCTCAGACACTTATGTTCTAGGAGGCTCTTGCCCTGATTTGCTGGGGACGCTGGGCAGGTCCCTCCTCCTTTCCAGGTCTTGGTTTACACGATGGGAAAAAAACAGGGTTGGACTAGATGGTCTTGAAATTCCCTTTCAGCTCTCAGGAGTCCTCCAGGCCTCCCCGCTGATGACACCAACTGCTGGTCCGTGCCCAGGATCTGAGGCAGAGCAGTGACTAGGGTCCCCCAAGATGTTCCCTGGCACTCTGTGGTGCCTGTGGGCAGCAGAGGCAATGAAGCAGAGCCCCACATGCGCCCAGGGGAGCAGGGCAGGCTGGTGAGCTGGGGATTCCTCTCTGTTTGTCCTGCTCCTTGCCCCCGCCCCCTGCAGTCTCCATACATTTGTTTTTCATACCCACATAGACTGTGCCTCATTCTGCCCATGTCTGACTCATGAAGCCTTTCTCCCCACCCCGCCAAGTCTCAGGGTGTCTCTTTGGTTACATGTCCATGTGCATAAACAACTTTTAGTGGGAGTTTTTTTGTCAGGTAAGACACAGAGACCCACTCAGGCCAGCACGAGAAAGGGCAGGGCGTTGAAGGAATAGTGAGCTTTGTGACAACGTGGGTGGTGAGGGGCTTTGCTGTATCCCCAGGACAAGGCCAAGATGGAGTCAGGCCTGAGGGACTCTGGACATGGGACAGCAGCCCAGGCCCTTGGCAGCGCAGGACAAGGCCCTTTGCGGGAGGATGAGTCACGGCCAGACTTGGCCATGTCCCTCATGACTGCTGCCCTGCAATTGCCCTTTGTCTAGGGTGCCGGTGGCAAGCCTGTCGCTCTACATCCCAGCCTTTCAGTGCTGCCTCACTCGACCAACTGAAAAGTTTTACCACATCAGAATTCACATTCTACAGAGAGACTGACCCTAGGACTAGCTACTTCACGCCAGGTCCTAGAGGTGGGTGGCTGTCCCATCTCCCTGACCACATAAGCTGAGACCACAGGACATAGAGCAGCGGGGTACAAATATGGTGGCCACCTTCTCATAGGGCCCTCAAGATGGCAGTGTCCCTTGGAAAGAGTTTGGGGGACAAACGCCAGGACAGCTCTCTCTCTCTGTGAGTATACGCATATGTGTGTGTGTCTATGTGTGTGAGTGAGCACGTGTGTGTGTGAGCATGTGTGTTTATGTGTGTGTGTCCATGTGTGTGTGCTTAGGTGTGTGAGCGTACACATATATGTGTGTATATATGTGAGTGAGCATGTGTGTGTGTGCGTGAGCATCTTAGTCATCTAGTGCTGCTATAACAGAAGTACCACAAGTGGATGGCTTTAACAAAGAGAAATTTATTTCTTCACAGTAAAGTAGGCTAACAGTCCAAATTCAAGGCGTCAGCTCCAGGGAAAGTCTTCCTCTGTCAGCTCTGGAGGAAGGTCTTTCTCGTCAATCTTCCCCTGGACTAGGAGCTTCTCAGGCACAGGAACCCCAGGCCTAATGACCCGCTCTGCTCCTGGCACTGCTTTCTTGGTGGTATGAGGTCTCCAACTCTCTGCTTGGTTCCCTCTCCTTTTATCTCTTGAGAGATAAAAAGTGGTGCAGGCCACACCCCAGGGAAACTACCTTTACCTTGGATCAGGGATGTGACCTGGTAAGGGTGTTACAATCCCACCCTAGTCCTCTTTAACAGAAAATTACAATCCCACCCTAATTCTTTCTAACATAAAATTAAAATCATAAAAAAGAGGACAACCACACAATATGCGAAATTATGGCCCGGCCAAATTGATATATACATTTTTGGGGAGATATAATTCAGTCCATGACAGTGAGCATGTGTGTGTGAGTATACGAGTATGTGTGTTTATATGTGTAAGTGTGCATGCCTGTGTGAGGACATAAGAACTAAGTACTGCTGGGACCCCTAATTTAAGTCAACTCCACGTAGGAAATCTGTGAGTGGTTTGAGAGCTCCGTGGTGGCAGAGGGGCCATTGGCTCACAGCAGGGTCCCTAGGAGACTTGTGGAAATGTGATCTGTGGCAGTTGTTTCAGGACCTCTCTGAGCTGAGGACATTTGGCTTCTACATGGCTGTTCCGGGCACCTGGCAGGTGTTGGTGAGGAGCTCCGTGCTGGGGTGAGGAAAAGTGGTAGAGCAGGAAGAAGCAGGGGGAAGGTCCCTCTGCCTCCCACTTCCGCTTCAGCTTTCCCACAGGCAGCCTGAGCTGGGCTGTGATCAGTTTGGCCTTAGCCGAGGTACTGTGTCAGTCCCCATAAAGTGGCAGCCAGTGCAGCAGCCTCTCAGAGCCCCTCAGAGCGACAGATTACAAGACAGGCACCACTTACCCACTAGAAGTTACCTCGTCCATGCCTCTCCTTGAACTTTTTTGATTACCTAAAGGAAAAGGTCTAAGCTGGGAGTTAACATGTTCTTACCATCTCTAATGGGCTGGATTGTGTCCCCCAAAAATATGTGTCAACTTTTTTTTTTGGTTGGGCCATGTGTGGTTGTCCTCTATTTTGTGATTTTCCTATGTGTTATAAATCATAATCTCTGTCTGTGGTTAAAAAGGATTAGGGTGGGATGTAACACCCTTACCAGGTTACCTCCTTCATTCAATGTATAGGGAGTTTCCCTGGGGTGTGGGCTGTACCACCTTTTATCTCTCCAGAGATAAAAAGGAAAGGAAAGCAAGCAGAGAGTTGGGAACCTCATACCACCAAGAAAGCAACACCAGGAGCTGAGCGCGTCCTTTGGACCTGAGGATCGATCCTGTGCTGAGATGTTCCCAGACTAAGGGAAGACTGATGGCAAGGACCTTCCTCCACAGCTGACAGAGAAAAAGCCTTCCCCTGGAGCTGGCGCCTGATTTGAGACTTCTAGCCTACTGGATTGTGAGAGAATAAACGTCTCTCTGTTAAAGCCATCCACTTGTGGTATTTCTGTTTTAGCAGCACTAGGTGACCAAGACACCACCTCTGGAATTCCTGCTACTCTTCATTTTAAACATCCAGAGCACAGCCTCCAGCTGGGGTCTTAAGGAGGCAAGACTAAGTAGAGTTTAATATTATTTTATTTTCCTTGTTGTCTTGGTCATCAAGTGCTGCTATAACAGAAATACCACAAGTGAATGGCTTTAACAAAGAGAAATTTATTTTATTTATTTTCTCACAGCCTAGTAGGTTACAAGTGCAAATTCAGGGTGTCGGCTCCAGGGGAAGGCTTTCTCTCTCTGTCGGCTCTGGAGGAAGGTCTTTCTCATCAATCTTCCCCTGGTCAAGGAGCTTCTCAGGCGCAGGGACCCCAGGTCCAAAGGGCACGCTCTGCTCCTAGTGCTGCTTTCTTGGTGGTATGAGGTCCCCAACTCTCTGCTTGCTTCCCTTTCTTTTATCTCTGAGAGATAAAAAGGTGGTGCACACCACACCCCTGGGAAACTCCCTTTACCTTGGATCAGGGAGGTAACCTGAGTAAAGGGGGTGTCACAACCGTACCCTAATCCTCTCAACATAAAATTACAATCACAAAATGGAGGACAACCACACAATGCTGGGAATCATGGCCTAAGGTGACACATATTTTTGGGGGGACGGAATTCAATCCATGACAATTGTATATATGTGTGTATGGATAACATTGCGAAGAATGGGAATTCCAGAATACATAATTGTGCTCATGTGGAACCTGTCCATTGACCAAGAGGCAGTTGTTCAAACAGAATAATGGGATACTGTGTGGTTTAAAATTAGGAAGGTGTGCATCAGGATTGTATCCTTTCACCATGCTTATTCAATCTATATGCTATTAGTTTTCCATATATGGTAAAAAAAAAAAAAAAAAGTAGGGATATGAAATTTCTTTTAAAATACCTAGAGATAAGGTAAGTTAATTTTGAGGAAAAAAAAAAAAAACATTGTGTCAAACCATATGAAATTGCTGATATTTGACCACTTCTGACCTACAAAAATGGCAATTTTGTGTGGGTCAACCTAATATAGTGATGACAATAACAAATAAAATTTTTTTTTTTTTTACTAGGGTCAGGCACTGTTCCAAGCGCTTTACATGGAATATCTCTTTCAATTCCCAGAGTCAATAATGTGTTTGGAAAGCACTGCCATAAATTAGGTATCAAATCCATGGTAGCTTTGTGATCTTGGGCAAACTACTCCTGCTCTTGGTGGAGGCTGGGTCACACCACCTGAGGCCCTCCCTCTGTGGCTGTCCTATGTCCTGTGAGTTCATGCTAAGGGCACATTTGTTGTTGTTAGCTGCCATTGAGTCATCCACTGACTCACAGGGACCCCAAGGGAAAGGAATGAAGCTCTGCCCAGACCAGCACCATCCCCATGATCAGTTGCGGATCGTACCCTTGTGACCATAGGGTTTTAGTTGACTGATTTTCAGAAGTAGATCACCAGGCCCTTCTTCCTAGTCCATCTTAGTCTGGAAGCTCTGCTGAAGCCCGTTCAGCATCACAGCAACATGCAAGCCACTACTGACAGATGGGTGGTGGCTGTGCATGGAGATGCCCCTACCGCTCCTGCAGAGGCATGTAGGGGTCCAGTCCCCAGCAGATGCTGGGCTGCTGTGGGGCCTCTGACCCAGGCAGCCAGGGAAAGAACTTGGGGTTGGCCTGGCACAGATTAAACCAGGCTGCAACCTGGGCTCCAGTTTGGGCACGTCCTCAGCCCAAGACTGAGGTTGGCCGTAGTGGAGGGCACGACTTGGCTCCACAGTGGAAGCTGGGCTGGCTTGTGGGCTGCCTTGATGAGAGCTAAGGAAAGCCTGGGCCTGGCAGGGGTCAGCAGGCCTGAGCCAGACCAGAGGGGCTGCCACTGGCCCTCTCCACCAGGCTCTGGTCTCAAGGGGGAAGGCAAAGGTGAGGTGTGGCTCATCTTCAGGGCTTTCTTTCCCTGACCAAGCTGGTCATCAAGGGGGAAGAGGGAGTCTGCAGCTCCCTGTCATGCATTTTTTTTTTAATTTATTTTGTTGTTGTCGAGAATATACACAGCAAGCATACACCCATTCAACCATTTCTACATGTACAGTTTAGTGAAATTGATTACATTCTTCGAGTTGTGCAACCATTCTCACCCTCCTTTTTGGAGGTGTTCCTCCCTCATTAACATAAATTCACAGTCCCCTAAGTTTCCTATCTAATCTTTAGAGTTGCCGTTGTCACTTTGATCCCATATATATAGTTCTTAAAAGAGCATAATGCTCAAGACAGATAATTTTTACTACTTCAGCTAGACTACTCTTTGGTTTTAAGAAGACTTCAGGGGATATTTTTGCTTTAAGGTTTAAAGATTATCTCAAGGCAGTAGTTTCAGGGGTTCATCCACCATCCATGACTCCAGAAAATGTGGATTCCATTAGAATTTTAAATTCTCTTCTGTATTTTCCCCCTTTTGATCAAGATTCTTCTACAGAATCTTTGACCAAAATGTTCACTAATGGTAGCCAGGCACCATCCAGTTCTTCTGGCCCAATGGCAAAGGAGGAGGTTTTTCATGAGGCAATTAATCACACATTCCATGCCTTCCTCCTATTCCTGACTCTCCTTCTCCCTCACTCCAGGCTAATAGACACAGTTGCTGTGCCTTGGGTGACTGCTTGCAAGCTTTTAAGACCCAAAGCATTGCACAACGACTAGGAGGTAAAACAGAAGCATTAAACACTTAATTAGAACAATTAACTGGGATGTCTCATGAAACCATGATCCTAAACCTTCAAACCAAGGAACCAAATCCCATGAGGTGTTTGGTTGTACATAAGCAGCCTCAGCAGCTACTCTTTCTGTTGCTGTTGTAAGTATATCTATCACACAACTTTTGCCAACTCAGCTTTTTACAGGTGTACAGCAATTACAATAATCAGCTGTGCAATCCTACCCTTAATCCATGCGGTTTTCCATCACCATTAACCTCACCTTTCCCCTCCCTCCCATCCCTGGTACCCACTACTAAACTTTGGTCTCTATAGATTTGCCTTTCTTGTCTTTTATATAAGTGAGGCCATACAGTATTTGTCTTTTCATGATTGGCTTATTTTGCCCAGCATAACGTCTTCAAGTTCCATCCACACTGTACATGTATCAGGCTTTCCTTTCACTTACTGGCTGAAGGTTATTCCACTGCATATATGTGCCACATTTTGTTTATCCATTCATCCACTGATGGACATTTAGGTTGCTTCTGCCTTTTGGCTATTGTGAATAGTGCTGCAATGAACATTGGTGTACAAGTCTCTGAGTCTCTGCTTTCAAGTCTTTTGGGTATATACCTAGGAGTGGAATTGCTGGGTCAACTGTTAGTTCTATTTTTAGTTTTTTGGGAAACTGCCAGACTTTTTCCACAATAGCTGTGCCATTTTGCATTCCCACTAGCAATACATAAGGGTTCCAATTCCCTCAAATCCTTGAAAGCATTTGTTACTGTCTGGTTTTTGTTTGTTTAATCTTAGCCATCCTAGTGGGCGTGAAATGGTATCTCATTGCGGTTTGGATTTGCATCTCTCTGATGGCTAATGAGGAGACCTGGTGGTGCGGTGGTTAATGCAATTGGCTGTTAACTGAAAAGTCGGCAGTTCAAAACCACAAGTGGCTCTGCTTCGGTAGATATTTACAGCCTTGGAAACCCTATGGGGTCGTTATAAGTTGGAATCAACTCGACAGCAGTGGGTTCTTTGGATTGGAATGGCTAATAATGTTGAACATCTTTTCATGTGTCTAGTGGCCACTTGAAGGTCTTTTTTGGTGAAATGTATACCCGTGTCATTTGTCCATTTTTGATTGGGTTGTCTTTTTGTTGTTAAGTTGTCAAAGTTTTACATAATTTTGGTTATCAGATTCTTATCAGATATATGGTTTCTGAAGATATTCTCTCAGTCTGTAGCTTGTCTTTTCACTTTTTTGGTAAATTGTTTCGATGGACAAAAGTTTCTAATTTTTATGAGGTTCCATTTATTTTTAATAAAAAATTTATTTATTTATTTACTTTCTCCTTTGCTCTTTTGTTACTGTATTAGATAATACATTGTTAAAAGCTAGGCCTCACAACATTGCCCCTGCATTTTCTTCTAATAAATTTGTGACTTTAGATTGCACATTTAGGTCCTTAATCCATTTTGAATTTGTTTTTGCATATGGTGTGAAGCATGAATCCTGTTTTATTTTTCTGTGGAAATCCAGCTTTTCCAGTACCATTTATTGAAGAGGCTCTTCTTTTCCCATTGAACTGACTTAGCATCCTTGTCAAAAATCAGTTGACCAAAGATGTGTGAGTTTATTTCTGGTCTCTCAATTCTGTCCCTTTGATCTATGAGTCTTTTGTTATACCCATATCAGGCTGTTTTGATTACTGTAGCTGTACAATATGTTTTAAAATCAGGAAATGTGAGTCTTCCTACTTTATTCTTGTCTTTCAACATTACTTTTGCTGTTCGGGGTCTCTTGCTATTCCATGTAAAGTTGAGGATTGGTTTTTCTATTTCTGTAAAGAAGGCTGTTGGAATTTTGATCTGGGTTGTGTTGAATCTATAGATACTTTGGGTAGTATTGATTTCTTAACAATATTAAGTCTTCCAATCCGTGAACTAGGAAGATTTTTCCATTTATTTAAGTTTTCTTTAACCCTTTTCAGCAGTGTTTTATACTTTTCATTGTATAAGTCTTTCACCACCCTGGTTAGATTTATTCCTAGGTATTTTATCCTTTTAGATGATACTGTAAATGACATTGTTTCTCTAATTTCCCTTTCAGATTTCTCATTGCTGGTGTGTAGAAACCCAACTGATTTTTGTTTGTTGGCCTTGTACCCTGCAAATTTTTTTAATTCATCCGTTAGTTTCAGAAGTTTTCTTGTGGACTCTTTGGAATTGTCTATCTATAGGATCATATCACCCACAAATAGAGATAATTTTACTTCTTTTTTTCCAATATGGGTATCTTTTATTTCTTTTTCTTTTCTTATTGCTCTGGCTAGGACTTCCAATATTGATATTGAATAAAAGTGGTGATAAAGGGCACCTTGTCTTGTTCTCAATTTCAAGGGGAAAGCTCTCAGTCTTTCTCCATTAAATATAATGTTGGCTGTTGGCTTTTCATATATATCCTGAGTCATATTGTGGATATTCCCTTCTATTCCAATCTTCTGCAGGGTTTTCATCAAGAAAGAGTGTTGGATTTTATTTAAAAATTTTTCTGCATCCATAGAGATGATCATGTGGTTCTTTTCCCTTGTTCTATGGTGTGGTATATTACACTGACTGATTTTCTAATCTTTAACCATCCGTGCATTCCTGGGATAAATCCCACTTGATCATGGTGTATGACTCTTTTAACATGCTGTTGGACTCTGTTTGCTAGTATTTTGTTGAAGATTTATGTGTCTATTTCATAAAAGATATAGGCCTGTAGTTTTTTTTCTTTTCTTTGGTTTGGATATCAGGATTATACTTGCGTCATAGAATGAACTAGTGAATATTCCTTCCTTCTCTATCTTTTGGAAGAGTTTAAATAGTATTGCTGTCAATTCTCTCAATGCTTCATAGAACTCCCCAGTGATGCCATCTTCTCCAGGATTTGTTGAGAGTTTTTTGATCACTGATTCAATCTCTTCACTTGTCATTGTTGAGATTTTCTATTTCCTCTTGAGTCAGTTTGAGTAGGTTGTGTGCTTCTAAGAATTTGTCTGTTTCATCTAGGTTATCCAGTTTGTTGCTGTCCAGTTGTTCATAACATTGTGTCATAACTTTTTTTTTCTGTCAAGTCAGTTGTAACGTCCTCTCTTTCATTTCATGCTTAGTGGGATGGAAAGTCTGTGAGAAAGAGAGGAGGACCCTCAGCAAGATGGATTGACAGGGTGCTCAAGTATGGCAATGATTGTGAGGATAGTGAAGGACTGGGCAGCGTTTAGTTCTGTTGTATATGGTTTCGCTATGAGTTGGAGCTGACTCGATGGCACCTAACTACAACAACAACATGCCAGAGGTTATAATCCCATTTGGGAATGAGTTGTCTTTGTTATGTTAATGAGACAGGATTAGTGTAGGGTGTGTTTTAAGTCAATCTCTTTTTTTTTAATAATTTTTATTGTGCTTTAAGTGAAAGTTTACAAATCAAGTCAGTCTGTCACATATAAGCTTATATACACCTTACTCCATATTCCCACTTACTCTCCCCCTAATGAGTCAGCCCTCTCCCTCCTTTCAGTCTCTCCTTTCATGACCGTTTTGCCAGTTTCTAACCCTCTCTACCCTCCTGTCTCCTCTCCAGACAGGAGATGCCAACACAGTCTCAAGTGTCCACCTGATACAAGTAGCTCACTCTTCATCACCATCTCTCGCCAACCCATTGTCCAGTCCCTTCCATGTCTGATGAGTTGTCTTTGGGAATGGTTCCTGTCCTGGGCCAACAGAAGGTTTGGGGACCATGACTGCCGGGATTCCTCTAGTCTCAGTCAGACCATTAAGTCTGTTCTTTTTATGAGAATTTGGGGTCTGCATCCCATTGTTCTCCTGCTCCCTCTGTTGTGCTCCCTGTCAGGGCAGTCATCGGTTGTGGCCGGGCACCAACTAGTTCTTCTCATCTCAGGATGATGTAAGTCTCTGCTTGATGTGGCCCTTTCTGTCTCTTGGGCTCATAGTTATCGTGTGACCTTGGTGTTCTTCATTCTCCTTTGATCCAGGTGGGTTGAGACCAATTGATGCATCTTAGATAGCCGCTTGTTAGCATTTAAGACCCCAGACGCCACACTTCAAAGTGGGATGCAGAATGTTTTTATAATAGAATTATTTTGCCGATTAAGTTAGAAATTCCCTTAAGCCATGGTCCCCTTGCTCCACTGACCTTCGAAGCATTCAGTTTATCCAGGAAACTTCTTTGCTTTTGGTCCAGTCCAGTTGAGCTGACCTTCCCTGTACTGAGTATTGTCCTTCCCTTCACCTAAAGTAGTTCTTATCTACTAACTAATCAGTAAATAACCCTCTCCCACCCTCCCTCCCTCCCCACCTCGTAACCACAAAAGTATGTGTTCTTCTCAGTTTATACTATTTCTCAAGATCTTATAATAGTGGTCTTATACAATATTTATCCTTTTGCCTCTGACTAATTTCGCTCAGCATAATGCCTTCCAGGTTCCTCCATGTTATGAAATGTTTCACAGATTCGTCACTGTTCTTTATCGATGCGTAGTATTCCATTGTGTGAATATACCATAATTTATTTAAGCATTCATCCATTGATGGACACCTTGGTTGCTTCCAGCTTTTTGCTATTGTAAACAGAGCTGCAATAAACATGGCTGTGCATAAGTCAATCTCTTTTGAGATATAAAAGAGATTAAATGCAAACTGGCAAGCAAAGATGGGGAAGAGAGATGTCAAACCATCTGAAGATAACCCAGGAGCTGAAGCTCAAAGAGACAAGAACATTCCCCTAGAGTTGACAGAGAAAAAAAGCTTCGTCCTAGAGCTGGCCCCCCTGATTTTAGACTTCTAGCCTCCTAAACTGTGAGAAAATAAATTTGTTAAAGTAAAAAAAAAAGAAATCAAATGATGTATATTGCATTGAGCAAATCTACCGCAAAAGATGGCTTTAAACTGTTCAACAGCAAAGATTTGACTTTGAGAACTAAGCTGCACCTGACCCAAGAGTATGGCCCCTGGACACCCTTTTAACTCAGTACTGAAGTCACTCCTGAGGTTCACCCTTCAGTCAAAGATATTAGACAGGCCCATAAAACAACACAAGAATAAATGGGCACACCAGCCCAGGGGCAAACACAGGGCAGGAGGGACAAGAGAGCTGGTAATGGGGAACCCAAGTTTTAGAAGGGGAGAGTGTTGACACAGCATGGGGTTGGCAATCAATATCACAAAACAAGATGTGTATCAATTTTTTAGTGAGAAACCAATTTGTTCTGTAAACCTTCATCTAAACCACAATTAAAAAAAAAAATCTGATCAAGCTTCTGGACCTAAATATCTAAGTTTAGAAAAAATATAGGAAATAGAGATATGTGTTAAGTAATAACATAGGTATGCAATCAGCTATCTGCCAAATCTAGATTATGGGCAGCTCTAAGGTCCCTGGGTAGGCAAACAGTTTATGCTCATCCACTAACCTAAAGCTTGGTGGTTCGAACCCACTCAGCAGTGCTGTGGAAGAAAGGCCTGGCGATCTACTTCTGCAAAGATTACAGCCAAGAAAATCCTATAGAGCAGTTCTACATTGTAACTCATGAGGTCGCCACGAGTTGGAATTGACTTGATGGCAACAGGTTTGGTTTTTGTTGTTTTATAAAAAAATGAGCTGTTTTCTCCAACGAATAAATGGCATAAAAAAAGACAGGGTGGGGTCATTAGAGATTAAAGAGGCTAAACATCCAAAGGCAAGGTGTAGACCTTGTCTGGATCCTGATTTGAAAAAACTGTTTTAAAAAGACATTTATGGGACAACTAGGGAAATTTGAATGGACTGGATACTAGATGGTATTAAGGGATTGTTATTAATGTTTTTAGCTATGATAATAATAGCAGTGTGGATTTTTAAAGAGAGCTCTTATCATTCAGAGATACTCAATGAAGTATGTTTAGGTGAAATAACCCTACAGGGAGTGGAGGCTGGAGGTGGCCATAAGTAGATACTTGTTGAACATGCATGTTGGATGCAGAGGGTTTATTATACTGCTAGCTCTACCCTTGTGTGAGTGTGAAACTTCTACAATGAACAGTTTTTAACAAGAACCATGCAGCCACCACCCTGAGTGCTGGGCTTGGCCCTGTCAGGGGTCTCACCACTCCTGCTGGAGTCTTGGTGGTTCACACAAGACTACCTGAGACCCTGCATCCCCACTACAGCTCACTTCTCCCATCAGAGGGAGCTTTGCAGAGAGGGTCTGGCCCCATCTGCTTGCCTTGGCAATGAAGGTGGGAGTAGGAGGCTGGGCACTGGGGGATCCTTATGGAAACTGAAGCTTCAGAACTTCTAAGCACCAGGAGGATACAGCCCCCTCCCTCTACCCTACTGTCCTGTGCTGAAGCCCTTGAAGGTGCCCAAGTATCTCCAAAATGTCCAAATGTCCTGTGCACGGAGCTCTTATTTCCGAACTCCTGGGATCATCAGCTCTCATCAACCAATAGCCAGTTTGTCATCCTAAATTTCCTTGTGGCTTTCCAAAGGCATCACCACCTGAAGGCATCGCCAACAGAAGTTCTGTTGTCCAACGTCTCAGCAGCAGCCAAAGCATCACTCCTTATTCTCAGGAAGAAATGCTTAAGGATCTCCCCGTTGCCCGAAATTAGCAAGGGGAGGTGAGGGAAGTCTAAATTACGGAACCACTTAAATTATGCCCTCAGCAACTTTTCTCCACTCACCTTGCTGGGGAGAAGTACACATTTAATTTTCCCAATTTCCCCTTGGGGCAGCTTACTTCCCAAGAAGCCAGGAGGGTTTATCATGCGGAGGAGGCACTAACCTAAAGTTTGGCGAGGAACGCTGAGACAGGGCTGGTGTGGTTTTTCCTTTCTTCTGGAAGGAGGGCCAGGCCCTGGCAAGAGCCCTCAGGATCACTGAGAGGGTCTGGCTCAGCGAGCAGTCCTGGACTCCTGCCCGCTCACTCACACACACACACTCAGTCAGCAGTATTTGTGGAACGCCAACGACATGCCAGCCCTGCCTAGGCACAGGTGCTGTTGTCAACGTGCTCACAGTGTGGCCAGGTTCCCACCGTCCGTGGATCATGGACCAGGCATATCAGACTAACTAAACTGGAGAATATGAGTTTTACAAAAAGGCATCCCTAGAGATCAGATTCTGCAGGAGTCAACAGTGCTTGTTAAATGTGTAAATTCCCAAGCTCCACCTTGGATTTACTGCCTGAATAGCTGAGGTGCCTTTTTAACAAAGCCCCCGGTGTGATTCTTGTGCACAGTCAAGCTTGAGCTCTATTGGTTTAGGGGTGGTGGTTGTTAGTTGCTGCTGAGTAGGCTCCAACTCATGGCAAACCCATGTACAGCAGAACAAAACGTTCCTTTGTCCCGTGTTATCTTCACGGTCAATGGCAGCTTGAGTTCATTGTTGTGGCCACTGTAGATATTGAATCCCTTTCAACCTAGGAGGTTCATCTTCTAACACTATAACAGACAATATTCTGTTGTGATCCACAGGGTTTTCTTTGGCTGATTTTCAGAAGTAGATCTCCAGGCCTTTCTTCCTAGTCTGTCTTAGTCTGGAAGCTCTGCTGAAACCTATTCACCATGAGTTACCCTGCTAGTATTTGAAATATTGGCGACATAACTTCCAGCATCATAGCAACATGCAAACCACCGCAGTACAACACACTGACAGATGAACGGTAGATTGGTTTAGAGGAGGAGACTCAAAAGGAAATGGACATTCCAGAGAGCAGGACGAGAAGGGCTCTGGTCAAGGACAGATCCAGGATCTAGGAAAGTATCAGGGACCCCTGGCCAGCCTGGGATTGGTGATGGGAAGTTCAAGGAAGCCTCCCTAGAAGAGGTGGTACCTGACCTGAGCCCTAAAGTGAATGTCCTCCAATGAAAGGAGACAGGACGGCAGGCCCTACAGGCAAGGGGCCCACCCTGGACCCATGGGAGACACAGGCAAAGGTGCACCCAAGAGATGTGAGGGCTGTGGCTGAGGACGTGGCTGGCAGCGGGACCGAGGTGGAGACATACTACGCACACACTGGAAAAGTGGGGTCAATGCAGCCTGGAGCAGGAAAGGATGAAGCTAGGGAAGAGCAGGGGGAGCAGAGAGGGAACCTGGGAGGCTGACGGATGCTAGAGGTGCTGACTCCTAGAGGGGCGTGTGGAGAAGGAGCAAGTCACTGGTGGAGGTAGGTAGCGGGGAATTAGTGCAGAGATGGAGGGCCAGAACCTGGTCTCCCAACAGCTTCTCCTGGACTTTTCCTGCCTCCCTACTCTGCCTCTCCTTGTTGCAAAGAGCATGTGGTTTTTATGGATCATGAATTCTTTCTTCATTCCTAAAGATGCCAAAGAAAAACTTGAAGAACTACGTAGAGTTTTGAGAGGGAAACTGAAAGAGTTCATAAAGAGGGGTGGGAGGTAAGAGGTTGTTTTCATGATTAAATTAGCAGTAGCCAAGTATCCCCTCTGGGGCAGATATTTAAAAATAGAACAGGACAAACTTGAAATTAGGGAGACACAATTTAACCCCTAATAGACCCCTTCTTGCCCTTTTTCATTGCTCTGTATCCCAGGAGGACATTCTCTCCAGAGGACATCACCAGGGCTCCCTTGGTCTCTGGCTCCTACTGGATTCAGCCAATAGGAAGCCGTGCCAGGATACTGACAGGTGGAGGACAGGGAGGACAGAGGGTCCTGCTCCCTGCCCCTTTTGTCTTGTTCTGGCCTTAGCTGTGTCCCTGGTGAGCTACAGCTTCTGGGGGCAGCTCTCCTTTCACATGTCCAGCTTTGAACCAGGCTCCTGTAACTCTTTCCTCTCTGTCCCTTGGGGCTCTGGGATGGTAACAGCTTCCTACTATGGCGAGTCCTTGTTAGTCTCCTTAGTTCCAAATGACATCTCAGTAAATGGCACCTTCACTTTCGATCGCTTCAAAAGGCCCAGCTGAGGGTAGATTCGAACCACCAACCTGTAGGTTAGCAGTAGAGTAAAAAACCTTTTGGGCCACCTAGAGGCCTAAAGCCCCCTAGACATTAAAGAATCTTATCAATAGGAGGGTGACACAAGGCAGGAAAAACTTGGATTTAAACAGTGCTCAGTGGGAGAGGAGGGAACAGGGTGAGAAGCGATATACAGAAGGCTTCGGTTGTACCAAGTTCATTACTTAATAAATTGGATGTGGGTGAATCAATGTGCTTAATAGTATATTCTATATGATACTGTATGCTGAAATATTTCATGAAAAATCAGTTTTACAATTGTACTTGAAAAAAAGAGAAACTCTTCTTGATCAGAAAGACGGTCTTAATCCAAAATGAATGGATAGATTGGTTCAAACCACACTGAAAAAAATTCACACCTTGTAATCTGACCTCCAAAGGCAGAATTTTATAAGTTTCAAACCATATTAACAACTGGTTAAGTTAGATAACTATATTGCAATTAGCCTTAACAATTGATTTTAATGGCATTAGCCATTAAGTATACATTAATAGATTACGTTTCTTAGATTTTCATAAGACTGTTTCATAAAATTTCCAGGAAATTAAATCACACACACACACAAAAACAAGCAAAAAGCCCAGCTGAGTGTGCCCCTGTGTCCTGCCTGGCACATGCTGGGGCCTTCTCTGCACTCCACCTGCCAGCTGTCCTCATCCTGGGAGCCTGAGAGGAAACCCTACTTGGCCCTGCTCACAGGTGAAAGCATGATGTCTGGAGCTCCTCTTGTGAATGCCACTTGCCTCCAAATGCAGGTGTGTCCCATCTGCACACGCTTGACTTGGGAAGACCCAAGAGGTAACCCTTGAATCACCTTGCCTTTATCTCCTCCAGGTGCCCAGCCCACCACCCCAGACTGGTTGGACCTGTAGGTACAGGGGACCACGTGGTATGGACAGGAATGGGCTCCAGGCAAAATCCAACAGCAATTCCCAAACCATCTCAGGAACTTCTGTAAACATGCCTGATTCCCAGAAGAGGGTGGCCCATGCTGGCCACAGCACACAAATGTCCAAACCAAAGAGCCAACAGTCCGCAGGGCCCATGTGTGCATTTCCATCTTACAATGATTCTTATTTCTTGATAAGAAAGACAGCTATTCACATGCACACACACACACACAACCAGAGCCTGGATTTCAATTTGGCCCATGGATGGTAACAATATTTATACTGAGGAAACAGAGAGAAAAAGAGCTATAAAGACATTAAGTCTTCAGAAAGATGTGGAGAGCCAACAGAGGGCTTGCTAGGCCACCTCTTTGTTTTGGGACCCAGGATTTGAAGATCCACACAGCTGCCTCCGGATTGACACTGGGCGTCAGCGGACCCCACCAGGTTAGGGACCCCAGAGGCCGAGCCTGACCTGGAGTCCCGTACTGGGACCCGCATTCACTCCTCTGGCTGGTGGTGGAATCGCCCTGGGCAGGATGGGCCTCGGTGTACAAACCTGGCTGACAGGTAGGAATGTTTCAGGGAGCACAGTGGGATCAGCGAGCCTGGGAACAGCATGGTATGTATGAGCTCTGCTTTCAGGGAGTCAGCAGACAGGCATTTGTTTACCCACCCGCTTCAGGACGTTCTGAGTGGGTAAGAAGGGAAGAGAACCAATATTTACTGAGGGCCGGCCATGGGCCTGGCCCTGCGCCAGGGGCTTTACGTCTTCGTTAATTTCTCTCGGGGTCCTGGGATTGTGGCCATGAATGCTGTGAATAATGATGGTCTCTTTTACCTTTTAAAAAACCCTTTCAAGCACCTTCACGCAATACATCATTGTATTTTATTTGGCATTCATAGCAACCCCTGCTGTGAAGTCCACTCCAACTCATGGCGACCCCATGTGTGTCAGGGTAGAACTATATTCCTTAGGGTTCTCATTGTCTAATTGTTCAGAAGTAGATTGCCAGGCCTTTTCCGAAGTGCACCCAGGTAGACTGGTATCTTTTGGTTAGCAACCGATAACGTTAACTGCTTGCATCACCCAGGGACTCCGGTTATCCTTTTTACTGATGAGAAAACAGAGGCCTAGAGGGACTAAGAGATTTGCCTACACGGGCTTAAATGGTGAGTCCCAGAGCCAGAGCTGGAAGCCTGATCCTGCCTCTGTGGCTCTTATCATGGTATCCAGAATTGAAAAGGCCCTCAGCTCACCAATGCTAGACAGGACTCATCACATTTGGTTGAACTCCTAGAGACTCAAGTTGACCTTAAGGAGTAAGACAGCACATTTGAGGACAGAAGGTGGAGGAGACTGGTCTTCACTGAGGTCCCCCCCATGTGGGACACTGCACCTGAGGGCTGGCGGCCATGGGGCAGGGAGGATACCTTGTCATCTCTATGTGGGCATGTCCACTGGAGCGCTTTTGCTGGGCATGCACCTCCTAGGCACACACACACACACATACTCACACACATTCACACTCACACACACTCAGGCATGCACACATTCACACACTCATACCTACTCACATGCACTCACACACATCCACATATTCACACATATGTTCACACACATGTGCACACTCACACACACACACGTACACATGCACACACTCCCTATCCAGCCATTCCTGACTTTGGCCAGGTTGGGGGTCAGGTGGGAGACATTGATGTGACCTGTGTGCTGAGGTCAGGGCTCTGGCCATGCCCCATTGGAGGGTAGAAGTCAGGAAGAATATGCCTCTCTTGGGGAACTGAGTCCAGTGGATGCTCCCCAAGCACCCTTTCCATGTAAGGCCCTGTGTTCTGGGCTGGGGACATGATGATCAAGGAGCCCGGGTTTCTGCCAACAGGGGCACATGCTTTAACAGGAGGGAGAGAACTGTGAGCCATCAGGGATGCGACAAGAGGAGGCCAGTGGAGGGGGGTGTCAGGAGACCTCCTCAGTGCCCACATCAGTCTCTGCATCACCACTGCTGTGGCTGGAAGGATGAGCAGGAGAGGCAGTGTGGGACGGAAGAGCTCACTGGCTGAGGGAGTGGCGTGATCAAGTGAATGCTGGGGCCAAATAACTCAGGGTGCCCAGAGCTTAGGGCCAGTGATGAGGAGGAGAGGCAGGTGCAGCCACGTGCTCAGGCCCCCAGAGAGGGATGTGGGCAGATTGGTCTTTGTAAAGACAGTGTCAACAGCCGTAAGTTCAACATCACAGCTGTAGGCGACAGAGTTTTGTGAGGACTCGGTACATCAGAAGCCACTGTGAGGAAGTGAATCACACCTAGTCAGAGCCAGGAGAGTCCAGAGGTTTTACGTATATTTCTTCCCTTACTGTAACTTCACTTACCGTACCTGCTGTTCTGCCCATTTGGCAGATAAAAAAAACAGCAGTCCTCTGGAGTCAAGAAGCTTGTCCAGGCTCATGTGAAGTGTAAATGGCTAAATAGATCCTGGGAATCACCCTTCAGGGACCTGGCCTTTCCCACCATCTTCTGTCTTAGAAATCTCTGCCTGGCTCTGGGGACCTGATGCCTCTGGATCAGGTAACCAACAGTAAGAGCACCCACGGTCCCTATGTACAAGTGTTCATTGAGTAACTTCTATGAGGTGGGAGCTGCTAGAAAGATATCAAGAAAGGAATGAGCTGGGTCCTGCTCTCAACATGCTGAGAGTTGGAAAAAGGTGGCATGTAATGTAGGAGTCCTTCGGTGGCGTAAATGGCTAAGCACTCAACTACTAGCCAAAAGGTTGACTATTTGAACCCGCCCAAAGGCATCTCAGAAAGCCTGGCAATCTGCTTCCAAAAGGTCACAGCCTTGAAAACCTTGTAGCGCAGTTCTACTCTGCACATGTGTGGTTGCCATGAGTTGGAAAAAACTCGACAGCAACTAACAACAACAACAACAATGTGGGAATACTAGAGAAGACATGAAATGATTCACTAGTTAATACAGGAACCCAAAGGATGGAACAAGGAACTCCTGAACTGTGGGCAAAACACAGGTCCTGTCAGGAGACCGTGGTGTCCCTAATTCATTGAGTGACTTGGGCGTCCCATTGCTTGCTCTGGGTGACTGGGCCATTGGGTTTGGTTTTGCCATTATAACTGCAGACATTCAGACTCCAGATGATTACTCTTCCTGAGTCCTTCCCCCTGACCCTTGGCTGCTGAGACCTCTCAGCCCTGCTTGTCTGCCCCTCCTTGCCAAGTCCCTGCCTGCCAGCCCATGGCCCATTGCCCAGAGTTTTCTGAACCCTGTTGCCACTTCCTGGATTCCAGAGCTTAGCTCTACCCTGCCCCTACCCAAACCTTCTGGAATTTTAAGTCCTAGATGCCGACCCCACCTCCCCATTGCCCAGCTTTCTTCTCATCTTGCCACATCCTGCATGTTGCGCGAACCAGGGTGGTGTCCTAGGAAAAGCAAGGTCTGGGGTCAGTCCAGGGACAAACACAGGCTATGACAAGTTTAGCTAGTCACTTCCCTTCTCTGAACCACGGTTTCCTCATCTAAAAAGTGGGGCACAGAAGTCCCTGTCTCCTGGGGTTATTTGAGGATGGCTGAGTTGATCTATAACCAGGCAATGCTGAAGAGCCCAAGATGTCAAAGGTGTTCAGTGAGTGAGTGCAGTGTCCCATTATCACAGCAATGACACCACCACCTCTGGGGGACAGTGGGAGCATGTATACCTGCTTTTACCCAGTGCCATATGAACTACAGAACTATGTACCACTAATTTTATATGGCATTGTCACCGAGGTGTCTTTTGCTGCTCCTTGATACAATAAAGTAGAAGAAACAGTGAAGAATTCAGGAGCAGGGGATTGTATCTGCAAAATCTGCAAGAATTACATTTGCCAAAATGAACCTTGAACCTTGAGTGAGTGAGTTGCCCAGTGTGCAGTCTCCCACTAGTTTTCCATTTGGCAGAAGAGCCCATTGTTGAGTCTTTCGTGGAGAAGCAGCGGAAGCCCTTGGAATTAGGGCCAGAGTGCATGGAGGTCTGTACCTTCAAACTCAGAGGCACACACAGCCTTGAGACTCCCACTCAGAGGAGCACATGGGGACCGAGACAGACAGGGGAACAGCAAGTAGCCAGTCCTGAGGCCAGCAGAGCTGCTTGTACATCACTCTCTCTCTTAATCCTGTGTAGTTCAATTTTCTTATTTTCAAGGCACATTCGATGCTACTTCTCTGAATAAGAATTCTGGACTACGAGACCCCAGAGTGCCGCTAACCTAGTGGTTTCCATGCTCTTTTTTCCCAACAAAATTAAACATAATATTCCAGTAAATGACACAGGTAAATATTGATCCATTCTGGTTGAAGAGGGGTGCAATGTGGGACCCTGCACCTCCACCCACTGGCCCTTCTCTCCTCCCCTGAGGTTTACCCCACTGAAGCTGGGGTTTGGGTAAACAAGGTATGAAAACCACTGAGTTACTCCTGCCCTTTTTACAGCCAAGTAAACTGAGGCTGTGATTTGTACCCTCAAAGGTGCATGAGATTGGCAATAGAACGACAGTATCTGTTTCATGTGTGCTGAGCTGATCTCTCTGATGAGGTTACAGATTGGAGGCAGTTACCGTGTCCTTTCCTCCTCTGGACTCCTCTGTCCTGGGACAATGCCAGAAGTCTTGGTTACACCAACGTGAACTGAGCTGGAGTGCTTTAGCAAATATCTCTCCCTGGACAGGGGACCCTGAAGTCGTGTCCTAGTGGTCAAGGCATGGTGCAGGTGGGCATACTCAGATGGCCCCAGGCCTCTCCTCAAGCCCCAGGGGCTGCCAACTGCCCAGGCACCATTGTAAAACCAGATTGAGGGATGTGGGGACCACGTCTGGTTTCAGGTTGTTTGGAGAGCTAGACGAGGGGCCTTCAGTCGTGGGTCTGGAATTGTGCAGCCTACTGGGTGCTCTAGCCTGACACAGTGGGGCTTCAGCCAGCCCCCACCATGGTCCAGGGGCTGGGGGCACAGCTTCCACTCCAGGATGCCAGTGATGGAAGTATCCTCACAAGCCACGCTTGGTTGGAGCAGAGACTAGCATTCTGGAGCATCTGCAGAGTCAGACGCTGGACTAGGTGGCGGCAGCTCTCATGTATTAACTTATTTGGTTCCTTTAGCCCCTCAAGCCAAAAACCAAGCCAGTCACCATCAAGTCAATTCCAACTCACAGAGACCCCATATGTATCAGAGTAGAACTGCGCTCCACAGGGTTTTCAATGGCTAATTTTTTAGAAGTCAATCTCCATCCAGGCCTTTCTTCCAAGGTGCCTCTGAGTGGCTTTGAACTACCAACTTTTTGGTTAGCAGCCACATATTTAACTGACTGTGCCACTCAAGCAGCCTCAGCAGCCTACAGGTCAGGTATTTTTATTTTTTCCATTTACAAACACAGAAACAAGAGCTTTGAGAGATTATGAGGAATCTTGCCCAATACTAAGTGAGGGAACCTCATTTTGAACCCAGTTCCCAGGACCCTAGAGGTCATGCTTTCCCACCTGGACTCACCACATTGCTTACAGATTATATGAGGCTGAGGGGAGAGTGGGCATAAAGAATTTTTTTTAAAGGTGATTTGCTATCTAAACCTGTGCCCCTGAAGAGCAGACAGAACTTTTGTGTATGTTGGTTATATACAGTGCAAGAAATAGCTCACAAGCCCCTTATAATATCCCTGACCTCAGAAAAGTCTTTGAAACCATTTGCAGACCCAGAACCCAGCAGGAACTGAGCCAATTGGATTGCCTTAAAAATATGGTCGGCATCCTATTGGACTTGAGAATAGAAGACCAAGTAGAAATGTAACAGGAAATGCTTCATTAGTCCTTCCTTGTAACAGGCTATGTTGGTCACTACCAAGCAGAACAATGAAAAAATTCCTCTTCTGGGTCCTGTTTACCCTGGTGCCCTTAAGGTCAATAACTTGTGTGTTGAAATAAAATGTATTCACTGCCATTACTCATTGGCAGAACCAGAAAATATACTCAACTGCTCAGTCAACATAGCCCACTCAGACATGGTAACTGAGACACAGTGTCTCAGATTAACCTCCATGTACACCAAAGACCCTCCACTGGTCTATTAGTTACTCTGTGGTGGCTTGTGTGTTGCTGTGATGCTGGAAGCTATGCCACCAATATTTCAAATACCAGCAGGGGCACCCATGGTGGACAGGTTTCAGTGGAGCTTCCAGACTAAGACAGACTAGGAAGAATGACCTGGCAATCTAGTTAAAAAAAAAAATTGACCAGTGAAAACCTCATGAATAGCAGCAGAACATTGTCTGATATAGTACTGGAAGATGAGTCCCTCAGGTTGGAAGGCACTCAATATATGACTGGGGAAGAGCTGCTTCCTCAAAGCAGAGTTGACCTTAATAACATAGGTGGAGGAAAGCTTTCAGGACCTTCATTTGCTGATGTGGCACGACTCCAAATGAGAAGAAACAGCTGCAAATATCTATTGATAATTGGAACATGAAATGTACAAAGTATGAATCAAAAATGAAATGGACCACATAAAGATCAATATGCTAGGCATTAGTGAGCTGAAATGGACTGGTACTGGCCATTTTGAATCAGACAATCATATGTTCTACTATTCTGGGAATGACCAATTGAAGAGGAATGGCATTGCATTCATCTTTGAAAAGACCATTTCAAGATCTATCCTGAAGTGCAACACTGTCAGTGATAGGATAATATCTATACACCTTACGAGGAAGACCAATTAATAGGAAAATTATTCAAATTTATAAACCAACCACTAAGGCCAAAGATGAAGAAATTGAAGATTTTTACCAACTTCTGAAGTCTGAAATCGATCAAACATGCAATGAAGATGCATTGATAATCATTGGTGACTGGAATGAGAAAGCTGGAAACAAAGGAGGATCAGTAGTTGAAAAATATGGCCTTGGTGACAGAAACAACACTGGAGATCACATGATAGAATTTTGCAAGACCAACGACTTGTTCATTGCAAATACCTTTTTTCAACTACATAAAAGGCTATTATACACAAGGACCTCGCTGGATGGAATACACAAGAATGAAATTGACTACATCTGTGGAAAGAGAAGATGGAAAAGCTCAGTATCATCAGCCAGAACAAGGCTAGAGACCAAATGAGGAACAGACCATCAATTGCTCATATGCAAGTTCAAGCTGAAGCTGAAGAAAATTCAAACAAGTCCACAAGAGCCAAAGTACAATCTTGAGTATATCCACCTGAATTTAGAGGCCATTTCCAGAATAGATCTGACATACTGAATGCTAATGCCTGAAGACCAGACAACTTATGGGATGACATCAAGGACATCATATATGAAGAAAACAAAATGTCATCAAAAAGATGAAAAAGAAAGAAAAGGCCAAAATGGATGTCAGCAGAGACTCTGAAACTTACTCTTGAATGTAGAGTAGCTAAAGTGAATGGAAGAAATGATGAAGTAAAAGAGCTGAACAGGAGATTTCAAAAGGCAACTGGAGAAGATAAAGTATTATACTGAAATGTGCAAAGACCTGGAGTTAGAAAATCAAGAGGGAAGAACACTCTCAGCATTTCTCGAGCTGAAAGAACTGAAGAAAGAATTTAAGCCTACAGTTGCAATATTGAAGGATTCTATGGGCAAAATATTGAATGATGCAGGAAGCATCAGAAGAAGATAGAAGGAATACACAGAGCCACTGTACCAAAAATAATTGGTCAACATTCAACCATTTCAGGAAGTAGCATATGATGAAGAACTGATGGTACTGAAGGAAGAAGTCCAAGCTACTCTGAAGGCATTGGTGAAAAACAAAGTTCTAGGAATTGATGGAATACCAATTGAGATTTTAACAAATGGATGCAGTGCTTGGAGGCGCTCACTCATCTATGGCAAGAAATTTGAAAGACAGCTACCTGGCCAACTGACTGGAAGAGATCCATATCTGCGCCCATTCCAAAGAAAGGTGCTCCAACAAAATGCAGAAATTATCAAATAATATCATTAATATCACATGGAAGTAAAATTTTGCTGAAGATAATTCAAAAGCAGTTGCTGCAGTATATTGACAGGAAACTGCCAGAAGTTCAAGCCAGATTCAGAAGGGGACATGGAACAACGATATCATTGCTGACATAATATGCGTCTTGGCTGAAAGCAGAGAATACCAGAAATATGTTTACCTGTGTTTTATTGGCTATGCAAAGACAACTGACTGTGTGGATCATAACAAATTGTGGATAACATTGCAAAGAATAGAAATTCCAGAACACTTAATTGTGCTCATGAGGAACCTGTACATAAACCAAGAGGCAGTCGTTCGAACAGAACAAAGGCATACTGTATGGTTTAAAATTAGGAAAGATGTGTGTCAGGGTTGTATCCTTTCACCATAGCTATTCAATCTGTATGCTGGGCAAATAATCCAAGAAGCTGGACTACCTGAAGAACTTGGCATCAGGATTGGAAGAAGACTCATTAACAACCTGCATTATGCAGATGACACAACCTTGCTTACTGAAAGTGAAGAGGACTTGAGGCACTTACTGATAAAGATCAAAAACTACAGCCTTCAGTATGGATTACACCTCAATATAGAGAAAACAAAAATCCCCATAACTGGACCAATAAGCAACATTATGATAAATGGAGAAAAGACTGAAGTTGTCAAGGATTTCATTTTACTTGGATCCACAATCAACAGCCATGGAAGCAGCAGTCAAGAAATCAAACGTTGCATTGCATTGGGGAAATCTGTTCCAAAAATCACTTTAAAAGTGTTAAAAAGCAAAGATGTCACTTTGAGGACGAAAGTATGCCTGACCCAAGCCATGGTATTTTTAATTGCTTTGTATGCATGGGAAAGCTACAAAATGAATAAGGAAGACCAAAGAAAAATCGATGCCTTTGAATTGTGGTGTTGGCGAAGAATACTGAATATACCATGGACTGCCAAAAGAACGAATAAATCTGTCCTGGAAGAAGTATAACCAGAATGCTCTTTAGAAGCAAGGATGGCGAGACTGCATCTTACATACTTTGGACATGTCAGGAGGGATCAGTCCCTGGAGAAGGACATCATGCTTGGCAAAGTACAGGGTCAGCAGAAAAGAGGAAGAGCCTCAAGAAGGTGGATTGACGCAGTGGCTGCAACAATGAGCTCAAGGATAACAATGATTGTAAGGATGGCTCAGGACTGGGCAGTGTTTCATTCTGTTGTCTATAGGGTTGCTATGAGTCAGAACTGACTCGATGGCACCTAACAACAACAAGCTAGAAGAACAAAGAAATCTGTCTTGGAAGAAGCAGTCAGAATGCTCCTTAGAAGCAAGGATGATGAGACCTTGTGTCACATACTTTGGACATGTTATCAGGAAGAATCAGTTCCTGGGAAAGGACATCATGCTTGGTAAAGTAGAGGGTCAGCAAAAAAGAGGAAGACCCTCAACGAGATGGGTTGACACAGTGGCTTCAACAATGGGCTCAAACCTAGAAAAGATTGGGATGATGGTGCAGGACTGGGCAGCGTTTTGTTCTGTTGTACGCAGGGTGGCTACGAGTTGCAACTGACTCAGCGGCACCTAAAGACAACAAAAGACCAAGGACATGGGCAGCAGTAATTCAGTGGTAGAATTCTCCCCTTCCATGCAGGAGACTGGGGTTTGATTTCTGGCCAGTGGACCTCATCCACGGCCACCATCCGTCAGTTGAGGCTTGCACATTGCTATGATGTCGAACAGACTAACATGGACTAGAAAGAATGCCGCGTGATCTACTTCTGAAAATCAGTCAGTGAAAACCCCATGGATCACAACAGATGGATCCACAACCAATCATGGGGGGGAGCGCAGGGCCAAGGCAGTGTTTTTTTCCACTATGCATGGGGTCCCAGAAGTTGGGGGCCTACTTGTCAGCAGCTAACAACAAGAAGTCCAAGTATATAGTTGAAGGGTAAGGAGCTCTGGATTTATTGATTCACTCAGGCCTTTTTTCCATGGTGGACATTACTGCTGTTTGTCCTTTGGCGCCCACACAGCACATGTGTGTCTGAGGGTGTTCCCAGGCATGTGTATAGACGTGTGTTATGCTGGACGTGTGGGGAGCACCGGCACTCACCACCCCCCACGGCACTCCTGAGAGAATCGCATCATGGAGGTCTTCAAACATAGGTTGTTCCACGGAAGAAATGTGGGAGAAAGAATTCCAGTGTCCGGTGGAATGGGAGAAAATGATGGCACTGGACTGGAAGACATTTAAAGTCTTTGGCAACTTTGAGAATCTATGGCAAGGGCTTGTAAATTTAATCTACCCCTTGCCCAAGAAGTTGGCTCTAATTTAGGAAACAAAGAACTAGAAGTTAATCCTGCTTTGGCCATCAGCCTTGAAAGCGCAGTACCCTGTCTAAAGCGAGAAGGCCTTGGGGTAGACTTCTGGCCCTTTTCTCTTGATCCTTCTCATTAGTGCTTCCAGGCAAGGTCACTCCTGTCAGTTCAGTAGCCTGTTGGGCCCAGGAGAGGAGGGAGACATGGCAAGTTCCTCTGATGGACAGGAAAACCCTGCCTCCAGTCCATCCAAGCCCATGGGCACATGGTTTCCGTGGGAAAGTCGACTTGTTTGCAAATATTCACCCATTTCCTCCAGTTTTGCAACTTGGTATGTGGGTGAGGAACATCCAGTCCCCAGTTGCAATGGGGAGGCCCCAGCTTATACAGGCCTCAGGCTCCAGGGTCAGCACACCACAATGCCCGGTGCTTACCACAAGTCAGGCAGGGAGGTCCAGGGTGGGAAGGCGCAGAGAGACCTCACCTCTGCCCTGGGCAAAAAGGAGGTATCTCAAATTTCAGAGTAACTTGCAATGGATAATGTCCAATTCTATTCAACTCATCAGCAGAACAGTGAAGTTATGCATTGAATTGTGTTCCCCAAAATATGTGTTGTAAATCCTCACCCCTATACCTGTGGATGTAATCCCATTTGGAAACAGTTTTCTTTGTTATGTTAATGAGGCCATGGTGTGTCTGAGCTGATCACTTCTGAGACATAAAAAGAGCAGATAAGGCACAGAAGCCAGATGGGGAAGATAGATGCCACACCACAGGGAGACCTCTGAGGAACCAAGGAGCAGAAGCTAAAAAGAGACAAGGAGTTTTCCCAGAGCCAACAGAGAGAGAAAGCCTTCCCCTAGAGGCAGTGCCCTGAATTCGAACTTCTGGCCTCTTAACTGTGAGAAAATAAATTTCTGTTTCTTAAAGCCACCCACTTGTGGTATGTCTATTACAGCAGCACCAGGTAGCTAAGACAGCACAGGGCTTTGTCTAGGCCTGAGTATGCCTCAGCCCCCGTCCTGTATACCTGACACTTCTTGCAAGCAGAAACTGTATGGGTAACTGTTCTCCCAGTGCCAAGCACAGGGCTGACACCCAGTAGGTCTCTCTCCATGCCCTCTCACAAGCGAATGCCTCCAGCACGTTTTCAGACATGCTAACTCACACTCAACCAAGCAATCTCTTTAACTCAATTATTGAGAAATCCATGGTATTATTCAGTGAAGCTGTTCGGCCATCATCGGCCCCCCTCAAGATCCTATACGCTCTGTCCTGTGCCCCCAGGCCTGTCCATTTGCAGAAGGGCAGGCCTCAGGGCTAACCAGTCCCTCCTGTCTCCAGTCCCTAGTACACCACATTTCGGCACAGGAGGTTTAACTTCTGCGTAGTTTTCCATAGTGTCCTGTTGAAGCTAACAATGAAAAGAAGAAACGAGTTGGAAATTTCAACAGAGAGAAGGAGGTAGCCCAGTTGAAGAGCTCTTTGTACTGATGCCTGGGGAAGCCCGGCAGAGGCAGGAAGAGCACTCAGGCCTCCAGCTCCCTTTGCGTGTGAATCAGTCAGGAAGAGCCAAGGCTAGTGAGGGCTGCTGCTGCAACAGCTGTCAGTCTGGGCCATGGCTGCCCTCTCGCCCAGCGCTACACGTCTTGTCCACAGCAAGAGGGCTGGCTGCACGGCAGGTTCCCACCATGAGATCTCCTCAGAGCCGTGTCTCTGGGACCACGGCAGACTTCAGGCAGGAGTCGCTGAGTCCAATTCACAGAGGACCAAACAGAGAGAGCAAGGCCTCTCAGCTCACTTAGTAACTAGGGTGTTGTTGAAATTGGGAGGAAGGGGTTCCAGCCAGCTAGGGATGATCCATGAAAATGAAGAGGTTTGCTAATTTATGATGTCCTGCCCTGGTGGCACAGTGGTTAAGAGCTAGGGCTGTTAACCAAAAGGTTGGTAGTTTGAATCCACCAACCGCTCCTTGGCAACTCTTTGGGGCTGTTCTACTCTGTCCTATACGGTCGCTATGAGTTAGAATCAACTCAATGGCAATGGGTGGGTTTAATTCATGACTTATGAACATTTATTGAGAATGAGGCATTTGTTGGATTTTGTAAGCAATTGTGAAAATATTTATCATACACAGAGAGAAATTACCAAGGTGATTATAAGTTTATTCCCCTAAATCTGCTTCCTATACCTCTAAAGCTCCTGACTTGAGAATTCTCCTGGGGAAGGATGGTGCATGTGGGTTTAAGGGGGGTGGAAAGGAAGACAACAGCGTGAAAAACGGCATCTGGAGGTGGGGAGGGTTTACCTAACAGACAAGAAAACAGCATGCATACTGCCTGGCGACAGCCCTGGCCTCTGCACCCAGGGTGCCTTACTCACTTCCTTCTTGTGACCCCTCGCCCCCGTGGGCACGGCTCCTGCCCGCATGGTATCTCTGTGCCAGGTGTGTACAAGCGGGGCCGGAGCACACGGGAACCCAGGGCACTCTGGGGTGTCAGGAGGAGCCAGAGAGAGTAAATACAGGAGGGGGACCTTCCAGCATCAGCACAGTGGGCCAACTGGTTTATATATTATGCAAGAATTGAAGACATTTGGCTCCGCTTTAAAAGTAAATTATGCACTTTAGAGAAATTTTAGATAAAGGAGTGAAATAAAGGGGAAAAAAATATTTACTCAGAGACAACCACTAGGTGAATTTCTTTCCAGGCTTTCACTGATGGGTGCTTGGCTGTTTCACGTGGCTGATGTAATAACAGCCCTCCCTGGGGACCGGTGCCCCTCAGCACCCCGAGCGTCATTCCTTCAGCCTGCACGAAGCTTCTGGAGGAGTCCCTGGGGAGTACAAAACGGTTGACGCACCTCAGCTTACTAACTGAAAGGCTGAAAGTTTGAGCCCACTCAGAGGTGCATCAGAAGAAAAATCAGGTCCCAGTCCCCCGGTGCCTACTGGAGGACTCACCCTGGAGCCGCCCTCCCCATCAGGGTGTCCCTGGCTTGGGTGCCCTCCCTCAGACACTAGGTGCTTGGGTGTCACTGGCTGTGACCTGTCACCAGAGGCAGTAGTAGGTTGCATTATTACAGGCATCTTCCCCTCCCCCGCCGCATGACCAGAACCAAGGAAATTAGGGCACCCGGCAGATGAGGGGGGCTAGAGAGGGGGAGCCCAAGACATCCCTGAATTCACCCCACCTTGGCAGTAGCATCATCCCCCAGACACAGCGGGACCAGGTGAGCTGCCGGTCAGCAAGGGGCAGGAGGAGAAGGTGTGCCCTCGGGCCTGCAGAGAGTCAGCAGAGAGTAGCAGGTGTGGGCTGGGAGGCAGGGAGTGACCGGCGGAATCACTGCTCTCTGACCGGCGGAATCACTGCTCTCTGCCCGACAGCTATGAGACCCTGAGCCACTGGCCTCACCTTGCCGAGTCCCTTCATCTGCAAAGAGGGCGAGAATAGCAACAGGTAGGTTTGTTGGGAAATCATGGATGCGAAGGTACCTCACAGTAGCAGTAGATGAACGGCTGCATTTAGAGTGCCCAGGTGGTGGGAAGCCAGCCCTCGGCCTGACGTCCCCTGCAGGGTGCTCTGAGGGATTGACACAATACACCTACCCATGCCAGGTGCTTCACAGTGCCCCCTAAGGAAGGTGCTGCCTGCAGACTTCTTACACTCAGGCTGAGGGAGCGTGGGGCTGCTCCTGGGGGCACGGACCTAGAAGACCAGGAATGAGGATTTACCTCCAGCTGTCAGACTCTGGAGCCTGGGAGCCCTCGCCCCACACAACTCCGTCTTCTGTGGACTTGTCCCTGATGGAGCAGAGACAAGTTCTCCTGTCTCTCTGTAAGGCCACGGGAGGGGGTCACTTTGACATCCCAGGATAAACATCCCAATGAGCCTTTGAGAATCAGGAACCTAAAACCAGTTGCCATCAAGTCGGCTCTGACTCATGGAGAACCCCGTGTGTGTCAGAGTAGAACCTGTCAGAATAGAACTGTGCTCCATGACTGACTTTTTGGACGTAGATTGCCAGGACTTTCTTCCAAGGTACCTCTGGGCAGACTTGAACCTCCAACTTTTTGGTTAGCCGCCAAGCACGTTAACTGATTTACCACCCGGGGACTCTGTTGTTGCTGTCATCAAGTTGATTCCAACCCATAGCAACCCTATAGGACAGAGTAGAACTGCCGCATGGGGTTTCCTAGGCTGTAATCTTTATGGTACTAGATCACCAGGTCTTCTCTCCTGTGGAACCGTTGGTGGGTTCACACTACTGACCTTTCAGTTAGCAGCCAAGCGCTTAACAATTGCACCACCACGGCTCCTTCCCAGGGCTTCTAGGGGAAGGGAAATGTACAGAAAATTGTAGGTGATAAGTCTGTAACTTATTCCAGTGCCACCCTCAAAACACATTCAATAATTCATTTATTCTACCAACCAGTAGAATTTCAACTGGGAGAGATGGTGGGAAGGGAATTCCAGGTGGAGGGCATGGCCCAGGCAGAGGTGTGCAGCTGGCCAGGGCAGAACAGGTTCAGATGAAGTGAGGAGGCCAATCTGGTAGGCAGAGCATTCAGGAAGTGGAAGTGCAGGTTCGGGCCAGGTGAGGCAGAGGCGAGGCTCTATCTATTCATCCTACCTGCTTCTTGAACCTGGCTCTCCAGCCCCCGGCACACCTTCCTGGTGCTGCCTGCCCCTTGGGGGCATGAGTGGTGTTTGTAGAACTTCTTGACATCTTCTCTGGCTCACAGGTCAGCATTTCATCTGCTCCCCAGCAGGGCAAGCTGCATGATAAGAAATCCAGGAAGTTCAACAAACTCGGGCACTTGGACATCACCGTGGTTGGTGCCAGAATCAACAGGGCCTGGCCCAGGGCTGCAAGGTCCTGTCCCAGGGCAAACACTGCTCTTTGCCAAAGAGGAAATTGTTTTTGCAAAGGAAGTGTGTGCACTCGATGGGCAGGTGCAGAGCAGTCCTTCCAAGCTCCCTGACCACCCACACCCCCTCTACCATGGGCTCTGACATCAGTCCTTACTAATTCTGCAACGAGCTGGGAGGAGGAGGGGACGCTCTCGCTGCTCTTAATGAAAGATGCCACAATTACTTGCAAAAAACAAACAAATACAAATGCGTAATCTCAGCATAAAGATCCTAAGCATTATAAAGCTAATCAGGTAATCCATGCATCAGGTTTCCTGAACCCCCCCCAGCATTGCCACATATCCCCCCCACCTGATCCTTAAAGCCGCCACCCAACCTCCCAGTGGAGCTGGCAGGGAGGGAGGCTGAGCTGTCTTACGGACGGGAAAAGCAAGTGGTTAAGGATTTGCAAGGTAGCATGAAAGAGCAAAGACAGCCCTGGCTTTGGAGCCAGGCCTGGCTGGATTCAAACAGTAGCTCCACCCTAGGCCTTAGGCAAGTCCTGCAAGCTCTAAAAGCATCAGTTTCCTCCTATGTAAAATGAGGACAGAGTTCCTAGGTGGTGCAAATGTTGAATGAGCTCAGCTGCTAACCAAAAGGTTGGAGGTTCAAGTCCACCTAGAGGTGCCTCAGAAGAAAGGCCTGGCGATCTACGTCCAAAAAATCAGCCACTGAAAGCCCTATGGAATACAGTTCTACTCTGACACACATGGGGTCACAATGAGTCAGAGCCGACTCAACAACTGGTTTTTAAAATGAAGGTTGCAACCCCTGCTCACAGGGTTCCTGAGGATTAATTGAGATAATAACCTTGAAAAGCCTTCACCACACACCTCGTAGACTTTCTGTAGAACAGTTCCTGTCTTCAGTCAAGGGGCACAGCAGCTCTCCCAAGACTCCACGGATAGGCCAAGGAAACCAAAGATTGCTTTCACTAACTGCTATGAGTGTGCCAGGAACACGTCTGCCTAGGAGCACAGCTCTCTCGCTGGCCATCTATATGACCTCCGTAGTAGGATAGAATCCACGTGTATGTCTGCACCTGTCCGCCCGCCCACTTTGTGAAGACCCTCCCTCCAGCTGCTACATTGTGCGTCCTAGAGGCCCTGTGTAACCTGCAATAAAGTAATTTCACCCTCATGATGAAAACTGTGCCCTCCAGTGCTCATGGTAAATAGAAATTGGATGTATTTCCGGTAACAAAATCTTGAGCAGTGGGCAGTAAATACATCATGCAGATCTGACCTGTGGTGACAGCGACAAGTGGCGGCATTCTCTGGCTCACGCTTGCACCTCGGGAAGGAGCCGTGCTTAGCACAGCAATTAGTTATCTCTGAAGAGGGCACAGGTTAATGAGTCACTGTATGGTTTCAAAGGTGGCAGTGAGGGGTGAGGGCTCACCTTCGGAGCTACCACTGTGTCCGCAGCTTCCCCTCCACCCATCCTTTTCAAAGCTGCCTCCATTGGCCCTGACCTACACACGCCATCCTCCGCTCATCCAGATGACTCCTGCACGCACTCTATACAGTTCCCTTGCTCTGGAAAACCCATCCACACGCTGACACTGTGTCCCAGTTCCCATGGAGCTAGAACTATAATAGATAAACCCATAGAAACACACACACACGCAGTTGCGCATGGAGGTGTGTGCATATGTACCTGTGAACGTGGAAGTCTTGTGACCACACACACGCACGCACACACATGTGCCCTGCATGCAGACTAGACACATACTGAGCAAGCCATGGTAGGAAAGGAATACGAACCCAGCACAGCACGCCCAGGAAGAGAGATTCTAGCCAAAGAGAACTTTGTATCCAACCTCTCCTCCCACCACTGTCCCCCATACACTCAGGCCAGCCATCTAGACTCAAACCCCTCCAGGCCTTTTTCATGCAGCTGCCTGGAAGGCCTATCTGTCTTTTCCAGGCTTAACTGAAGCAAGAGCCTTGTCAGGCCTCCCACAGTCAGGAGAGGTCAAGTTACATTGCTGTAACAAATAACCCATCAAACCTTGGTAGCTTAACAGTCAGCTGGGGCCTCTGCTCCACACAGGCACTCGGGGATCCAGGCTGCCAGTGGCTGTACCATCTTGTACCTTTACCAGCTGGAACATGCTCCATGACTGTGGTGGGGAAAGGGAGAATCCAGAGTCAGGCCTCAAGTGAAGGGGATATGTCACCTATACTCACATTTCATTGGCCAGAACTAATCACATGGTCCCACCTAACTGCAGGGGCACTGGGATGTGTAGCCTTCCATGTGTCACATATAACCAATAAGCAGGGACAGATTATTCAATAAGCAAAGTACTTACGGGGTACCTTGTGCTTACTTACTCACCATGTGAAATTGTGCACTACAGATTAGTAAGTAAACTCAAGTAAACCCATGCGTGCCTTGCTTACTGTAAGCCTGTGCCTGCCTTGCTTACTGGTTAATCTGCCCCTGCATTTGTGTACTAGTTTGCTGTGGCTGCTATAACAAATTACCACAAACTTAGCGGCTTAAAACAATATACATGCATTTCTTAAAGTTCTGAAAGTTCAAAATGAGTCTTTTGAGGCTAAAATCAAGGTGTTGGTGGGGCTGGTTCCTTCTGGAGCCTCCAGGGGAGAACCCATTCCTTGCCTTTTCCAGTTTCTACAGGCTGCCTACATTCCTTGGTTCATGGTCTCTTCCTGCACCTTCAAAACTAGCAGAATAGCATCTTTTCTCCTCTCTGGCCTTCAGCCTCCCTCATGTGATGACATTGGACCCACCCAGATAATCCAGGATAATCTCCCCATCTCAAGATCTTTAACGTAATCATACCTGCAGGGTCTCTTTTGCCAGTAAAGTAGGGTATTCGCAGGTCCCAGGGACGTCTTTGGAGGGCACAGTGTTCTGGGAAGGAGGGACATGCTGCAGGGCTTTGTGCCTCTCTTCACAGCCTCTCTGCAGGAGATGAGCTCCTTAAGGGATGGGCCTGGCCATCTCTGCCTAGCAGGGTGCCAGCACACAGCAGGGGCCTGGGAAGGTTTGGAGGAAGGGAAAAACATGAATGAATGAGTTTGACAAGATGGAGAGGTAAGTGAGGACAGAAAAGGAGTCAGGGAAAGTAGGCAGGCACTAATGGATACAGAGTAGTCCCATCATGTACTTCCGACTCATGGCAACCCTATGTGTTACAGAGTGGAACTGCATTCATAGGGTCTTCTTGGCTGTAATCTTACAGATTGCCATGCCTTTCTTCTGTGGCACTGCTGCGTGGGTTCAAATCACCAACCTTTAGCTTAGTAGTTGAGTGCAAACTGTTCGCACAGCAAATAGGGGTAAGGAATTTCCTTGCAGGGGTTCAGAGTCAGGCATGGGCGCTTCTTGCCCAGCCCGGAAGAAATGGTGAGTGGAAGAAGTTGGGGAAGGTGAGGGTAAAACAGCACTTTATTAGGTCTTCATGACAACCTTGCCTGCAGCTCCATGCAGAGGAGGATGGAAAGCACATGTCCCTGACCTAGTCCACACAGCTGGACAGTGGTTGCGTGTGAGCTCGCATCCCTGTGTGGCTGGTTCAGAAACCAGCTGCCATCCCGGGTCACTCAGCTTCTGTGCCAAGTGTTGATGCACTTCAGTGGCCTTAGTGTCCCCACCTCTTTAGGTCCCAGCTTCATTATCTGTCACACGAAGGGGCTGGACTGGGTGATTGCCAAGCTGCCTTTCAGCTCCAACCTCCCCAGGTACTTGGGCAGATCTGGTGAATCAGGTGGGGCTTCCTGGAGGGCTGGGGGTCGGAACTTCTTCCCACTAACAACAAACACGCAGCTCCTGTTATGTTGCCAAGAGACAATGCATGGCCAGGTGGGAGAGGCTCACAGCAGAGATGACTCCACGCCCCAAAAATGAGCATTGCGGCAGCCCACAGGATTGTGCAAGCTGCCCTGCGGGCTGCCAGTCGGCCCCAGGGAGTGTGCACTCCCAGTGCGCAGGTGGCCCGGAGGGCGGGCTGAAGGGTCCGAGCAGGGACTATAGGGACAGGCCTCATCAGGCACTTTGCTCAGACACCAGATATCTGCTCCTTCTTTTGTTCATTTGTTCATTCGTTCATTTACATATTGTTCATCATTCCTTCCCTGGGCATTTGCCAGGCATTGTGCAAGGCCTTGGGGACTTGGTGGTAAACAGGATAGTGTCTCGAGGAGTCTCCAAGGCCCAAGAACCTGGCCAAACAGTGAGGCACTAAATATAGATAGTGACCCTCCCAGCAGGGTGGGTGTAACAGTAAAGGTATGTGTCTGCAGGTCAGGGAACAGGGGGCTGGGGACTTTGGTATCTTTGTATGGAAAATGTTTAACTGCTAGTTCAAAAAATCAAACCAAGGTAATAACTCTATACTCAATTATTTGTAGAAGCATTTTTTCTCATGAACGTGGATATGTGAGAATGTCACATTCAAAATATTCTTTAAATCCAACTTGAAGCCTGGCCAGGAAAATCAAGCTCAGTCATTTTCAGGACTCACTGCCTTCTGGGCCCATCCAAAGGTTCTGGGATTTGTCCACTCTGCCAGGCAGAGTGAGAGTTACCTGGAGACCCTCATCCTCCCAGAATGCATGGTTCTGGCTCCGGTAGCTGCTGCTGCATGCCAGATTAGGGGCTCAGTACTCTGGGGCGTGTCCAGAGTTCCCTGAACACAAGGCACAGCTGACCTTGGGGAAATCATGCCATCTCCTGGGGCATTCTGAGGGTCTCTGGGGCTTGAGACCCCTTCCCAGGTGCTGGGAACCTTCCCCCTCCCACCTCACAGCTCTCTCTCTCTCTCACTCCTTCTTCAGCTTCCCTTTTTTAGGACTCCCTTCATGTTCTCTGGCTTGAACTTCATCTTCCACAAAAGATGCAAAAAGATGTTGCCGTCAAGGAACTTCTGCGTGGGTTCTGCAAATGCCCCTGGGAGTAGGGAGCAGAGAAGGGTTAGGCTACATACCTGAGACATCGCAAGGGAAAATACGGGGTGAAAAAGCACAAATTGATATTTCAACAAATTATCTGCCTTGCACAAAAATATCTGCCTACTTTTATCTGTAATTTCTTTAAAATAGAGGTCTAAAAGTCATGTCCAAAGATTGGCATATTTTAAAGAATATTTTCAAGTTGCTTTTCTAAAGGTTTGCACCAATCTATCTTCCTACCAGCAGTGTGCGAATGTTGTCTATTTCTCCACAGCATCGCCAGCAACAAGTGTTAGAGTTTTTGTGTTTGTTTGTTTGTTCGTTCGTTCTATTGTGGTAAGAAATATGCAAAACATTTTCAATTTCAACATTTTTTACATGCACAATTGTTGTTGTTGTTGTTGTTAGGTGACATCTAGTCAGTTCTGACTCATAGTGACCTTATGTACCACAGAATAAAACACTGCCCGGTCCTGCGCCATCCTTACAATCATTGTTATGACTGAGCTCATTGTTGCAGCCACTGTGTCAGTCCATCTCGTTGAGGTTCTTCCTCTTTTCCACTGACCCTGCACCCTGCCAAGCATGATGTCCTTCTCCAGGGACTGATCCCTCCTGACAACATGTTCAAAGTATGTAAGACTCAGTCTCGCCATCCTTGCCTCTAAGGAGCATTCTGGTTGTACTTCTCTCAAGACAGATCTGTTCGTTCTTTTGGCAGTCCACAGTGTATCATTCTTCGCCAACACCACAATTCAAATGCGTCAATTCTTCTTCTGTCTTCCTTATTCACTGTTCAGTTTTCACATGCATATGATGCGATTGAAAATACCATAGCTTGGATCGGGCGCACCTTTCTTCAAGGTGACATCTTTGCTTTTCAACACTTTAAAGAGGTCCTTTGCAGCAGATTTACCCAAGGCAGTGCGTCGTTTGATTTCTTGACTGCTTCTTCCGTGGGTGTACGATTGAGCGATATTAATTCCATTCATCATGTGTGCCACCATCACTTTATTTCCAGATTTTTCTATCATCCTTAACAGAAGCTCCAAGCTCCCTGAACAATGGCTCCTCCTCTCCCTCCCCCCCTCCTCCATGGTAACCACTAATAACCTATGGGCTTTGTGCATTTGCCAAATTCTAGATATTTCATATAAGAGGGATGATACAATATTTGTCTTTTTGTGTCTGGCTTCTTTTACTCAGCACAGTGTGTTCCAGGGCCCTTCATTTCTCCTTACCATTGAGTGATATTCTGTTGTCTGTATAAATCACATTTTGTTTTTCCATTCATCCTTGACAATTTCAAAAACTAGAAAAAAAATTTTCAGTTTGATTTGCATTACTCTAATTATTCACGTTGGGTGCTGATTTTGCAAGCCTGAATTTATTTCCGATGCTCCCATTTAAACACATTTTTTATTGAAGCGAAAGAGCACATGGCAAGGCCTTAGGAGTACCTCAGACGATGCTAACGTCATTTTACATGTGTCCTTGCAGATGGCCCTCCTCACCAGGGCGCCCTCCCCACCTAGTCTGACTCGAAACTCTGATTTGAGTTTCAAGACCCAGCACACATCTCCCCACCTCCAGACGTCTCCCCACCTCCAGAAAACTTCCCTGCCCTCCCAGGAGCACAGCACCCACTTCCATGGGCTGCCGAGTGCCTGTCCACACCTGGGCTCCCCTTACCCCCACCTCGCAAGGTGAGGGGAGCAGGCCTGTGTGCCCGGGGCCTGACAGAGCCTCAGATAACTCCATAGCAGTTGTAAGCATGCCTGTACCAGGGCATGACTGAGACACAGCCTGCACAGTGCCTTTTGAACATCTAGCACAGTGTGGTATGTGCTCCATGAATTCTAGCTATTATTTTGTTATTACTACTCTCCTCTCTCTCTGGAAAGCAAGAGAAAGGCTTTTATCTCTCTGTCTCTGGTTGCTGGCACAGAATGTCAGAGTAAATCAATCAAACTGCTTATTGAGTAAGCATTTCTCTGCTCTTGGCACCAGCTTCCCATCTGTAAGAGTGAGATGTGAATAGTTATATCTACTCCGGGAGGCAGCTGATTGGATGACCTCACACTCACTCCCACCCCTCAAACCTCAACACCCGTGCTTGCCTACCTTGCCCACAGATATTTGCATTCCCAGCATCCCTTGCTGCCAGGGGTGGCTACGAGAGCCACCTCTGGCCAGTAAGACACACAGGGAGGCTCTACTTTCCTGATGGAGCTGAGGCAGCCATCTTGCCACCACAAGGCAACAAACAACCCTTGTCCTAAGGAGGCATCACAAACAACTGACCAAGACCAGCCACCCCTCGCCCTCCGATTTTCAGAGTTCTTCTCATGTTACAAAAATAAATCTCCATTTCGTTAAGGCACAGTGAGCTGGATTTGTTGCTGGTGCCGCTTGCCGTCAAATTGATTCCGACTCACAGCGACCCTGTGTACGCGGACAACAACTGCTCCATAGGGTTTTCAAGGCTGCGACCTTTTGGAAGTAGATCATCAGGTCTGTCTTCTGAGACAGCTCCGGGTGTGTTCAAACTGACAACCTTTCAGCTAGTAGTCAAGTGTTTAACTATTCGTGCCACCAGGGGCCCCTGGTTTGCTGTTAAGCGAAGTCAAAAGCACTAAGTGCTACTATGAGCTTGCTTGAAGGTGCCTGTTACATATTACATTCCCTCTCTGCCTTTCATCTTCTCATTTCTTCTTTCCCTTTAAAAGACCCTTTGCTAACACTTGGAGTCCCTAGGTGGTCCAAAAAGTTAACATGCTTGACAGCTAACCAAAAAGTTGGCGGTTCAAGTGTGCCCAGAGGTACCCCAAAGAAAATCCTGGTGATCTACTTCCAAAAAATCAGCCATTGAAAACCCCGTGGAGCACAGTCCTACTCTGACACACACAAGGTCGCCATGAGTTGGAGGTGACTCGATGGCAACTGGTCTTGCTGACCCTTAGGGAAAGCAGAGCCCGTTGCAGGTTTGAATCACTGGCCCAGTGCTAAAGGAGCCATTGGCCTCTCTGACCCACAGAAATTGATCCAAGTGTTTGTCACCTTCTTATCCAAAGAGTGTCTGGAGGTGCAGAAGTAGGCTCAGGGTCAGCGGGGGGCTCAGGGTTGCACCACTATGAGGACTCACCCCAGCTCCCTGCAGCCCAAGGGAACCGGGGCATGGTATGATGGGGTTCCCAGTCTTTGCTGGTCTAGACTCCTACTAGGCTCTTTTCAGGGGAGTGTTTATTGAGTATCTCCTACTTTTTCCATCTTCATGAGCACCGCTTGATATATGACTTCTCATCCCCATTTACAAATGAGGAAGCCGAAAGACAAAAAGGTCAGGTAACTAGCCCAAGGTCACAGCTAGTAAGTGAGGGAAATTTGGGTTCCCTCCCAGATATAACAACCCCAATATATAATATGCTGTTCAAAGGCTGTCTCGTTCTCTGTCTCCAGTACAGGCCTTGTTCTTCCCCGACAGAGTTCCTTGCCTCCAGAATGCTCTACCCATTCTATTGGCATCTGATTCCAGATGCAGACTCAGCCTAGCCCTCTGCAATCACACGAACACACCATATCCCGCAGCTGCCCCAGCAGGCAGGCGTCATCAGCCCTGCTTTCCAGATGAGAAAACTGAGGCTGAGAGAGGAGCACTGGCTGGCCTCTGTCATGCTGCCAGTCAGGGAGTAGCCAGGACCTCCAGGATGCACAGCCAGCTCTGCCCTGACCCTGTCCTCAGAAGGGCGGGGAAGGACTGCCAGGGTTGCACGCAGGTGAAGGTCAGTCTCCAAAAACGCTGGCCTGGCCCCTTCTCTCCTCCCCCATGCTCAGCCCTGCAAATTGGCTTTGACCTTTCCTGTTCTGCCTTTGAGCTTTCCATTCAGTCGGAAACGGCAAAGGAAGAAAAGAGGGCTGGCAAGAGGGGAAGAACCCCCTCCCACCCAGCCATGCCCCCAGGGGCGCACCGAGGCCTCTAAGTCTGTTTGCACAGTTGGGGTGCTGCGCTCAGCACCCCACCTACGGGAGAAAGGCACCACGAGGTCATCTGTTTACTCTGGAATTAGTGGCTCCCAGCGGGAGCTCTTTTCCTACGAGATGAAAAGAAAGCGGACGATCTGGCAGGTAAACAGGCCCATTGTTCCGGGACAATGTCAGGGCCCCTTTGTGGGCAGGCTCTGAGGTCAGGAGCCCCCTCCCTTGCTCGCTGGGGGGGAGTGTTTGCTTGCAGAGAAACAAGAGGCCCTGGCGGAAAGACAGGGAGCTTTGCTGCAGTTAAAGGGGCTGGGGGGCGGGGCAAACCATTTGCAGTAGAATGGATTCCAACTCCTGTAACCCCACCTGTGCAGAGCGGAACCGTTCCTAGGTCTTCCAGGCTGTGTGACCTTTAGGAAGCAGATCCCTAGGCTTGCTTCCAAAAGCACTAGTCTTCCAAGGCGCATCTGGATGGGTTGGAACCACCAACCTTTCAGTCAGTGGTCGAGTGCTTGGCCATTTGTGCCACCCAGGGACTCTAAAGCGGAGAGGGGAGGGGCAAATGGGGACGATCCCTGACCCTTTTCTAGGTCCCCCCTGCATTCAAAGCCCTCTCCTGTCCTTGGATCTCTCCATGAGCCCAACAAGCTAAGCAGAGTCCCATTTTACAGATGAAGAAGCTGAGGCCTGGGTAGAGCTTCTCCAGCACAGAGGAGAGTCCCCTTGGTCTAAATGCCCGCTCCTCAGATGGGGCATGCCTGAAACGGAATGGTGGAGTGTGATGTGTACAATGGAGGCTTCCCGGGGGCCTCTAGTGGATAGCGGGGGCATTTGCGAGCCACAACCCTCCCTCCAACGGATTGCTCAGTTGTACGGCTTTGTGGAGTATTTGAACAGCTGAACAGACAGGGCTGGCCATGGCCGTGCCTGGTCCCACCTGCGTTTCTGTGCCAAGGTGTCATCCACAGGAGAAGGGTGTGGCATGTGTGCCTGGGGGCAGGACACCTGGCTTGTGGGCCCAGCTCTGCCCTCAGTGCCATATGCGGCCCTTTCTGGGCTGGGGTGTTCTTGTCCATCAAGCAAGAGACCAGACGCTCTTCCAGGTCTGGCCCTGCCCCCTCCGACATCTAGGAGGGTTAACAGCTGTTCTGGGGAGCAGGGGCTGCCCAATTCTGAGCCTGAAGGCCCCTGTGGCAATGAGAACAGGTACCCTGGGCCAAATGAGGGAGTTCTAGGTAAGGCTCCTGCCCTGGGAAGAGAGCCTGTGATGAGGTGGTAAGGCCGCAGGCTCAGGGTCATGCTGACCAAACTCTAGGATTCCCAGACTGCATTCACCAGATGCCTGGTCTCTGGAAGTGACTAATTCCGCCCCCCCCAACCCCCACCCATGCGGCGTGTCCTGGGCAGAGGATCCTGGGGAGGTGGGAGCTGGGGTTGTTGCCCTCCTGCGACCCTTGGGCTTCCCTCTCCTTCCCCATCCCCACCACGATCCCTGCCACTCCCTCTCCCAGGAGAAGACACACCCTTTCTTGCCATCCAGACCAAGGGTTCACAGCCAGAAGCCTAGAAAATCTAATTTCTCTCCCAAAGTACAGGAGGAGCTCAAAGAAAGCTGGGTGGACACAGGCCCAGACCCCTGACCTCACAGACCAATCCCAAAGCTGCCTCTGAGATGGGTCCAGGGTCACCCTGGGGATTGACTAGAGGGAGCCATGTGCCATCTATCCACTCTTCGAATCCCCCTCCTGCCCCAGCGGGGCTACTAGCTCCACAGTGACTTAGAGCCTAATGTTGATCCATGAGCCCACCCACAGGAGAAAATTGGAGGCCAAAATACTCTAGCCACATTGCTCCAGGCCTAGTACCAGTCCCTCCTTTTCTGGTTGTTCCTCCCCTGTTAACATAAATTCACTGCCCTCTAAGGTTCCTGTTATTGATTGAATTGTGTCCCCTTGTCTAGGCCATGATTCCCTGTATTGTGTGATTGTCTACCATTTTGTCACCTGATGTGATTTTCCTGTGTCCTAAATCCTACCTCTACGATGTTAATGAGGCAGGATTAGAGGCAGTTATGTTAATGACTCAGGACTCAATCTACAAGATTAGGTTGTATTTTAAATCAACCTCTTTTGAGATTTAAAGAGAGAAGCGAGCAGAGAGATAGGGGGACCTCATACCACCAAGAAACAAGAGCTAGAATAACGCATGCTTTGGACCTGGGGCTCCTGCGCTGAGAAGCCCCTAGACAAGGGGAAAATTGATTACAAGGACCTTTCCCCAGAGCCAACAGAGAGACAAAGACTTCCCCTGGAAGGCTTAACTCAGACTTGTAGCCTCCTAGACAATGAGAGAATAAACTCTTTGTTAAAGCCATCCACTTGTATTTCTGTTAGAGCAGCACTAGATAACTATTACAGTTCCCATCTAATCTTTTGAGTTGCTATTGTCAATTAGATGCCATATAGATAGTTCTTAAAATGTCTTCTCAAGGCAGACATTCTTTACTAGCTAATCTAAACTATCGTTTGGTTTTAAGAAGACTTCAGGGGATATTTTGGGTTTAAGGTCTAAAGATTATCTTAGGGCAGTAGTTTCAGGGGTTCATCCAGCCTCCATGGCTCCAAAAAGTCTGGATTTCATAAGAATTTGAAACTCTGTTCTACATTTTCTTCCTTTTGATCAGGGTTCTTCTATAGAATCTTTGATCAAAACGTTCAGTAACGGTAGCCAGGCACCATCTAGTTCTCCTGGTCCCATGGCACAGGAGGCAGTTGTTCATGGAGGCGATTAGCCACACATTCCATTTCTTCCTCCTACTCCTGACTTTCTTCCTCTGTTGCTGCAGGCACTATTTTTAATGTGAGTTAACTGGATAAGTGTAGCCCAAAGACCTGTCCACCAAACAGACTCTTCTGTACCTTCCTGCCACATGGTGCTTGCCACCTTTCCAGGCTGCTAATTCCATCCACCCAATACTTCTGACCTCTAGAACGTGCTTCTAGTAAGCAGACACTTGACTGTCTTTCTGTGGCTTCTGCCAGTCAGCCTGCTTCTGGCCACATGAGCAGTGTGTCTCCTCTTCCCTCAGGTGTAGGGAGCATGGGGGAGGGGGTGCGTGCAGGCCCTAGTCAGACTCAGCTCTTCCACTTAAGAGCCCTGTGACCCTGCACAAATCATTTGACCTCTCCATGCCTCAGTTCCTGTGACACGGGAATAATAGTAGTCACCTCAGAGGGGTTCACTTTACAGTGTCCGTGTGAGATAATGAAAGGCAAGCCTTCAGCCCGGTGCCCAGCGCCCCAGTAAACGCTGAGTAAAAGGTTGTTCTTTGCCCATTATTACCTGAGGGCTCCAGTCAGACACCCTCACCTCACTGCCAACTTATCTTCTCCAGGCTGAGCATGCTCAGCCCCTTCCTTCAGACATCCACCCCAAGCTTGGGGCTCAGATCCTCACCACCCAGCCAGCTTCCTCTCCAGGCCCCCCAGAGGGAAAACCTGGAGGCAACAGAGTGGTCCTCTTCTGAGCTTTAAGGACCAGCCTGTGGAAATGGGAGAAGCTTGGATGTGACAAAGGCAAAGTCAGGACCAGTCATTCCATGGTGTGGGGAGGCAGAGCTCAGCTCAGGAAAACAAAGCCTCCCCCTTTCTGAGGGTAAAATCGACCAGCTGCCACAGAGTCGGTTCTGATTTATGGCTGCCCCGTGTGTGTCAGAGTCGAACTGTTCTCCATAGCATTTTCAATGGCTGATTTCTCAGAAGCAGACCACTGGGCCTTTCTTCTGAGGCTCCTCTGGATGTACTTGAACCCCCAACCTTTCAGTTAGCACCCAAGAGTGTTAACCATTTGCTCCACCCAGGGACTCCTTCTGAGGATTAGTGCTGTCCAAAGGTAGAATGGTGTCTTCTGAGACAGCGAGCTCTCTCTGCAGGTTTGGGTGGCCATCCACTGGGGATGTTTTAGAAGGGATTCCTACACTGAGTGGGAAGTTGAGCCGAATGACTTCAAAGATATAAGCTCACCACAAAGAAAAAACAAGAAGTTCACTCCTTTATTCATTCATCAAATATTGATTGTCAAATGCTTCCTATGTCTATCTCTGTGCCTGTCCTTCTCCTGAGCGCATGGTCCACACTGAGAAAAGAACATGGATTCTGGAAGCATTTCTGAAAACACAGCTACTTTGAAATTGCTCTTTGCCTTTGTTTTTGCATCTGTAAAATGGGCCAGTAGACAGACACCTGGAGTGGCCTAGAGCTCTGTGGGCCTCCATCAGAGTTGGCTGTGCTGCTGCTGGCATCCTGTTGTCAGTATCAGGAAGATGATGACTACCACTGAAGTCAGGGAATGTCTTTCTCTTTTTTTTTTTTAAACAGAAGACCCAAATAGCTTGGAATGTATTAAATCAAGTCCCAAAAATCTGGTCCAGCTAAAAGCCTCCATCCACCCAGGGCAGCTGGAACCAGCTTGGATTGGAAGCAGAGACCAGCAACGTATCACATCAGTTCTTGGATCTTATCCAAAGTCAGCCAGTGTGGAGAGACAGGAGGTTTGCTGAGTGGCCATTATCTGCTACCATCATTTCTCAGGAATGAGATCCAAGGGCCAAGTGAAGCCATTCTTTGTCTGAAGCAGGTGATTGCTGGATGTAGAGGGAAGAATGGTTCTAACCCTGAACCCAACTTGGCTTTTCAAATGAGGGAAAAACAGAAACCTGTAAGCCAAGGCAATCCCTGGGTGGTGTAATCAGTTAAGCTCTTGACTATTAACTGAAAAGTTGGCAGTTCAAATCCACCCAGAGGCGCCTGGGAAGAAAGGTCAGGTGATCTACTTCTGAAAGGTCACAGCCTTGAAAGCTCTGTGGAGCACAGATCCACTCTGCACATGTGAGGTGGCCGTGAATCTGAGTCGACTCAGTGGCAACTAGTAAGCCTCCTCAGTAAATCCAATGTCAGCTGACTTCTTGTCTCTCCTCTTGGCACTTCAAGTTACAGGGTACCTGTTGCCTAAACTGGGAAGAGCAAGGGCTACAGCCATGAGGACTTAGGTCAGATCTTGATCTACACTTGGTCCTTGAGGACTTAAAACAGTCTCTAAAGTGATGCTTGGACCATCGGTGAGGCTTTAGGTCCCTAAGACAAGACCACATATGGGGCATCTTATATATGAAAGACTCTGGGCTCCAGAGTTAGGTCTACCTGGCGTCTGGTCCCAGCCCTGCCACTCAGCAGCTGTGTGATCTTGGGCAGGTTACTTAACTTCTCTGGGCCTCCATTTCCTCCTCTGTGAACTGACACTACTGTGTCTCATATTTGAAGAACTGGGAGTATTCAACAAGAGTGGACTCAATGAACTCCTGGACCACAGGAGGCCCACAGAGCTGCCACTTCCCTCCATGGAGCCTCACTAAGGCCTGAATGTGATGTGGGCAGTACTGTGACTTTCACCTGCAGGACCACACTATCTATCAGTAAATGGGGGAATGCAAACAGTACCAAGGTATCCCAGCAGAGTGGAATTTGGTGGGTTGAAAGTGGGAGCCTGGAGAGTGGTTCTGGCTATGGGTTGGGGAGCTGGCTGCTTGGAGAGGATGGGGAAGAGGCTTTACTGCTATGCTTTTGATCCAGAGCTTTCAAGCACCTTCCAAAGCCTTGGGGGAGAGTGTAAAGAGAACAAGAGAAAAGGAGGGGCTGAAGGAGCATGTGACTCAGCGAACACATGAAGTGCTAGGATGGGCATCCAGGCACATGGCCTGGGAGACCCCACAAGATTTGTTGGGGACCTACTTGAGAACCCATCAGCACCAGCTGTGCTCAATCAGAGGCTTCACTGTAAACAAGGCAGAGTAGTCTTTGCCCTTGGGAACTCAGATATCAGGTGTGAACTCAGGAGTCCTCAGACTTTGGTGAGTATCAGATCCACCTGGAAAACTAATAAAAATACAAAAGACTTCTGCTTCCAGGAAGGCAAAGTAGATGCACTTTTCCCTACTCTACCTGCTAAGTGCAACTACAATCTCCACGCTATATGTAAAACAAACATAAGAAGACACTGAAAGGTGGCCGAAAAAGGCAGGCTGGCTAGGGAGCTCAGGACTCAGTGAACAACACAGTGTTTGAATTCCTCAGTTTTCTTTTTGCCACATGTATCCCTGACTTAGAACTAAAGAAGCTAGTGACCCAAAAGCACCAATGTGTACAGACACAAAAAATCCCAGCAAGAGTCTACTCTTTCTAGCCAAAGGACCAGAAGAGGGATAGCCTAGCAAGACAGAAAACTTTGAGACAATAACCACCCTATTCCAGTCAAACACCACAGAAAAAACCGTGGCTCCGTCTCCAAGTCCACCAGCAAAGACTGATTTCCACCCAGGCTGTACCAAAGCACCCCAGTACCCCACTGGGTGGTATTCAAGAAGGCCAAGTGGAGAACCAGGACTTTCATCCCCTCACCCTGGAGACTTCTTTGACTCATGGATCATTTATTGACTTCTAGTTTGATCCCATTGTAATCATAAAACCAAAAACCATTGCCATCCAGTTGATTCCAACTGATAGCGACCCTATAAGACAGAGTAGAACTGCCTGATATGGTTTCCAAGGAGCAGCTGGTGGATTTGAACTGCCAACCCTTTGTTTAGTAGCCGTAGCTCTTAACCACTGTGCCACGAGGGCTCCATTTTGATCATAGTAAACACTACATGATTCAATTTTTCAATTTGAGGTTTGTTTTATGGTACATGATATGATGTATCTTGATATATTTCCTGTTGCCACTTAAAAATAATGTATATTCTGCTGTTGTTGGGTGGAGTGTTCTGTAAATGTCAATTGGATCCCATTTTCTGATGGTGTTGTTGAATTGTATATCCCTTCTGATTTTCTGACTAGTTACCGTAACAATTGTTGAAGGAGAGGTGTTGAAGTCTACAACTATAATTGTGGATTTGTCTATATTTCATTTCAGCTCTATTAGGTTTTGCTTCACATATTTTGTGGCTCTGTTGTTTGGATTGCCATGTTTTCTTGGTGGATTGACTCCTTTGTCATTATATAATGTTCCTCTCTGTCACTGGTAATTTTATCTATAATGTTTTTGAGTATATCTCTTTGTATAGGTTTTTTAGTGGTTGCTCTAGGTATTACATTGTTGTTGTTGTTGTTGTTGTTAAGAGCTGTCGAAGGAAACACGGCCTGGTCCTGCACAATTTTCACAATCTTTGCTATGTTTGAGCTCATTTTTGCAGCCACTGTGTCAATCCACTTTGTTGAGGGTCTTCCTCTTTGTCGATGACAATATACTTTACCAAGCATGATGTCCTTCTCCAGGGACTGGCCCCCTCCTGATACCATGTCCAAAGTATCTGAGATGAAGTCTCGCCATCCTTGCTTCTAAGGAGCATTCTGGCTGTAATTTTTTCAAGACAGATTTGTTCTTCTGGCAGTCGGTGGTATATTCAATATTCTTCACCAAGACTGTGATTCGAAGGCATCAATTCTTCCTCAGTCTTCCTTATTCATTGTCCAGGTTTTGCATGTGTATGAAGAGATTGAAAACACCATGACTTGGGTCAGGCACACCTTAGTCCTTAAAGTGACATATTTGCTATTTAACACTTTAAAGAGGTCTTTTGCAGCAGATTTGCATAATGCAAATACATCATTTGATTTCTGGACTCCTGCTTCCATGGGTATTGACTGTAAATCCAAGTAAAATGAAATATTTGACAACTTCAATCTTCTCTCTGTCTATCATGATGTTGCTTATTGGTCCAGTTGTGAGGATATTTGTTTATGTTGAGGTGTAATCCATACTGAAGGCTGTAGTCTTTGATCTACATCAGTAAATGCTTCAGATCCTCTTTGCTTTCAGCAAGCAAGGTTGTGTCATCTGCATAACGCAGGTTGTTAATGAGTCTTCCCTCAATCCTGATGCTGTATTCTTCTTCATATAGTCTAGATTCTTGGATTATTTGCTCAGCATACAGATTGAATAAGTATGATGAAAAGATACAACCCTTACGTACACCTTTTCTCACTTTAAACCACTCAGTATCCCCTTGTTCTATTTGAATGACTGTCTCTTGGTCTATGCACAGGTTCCATATGAGCACACTTAAGTCTTCTGGATTTCTGTTCTTCACAATGTTATCCATAATTTGTTATGATCCAAACAGTTGATTGCCTTTGCTAGTCAATGCAACACAGGTAAACATCTCTGCTTTCAGCCAAGATCCATCTGACCTCAGCAAAACCAAAAAAACAAACCTGTTGCCATCAAGCTGATTCCGACTCATAGTGATCCTATAGGACAGAGTAGAACTGCCCCATATAGGGTTTCCAAGGAGCACCTGGGAGATTCGAACTGCCAACATTTTGGTTAGCAATTGTAGCTCTTAACCACTACGCCACCAAGCTTTCCATTATTTATACATAACTTATCAGTCTAGTGGTTTCATCATTCGTCAGTTTAAGAGAAATACAAAAGTCTTACCTCTCTTTACATCCTGTTTATAATGTAATTGTCATAAATATTTCCTCTACACACATTTAGAACCACATCAAACAGCGTTATACTTTTTGCTTCAACTGTCAAGCATAGTTTAGAAAACTCCAGAGGAGAAGGAAAGCATATTGTATTTACTCATATTTTTGTGGACCACATTCTTTCTTCTTTCCTGATGTCCCAATGTTCTTTCTTTTTTAGTTTTCTTTCTATCTTGAGGTCTTTCTTTAGCTGTACTTTTAGAGTAGGTATGCTGGCAACAAATTCTCTTGGCTTTTCTTCACCTGAGAATGTCTTGATTTCCCCTTCATTCTTAGAGAATATTTTCACTGGAGATAAGATTCTGGGTTGATAGTTCTTTTATTTCAGGACCTGAAACATGTTGTGGCAAGTCATTCTGGCCTCCACAGTTAGTGATGAGAAATCAACTGTCGTTTGAATTGTTTTTCCTTTAGCTAAGGTGTTGTTATCCTCTGGCCGCTCTCAAGACATTTTCTTTGCCTTCAGTTTTCAGAAGTTTAATTATGGTATGTCTTGGCATGAATTTTTTTTTTTTTTCCTTTTTGGAATTTGCTTAGCTTCTTGAATCTATAGGCTCATGTATCTTGCCAAATTTGAGCAGTTTTCAGCCATTATTTCTTTGAGTGTTTTTTCAGTCCTACCCTCTTTTTCCTCTTCCTCTGGGACTCTGATGACACGAATGTTAGATCTTTTGTTGTATTTCCATAAGTCTGTTCTCTACCTCCCGCCCCCACCCCAGTCTATTTTATCTCTGTTGTTAAGATAGGGTAATTTCTATTGTTCTAACTTCAGGTTTGCTGATTCTTTCTTCTGTCCTTTCCATTTTGCTGTTGAGCCCAACCAGTTAGTTTTTTTTTTTTTTTACTTCAGTTATTGCATTTTTCAGTTCTAAAACCTCTGAAACAGTTCTTCGTACCTTTATTTCTTTGCTAAGACTTTTTAACTTTTTGCTAATGCTTTCTATTTTTTTTTTTCATTTGTTTTGAATGTATTCATAATTGCTCATTGAAGCATTTGTTTCTACCATGGCTCCTTTAAAATACTTGTCAGATAATCCTGATAGATCTGTCATCTTGGTGTTGGCATCTATTGATTGTCTTTTTTGATGCATTTGAGAGTTTCTTGGTTCTTTGTATGATGAGTGGTTTTTAATTGGAAGCTGAACATTTTTGGGTTATGTTCTGGGACTTTATATCTTATCTAAACTTCTGTTTTAGCCAGCTTTCTCTGAAACTACTCCAGCAGGGAAAGGGGATGTACTACCTCCTTACTGCCAGATGGATATAGAAGTCAAGGTTCTTCATTTGGCCTCCACTGACACCTGAGGAAGAGCCCTGATCACTGCTGGATGGTGGTAGGAGCTCTGGTTCCCACGTGGTCCCTACTGGTAGTGGTTAAAGTCCTGACCCCCACTATGTCTCCTCTGACACCACTCTGGAAGGGTGTTGGGGTGCCTTGTTACAGCCTTGCGAAGGTAAAAGTCCAGGCTCCCAGTTGGCCTTTGCTAATAAGATTGGGGGTGAGGCCATAGTTTTTTTTCTAAAATGGTGTTTGACTGGAGTAGGGTAGTTATTGTCTGAAAGTTTTCTGTCTTGCTAAGCTATCCCTTTCCTGCTCCTTTGGCTAGAGAGAGCAGACTTTTGTTGGAATTTTTGTTGTCCGTGCCCATTAGTGTTACTGGGTTGCCAGCTTCTTTAGTGCCATGTCTGAGATATAACACAAAAAGAAAACCCAGAGAACTCACCACTGTGTTGTTCATTGGGTCCCAAGGTCCCTAGCTAGTCTGCTTTCTTCTCTCCACCTTTCAGAGTCTTCTTATACCTGTTTCACACATAAAGTTAAACATTTTTAGTTGTACTTAGGGGGAGGAATAAGGGAAGTACATCCATTCTATCTTCCTAAAGTAGAAATTTCCTCCTACCTCTGCCCTGGAATTAACCACTTTTCCAAGGAGCGCTGGTTCCTTTTATTTGGAGAATGATATTTGAAAACCAAGATTTGTGCCCAAGGCGTGCTCATTGCTACTGAGGTATCACTACTTCTGGGTCCTCTCAGCAGAAAAAGTTAGGAAACATATGTATGTATGCTAACCTATTGTGATAGTTAAGGTTGTGTGTCAACTTGACTGGGCCAGGATATTCAGTGGTTTGGCAGTTTTGATGTAGTTTGGTAGCTATATAATGATGTAATCACCTCTATGATGAGATCTGTTATGAGCAGCCAGTCAGTTGAAAGGGAGTTTCCATAGGGGTGTGGCCTGCATCCAGTATAGGTGGACATTCTAGCAAAGCTTGTTGCCTTTTTCTCACTCTGGATTCTGCAGCTGGCTCTTGTTCATCTGACCTCTGGTTCTATGGACTTGAGGTAGTAGCTTATCTGCCAATCTTGGGATTCGTCAGCCTCTGAAGCCTATGAGCCAGAGGCCTGCTGTCTGACCTGCCAATCTTGTGTTCACCAGCCCTTGCAGGTATGTGAGTCAGAAGAAGCTTCCAGCTTGACCGATAGACTTGGGACTTTCCTGGCTCTACAACCATGTGAGCCATTTCCTTGATATAAAGCTCTCTATATGTATTTATAAGCTTCATTGGTTATGCTTCTCTAGAGAACCCACCCTAAAACATTTGGTACTGAGAGTGGTTCTAGGAAGACAAAATTGTAAAGGTGAGTTTTCTAAATTGGTCCTAAAGTCTGGTTAGTCTTAAAGTTGTTGATTACTCTGCTTCTAGTAGTAAACAGGGAACTGCTAATCCATGTTGTGAAGTGGCAACAGAAATACACAAAATGTCACCACCAATAGATCAGGTATTGGTAAGAGGTGAGGCTCAAGGTGATCACATGTTTGATACCTTTCTACAATTTTGTCATAATGAAAAGTATAAGGAAGCTGGTTGGTTGGTCCCAGGCAAAGTGATGAAGAAAGAGATGAATGAGCTCAGTGCTTCAGAGTCACAGCTGAAGCATTGCATAAAAAACCTCAAAGTTTCCACTTGCGCCTTGAATGAAAGCCTTATTTCTTATAGTAACAGAGCTAATGTTGCCAAAAACCAAACCCAGAGCCTTATCATAAGAGTGGCTCAATTACAATGTCAATTGAGTTCCCAACCTCGAATGGCATCTGAAGTTAAAGTGAGGACACTGATTGGGAAGAAATGGGATCCTGAAACTTGTAATGGGGACATATGGGCAGATAATCAGGAAGCTGAAGACACTAAGCCCCTAAATTCCATTGATTCACGCCTGCCAACAGAACCAGCCCTCTCACTCCCATCTGAAGAGATTATTCCATCTTCGTCTGCTAAACTACCCTCCCCAGTAAAACCATTAGCCCTTCCACGTCATCTTATGAGATTAACCTAGCTGTGTCTGGAGAGCCTTTGTCTGAGTCATTGCCTGGGGAATCGTCTGAGACAGATGTCTTACAAGACATTGCTGAATGTTCTCAGAACGCAGCCCCATCATCCATTTTTGCTCCTAGACCTATAATTATACTTAAGTCCCAGGGAGTCCCAAAAGGTGAAGTACAAAGCATGACCCAGGAGGAGGTATGCTACGCTCCAAAAGAACTGCCTGAATTTTCTCATATGTACAGACAGAAACCTGGGGATTATGTGTGGGAACGGCTACTAACAGTGTGTGATAATGGTGCAAGGAACATCAAGTTGGATCAGTCTGAGTTTACTGATATGAGCCCACTAAGCACAGATCCTTCAGTGTTTCATATGGAGGCATATGGAGGTCAGGTTATTAATGGAGTCTTAGCTCAGGTTTAGCTCACAGTGGGACCAGTGGGTCTCCAAACTCATCCTGTAGTGATTTTCCAAGTTTCAGAATGCATAACTGGAATAGATATACTCAGCAACTGGCAGAACCCCACACTGGATCCCTGACAAGTGGAGTAAGGGCTATTATGGTTGGAAAAGCCAAGTGGAAACCATTAGAACTGCCCCTAGCTAGGAATTAGTAAACCAAAAGCTATATGCATTCCTGGAGGGACTGCAGATATTGAAGGATGCAGTCCTTCCCACCACATTCCTATTCAATTCGCCCATTTGCCCTGTGAAAAAAAACAGATGGATCTTGGAGAATGACAGTGGATTGTCAAAAACATAACCACGTGGTGACTCTAATTGTAGCTGCTGTTCCAGATCTGGTTTCATTGGCTGAGCGAATTAGTATATGTCCTGGTACCTGATATGCAGCTATTGATCTGGCTAATGCCTTTTTCTTCATACCTGTGACTTCAGCTGGCAAGGCCAGCAATACACCTTCACTTACCTACCTCAAACTACATCAACTCTCCAGCCCTATCTCATAATTTAGTCTGCAGGAATCTTGATTGCCTTCCCCTTCCACAAGATGTCACACTGGTCCATTACACTGATGACATTATGCAGATTGGACCTAGTAAGGAATAGGCGTCAGTGACTCTGGACTTATTTTTAAAACATTTGTATGCTAGAGGGTGGGAAATTAATCTGATAAAAATTCAGGTACCTTCCACCTCAGTGAAATTTCAAGGGGTCCAGTGGTGTGGGGCACGTCAAGATATTCCTTCTAAAGTGAAGGATAAGTTATTGCATCTGGCTCCTCCCACCAATGAAAAGGAGGTACATTGCCTAGTGGACCTCTTTGGATTCTGGAGGCAACACATGCCTCATCAGGGTGTGCTACTCTGGCCTATTTATCAAGTGACTTGAAAAACTGCTAGTTTTGAGTGGGGCCCAGATCTAGAGAAGGCTCTGCAATAGGTTCAGGCTGCTATGCAAGCCTCTCTGTCACTTAGGCCACATGATCTGACTGATCCAATGGCACTTCGAGTGTCGTTGGCAGATAGAGATGCTATCTGGAGTCTTTGCAGGCCCCTACTGGTGAATCACAGTCTAGGCCTCAGGATTTTGGAGCAAAACCCTGCCATCCCCTGCAGCTAACTACTGTCCTTTTGAGAAACAGCTTTTATCTTGTTACTGGGCCTTAGTAGAGGCTGAACACTTAACCACGAGCCATCAAGTCACCATGTAGCCTGAGCTGCCCATCATGAACTGGTTGTTGTCTGACCTACAGAGTCATAAAGGTGGACATGCACAGCAGCACTCCATCATTAAATGGAAGTGACCCGAGATCAGGTCTGAGCAGCACCTGAAGGCACAAGCTGCATGAGGAAGTGGCCCAAATGCCAATGGTCTCCACTTCTGTCATATTATCTGCACTCTACCAGTCTGCACCTATGGCCTCATGAGGAGTTCCTTATGATCATTTGACTGAGGAAGAGAAAATTCGTGTGTGGTTTACAGATGGTTCTGTGCGATATGGACAGTGACCGCATTACAGCCCCTTCTGGGACCTCCCTGAAGGACACTGGTGAAGGGAAATCCTCGTGATGGACAGAACTTCGAGCAGTGCACCTGGTTGTTCACTTTGCTTGGCAGGAGAAATGACCAGACGTGCAATTGTATACACTGATTCATGGGCTGTGGCCAATGGTTTGGCTGGGTGGTCAGGGAATTATAAGGAACATGATTGGAAAATTGGTGTCAAGGAGGTATGGGGAAGAGGTATATGGATAGGCCTCTCTGAATGGGCCAAAGAAGTGAAGATATTTGTCTCATGTGAATGCTCACCAAAGGGTAACCTCGGCAGAGAAGGATTTTAACAAGTGGATAGGGAACCACATTCTGTAGAAATCAGTCATCCTCTTTTCCCAGCCATGCCCATCATTGCCCAATGGGCTCATGAACAAAGTGGCCATGGTGCAGGGATGGAGGTTATGCATGGGTTCAGCAATATGGACTTCCACTCTTCAAGGCCGACTTGGCTACACCCACTGCTGAGTGTCCAATCTGCCAGCAGCGAGACCAACACTGAGTCACTGATACGGCACTGTTCCTTGAGGTAATCAGCCAGAACCTGGTGGCAGGTTGATTACATTGGACCATTTCCATCATGGAAAGGCAGTGTTTTGTTCTTACTGGAATAGACACTCTAGATATGGGTTTGCCATCTCCTCACACAATGCTTCTGCCAAAGCTACCATCCATGGACTTACAGAATGCCTCACCCACTGTCATAGCATTCCACACAGTACCACCCCAATCAAGGGACTCACTTTATGGAAAATGAAGTGTGACAATGGGCCTATGCTCATGGAAATCACTGATTTTACCCTATTTCCTGTCATCCTGAAGCACCTAGATTGATAGAATGACAGAATGGCCTTCTAAAGACACAATTACAGCGCCATCTAGGTGGCAACACCTTGCAGGTTGGGGCAATGTTCTCCATGAGGCTGTATATGCTCAAAACTAGAGTCCAATATATGGTTCTGTTTCTCCCATAGCCAGGATTCATGGGTTGAGGAACCAAGGCGTAGGAATGGGAGTGGTACCTCTCACTATTACGCCTAGTGACTCACTTACAAAATTTTTGCTTCCTGTCCCTGTGACCATATGCTCTGTGGTTCTATAGGTCTTATTTCCAAAGGGAGGAATGTTGCCACCAGGTGAAACAACACTGATTCCATTGAACTGGAAGTTAAAAATGCCACATAGCCCCTTTGAGCTTCCCGTGCCTCTGGGTCAGCAGACAAAGAAGGAAGTTACTGTATTAGCTGGTGTGATTGATCCTGATTACCAAGAAGAAATCGGATTGGTATTACATAACAAAGGTTTGAGTCACTCCAGCAGGCAAAGAACCATGACCAGCTGACAGTAAAGGAAATACAGAATAGGTGGTGGAAGAAGGTAGCTCTAAATACCAGCTACGACCATGTGACCAGTTGCAGAAACGGGGACTGTAATTGTTGAGTACTTCTTCCTTGTATGTGTGCATCAAATATTTTTTTCTTCTCTTATAAAATACAAGATATAAACAGGGCTAGTGCATTTTCAGTTGTATGTGTGTTAGTTATGTCATGTTAGGCAGAAGTATGACTTTATAATTGTCTTTATTTAGAAATATGTACAGGTTTCAAGTTGACAAGGGATGGGCTATGATGGTTAAGATTGTGTGTCAACCTGACTGGGCCATGATTCTCAGTGGTTTGACAATTACAATGTACTTTGGTAGCTATATAATGGTGTAATCACCTCCATAATGAGATCTGATATAATGTAATCACCTGCATGATGAGAACTGTTATGAGCAGCCAATCAGTTGAAAGGGAATTTCCTTGGGGGTGTGGCCTGCATCCAATATAGGTGGACTTTCTGGCAAAGCTTGTTGGCTTTTGATCACTCTGGATCCTGCAGCTGGCTCCTGTTCATCTGACATCCCGTTCTTGGGACTTGAGCTAGCAGCTTACCTGCTGATCTTGGGATTCATCGGCCTCTGCAGCTTGTGAACCAGAGGCCTGCTATCTGGCTTGCCAATCTTGGGTTCACCAGTACCTGCAGCTATGTGAGTCGGAGAAGGCTCCAGCCTGACCCATGGACTTGGGACTTTCCAGCTTCTACAACCGTTTGAGCCATTTCCTTCATATAAATATATACATATAAATAGGTTTTTTTTTTTTTGAGGCCTGGTGTCACAGCGCTTAAGAGCACAGCTGCTAAACAAAAGGTCAGCAGTTCAAATTCACCAGCCGCTCCTTGGAAACCCTACGTGGCAGTCCTACTCTGTCCTATAGGTTCACTATGAGTCAGAATCCACTGGATGACAACGGTTTTACATATATGTTTATACACTTCACTCATTTTCCCTACAGAACCCTCCCTAAGACACCTATGTATACATAGGCAACTATATTTATTTATGTGTCTATATATCTGCACATATTTTTTTATATATATACTTGAGTATACATCAAGGAAACGCTGGTGGCGTAGTGGTTAAGTGCTATGGCTGCTAACCAAAAGGTTGGCAGTTCGAATCCGCCAGATGCTCCTTGGAAACTCTACAGGGCAGTCCTACTCTGTTCTGTAGGGTCGCTATGAGTCGGAATCGACTCGACGGCAGTGGGTATACATCAAATCTATATAACATATATCTTGGGATTTAAATATATATATATGTAAAAACAAGTATATATATTGAGCATGAGTTCATACTGATACCTCAACTCCAGGCCAACACCACAGGGGTTCATTCTAGCCTTTCCTCTTTGCTTACTTGAAGCTACTTTTCTGAAGTGAGAAACCTAGGTCTCATTACTTATAATATATTTACTTCTTCGTTCAGCCCTAGAGTTCTTGTACACTAGTTTCAGAATACTAACCTATACCCCGTGAGAAACAAATTTTCTGATTACAGTACAGTGTTTGTGAACAGTCCCTTTTTATTCAGCCTTACAGTAACCAAACAAAAACCTTTTCCAAAGTTACTTGGGTCAGCTCTTTTTCCCCACATCTTCAGTGAGATCATGCCACTCATTTGTAATAAAGTTAGACTTAGTGGTCACAATCTGCATTCCATTTGGGGTTCCCCAACACCCTGGTTAATTATTTTTAAGTTGCATACAGTAAAATTCATTCTTGGTGGTGAACAGTTCTATGGGTTTTGACAAATACCTACAGTCGTGTATCCAACCATCATGGTATCAAACGGAATAGTTCCATCACCTCAAAAACTCCCTCATGACATTCTTTTGTAGTCAACTTCTTCTCTCCAACACCAGAAACCACTGTTTTTATTTTCTCTGTCCCAATAGTTTTATTTTTTGCAAAATATCATATAAATGGAATCATACAATATGGTGTCATTTCTGGCTCTGTTCATTTAGCAAAAATGCATTTAAGAGTCATCATGTTGCTAAATGAATCAATAGTTAGTCTTTTTTTATTGCCAAGTAGTATTCCACTGCATGGATATATCACTATTTTTTTTTTATCCACTCACCTATTTAAGGACATCTGGGTGGTTTCCAGTTTTTGTTTATTATGAATAAAGCTGCTGTAAACATTCATGTACAAGTTTTTGTGTAGACACAGCTTTTCATTTCACTTGGGTAAATATGTAGCAGTGACTCTCTGGGCCATACTGAGGACTAAGTAACTTTTTAAGAAGCTGCCAAACTATTTTCTGAAGTGGTTGTACCATTCTGCATCCCCACTAACAGGGTATAAGAGATCCCATTGTTCCATATCCTCATCAGCTCTTGGTATGGTCACTTTTGTTTGTTCTTTAAGTCATTCTAATAGGCGTAAGAAGCATCAGGATTGGAGGAAGACTCAAAACTACCTGTGTTATGCAGATGGCATGACCTTCCTTGCTGAAAGTGAAGAGGACTTGAAGAACTTACTGATAAAGATCAGAGACCAAAGCCTTCAGTATGGATTACACCTCAACATAAAGAAAACAAAAATCCTCACAACTGGACCAATAAGCAACAACTTGATAAATGGAGAAAAGATTGAAGTTGTCCAGGATTTCATTTTACTTAGACCCACAATCAACACCCAGCAGTCAAGAAATCAAAAGACATGTTGCATTAGGCAAATCTACTGCAAAGGACCTCTTGAAAGTGCTGAAAAGTAAAGATGTCACCTTGAAGACTAAGATGTGCCTGACACAAGCCATGGTGTTTTCAGTCTCCTCATATGCACATGAAAGCTGGACAATGAATAAGGAAGACCAACGAAGAATTGACATCTTTGGATTGTGGTGTTGGCAAAGAATATTGAATGTACCATGGACTCCCAAAAGAATGAACAAATCTGTCTTGGAAGAAGTACAACCAGAATGCTCCTTGGAAGCAAGGATAGCAAGACTATGTCTCACATATTTTGGACATGTTATCAGAAGGGATCAATCCCTGGAGAAGGACGTCGTGCTTGGCAAAGTGGAAGATCAGCAAAAAAGAGGAAGACCCTCAACGAGATGGATTGACACAGTGGCTGTGGCAATGGGCTCAAGCATAACAATGATTGTGAGGATGGTGCAGGACCAAGCAGTGGGTGGTTCTGTTGCTATGAGTTGGAATCCACTCGATGACACCTAACAGCAACAGAAACAATAGACGTGTGGGAGTCCTGGTGACGTAGTGGTTAAGAGCTCAGCTGCTAACCAAAAGGTGGGCAGTTTGAATCCACCAACCTGCTCCTTAGAAACCCTATGGGGCAGTTCTACTCTGTCCTATAGGGTCTCTGTGAGTCAGAACCGACTCAATGGTACCTAGCAACAACAATAATAGGTGTATAGTAGTACCTCACTGTTTTTTTAATTTGTACATTTCTGATGACTAATTATGTAAACCATGCTTTCATGCTTTCAAATAATTGCCATTTGTAGATCTTCTTTTGCCCATTCTTAAACTGGGTTGTTTATTTTCTTATCACTAAATTTTGAGAGTTCTTTATATATTATCAATACAAGTTTTGTCTTTTCATTTTCTTGACCATGTCTTTTGAATAACCAAACCCATTGCCATCAAGTCAGTTCTGACTCATAGTGACCCTACAGGAGAGAGTAGAATTGTCCCATAGGGTGTCCAAGGAGCAGATGGTGGATTTGAACCGCTGACCTTTTGGTTAGCAGCCATAGCTCACTGTAGCTCTTAACCACTGTGCCACCAGGGCTCCCTTTTGAAGAAGTTTTAAATTTTGAGAAAAACATATTGACTTTTTTCTGTTAAAGATTTCACTTTTGCTGAACCCGGGTCATAAAGATTTTCCCTGAGAAATTTCATGGCTTTAGATTTTACACTTAGACCTATGATCCATTTTGAGTTCATTTTTGTGTATGTGTGAGGTATGGATCAAAGTTCTTTTTTTTGTACGTGAATGTCCAGTTGTTCCAGCACCATTTGCTGAAAAGACTATCCTTTTGCCATAGAATTGCCTTCACTCCTTTGTTAGAAACCAGTTGATGTTATATGTGGATCTATTTCTGGACTCTTCTTTCTGCACACTGTTCCATGAGTGTATCCCTTTGCCAATCCCACCCTGCTTGATTGCTGTAGCTTTAAAGAAGTCAGGTAGTATGTATTCTCCAACTTTGCTCTTCTTTTTAAAAATTGTTTTAGCATTCTACTTCCGAGACTTGGCCACCTGCCTGCCTTCTGGAAGACACTGTCTTTGTTGCAGCCTCACCACCTGCCCTTGGGTGTGGAACCTCAGGTCACTTTTACTCTCCCTCTTTCTCATTCCTCTCAGCTGAGCGGTTGCCAACATTTCCGCATTCTTCCTTGGCTCTTCTCATGCGCTCCTATTCCTCCTGGTCTGCACCACCCATGTCCCCCTAGGTTGAGCCTCATGGTCTCAGGCTGCCCAGCCTCCCTGTGCCCCTCCCCTGCACATCCTAGATGGCCTCTTCACCTTCAGGCCTGGTTGGATTATGTGGTTCCCTGGCACTGAGACCCTTAGACTCTTCCCACTATGATCTAATTTAATCTCTACTTGCCCAGAGGACAGAACACAGGCTCAGAGTCAGACAGACTGGATTTAATCCTAGGCAGATCTCCTCTGACAGCCAAGCCTGTTTCCTTACGGACAAAGTGGAGGTTATGGTGTCGACCTTGGGGGACTGCTACGAAACTGCAGGGGGCTGGAGAGTAGAACTGTCTCACAGCGTGTCCAAGGAGCAGATGGTGGATTTGAACCGCTGACGTTTTGGTTAGCAGCCGTAGCTCACAGTAGCACTAAACCACTGTGCCACCAGAGCTCCCTTTTGAAGAAGTTTTAAATTTTGAGAAAAACATATGGATTTTTTTCTGTTAAAGATTTCACTTTTGTAGAGCCCAGGTCATAAAGATTTTCCCTGAGAAATTTCATGGCTTTAGATTTTACACTTAGACCTTCCTACCATCTGCTGGCTGTCTTCTCCATGTTGACAAGTTCCTGTTAGGCCTGGGCTTTGAGAAGGCTAACCCTTATCAGAGCCACATCAAGCCCAGCACCCATGGACTGTGTGTCCAGATGGTCTCTAACCTTGATGCCATCCTGTTACAATTGCTGTGCCCTCATGACCTCACTCATGTAACAATGGGCAAGCCACTTCCGAAAGAGTGCAAATGGTGTGACAGATGCTTGCACTGCAAAAATAAGGCCTGCACGTGACCTTTTGAAATTGGTGCCCGTGTTATAACGTGAGGAGGAAGCTTTGGCATCAGTGAGATCCAGCCCTGTGCACAGGGACACTGTGGCCACTCCCCTAAAAAACCTAGTGCTGTCAAGTTGATTCCAACTCATAGTGGCCACTTGGTAGTCTGTAAATGCCAGCCTTTCTCCACCTATAATAAGCCATGCTGAAATCAGAGGCCTAACTTGGGTATGGCAGGTTTGGCTGGTGTTGCACTGGCTCTGGGTGCATGGCACCACTGGGCAGTTTCTATTAACCCAGTACGGCCAGCTGCATATCCACGGAAAATGACACCTATGGCTAGCACTGAAATTTCGCCCCGTCCAAACATCCAACACCCCTCTTTTAGATAATTTTACCATAATATCAGTTCAAAAACACAAGTCAAACTCGTTAACCTTTTAATTAACACATATTGTGTTCGAGGAGGGATGTTGGGTTAATAAAAACTGCTCAGTAGTGCCGCCACCCAGGGCCGGTGCAGTACTCTAGATACACCAAGGCTTCATTTGTTGATTCATGGATTTCGCAGCATCAGCTGTGGGCCAGGCCTGGGATGGGGATGGGGGAGGTGGGGACTCAGAACAGGTAGAACCCAGGACTGCCCTGCACAAGTTCACTATTCATCGCAAATCTTGCCCACCTTCAGGACTCACTCAAGGTCACTTTGATTGGCCTCCCTGGACAAATGGCTGTGGTGGTAGGTGCCCAAACACTCATGTACAGAAGTGACCCCTGGCTGGGGGTGGGGTAGAGGTGGAGGGTGATAGGGTCACCAGGGAAGGACTCATTGCTCCCAATCCCCACAGTCAAGCTGAGAACAGGCCTCCTCAGTTTACAGCTTCCCAGCCCCTACCCCAGTAGGCAGCCCTGTGTCCACGCTGCCCTCGATCCCTCCAGATGCCCAAAGGAAAGCCTAGACCAGGGTTCCTGGCCTCACACACTTGCTGTGCAATCTGGTTCATATCACTCTATATCTCTGGATCTTTTAGAAAATGAGGAGGGCTGGATAGGCTACTCCTGAGATCAGAGCTCTATGCTAAAGAAATTTACACTCAAGTGTGATGAGCTTAATGTCAAGTCTTGTAGGGAGGGAAGGGGAAGCTGACTTTTAAAAAGGCCCCTCCCCACCTCTAATTAACTCAAGAACAATGCCTATCCCAGAGAAGCTGTGTTATGGACTGAATCGTGTCCCCCGAAAATGGGTGTCAAATTGGGTAGTCCATGATTCCCACTATTGTGTGACTCTCCACCATCTTGTCATCTGATGTGATTTTCCTATGTGTTGTAAATCCTGCCTCTATGATGTTAATGAGGTGGGATTAGAGGCAGCTATGTTAATGAGGCATGACCCAATCAACAGGATCAGGTTGCGTCTTAAATCAATCTCTTTTGAGATATTAAAGAGAGAAATAAGCAGAGAGACAGGGGGACCTCATACCACCAAGAAACAAGAGCCAGGAGAATAGCACATACTTCGGACTCAGGGTCCCTTGCTCTGAGAAGCTCCTTGACAGGGAAGATTGATGACAAGGACCTTCCCTCAGAGCTGACAGAGCGAGAAAGCCTTCCCCTGGAGATGGCACTCTGAATTCAGACTTCTAGCCTACTAGCCTGTGAGAGAATAAACTTCTATTTGTTAAAGCCCTCCACTTGTGGTATTTCTGTGATAGCAGTACTAGGTGACTAAGACGAGCTGGGAGCCAACTTCCAAACCTAGGTCTCCACAGCCAGCTTCGTGCTTTGACTTCATTCATTTATACTACCTACCAAGCTTCATTCATTTATACTACGCACCAAGCGCTGTTTTAGTGTTGAGAATACAGCAGTGAAGAAAAAAGAGCCTGAGAGTCTAGCAGGGACAGCTACTGATCACATTCCTGTAATGAAAGAGCTGTAACAGGAAGTGTACCACAGGATTCAACAGTGTGGTAGTCAGGATGCCTCCATGAGGAGGTGTCAATTTAACAAAGACCTGGAGGATGGGCAGGAGTTAAGTGGCTGCCGTTGGGAGGGCACAGAAAGATCATTCCAGGCAGAGGAATCACGTGTGTAAACACCCGCAGACAGGATCACTCACTCTGGGGAAGGCGGCCGCTATACTGTGAGGACGCTCCCCAGTCCCGTGGAGAGGCCCATCTGGTGAGGAACTGGGGTCTCCCCACCCCGTCTCTCTCATCCCCTCAGAGCCACCCTTGTGACAGAGTAGCTACACCCCGTGTCTCCACTTCCTCACCTTCCACTCACTTCTCAAAATGCTCAGTCTGATTTCTTACCACCCCACCTCCAGCCCACCCAAATGGCTCTGCCAAGGCCCCCTATGACCTTCTGATTGCTGGCACTGGTGGATACTTTGTAACCCTCAGGTATTTGCCCCCTCAGCAGCCTATGACACAGCTACCTTGTCCTTTGGGAAGACCCCTTCCCCTCCTTCCATGATGCCTTTCGTGTGAGCCTGGGCTTTCTTTGGCAGGGCATTCCCCACCCAGCACTCCAGTGCCCCTCAGCACCCAATCCCTCTTCTCTGCTCATGGCTTCTTCTGGGACATACTCACCCACCCAGCTCCCTTCCCTCTTGACACTGAGTGCCTCTAGGCCATCTGTCCTCAACTCCAGACCTGCACACACCTGCCCACTGGATGGCCTTTGAGGGCCATTCCTCAGGCACCTGGCTCCACAGATGCCCTCATCATCGTACTCAACCTCTTGGGTTCCCATCTTGCTCAGTGATCCACCATCTGCTCTGTGCCCAGAGCAGGAATGGGGGATCAACTCCTCCTTCCCCCTCACTTCTCATGTCCAAGTCACCAGGTCCTGTCACTTTCACCCCCAAACTTCTATCCCCTTTTCTCCACCTGCACTGCCACCCCTAGGCCATGCCACCATGTTTCCCACCTGGATGCTGCAGGAGCCTCTTGACTGCTCTCCTGCCTGCACCCATGCCTCCACCCCACACAGCAGCCAGAGGGCTCTCTGTGAAACCACACTGTGCCATCCCTCTGCTTCAAACCCTGCAGGGCTTCCTGTGGCTCTTGGCTTTAAGATCATGCCTGCCATGGCCCATGAGGGCCTACCTGGACCACACCCTGCCCACCTCTCTGGCCTCACCTGCACCTCCCCTCACCAGAAGGCCATTCTCTAGCCTTCTACCATTTTCTCTGTTGCTGCATAACAGATTCCCACAAAACATCACAGCTAAAGGCAATAAGCAGGTACCTCACATAGCTTCTGAAGACCCGGAACCTGGGAGTGGCGCAGCTGGGTGGTTCTGGGTCAGGGTCTCTAGTCAGGCTACAGTCAAGGTGTCAGTAGGGGCTACTGTCATTGAGGGGGTGACTGGGGCTAGAGGACCCACGTCCAAGATGGCGCACTCACATGGCAGGCAAGAGGCAAGAGAGCAGGTACTCCTCCCTTGTTTCTTTCCTTCAGACTTGGGGGGAGGAGGGCACCTGAAGAAGCAGCCATACATCAGAAGTGGAAAGAAGTGAAAGTATTAGAAAGTCACAAATCTTACAAAGAGGAACAAGAGCCCAGCACACACATCTGAGATCAAACTTGGGAGATGGAACTGCGCTAAAGTCTGCACGCTCCGTGAGGCAGGACGCCATGGCAGAGCCAACCTCTCATGCTCCCGGGCACCTGACACCTGGCCCTGGCAAGTGCAAGAGTCCTCCTCATTCTTATCTCCCTAGGCCACAGGTGCCCCTCTGCTCTGTGACACTGCCCTGCCCTCCCCTGCCCTGGAAGCACCCCTACTGCTCAGCGCTGGGCATAGGCCCTAGTGGGAGCATGGACCCCAGACCTGACTTCAAAGGAGCAGACTGAGCTCAGTGCCTTGGAGACCTTCATCTGCTTCAAGGAGGGGGTGAGGGAAGGACCAGCCTGGGGCTGGCACCTGCCTGGAGGTGGGGTGGGGGCTCCTCCTCTCCCAGGTGTGGGTGCACCTGAGGCCGCAAGCCACCTGGGGTCTCATTTTTTGACCAACACAGACAAGCCTCGAGCCTCCCAAGCTGCCCTGTGGAGGTTGTTGTGGGGCAGATGGCAATTCCCTGGCACATTCCTGCACTCTGGGCCCAGCTCTCCCCATCTCCCTCTGTGGCCTTGGGCCAGCCATTAATTTCTCTGGGAGTTGGGTTCCCAAAGGTCTAACGACCCAAGTGATCCCGTTAGCTCTAAAATGCGTTACTGCAGAGAACCTTTCCTTCCCCCTTTCCTTCAGCCAAGGCCCAGGCCCAGCCTACCCCCAGCTCTGCTGAGTAGGCTGGTTTCTCTGCAGCGCAAGGAGCCCCTCACTCCGTTCATTACCTCCTGCCCCCAGTTTCCCTCTAATCGGCTTCTTCTGGAGGCCAGGAACCCTATGCCAGTGGGTCCCTGCTTCCCACAGTGAAGGCTCACCCCCTGACGGCACCTCGTTTGGGCCCAGCATGGCCCAAAGTCCCTCTCCTAATGCCTGGGGTGACCTACACGGTGAGCCAGGAGACTTCGCACATCCGAGAACAAGGCAGTGTTTGAGAAACGGCCGCCACCATCACTGCTACCTCACCTCATAGGCCTCCTCTCCCTGAAAGCTGGACAGCCTCCTACCTCACTGGCAACACCACAGTGGCCTCAATGGCCAAGGTGGAATGGCCCTGAGCTCGTGGCAGGCCTGCCCCGCACAACCCGCTTACTCAGAGGTCACTGGGTCCTCAGTAGCATGCCCGCCCCCGTTCTTCTACTTGGATTCCCACCTGCCCTACCCCTCAGGTCGGCTGGTCTGTGGGTTTGCAGCGTCCACACCAGGTGCTGGCTGGCTCCACATGTTCCCAGAGCAGCCAGAGCTGGCTATCCACCGCTGGGGCTCTGCCACCTGGGCAAGACTTGAGCCAGAGTCCTCCCTCAGCCTCTGGCTCCACCTCTCTCCACCTGGCCCCTGGGCTATCTGTCAGGATCACACCTCCTGTATCCTTCCTTAGACGCCAGGTCCCAGAGCCCCTTTTTCCTGTACAACCTCCAAACCAGAGCCTCCTCTCCCCCATATCCACTTAGACACGGAGGCTCCCAGGGGCCTCGCCTGACTGCAAGCTTCTGCATTTTGGTAACTGAGATAAGTATTCTTAGCCCCATTTTACAGATAAGGAAACTGATATTTTAAAGGTTAGGAATCCAATTACAAGGTGCCAAGTGTGGAATGCACGCCTACAGAGAAGGAGCTGCAAAAAAAGAGATTTTCTCGGCCCAACTTCTTGCGCTTGATGGAGTCACCTCGGCTAGGAATATGGGCCCCGGAGTCTCCTCTGCCCAAGAGCTCATCCTGGCTGCTCAGGTCACCTGTCACCTCATGCTCCTTCTCGAGACCCTCTTCCAAATGTGCCTTCGGGAGACACTCGACTGCTCTTGCACCCGTGTGGTCACCTCTGAACAGGGAGGAAGGATACAAGGCCAGGGAGGCCTTGAGGGTCAGGGTGCCTGAACTTGGAATGACAAATTCTTGTTTGAATGTTACAGCTTGGCGATGTGGGGTGGTTCGGCTCTCTTACTCCTAGAACCCACATCTGCGAGATGACAAACTGATCCCTGATCACACTCAGTTATACAGCAAAGCCCTTCCATCTCCCTCCAAGCACTGATTGCAGAGGGACTACTCACTGGCTCCTCGCCGGTTTTGGGTGCCAGTTCCAGGGTTCTCTACCTGGTGTTGTGGGGAGAAGGGCTTGTGCTGGAAACACCCACCTAGCCCCACCTCACCCAGATCACCAGCCTCATCAGCGGATGAGTGAAGCGGGCCTCAAAGATGCTGGGAAACTTGCCCAAGGCCACAGAGCTAATAGCAGGCAAAGCTGGATGGGAACAGGGTCTGCCTGGACCCAGAGTCCCAATGGCCTTGTGTGGCCTGCCTCGCTAGGCCTTCTCTGCCTTTCCCGGTCATCTCATTCTACAAGCCCCCCTCCTTCAGGAAGCCCTCCTGCCTATAAATAACAGGTATCGGGTATTCAGAGCCCTGGTGGTGCAGTGGCTAAGAGCTCAGTCTGCTAACCAAAAGGTCAGCAGTTCAAATTCACCAGCAGCTCCTTGGAAACCCTATGGGGCAGTTCTACTCTGCCCTATAGGGTTGCTATGAGTTGAAATAGACTTGACAGCAGTGGGTTTTGGTTTATCAGATATTCACCCCACCCACCCACCTGGTGATACACACACATACCTACGCCTGGGCCTATAGTAGGTATTCAATAAATATTCTTTTGACTTGAATTAAAATCCAGCACATTTCTTCTGCCATCTTCTTGCACCAGGGACTTTGGACTGAAGCCAAAGCAAACGTGCGTAGTAGGAGTAAGGTGGAGGTACTGTCTGAGCCCCCTCACCTGGCAGATGCAGACAAGCTCCCAGCATATCCTCTGTAGACCAGGAGGCTCTGAGGGTAGTGAGGCTGCGGGGACAGGTCACACCCAAGGAGCAAGGAGGGAAGCCCTACACCTGGGCAAGGCTCTGGAAAGCCTCCCTGGTCCCACTACCTCCCAAATCTAGTCTTCACTTGTTAGTCAAACCACAAAAACCAGACCCACTGCTGTCGAGCTGATTCTGACTCAGAGCGACCCTACAAGCCACAGCAGAACTGCCCAAAAGGGTTTCCAAGGCTGGGTTGTTTTTTTTTTTTAATCTTTACGGAAGCAGACTGCCGTATCTTGCTGCCCAGGAGCAGCTGGTGGATTCAAACCACTGACCTTTTGGTTAACAGCCGAGCACTTTAACCACTGTGCCATTAGGCAGAGTACTGCAATTCCCCCACTCTTGCATTCTTATAGGCCTTCGCAGCTTTGACAGCTTCAAGAATCCAGGTTGAAGTGCAAACTCGAAATCCCCCTTTCCTTCATTTCCTCACACTGGATATTGCATCCTCCCGGGCTGCCTGCCTGGACCCCACATGGTGCCCCAGGAGCCTCACTTGGCCCCATACACAGTGGACCCAGCACCCATGGCTGGGCCTGGCTCAGTGTCAGAGATCCCCTGGGCAGGTAAACAGGTAGGAAGCAAGGTGTTGAAACCTGCTAGCCGGGCTGTAACTCTGTGTGTTTATCTTCACAACAAAGTCAGGCCATTTTTCTGTTTGTTTGTTTTTTGTTTCTTCCTTCTGTCTCCCTGCTTGGGGCACTTTGAAGGTAGGAACCCGTCCCGGTCCATGAGACCCTTCTCCCCAGGGAATGCTCAAAGAAGGGGTTCAGGGCAGCTCTGTTCCCAAGGCTGGAGGCGTCCCCAGCTCCGCCCCACCAGCCGGAAGTTGCGGGAGGTCAGGGCCCGGCCCGAACCACCCGGCCCCGCTCCCGTCAGTACCCCCAGGAGCGCGCAGCAAAGTCTGGGCAGTTGCTTTAAACGAAACATTTGTGTTCTTTGACCTGATTGCCAAAGTAATGTGTATTTATTATAGAAAATTTGAAAGCACATAAAAACAAAAACAAAATATCATCTGTAATTCTGCCACCTACAGATGTCCACCCCTTACATTCTGGAATCTTTTCTTTTAGGCTCTTATACACTTTAAAAAAAAAAAAAAAAGTAAATTATAGTAAGCCCTGTCCTGACACTTGCTAAGCTGATCCAAGCAAAAGGTTGGCAGTTCAAACCTACCCAAAAGCTTCTTGGAAGACAGGCCTAGTGGCCTGCTTCCAAAAGGCCATAGCTACAGGCCTCTGTAGCACCTTTCTACTCTGCACCACGCAGTTACCATGACTCGGAATCAACTCGATGGCAACCAACAACGACAAAGTTGATGTAGCTCTGTGGGACCCTAGTCCCCCCAGCCATTAAGTGTCCCTTGTGTTTTCTCTAATGATTACCCAGAATGCAATCACAGAGGCAGACCCAGATTTAGTTGACCGACTTCTCACAGTTGGGCATTTGGGTTGTTTCTCATTGTTCACTGTTCTACACGCTACTCCACAGCCACTCTCGTAGCCATAGCCTTGTGGCCCTCCCCAGAGCCAGATAGGACTTTAGAGGTCTCTGAGCACTGATGTTTGGCACCCTCCACACACACCCACACCCACACACACTCAAACCCACCACAAGGTGCCATCTTCAATAAAAATAATGAAATGAGTGTGAGAACATCTCACAAATGTCTGGTTTTCCCACTACGCATTAATTTAGTTTTTCAATTTCTTTTACCTCATTTAGGGGACCCCTGCTTTGCTGGCTAGGTCTCCCTGACATCACCACATAGCTGTGACTATTACCCTAGGGGAATCATCAAGAAGAGGAATGTCAGGGTCAAGGGGCTCTTGCCAGTGCAAAGCTTTTCAGCCCATTGTGTCTGTCCTTGCTCACCATAGGATCCATCGCCTGCCACATACTTGCTGTTAGTAATTCCTTGTTGAACAATTGGTTATTGCCAAGTGCCATCCCCCCACCAAAGGCTGTACAATCTTAACTGGTATGTGACTGAAAGATAAACAAGGGCATAACTCTCTTGGGAGCAGATATCTTGGGCCCTCAGTATGTCTGAGCTCAAAGAATTTGAGACCAGGGCAGAAGGTCTGGTCTCCTGAGTGCTTGGAGGCAATCCTCAGAAAGACCCAAGCTGCAGGGCTCATAGGGCTAACACCCACAGGGCCAAGGGGGTGAAGTCTCCATAACCTGAGGCAGAACTGGCCTGGCCAGAGACTGGCTGTGTGGCCTGAAGCAACTTTCTCCTCTCCTCAGAACTTCATTACCCTCATCTATAAAATGCGCACATCAAAATACTCAACACTTCCTTTTGCCTCTTTTTGCTCTTTACCGCTGCCTCTGAGCATGATTCAGAATGCCCCTGCAGCAGCTCTGGGGCCTCCAGGCTCTAAGACGCACAACTGGGACACCTTCGCAGGGTGGTCAGGGCCCTTCACACCCACACCCTGGCATGAATCTACTCTTCCAGGCTCCTTGTCACAGACTGAATTGTGTCCCCAGAAATGTGTGTCAACTTGGCTAGTCCATGATTTCCAGTATTGTGCGATTGTCCACCATTTTGTGATCTAATGTGATTTTTCTGTGTGTTGTAAATCCTACCTCTATGATGTTAATGAGGCAGGATTAGAGGCAGTTATGTTAATGAGGCAGGACTCAATCTGCAAGATTAGGTTGTGTCTTAAGCCAATCTCTTTTGAGATATAAAAGAGAGAATCCAGCAGAGAGATACGGGGACCTCAAACCATTAAGAAAGCAGTGCCAGGAGCAGAGCGCATCCTTTGTACCTGGGGTCCCTGCGCAGAGAAGCTCCTAGTCCAGGGAAAGATGGAAGAAAAAAATCTTCCCCCAGAGCTGACAGAGACAGAAATCCTTCCCCTAGAGCTGGTGCCCTGGATTCAGACTTCTGGCCTACTAGACTGTTTGTTAAAGCCATCCACTTGTGGTATTTCTGCTATAGCAGCACTAGATAACTAAGATACTCCTCTTCTGCTAGGCCCTTCCAGCAGCCTTCGCCCAGCTCATGCTACCCTGCTCACTGTGCCTTGACAACAACGTCCTTCTCTCCCAGATGCCCTCCCTTTCACCTGCTTACTGAAATCTCCCTCACCCTTGATGCCCAGCGTCAACACCGCCTGCTCTGTGGACTGTCCTGAAGGCTGTCCTTCCCAGGTACCTGGTGTGCGTCTCTGCTACAGCCCAGTGACATCATCTCTCGGTAAGACAAGCAGGTATGTCCCTCATTAGAAACCTACCAGGGCTGGATACCCCGGCAGGCCTCAGCACAAAAGACTTTGCAACTGTATGACCAAGAATGATAGGGGAAGAGGGGCTGAGGCTTGTTTTTGTCTATTGTTTTCCCAAACTGGCCCAGTGACACCACAAATACAGAAGCACAGAAATGCAGTTGAAAATTGAAAAGCAAGGGTAGAGTGATCTTTGCCACAAAGACCTGCCCGTGGTGGGAAACACACAGGATTCCTACAAGAGTGAGCAAAGCCATCACCCAACCCATCCAGCCCTCAGCCCGTGATGCCGTGTGGGGACCCGCCCTGGCCTGGCGCTCAAGGCCTTTCTCAGACAACTGCTCCTGAGAAGGGGTGCTGACCCAAAGAGCACCAAGCTCCAGGGGTGATGTCCAAGCTGTTAGAGAGGCTGGGCAAGCTGGAGGGCCACCCCATGGGCCTTGTCCAGCCTGGGCTTAAGTGATTTGAAGGTGACAGAGAAAGGCTATATGAACTTGATCCAGAGGGGCAGGGCTGAGCCTCCATTTCCTTTCCTAGAAAATGGGATAATAAACTTACCCCACAAGGTTGCTATGAGGAGGAAATGAGAGGATGTATGCAAAGGACCCACCGTGGCCCCAACACATAAAAACATAGCAGGTACTAAAAAGGGGGAGTGGCCAAACCAAAAAACCTGTTGCCGTGGAGTCGATTCCGACTCATAGTGATCCTATAGGACAGAGTAGAACTGCCCCATAGGGTTTCCAACGAGCATCTGGTGAATCTGAACTGCCGACCTTTTTGTTAGCAGCCCTTAAGCACAATGCCACCAGGGTTTCCGGGGGAGTGATAGTAGTCATAAAAGTAGCAGTAGTCATTGTTGTTGTTGTAATAATGATTATTACTTTTAGGCATTGCCAATGGTCTGCTGACCTTCCCAGTCTTGGGCCCCCACCAACACTTTAAGGTCTGTACGTCAAAAACTGAGCACCTTAAATCGCTATCTATGGCAGCCAGCTTCCGAGACTTCCACGGTAGTCCTGCTCTTGGGGTCTCCCTCACACGGAATCAGAGCTGGTCTGTGTGTGCAATAGAGTATGGGGGAGGCCTCCTGGATCACTTCTGAGGGAAGCCAGGTGCCATGCCATGAGGACACTCAGCTGTCTTATAGAAAGGCCCCTGGAGGAGAACTGAGGCCTCACACCAACAGCCGGCACCAACTTACCAGCTGTGTGCACGAGCCAGCTTAGAAGCAAATCTTCCAGCTTTGACCAAGCTTGCAGGTGACTGTATGCACAGCCAACACCTTGATTTAACCTCAGGAGAGGCCTCTAGCCAGGACCACACAGCTTGGCTGCTCCCAAAATTCTAACCCATAGAAACGGAGAGATAGTAAATGGCTGTTGTAGCTTTAAGTCACTAAGTTTTGGAGGCATTTGTTACAGCCACAGAAAACTAATACACTTATACAAACACACTTGTCCCCTGTGTCCTTGTTTCAGCAACCGCCACTCCCTTCCTCCCACCATCCAGTCCTAAGGCCTCATCGTCACAGAGCTCGTTTTCTACTTTGCTGAGAGGCCAATCTGCTGGTTCCACTCCAGGGTGTTGCTTGCATTCATTTCCAATTCTCTGGTCCCTAGTTCCACCAGCCTGGGAGCAATAACAACCTTTACTGAGCACTTACCGTGTGACAGAGTGCCTACTGTGAGCCCAGTCCTTGGCGCAGAGCTTGGCTACCATTAGCTCATGGAATAGTCACAACAACTGGATGGAACAGCTTTGCCATCCCCGCTTTACAGATGGAGCAGCTCAGTAACTTGCCTGAGTTCTCCCAACCAGTTAGTGAGGGAGTCCAATTTGAATCCAGGTCTGCCCTAAGCAATGCCCTTTCCCCAGCAAGGCACTGACACACCTCAGCTTGTTATCTCTGTGATGCCCAGGATTCTAGGAGTAGCCCCTGCTGCCAGCCTCTGCCTTCTTGGACCCATCTTTCATGTCACTAACAGGTGGCTCTGCCTAAAATGCAGATCTGACCATATCCACTGCTCTGCTCAAAAGCTGCCAAGAGCTCCCTGCCCCACCCCAGAGCCCCATGGGTCCCTCCTGGTGAACCCATCTGGCCCTCTCGTGGAACACGCAACGCTCTCCTCTCCTGGAAGTTACCTGCTTGTCCCTGGGTTTATAGATGATGGTGTAGACACTCAGTCCGCCACCAGGGAGAGACCACCTGGTGCACCCAGACCCACGAGAGAGATTTGTGTGCGGGCAGTGAGAGTAGCGTAATTACTGAGTCTATGACCGAACATGCACAGAAATCAATGCTTCAATGAATAAATAATGAATAACTCTCTAAATAAGGGATTAAGTCATGAATGAATGATTGAACAGCGTATTGCCTAGATTCAGTGCCCCAATATTGTATATATACCATATGTCTTTGCTAAAGCAGAATATTTCATTGCAAATATAATCAGGGATGCTATATTTAAGTCAGTTTTCCAGACTAAGATGAACTAGGAAGAAAGGCCTGGCAATCTACTTCCAAAAATTAGCCAATGAACACTGTATGAATGGAAAGGGTCTGATCCATACCAGCCACGGGGATGGTGCAGGAGCCGGCAGCATTTTGCTCGTTGGGCATGAGTCAGGGGGCCAACTCCGCTGGCAGCTAATGACAACATGTGCATCAGCCCATCACACCCATCAGGCTGGGTCAAGAAAAGCGCCCCCTGTTGGGTCCCGGTAGTGCTGGATCCTGGGGCGGCTGGGGGCACATCCTAGGGAAGGACCAAAATGGATGGGATAGCAGGGGCACTTGAGAAGCTTGGGCACAGCTACTTACCAACTTCGCAGAAGCATCTCCGCGAGGCTGCACCAGCGCATGCTGGCTAGCACAGCCCTACGCTCCCCGTGGCCAGCCCTGTGTCTCCATGGTACAGTGAGATCCCTGAGGCACAAGGAGGTTAAGCCACTTGCCCAAAGCCTCACACTGAGTAAGTGGCCAAGCTGGGACCCGGCCCGGATCTGCCGCAGTGCCTAAAGCGCTGCTTTTCAGGCATGCGCGGTGCAGCCTTTCGCACCCAGTGACCCACATAAATGTTGGCGCTGTGGTTTGCCTGCTTGCACGACGGCGCGGGCCTAGGGTGAGGACTAAGAACACAGCATGTATGTAGGACATTTCCTGCCTCTATTTTAAAGCTCTAAACTCCCGGCAGTGGGGACAGGCAGAGAGGGAACAGAAGGGGGACCCTACGCTTATCTGCCCCAGTGCGGGGCAGGGCGGGGAGCCTGGGTGCGGGTGGGGCTCACCCTCTGCCTCTGAGCCTCCGTCGTCTGTCCCAGCCCTCCAAGCTCTTCTGAAGGAGGAATAATTTCTTCTTCGTTTTCACTTTTAATCACAAAATGATTTTAGTGCCCAGAAGACTCTCTCTCGGAGGAACATTTGTGCGGGATGATATCAGCCTAATTAAGTGCTGCAGGCTCGGGGCTTTTTTCCCCAGATCCCCACGCTCCCTGCCAACCAAGCCTGGCCTCCTGGCCAGGCCAGCTACCTGCACATGCCGGCTTCTGGAGCCTTCCGCCGCGCCCCCCTGCTCCTCGAGCCTTGATTGATATCTTGATTAGGCGCCAGGAGGCCGGACCAGGTGTTGCTCTGCGCGGCCGGAGGCGGCCGAGCTCAGGAGCTCGCAGCCGCCCTGAGAGACGCAGGCATGTTCGGAGGCAGCAATGCGTCTTTGTTTGCCTTGGCAGCGCCGCGGCCTCCCTGGGGCAGGCCCCATAAAGGGTTTCTGTTCAGGCTGGAGGACTCATTGTCGAAAAATTGTCCCTCGAAAAATTAGCATGGTACAGTGGAGAAAGCTGAACGCCGGGCAAATGACAGCTGCTGGCCCTAGACAAGGGCCAGCGAGCGGAGTTTTGCAGGGTGTCGGCTCCCAGAGGACCGTTCCCTCCAGGCCTGGAGCGGGTGGCTACAGGGGCAGGCAGGGCCAGGGGCCCACTAGGGCGAGGTGGCCCTGCACTTGAGATTGGGTTGGTGGCTTGTCCCTCCTGGGAGCAGAGGCATCTCCCAGGAGCTGCGGCCCAGCTCAGAGGGCCAGCTGGCTTGAGGAAGGGAGGTGGGGGCAGGGAGGAGGAGAGAGAGATAGAGAGCGGCCTAAAGGTTATGTGGTTAATTGAACATCAACAGCCACAGATACGATTATGTCTCTTTGTGTCCTTCTCCCAGTGTGTTGATGGAAAAGTAACTAGATTAAAAGCGCCGGGAGCCCGGGTTGGAGGGGTGAGCCAGTAGGGGGAGATCCCTCTTGAATGCCTACCCTGGGCTCCCGCAGTCCTGACAAGGAGGGAAAACAGTCAATTAGACAGGAGAGAAAAGATGGAGTGAACTGTGGTTTGGCATTTGCATAAAGGCTGGGGCTCAAGGCTGCCACCCCAAGTGAGGGGGGCAGGGGTTTCCAGTGGGGAGTCGGGGTGTCATGGGGGTGGAGGCGTCATGGGGGGAGGTGCATGGTAACTGTTGAAAGTCTCAGCCAAAAGCCCATGTGCACACACTGTGTGTGAGACAGGTGTAAGGGTGTGTGTGTGGAACATGCGTGTGCACATTGTTTCACAGGTTGCAGCTATGAAGGTGTGGGTGTGTTCCTATGTCCACATTTCAGGCAGGCTGCACCCCTGTGGCTGCACTGACCTAGCCCTCCTGTGCTGTGACCCCAGGTCAGGTTGATGGAGGTGTGCACAGGGCATCTCTGCAGCGCTCTAGGAGCCCAGGGTCAGAGGGCACGATGATCTGCCAGCCAGTATTGCAAGGCCAGGGACTCAGGATGCCCTGTGGCTCTCAGGGGCCCAGGCCTTGAACTGGCCCCCACCTTTGCTCTGCTCCCACCCACCCCTGGGCTTGCTCTATATCTGGCTGCTTGGGAACGCTCTTCCCTGCTGCCTGGAAAAGTCTTCCTGATCTTTCTGGCCCTGCATTTCCATGAGGCCTCTGATTCCCAGCCCAGCCCCAACCTCATCTCTGAACTGACAGATTTTAAACTGAGAGGAAAGGACCAGCCAATCTGAAATCAGACAGAGGTCAAATGTCAGCTTGAGCTTTGTGGCCTCTCAGAGCCAGAGTTCTGTCACAGAGAGGTAAGTAGATGCAATTATAGGACTGTTTTAGGGATTCAGCGAGATCCTGTATGTAAGTAGAAGTCCCTACGTGGTGCAAACAGTTAAGCGCTCAACTACTCACCAAAGCGTTGGCTGTTCAGACCCACCCAGAGGCTCCTCAGAAAGAAAGGCCTGGCGATCTGCTTCTGAAAAATTAGCCATTGAAGGCCCTGTGGAACACAGTTCTACTCTGACACACGTGGGGTCACCGTGAGTCTGAATCGACCCAAAGGTAAATGGTTACTGGTTATGTAAGTAGGAGGGGGCCCATACACCCCCAGCATGCCTACAACAGTCCCAGGTTATATCCGTGGCCCCAGTTTAATTATTAATAGTGTCCTTCACCTCAAAAGTGTCCCAGCTGGGATTATAAATGATATGGTCACCCCACATATAAGTGGGACCATAGTAAATATTTCCCCTCCTCTTCCTCCATGCCCTCCCTTTTCTGATTATTTAAAGCATCCCTTGGCTGCTCCATTAGTCTCAAAAGAGAGGAACCCTGAAGGCCAGGAGCCAGCGCGAGCATCTCCTGTCTTCTCCCCTCCACACCCTGGGACTAGTTAATGTGCAACAAACACTTGGCAGCCTGGCTGCTGCCCCAGAGCAGAGCTGGGAGACTCTGAGTATAGCCAACTGCCCTCTTCTTACTGGGTCCAGAGCAGGGCAATGTGTAGAGAAGACAAATAAAACTGAGGTCATCCCTGTGAACATGGACTGTTACGGTGAAGACACAGGGCAGGGTCATGGTTATGCTGCCACTGTCCATTTGAGTTGCTTCTTTGTTTGGACAAGACCTCCCTCCTTTGTTGCAAATGTGACTCTCTGCACGTCCTAGGCCTGAGGCTTTCAGAGTCTTCCGCTGATGACCCAGGTCCCAGCCTCAGTCAGCATCTCACCACAAAGACAGCTTGTATTCATGTCAGGGGTCTTACTTAAGCAAGCAAATGGCTATTCTTCACAAACAAGCCCTAATTAATGTGCTAATAAAAAAACCAAGCCAAACTCATTGCTGTCAAGTTGATTCTGACTCAGAGAGACCCTACAGGACAGGGTAGAACTGCCGCATAGGGTTTCCAGGGAGCACCTGGTGGATTTGAACTGCCAACCTTTTGGTTAGCAGCTGTAGCACTTAACCACTGTGCCACCAGGGTTTCCAACTTACATTTTAGGACATTTACCCAGGTAGACAAAGGCCTTATAAAAATGACTCAAGGGCTCCCTGGTGCTCCTAAGTGAACAGAGCACTGAGCCCTTTGTAGCTAAGGTCCACAACTAGTGCATGTTTAAAGCTAAAACCAAGCCACTGAGGACTTCCAGTCCAATATGACTGGTTGAGGACACACATTTATCAGTACTCAATGCCAGAAACACCTGTCACGTGACAGTCAAGAAATTTAAAAGGCAAAAACCTGAAAGAACAGAGTATGGTGCTCTGAAAGCTAGAATGCACACTGGGAAGGGGTGACTTATTTAGCCCCGTGGAGAAAGCTGAAAGCTAAGTTTGTGGAGAAACAGGAAGTCGAAAAAGCAAGCCAGACCTCAGAGAGGCTCGTAAGTTGGATGGAGACATTAGATGCCTCTGAAGGTGGATGTAGGGAGAGTCTGAAAGTAGAAGGGACCAGTTGAAATTCGGGGCTCAAAATTCCCTCCACCAGGCCACACAGCCAGGTGGCATCCCCCATCCACACCAGCAGAAGACAGGGCTTTACTCCCTGGAGATGAGGAGCCAGAGTAGTAAAGTCAGGCCATAGGGCACAGTAGAGGGCAGGGGAGGGTCTTCCTAAACTCAGGGGCTCAGTGAAGCTCTGCAAACTGGAATCTGAGCCCCTAGCCCCCTTTCCACTGCCAGGATTGTACACCTGGCAAGAGATGGAGTAGAGGGTTCTTTTCTGGGGAAACTGACCCGCTTCAGAGAAAAAAATAATGACTTGTGGGGACCCCGTAATGAAAATAGTAGTGTGTCTCATTATCACTACAGTGAAGACCAGCTTTTTTTTCTTTTTTTTGCAGGCTTTTTTTTTATTATTATTATTATTAACTTTTATTGAGCTTCAAGTGAACGTTTACAAATCAAGTCAGTCTGTCACATATAAGTTTATATACATCTTACTCCTTACTCCCACTTGCTCTTCCCCTAATGAGTCAGCCCTTCCAGTCTCTCCTTTCGTGACAATTTTGCCAGCTTCCAACTCTCTCTATCCTCCCATCCCCCCTCCAGACAGGAGATGTCAACACAGTCTCAAGTGTCCACCTGATATAATTAGCTCCCTCTTCATCAGCATCTCTCTCCTACCCACTGTCCAGTCCCTTTCATGTCTGATGAGTTGTCTTCAGGGATGGTTCCTGTCCTGTGCCAACAGAAGGTTTGGGGACCATGACCGCGGGGATTCCTCTAGTCTCAGTCAGACCATTAAGTATGGCCTTTTTATGAGAATTTGGGGTCTGCATCCCACTGATCTCCTGCTCCCTCAGGGGTTCTCTACTGTACTCCCTGTCAGGGCAGTCGTCGGTTGTGGCCAGGCACCAACTAGTTCTTCTGGTCTCAGGATGATGTAGGTCTCTGGTTCATGTGGCCCTTTCTGTCTCTTGGGCTCTTAGTTGTCATGTGACCTTGGTGTTCTTCATTTTCCTTTGCTCCAGGTGGGTTGAGACCAATTGATGCATCTTAGATGGCCGCTTGTTAGCATTTAAGACCCCAGACGCCACATTTCAAAGTGGGATGCAGAATGTTTTCATAATAGAATTATTTTGCCAATTGACTTAGAAGTCCCCTTAAACCATGGTTCCCAAACCCCCGCCCTTGCTCCGCTGACCTTTGAAGCATTCATTTTATCCCGGAAACTTCTTTGCTTTTGGTCCAGTCCAATTGAGCTGACCTTCCATGTATTGAGTGTTGTCCTTCCCTTCACCTAAAGCAGTTCTTATCTACTAATTAATCAGTAAAAAACCCTCTCCCTCCCTCCCTCCCCCCCTCGTAACCACAAAAGTATGTGTTCTTCTCAGTTTATACTATTTCTCAAGATCTTATAATAGTGAAGACCAGCTTTTGAATAAAGAAGCATGTCCCTCAAATATGAGAGAATAGTCAAGGTCCGCACGCATTTGAGGAAAATCTCTGACTTGAAATCAGAGACCAAAAACCCAAAACAGAAATAATTCAAGGAGCAAAAGAAAATTTTAAACCAAAGTATAATTAAAATCGTCAAAGATATTAGAGAAAATATTCTGTTCATGCAACAAGAACAGAAGCTTCAAAAAGGAGCATTTAGAGATCAAAATGAGCTCTTGAAAATTAAAACATGAGAGCAGAAACTTTAAAATGCAATAGAAGGATTAAAAGGTAATGTTGAAGAAATCCACAAAATAGAGAAAAAAGATTAAAGGTGAGGAAAAAAAAAAGAAAACCAGATGATCAAAGTAGGAGGTCCTATTGATTAGGGTTATTGAAAACAGAGGGGATAAGATTATCAAAGAAATAATACAAGAATACTTCCCAGAGCTGATAGACATGAATTTTTTCAGATTAAAAGAACCCTTCATATATCATGAAAAAAAGATTCACACTACGGCACAACATTATGAAATTTCATATGCCAGAAATAAAGAGGAGATCCCAAAATTTCCAGAGATTAAAAAAGAGAGATCACATATACAGAATCAGGTAAAAGAATATCCATTGAATAACTCAACAAAACCCTGCATGCTGGAAGATAGTGGAGCAAAATTCTGAGAGAAATTCTATATCTAGTCAAACTAATCAAGTGTAAGGGTAGAATAAACGTGTGAGCCATGAAGCTACTCAAAAATTTACCTCCCATATGTCCTTTCTCAAGAAACTACTAGAGGGTGAGCTCCATCAAAATGAGAGAGTAAACCAAGAAAGATGAAGAGATGGGCTGAAGGAAACAGGAGCTTCAACATGTGAGAGAGACGGAGGGAATTCCACACGTGGTGAAGTGACAAAACAGACTGAAAACAGTGCTCCCGATATAGCAAAGAAAAACCTGGAAGAACAGGTTATTTACTATGTCTGACCATATTGATAGGAGTCTTATAGTTTGGTGGTGAGTAGAGTTAGGTACATAGAAACCAAGCAAATGGAAACAGAAGGCAATTACTAACTCCAGGGAAAGCAAAAGTTGTAAGTTGTACAAGGCAGGAATTGTAATCACAGTAAAAGACTCAGCTGTGAGTATCTGCAAAGTTCTAATAATGTAAATATTGAACATTAATTTAACCAAAGTTTTTTTAATTGAACTCTACTTCCCGGAACCGAACCAAACCCATTGCCATGGAGTCGATTCAGACTCATAGCGACCTTATAGGACAGAGCAGAACTGCCCCATAGGGTTTCCAAGGCACGGCTGGTGGATTTGAACTGCCAACCTTTTGGTAAGCAGCCATAGCTCTTAACCACTGTGCTCCATACTTCCCAGGGAGAAAAGAAAACGTGTGTTTGGGGGAGAGGGAGTAAGAGAGCAAAATTTTCTTACATAAGAAGAAATCAATAGATAAGTCCTCAAATGGAAAAATAAAGCGATATCATTGTTATTGATTGTTATATTACTTAGCAATATAGAATAGAAGTAAATAGAGAAAGAAGCAGCACAAAAAGTTGAGAATGGGGAGCTGAAATAAAGAGCAAAGAGGTGTAGACCAGGGGGGCCGCCTTGAAGCACTAATGGATTTTTTGAACTATAGACATTACAGGTTTTAACCCAAAAAAAAATTTTTTTTAATTTAAGCACTAGACCAAAGAGAGAACTATGCAGTATCACACATTGGGTGTTTTGGGGTTTATCCACTTGGGGAAAACACTTGAAGGGTCTGTGTGGAAGAGGCCCCAGAAGGGGCAGTATGTAGCAGTGACCTGCCGCATGCTCTGGCCTGCTGTCCTTCCCCACCCAGCGCTCTCCCCCTCGCCCACCCCTAGCCTGGAGCTGGTTCTTTCCTTGCGGAGGGGCTTTTGAGGACTAGGAGCTGAGTCCTTTGGAATCAACCTGACGTGCCTCTGTGGGCTCTGATCTCTCAGTCATTCTGACAACGGAGCCTTGGGTTCTTTGCCAAGGAGGGACACACTTTGCCTTCCAGTTCCAAAAAGTAGAGGTTCTTCTTGCCCCCCAGTTCCAAAAAAGTGGGGTTCTTCTTGCCCCCCAGATCTCAAAACTTGCTGTAGATCCTGACCTTTGCTGGGTTCCTCGGGGAGTGAGGCCCTGGAGTCTTAATCCTAAACTCTTCATTTCTCTGGAAAGGTCAAGGACTTGCTCACAGAGTGGCTTGAAACTCATGCTAAGGCATTTGGACTTCACCCTGAGTGAAACAGGAAGCCACTGGGGGGTTTGGAGAGATGGGCCGAGAAGGGTTGATTTGCATGTTAGACGGTTCACTGCCTGCGGTGTGGTGAACAAATTTGAAGGGGACAAGGCTGAAGGTAAGACACCAGCTGGGAGGCTACTGCAGTCACCCAGGCCAGATGATGGTGGCCTGAACTAAGAGCAGTGGCAGGTGGAGAGATGAGACAGGGTTAAGACGTATTTCAGAGGTAAATTTGCTAGTCCTTGGTAACAGATTGGATGAGGGTATCATGCTGGGGAGATAGGAGGTCTAAGATGACCCCCAGGCTTCTGGCTGTAGAGACAGCTAGGAGAGAAGGTGGTGATAAGCTCAGAAGGTCTTCCTCTGCAACCCACTGATGACCCCCAAGCTGAGGCAAGGACTGTGCCTTTGCACTGTGCTTTCCCAAAACCTTTGCCCTGCTGTGTTTCTCCCCACTTCCATGGGTATGACTATCCCACCCTAGGGCCCAGCCCTCTTCCTGCTGAACTCTCAGTGCCGTTTCTGACAGCTGTCACCTCCTCCAGGGAGCCTACCCTCACTTCCCTGTCTGGCTTCTCCCTCTTCCCAGGTACACAGTGCACTGGAGAATGTAGTCCCTCCATCACCCACATGCGTGAGGTCCTCGGAAGGATTTGTGGAAGGGAGGGTGGGAGGGGACTCAGATCCAGGGGAAGAAACCAGGTAGCTGTCCAAGCCTGCAGCCATAGGAAGAATCATGACCGATATGGGCCCACGTGACCGATACAGGCCCCTACGATTGTGTTCCACCCACATCTGCAGTGCGATGTGAAGGGAAGAGCGCCGAGCTGGTCCTAGTGCCTGATAGTGGGCATGCCCCTTCCCTCTTTAGGCCTCAGTTTGTCTCTTTTTTCAGAGGGGAGGTTGAAGAAAGGCAGCAGTTTTCAGTCTGTCTCCATCCCAAAGGAAGGGGCACAGTCTTGAGGAGACAGCAGGCACGGGCTGTGGGGTCGGGGCTGGTTCCAGGGCTCCAAACTCCAGCTTCAAAGCAGATAGTAAACACCCTCAGAAAGTGTGGATTCCCTCCTGGACTCCCCTCTTTTCTTTTTGTTTCTGTCCTCTCTCACCAAGTTCCTCCGTCTTAGTCCTTTGAGTTGTGCTAGGAGAAGAAAGCCAGTGTGACCACCTCAGTGTCTCTATGAATCGGAATCAACTTGACAGCAATGGTTTGGTTTTATTATTATTTTTTTTTAATCCCAGCCAGTGGCTGATAACTGCCTTCAGTGGTGTGTTTGTGGCTTGCCAAGGTTTCAACATTTAGCCCAAGGTGCTGCAAGGACTTCCAGAGCCAGGACTGGTGGACTGCTGAAGCCCAGGCCGCGGCAGCCCTTGGGGGAGGAGGTGGGTAGATGGAACCTCAGCAGACTTGGGGTATCCTCCCATAGGGCAGGGGGCTACGCCCAGAGCTGAGACCCCAGTCTGGTGCCCCTGAGGCACTCTGCTGAGCAGGGGCAGGGCGGCAGGGCGACAGGCTTGTCTTTCTGGAGCCGTCTTATCATTGCCCTCTACCCCACCATCCTGGCACTCGGCACTCGCTTTGTTTGGGCTGGTGCAAATCAGCAGGCTGCCCCTGTCTCTCTCCCCTGTTTGGACCGACCAAGTTGGGGTCTGTCACATGGGTGGGGAAGGGGAGAGCATCTGCCTATTCAGCCTCTTCTCAAAGAGCCTCTAGAGCCACAGTCCATGGGGGCCTCCTACAGCTGAGAGCCTCGAGGTGCTCCCTGTGTCCCACCTCCATCCACTCCCCATAAGGCCCCTGAGAGGATGAGGGAATTAGGCGGCACCCAAAAGACATCTCACAGCATCACCGTGTAGCAGCAAGTCAGCTTGAGAACCCACTTGCCCCTGGCTATGGGAAAGATACAAAGATGAGAAATAAGGGTAATAGCTGATGCTTGCCTGTACCTACAGCTTGCTAGGGGCTTCACCAACACCATTTCTTGCACTTATTGTCATTCCCCACTCTGGCCCCGTGGCTGGGATCCCATGTCCCCAGAGCCTGGCCACTGATCCAGCCCAAGAACCACTCTGGTGGGAAGGGGGTGGTCAAAGGGCCCCCTATCTTTGGGGAGTGTGGACAACAGCTTGGCTTGTTTAGGCAGTTCTCACTCTCCTGATCCTCCCCTGGTGCAGCTGGGGCAACCTAACTCCTGGTTCTCCTTGGATATGGGGTGACGGGCGGCACTGCACATAGGATCTGCTCAAGGGGGCCAGGGATGGAGGGTTAACAGCCCCACCAACACTCCCTGGCTTGCCAGGTCACCCTGTATGCCATGCGGGTCACAGGACTCCTTGGCCCAGTTTCCAGAGGCTCCTTACGGGGGGAATTGAGTGGTGGTAATTCCAGCAGCATGGGAACGGTGGTGGTTCAGTGGTAGAATCCTCACCTTCCATGCAGGAGACCCAGGTTCAATTCCTGGCCAGTGCACCTCGTTCAATACACAGCAACCATCCATCTGTCAGTGGAGAGGCTTGCCCATTGCTACGATGCTGAACAGGTTTCAGCAGAGCTTCTAGACTAAGACGGACTAGAAAAAAGGCCTGGAGATCTACTTCTGAAAATCAGCCAGTGAAAACCCTATGAATCTCAAAGGTCCAAGCCCCAACCCATCATAGGGGTGGCAGAGCACCAGGTGCCATTTCATTCTGTCGTGCATGGGGTCACCATGAGTCAGGAGACAACTCAGTGGCAGCTGACAATAATTCAGCAACATGAGGAAGATGAACAGAGCTGCTCAGACTCATCAGAGGAGACTTGGAGCCAGTGAATACAGGCTGGCACAAGGAGACTTAGCAAGGGGGGCTTGGGGGGGGCATTTGCCCCCAGGCAACTCCAAGGGGTTGCCAGACGAGGCTGCTCAGCAAATCTCCCTTCTCCCCACCCGTCAACGAGGCGGAGGGGGGCTGCAAACTTAGAGATTGACCCTGGGTGCTTGTTAACCCTTGCTCTGCCTCCGCTGGCACCCCTTGCTCCCTCATACTCCAGGCGCTTACATGGATAACAACAGAAAGGGGCCATGTGGACCAGGTCCCTTCAGTTCTTTCAGAGGAAGTCTAGCTTTTTAGCACTTCGTAGATTTGGCAAGGTTGACTCTTCATGCTCCAAACCAAAAACCAAACCTGTTGCCATCTAGTCGAGTTGAGTCGCCTCCATTCTGACTCATAGGGACCTTATAGGACAGAGTAGAACTGCCCCATAGAGTTTCCAAGGAGTGCCTGGTGGTTATGAACTGCCGACCTTTTTTTGGTTAGTAGCCAAACTCTTAACTACTGTGCCACCAGGCTCCCTTTATGCGCCAGATACCATTTAATCTGAGGGTTTAGTCGGTAATTTGGGTATGCTGCCACCAGGTGGCTCCCCTCTTAAGTCCCTGCCTCTTCCACTCCTGAGCAAGTCTTAGGTTCTGTGGGGCTCCCCCACCCCAAACACCACTTCCTATTTCAGAAGAGAGGGTGCTGGGTTTCTACCCTTGCTCAGGCCAGCCCCTCTCTGGGCACATAGACTCCAGGCCACCTCTGTCTGATAGGCCTCCCAGCCCCTTCTCCTGTTCTTTCATCTCTCCCCTCACCCACCTACACATCACAGGCTTCAGGTCCCCAGTTCTAAAGAAGCCAGACCCCCACTCTGCTCTTCCCCGGTTCCCATTTTCTCAGCGCTCTTCCTGATTCTTCCCCAAGGGGCCCTACCACCTTTCTGCATTCCTGGTGATCACCTTGGACCAGCTCCCACTCCTTCCTTTCCCTACCTCTGGGGCCCCTTTTGCTACACCTCCTTCATGGGACTTCTACCACCAAGACTGAAATCCCACTGATCAGAAGACAGTCCCAAAAAATGTTTGTTGAATGGATGATTGAATGAAGAGGCAAATAAATAAATGAGTAAGCTCATTGTTTAACAAATTTTTATTGGGTACCTACTAAGTTCCAGGCCCTGTGCTAGGTGGTAAAGTGAGTCAATAAGCGAAGATGGAGTCACATGAGTAAATGGGAGCAAGAATCAATAGAGCAATGGGATTGGGGGACTAGATGAATGGGTGAGTGGCTAGCTGGGTAGCAGGGTAAATGGATGGATGGGTAGGTGGGTGGATGAGTGGCTGGGCGGCTGGATAGATGGGTAGGTGGGTGGCTGGCTGGATGGGCAGGTGAACAGGTAGATGGGTGGCTGGATGAATGGGTAGGTAGGTGGATGGGTGGCTGGGTAGATGAATGGCTATGTAGGTGGGTGGCTAGTGACTTGGGTAGCTGGGTGGATGGGTGATTGGACAGAGGGGTAGGTAGGTGGGTGGGCGTATGGCAGATGGGGTGGCTGAGCGGATGGGTGGCTGATTAGGTGGGTGGCTAGTGGCTGGGTAACTGGGTAGATGGGTGGTTGGGTAGATGGGTAGGTAAGTGGGTGGATGTATGGGGGATGGGTGGCTGGGTAGTTGGTGGGTGGATGGATGAGTAGCTACTGTCATTTCTTGGGGAGGAATCAGGTCACTTGACATAGGACAGACAGAGGCAGTGCTCCCGACAGGACCCAGACCAAAACAGATGACTCACTCGCCTGGCCTTGGTGAGCCAGCTGCTGCAGGAGGGGACACAGGGTGAGGTGGTGGGGGAGGGGGGAGGGGAGTGGGGGAGGAGGTGGTAGGGTTGCTGAAGACAGAAGCCGAAGCATGCTTGTGGGTAGAACTGCCCCATAGGGTTTCCAAGGAGCGTCCGGTGGATTCTAATTGCCAACCTTTTGGTTAGCAGCTAGATGCTTAACCACCACGCTACCAGGGCTTCCTGGGAAGCCAAGACAAGGTTAAAACAGACCACCCAGAGTGGGGCCAGAGCAGATCAAGAGGGAGAGCCTGGCAGCTCATCCCAGAAAGCAGCTGTGACTCATTTATTGAGCACCTACTAGCAACCACGGATGTCTCATAAACAGATTCTGATCCTGCACCTCGGGAAGTAGGGTTATCCCCGCCTTGTAGAAAAGGACATGAGAAACAGAGAGGTGAAATGCTAGACCAAGGTCACCCAGCCAAAAGGGGCAGAGTCAACACTGACTGGGCTTCTCTTGGCTGTTCCATGGGATGAGGGCCCTCCCTCAGAGGCAGCTAGGACATGTCAGCTGACACGTGGCAAATGTTGGGGGTAACAGGGAGGCAGAGCAGCTCCTGGGCACCTGCATAGGACGAGCAGCAGGACAGAATCCTCGGGTAACCAGGACACCCCAGTGGAGGGAGGCATGGCATTGAGGAGTGGGGCTCAGTCTTGGGGATGGATGACACTCCCTCTGAGCCTAGGCAAGTGTCCTCCCCTCTCTGGACCTGAGCTTCCCCATCTTTCAAAGGAAGAGCAGACTTTCTGTTTGAGGCACAAACTCCCAGAACGGCCTTTGACAACCAAGGCAGCATGCAGTCGGCAGAAAGACGCCCACCCACCCCTGTGCATGGGGGCTCCTTGGCGGGCACCGGGGCTTTGCAGTAGGCCCCTCCAGCTGGCAGACATCTACCCCTCAGCCTGGCAGCTCGTGAGCTGCTCCAAGTGATGCTGCTCAGTTATAAGTACCGGTACTCGATCCCTTAGGAGGCACACTCCATCCTACAGAGGTAGGGTAGTGTTAGGGTAAATACCATTAACCCCATTTTGTGAGTAAGAAAACAGAGAGAGGAAGGAAAACAGCCAGTACTTCCTGCAGCCGGGTACAGTCTGCCCTCTTGTGTGTGACTCCCCTTCATCCTCCCCTGAGCTTTGAAGGGTAAGGATCATTATCCCCATTTTACAGAAAAGAACACTGAGGCTCAGTGAGGTTAAAACGCCTTGCCCAAGGTCACACACCTCTTAAGAAGCTGAATCCCTCTGAATCCATGAGAAACCTGGGAGTTACGTGCTGTGAGATGCTTTGTGAGCCCATACACTCCCCACCCCACTCCAGGCCTCAGCATTCTTATTTCTGAAATGAGGAGGGTCTCCCTGTCCCCACCTGCCAGGCGGGGGTGATGGCTACCACTTAGCAGGTAGTGGCGAGAATACACGCAGCCAAGACTCGTGGCACAGCCCAGTAAGGGACCGGCTTGCTGTGCAGGGCATACGTGATGACAAGGCCTGGGGACTCAGATCCCAGGGGCGGTCCAAGACCTGGCTCTGGGGTCAGCTCTGCCCCCCAGGGGGAGCTGGGGCTCTCTCATCCTAGCCTAATTTATTGTGATGCAAAAATCAGGCTCCAGGGCGGCGGCGGGAAGCGGAGCCTAGCGCCAAGCACGCTCCCATCCTGTTCTGTTCCACATATTTTCAGTATTTATTGCCCCCATATGTGATGCTGAACATTAAAAAACATGTTGCTGAGATTCCTCCAGAAAGGGCTGACATTTCACAATATTCTTCTGATGCTGGGGATTACTGCTCAAGATGATGAAAACGTGGTTTATTCAAAACAGATTGGGGAGGGAGAAAACAATGGCAAGGCCCTGGAGAGGGAGCCCAGGATGACAGGGGCAGCCTCTGTCTGGGGTGGGGCCGGGACAGGGAGGGCAGCCAGTGCCCACCCTGGCCTGGGCTGGCTCTAAGGGAACAATAATGGTCATTGTTTATGGGGCACTTAGCATGCTTCAGGAGCCCTGGTGGTTCGATGGTTAAAATTAAAGCACTCGGCTGCTAACTGAAAGGTCAGCAGTTCGAACCCACCAGCCACTCCGTGGGAGAAAGATGTGGCAATCTGCTTCCATAAACATAACAGCCTTGGAAACCCTATGGGGCAGTTCTACTCTGCCCCACAGTGTCGCCAGGAGTCGGAATTGACTTGACAGCAATGGGTCTTCGGGTTCTAGCATGCATCAGGCACCCAACTCAGGGCCTCAGCAGCACCCTGAAACTGAGTTTAAGCAACTTGCTCAAAGTCACAGAACTAGTCAGGATTATGGATTTAGGTTTCTACCCAAAGACCTTGTTTTTAACCACAAGCATGAGGCAGAAAAAGTCCTGGATGTGGAGATGGCCAACTTGCTGTGTGGTCCTGGACAAGTAGCTTTACCTCTCTGAACCTCAGTTTCCTCACCTGCAAAATGGGGGTAACAACCAGGCCAGCCCTGACTGCTTGTAAGAGGCATTGTGTGAACCAGAGGACCTCAACGAGGAGAAAGACAAAGAAGTGGAAAGGGGGTGTCTTGTCTCCTTTCCTGGGTGAAGTCCCTACAGGCAGGAGGTGTAGCAGCCAGAGGAACCAGGGGGCTTCAGCAGCCGAGATGGCTCAACTTTCCCCTGCAGGGGACCTTGAGCACGTGACTTTGGCCTCTGGGTCTCCACTTCATGCTCTGTAAAAGGAGGTGGCCCAGGAGGGTCGTGGGCAGACCCAGTTCCTATCCCAGCACTTGCTTTTGTGACCCTGGGCCCATCATCCCTTCTTTTCTCTAAGCCTCTGCCCATTAGGAGGAAAGTGGGAAGATGATTATGCCTGCCAAGAAGGTAGTGTGGGCCCCAGAGGGAACCGTGCAGGGAGAGCATCCGGTGCAGAGCCCGGCCCAAGAGCCATGGCCATCCTCATGACCCCAACAGCCCCATCCAGAAGGAGACAGGGAGCAGAGACCAGCCTGAGAGATGCTGCAGCAGCCTCACTGCCCCCACCCCACCGGGTATTGTCACACACAAAGACCACACAGCCTCCCACCACCCTCAGGCCAGCGACTGGGCCCCTGCCCTGTAAGCCCTCTCCCCAAGGCCAGTGTGTAGGGACAACAGTGACACCTAACTCCCCAGGCTCATGTTTCCTGAGTGGCGTTTGTGTCTCCATGATACCTTGAGATCTGGGGACCCCCGCCCCTTTTATTTAGTCCTTGAGTAAGGAAAGCAGAGAAGGAGGAGGGGGGTTGGTGAAAATCAGGGAATCCAAGGCTCTCAGCCATGTTGAAAAGTCAGGCCATGGGACCCCCGGTCACAGTGACCATGAAAGCCAGTGCCCTTAGGCAGCAGTGCCCAGGGACCTTGGTCATGAGGACAACTGTGCTGGAAGTGGTGATGCTGCACCCCGAATGCCCTTGGACAGGTGGCGGGGCCCAAGGGCCCGCCTGCAGATACAATGTTTGGTGCTGGCCCAGACTTGCCAAGCCTCGGCCTTGCCCCCCCAGGCCTCATCCTCCCAGCAGGTTGTGGTCCTGCAGGCCCAGCCTTTGGCCTCTTATGCTGTCCATCTTGTGCTCAGGCAGAAATGGCTGTGGGGCCACAGGGGACCAGTGCTGTGGCCCCCATAAGCCTTGGACAGACAGGCAAGGGCCACTGATGCTTTCTGCCGAGCCATTCCGTGGCTGAGGCACTGCCATATGCCCAGCCTTACTTGAGGGCTGTGGCGGCAGCATTTAGGCCTGAGGTGCAAGTAAGGGGGTTGGGGAGGAGGAAGCCCCTCCACTGCAGACAGAACAGGCATGGGAGCAGCCAGTGTGGCTGGAGCAAGGAGAGCAAGGCAGCCTGTGAAAAGAGGGGGAGGGGCAGGTCACACGGGACCACATGGGCCACTGCCAGGACGTGAGACTATTTCGGAAGTAGGGTAGGAGCCAAGGGAAGGGAGGGGTGGCAGACCAGACCGTGATGGAGGTCCTGTTCTCATCCTCGAGGCCTTCCTGAGGGGTCGGTACTCTCATCTGTGACTCATCTCACTCTACAGACTAGGAAACGGAGCCTCCTAAAGGTTACGCCACTCTCCCAAGCTCATGAGTCCTGGGATTCACCACAAAAGCTGACTCTCACCAGGCTGGGGGCTGAGGCTGGGGAGTGGGCTGGGATGCCACTCCTGGGAGTCACCAAGCAAGCAGCCTGGGAGGGAGCTGTCCGCCCAGGAAGCTCAGACTGACTCCTGGCCACTCCCCACACGTAGGACACAGGGAAATGATGATTCACACCCAGGGAGGTTAGGATCAAGGGTGCCCAGGCCCTGTCCATTCCTGTCCGCCAGGCCCGGGTGCTGGAAACTGGAGTTCACTGTCCCACCCCAGGGGACCACCTGAGCCAACTGCCAAGCCGCAGGATGCACTGAATAGGGCCCCAAGGTGCCCTAGGCCCCACCCACCAAACTCCACAGACATGGAGGCTTAGATGGGCCAAGTCATAGCCACGTGTGATATTCAAGCTGTTTAACCTGGCACGGTTATGTAAATGAAAACATCCACCTAAAGTTTAAAAATATTTTCCCTTTTATTTGCCAAATCGACTATATCAGTTGCTGTTGAGTCGAACCAACTCATAGTGAACCCATGTGTGTCAGAGTAGAACTCTGCTTTATAGGGTTTCGAAGGCTAAGTTTTTAGAAGTAGATCACCAAGCCTTTCTTCTGAGGCACCCCTGGGTGGACCTGAACCTCCAACCCTTCTGTTAGCAGCTGAGGGCGTTAATCATTTGCACCACCCACGGTCTTCAAATAGACTATATACATATCACCAAAATTGCTTTCCAGGGGACACGGACCATCTACTAAATCAACCTAAATTTCCCTTCCCTTGTTTCCCAGACATGGCTAGTGACAGCTTTTGTTGGACACAGCTGTCACCAACGTCCGAGACGTGATCTACACAGGGCTTCTCATCCAGTGCCTCCCCAGATGTCCCCGCTACATTGAGAATCTTTAGGGCCCAGGTGGCTAGTGCTTTTTGCAGAGGGCAGAGTTGAGCACTGCCCTTGAGTTAAACCTGGATGCCAGCACTGCCCACATGGCCTTGACCCAGAGACCCTGCTCTCAACCCATTGGCAATGCCACCATCGGGGTTGCCCGAGCTGCTGCTTGCTCTGCAGGCCCTGGGGCAGCCAGGCTGCCACCTCAGTCCACTCAGTCCCATGGGGCCACCTACCTCTGGGTCAGCACCCCTCCAGCCAGTTACCACCCCGAAGCAGCCACTAGCAACACCATTCCGCGACTCATAGGCCTGACATGTAGACAAAGCCTCTTCACCAACAGGTGTGACACTGTGTCACTGTTTCCGTGGCTGTTGTGATTGCATCGTGTGAGTGCTGTTCACGGCCCGGGCCAGGAACCCTCCGCCAGACACCCTAACCAACAAACAGGCTGCTGTCGAGCAGACCCTGGCTCATGGGGACCCCACATGTGTCAGAGTAGGACTGTGCTCCATAGAGTTTTCATGGCTGATTTTTCAGAAGTAGATTTCCAGGCCTTTCTTCTGAGGTACCTCTTGGTCAACTCAAACCTCCAACCTTTTGGTTAGCAGCTGAGAGAGTTAACCATTCACACCACCCAGAGACTCCTCTAGACACCTGGGAGTGGGAGATTCTGTGTCTGGGCACGTTCCTGTGCCCAAGCTTGGGAGTACAGGGTACCCGGACGACAGGGGGAGACCAAGCTTTGGAGTTGTCCTCCTGTCAGGCCTGTCGGGGGCATCCACCACTGTCAGAGTTAGCTCCAGGCAGCTCTCCAGCAGCACCTCCTCCCCTCTGCCCTCTCCCTTGTCTGCGAGGTCAGGGGTCAACTCTCTGCCAATCACTGAAGACAGTCCCAGAGGGGGAGCCGGGAGGGGCTGGAGAACATCTCACCCAACTCTCCTGTCTCAGATGGGCAGCCTGAGGTCCAGGAGAGGAGGCTTGCTCCTGTAGTGTCAGGATTGGAAATTCTCAGTGAGGTTCGAATCCATCAGCACACTCAGGGATCAGACAAACCAAGTGCAGGCCAGCTTGGTATTTGCTGACTGCGTGGCCTGGGACAGATCAGCACACCCTTCGGAGCTTCAGCTCCCTCATTCCTTCCTTGGACGGTATACCCTGAGGCCCTACTGTGTGCCCTACTACGAGTTATAGGTTCTGGAGACACAGGTATGGACAAGACAAAGCCCTGCCCTCCCAGAGCTTTCAGTCTAGTGGGGGAGACAGAAAACAGAGCAGCAAATATAATGTCCAAGAGTCACACTTGCCATTAAAAATAAACAAGCAAGACAAGCGTGGAGAGTAAAAGGAGGGGGAAGGAGCTATGTCAGGTGGTGGGACAGGGTGCCTCTAGGAGGTGCCAGTAGAGCAGGCCTGGAACAGCATGTCAATCAGAGGGAACAGTGAGTGCAGACAACCTCAGGCAGGAGCCTGCTTGCCTGTAGGTCAGCAAGAAGCCTCATGTGCTATGAGTGGACAGAGCTGGGGAGGGGCTGGAAAGAGATGGCAAAGGCCGTGGGAAGGAGCTTGGGTTTGCTCTGCGTAAGGTGGGAGCCCTTTGAGGGTTTTGCTAGGAGACGTGTCATGATCTGCCTTCTCTGGTCAAAAGGCTAAGTCTGCCATTTGGAGCCTAGATTGTAAGGGGGTAGGTGGTGAACAGGTGGGGCTGTAGGAGGCCACAGTGTCCAGGCAAGAGAATGGGTGGTTTGGTGAACATGAAGGCAGTGGTGGAAGAGCGAGACTGGATTTGAGACCCAGTTGGAAAGGAAATCTCTGGAATGGAGGCCAAGGAGCCAAGGGGCGGGGGGTGGCGGGGGGAACCACGGCACAGAGAGATGAAGTAATTTGTACAAGGTCACACAGGTTTTTACCGTCTAGGAAGGAAATCAGAAGAACTTTCTCTGGGATCTGAAGAAGAAAGTCCCCGAGTTCTGCCAAATGGCACAGCCAATCACCTCATAGTGAAACTCTCTCTGAGCTTCTGCTCAGGTTTTCATCTTAAATATGAGCAGAAAACTAAGGGTTTCCAGATACCTGAGAACTAGCTCTACTGGAAAAAGTCACCAAAGCCGGCAACAGGGCAAAGAAGCAACCTGGCAGGAATAAGAACAAAGAGCAAGAAGACAGAGAAATGCAAAATAGAAGAGAAAAAGAAAAACAGAAGCCTACCGACAAGATCTTGGAATAATAAGCGTTCCAGAAAGAGAGAAAGTAGGAAACAGAGGGAAGGAAATCATCACTGACATGATTCAAGAAAATTCTCCAGAACTGAAAGGCATGAGTTTATAGATGAAAAGGACCCATCACATGTCCAGTACAATAGATGAAAATGGACCTACCTCAAAGCACATTCAATCGGATCTTCTGAATAGCAGGACAAAGAACATATTCTCTTCTCTTAAGAGAAAGAAAAACCAGTCTCATACCAAGGGTCAAGATATGAATGGTTTCAGATTTCTCAACTATTTGGGAAGCCAAAAAACCAAGAAGTATGTTTTCAAAATTCTGGAGGAAAATGACTTCCAACCTAGACTTACATGCCCAAGGACACTTGCAGGTATGCAGGGTCTTAAAACACGTGTCTACCATGCATGCTTTCTCGGGAAAGGATTGGAGGGTGTGCTCCACTGAAAAGAGGGAGTAAGCCAAGAAAGAGGAAGAGATGGGATTCAGGAGACAAAAGGTCTAGCCCAGGACAGGGTCTGAGGGGGCTTCCAAGGATAAAGAAGGAGGGCAGCCAGTGCAGCCTGGAGCAGACCTGAGAGTGCTTCACACCGAGTGAATCGATGGAATATCTGATGCAAATAAACATCTTAAGACAAGATTTAGACAATTGGCAGAATTTGGGGTAAAATTTGTGATACCAAACCCAAACCCAGTGCTGTCAGACCGATTCCAACTCATAGCGACCCTATAAGACAGAGTGGAACTCCCCCGTAGGGTTTCCAAGGCTGTCATCTCTACCGAAGCAGACTGCCACATCTTTCCCCCAAGGAGAGGCTGGTAGATTTGAACCACCAACCTTTCAGTTAGCAGCCAAGGCTTTAACCACTGCACTACCAGGGCTCTTTATGCACATGTGTAACGCTGATCAAAAATTTAAACAAAAAAAGGAAGACAGGAAGGCAGGGTGGGAGGGAGGAGGAGAAGAGAAAACACAGGGAAGAGAAAAAAAGTACCTACTGATAGTGGCTGTCTCCGGGTGGAGAGCTGACAGGTAATCTCCCCTCTTCTGCGTTTTTCTCAATCTGGCCCAAGGTTTGACAGTCAGCGCCCATCACTTGTAATTAGAGAATAAAGAGCCAGTGAGGACCAACTGGCAGACTGTCCTGGCCAACCCGATGCCAAGCCCTCAAAGACCCTGTCAGGGATTGAAGGGAGACGGGCAGCCAAGTGCATCTGCAGAAACCACAGAGCCCACAAGTGCCTCTGCTGGACTGGCCTCTACCCGGGGCCAGAAGAAAGGGATCCCGGGCAAACCCTGCACAGAGCGGCTGAGCGAGGCCCGGAGGTCCCCACTTCAAAGCCACACACTAATGCCTCCCGACAAGCGTGGCCGAGCCTTGGGGTGTTCCCTCACCAGCTGACAGCCTCTGTTCCCAGACAAAGCCAAGGAGAACCAGCGGTGTGAGGCCTGGGGCACACTGCAACCCAGCATTGGCCTGGTCGGGAAAATGTGATTTCACACCCAGGCCCACAGCCAGCCATTCATGCCATCCAGGGCTGGGGCCACTTTGGGCTGGCTGGTCATGGGGTGTCTCCACGAAGCACCCTCTCCTCCTCCTCTTCCCACCACCGTAGCTCTTGTTCCAGGGCTGCAATCAGCCCCCAGCCCTAGCTGTATTTTTGTTGTTGTTCATTGCCATCGAGTTGACTCTGCCTCATGGCGAACCTATGCGTGCACGGTAGAACTGCACTTCATAGGGTTGTCAAAGCTGTGACCTCTGAGAGGGTTCAAACCACCAACCTTTCACCTACTAGTCAAGCACTTAGTCGTTTGTGCCACCCAGGGACTGCTGCCCTTCTCCAGGCCCATCCAGCCAACCAACCACCAGCCTCTGTCGCATCAGCTCTGACCCACAGCGACCGTGTGTGTGGCAGGGTTTTCATGACTGTGAATTTTTAGAAGCAGATCACCAGGACTTTCATCCAAGGCACCTCTAGGCAAGTTCGAACTGCCAACTTTTCAGTTCGTAGCTGAGCGTTTAACTATTTGCAAAAAAAAAAAAAAAAAAAAAATCCATTGCCAACAACCCAATTCCAACTTATGGCAACCCCATGTGTTAGAGTAGAACTGGTCCACAGGGTTTTCTTGGCTGTCATCTTTCAGGCCTTTCTTTCATGGTGCCACTCAGTGGGTTCAAACCACCAACCTTTAGGTTAACAGTCATGCGCCAACTGTGCCACTCAGGGACCTTGACGGTTGGTACTAGGTCTCAAACCATCCCTCTCCCAGAGAGAGACTGGGTGGTGTAGTGGACGAAAGGGCAGGTGTGGGGCCAGACAAAATCCTGCTCTGTCACTTTCTCTCACTTGGGGATATTGGGCACGGTATTTAATCCCTGATCCTCAGTCTCCCTCATCTGTAAAATGGTGATGATATCGTCACTGCAGGGGCTGCTGTAAAAAAAAAAAATTTTTTTTTTTTAAGCTTCATAAAAATGCATGAATACAGCCTAGCATGTAGTAGGGTAGCTGCTTGTGTCATCTCTCGCTGCCTAACACTCTACCCAAAGCAGAGTGGCTTAAAACAGCCACATTTTGTTGGCTCCTGCTTCTTGTGCAGGGGCAGATTATCCAATCGGCAAGGTAGGCACAGTGCTTACCTTGCTTACCAGATCAAAGATTCTGCTTCTAGGTATGGCTGGCATATGTCTCTCTCCCAACCCCACAGCACCTTCATACAGAATCAAAGCCTCTTTCAAATTTACAATCCCTGACAGGGGTGGATGATCCAGTATGCAAGGTAAGCACGGGCTTCCTTGTGCTTACTTACTAATCTGTAGTGAACGATTTCACACGCATTTCACATGTTCACTACAGATGATATGGTAAGCACCAGGCTTACCTTGCCTATTGGATAATCTGTCCCTGTTCTCCTGGGTTAAGGATTTTGGTGGAGCTCAGCTAAGCAGCTCTCTTGCTCATCAGAAAGGGCACCAACAGGGGCGTTCATTCAGCTGCATTCAGTGGGTGTCTGACTGAGCTGGAAGGTCCCGAATGGCCAGTAGTTGAAGCTGGAGTCCTACAAGTGGGGTTCTCATGCGGCAGCTGGGTTCCAAGAAAGCTAACAGAAGCTGCAGAACTCTTAAGAACCGGGCATGGAGGTGACACAGTGCATCCTATTGGTCAAAAGTTACCCACGTCCAAAGGAAAGGGAGATAGACCTCGCCTTTGGATGAGCGGAGGTCCCTGAGTGCTCCAAATGGTTGATGCACTCAGCTGCTAGCCGAAAGGATGGAGATTTCGAAGTCCACCTCAGAAGCAAGGCGTGGTGATCTACTTCTCAACATCAGCATTGAAAACCCCATAGAGCATAGTTCTACTCTGACACACATAGGGTCACCATCAGTCAGAGCTGATGTGACAGCAATTGATACTGGTTTGATGACAGGAGTAGCTAGAATTTGCAGCTATCTTTAATCATTCTTATTCCTGCCCCTTCTTGGCCAGGGTCTGTGGGGTAGCTGTTGATTGTTGTCGTTAGTTGCTGTCGAGTTGATTCCGACTCATGGTGACCGAAGGTGTGCAGAGCAGAACGGCTCCATAGGTTTTTCAAGGCTGTGCCCTTTCACTGTCTTATAATGGGGCTGGTGATCAATACTCATGAGTTCAATCATTCGGCAGGTAATATTTCTTTATTGAGCGCTTACTATGTGCTATGTGCTAGGAACTAGGGGTACAATCAATGAGCAAGAAAACCATAGTTGCTGCTCCACAGGAGGTCAGATCCTTCCTGGGAGGACAGGTTGGAAAACAATCAGTTATAATAAAGTGTGATGTGAGCTGCACAGAGGGCCACCAGAGGCTGAAAGGAGGCATGGGGGCAGGCTACGCAGAGAGGGATCAGGACATGCCTGGCCAGGAGACAGTACTGAAAGAGGACCAGCGACCAGAGCATGGTATGATGGCACAGGCCTAGAGAGACCTGCAGTGCCAGGTGGGGGATCTCAGGAACTAAGAGCAAAGGGTGCCCACTGAAGGGATTTAGGCAGGCAGGTGACAAAATTAGGTTTTAATTTTACAAAGCTGTCTCTGACTGAGGGGGATAGAATGGATGAAAGCAAGGAATTGGGTTAAGAGAATGTCTCTGCGATCTACATGAAAGACCATGGTGCTTGAACTTGGCAGGGCTGGTGAGGATGGGGAGCTGCGGGCCACTGCTCAGGAGGTGTTCAGGGGGATGAATGATGCTAGGGAAAGGCTGGTGATGGCTCCATGTGGGGCTGAGGAGGAGGCAGGCGCTCAGGCTGTTGGAGGTCTCTGGCTTCAACATGTGGATAGGTGTGGTGTCCTTTATTTAGATGGGCAACACAGACAAGTGGGCAGCACTTGGGGGCAAGTGGGGAGAAGACAAGGTGCTCATGGGCCCTCGCAGTGGAGATGCCGTTGGCATTAGACACGTGGACCTGGAGTCCAGAAAGGAGGACTGGCTGGAGCTATCAATTTGGTGGCTGTCAGCACCGGGGGACAGGTGAGGTTATACCTCAGTAATGAGCAACTCTATGATGCTTACAACACGGGTTTCTTCCCACTCATGCTGCAAGTCCATTGTAGGTGAGGTGGGAGCCCAGACGGGCATCTCAGCAGGGCCCTGAGTTTCCTCCTTAGGAAGCTGCCTTGCGAAGATTACAGAGCTGAGTCCAGGTTCCCCACCCCAACCCCCACCCCTAGGCCCTCCAAGGCATGATGCTTGTGCAGTTCGCGCACAGAGCAGTGGCGTCAATAAGGTTGGTGCCACCCTGTGCAGTAACTCATGGCGTCACCCTCATCCCTCCACTGCCCGGGGAGGTGGGACCAGCTGGCCAACCTCCATCCCCCACCTGGTGGGCACAGGAGCCTGGCCTGCCCCGCTCCTGCAGGGCTGAGCTCAGCACCACATGGCCGTGCCCTTCCGGGCCCTGCCGCACTGCAGCTCCCTGCAGCTCCTCCCCTCTCCCATCGCCGGCCAAAAAGGAGACCTTCTTTTCTGCCCAACAGCGAGCACCGCAGCCTGTCCCCCCCACCCCCGCCCCAACAACATCCTCACTGGGAGGTGGGGGGTGTTGAGTTACCACATTGGGTAACACCAGCCCTAATGATGCCACCCACTTGGCGGCCATTCCCTTAGGAGCACTGGCCTGCTAGCTGCCACCACTGACCCTGGGGTCATTTTGATGTCATCCCACTCTGACAGTGTTGGGGGTGCAGCCCGCACTCCCTGCACCCCCCATTGATGCCACTGGCACAGAGCTGTTGGGGCAGGTTCTCTGAAGCTGACTGGCCGGCCCAAGCAGGGCGGAATGGTCTGGAAAAGCTATGGGCTCCCCTGGGCAGGAAGGGAAGGCTGGGTGGCAGCTCCTGGCAGACCAGCCAGCATCATCTTCCATGAGTGTCCAGTCCAACAGACAGCTGCTGGAATCGGGGGGTTTCCACCATTTTAAGTCTTTCTCCTTCTACTGCTGGCAACCTGAGTGCCAGGAAGAAGTGTCCAATTGGCTACATTTGGTCATGTGCCCACCCTGAGGCTGCAGGAGCGCCACTGGGCAATGGGCATTCCCCTGAAACTGTGTCCACAGGGGGAGTGGGGAGTCCCTGAGGGAAACTGGGGCACCGTGGCCAGAAAGGGAACACTGGGAGGGTGAAGCCGAACACATGTCCACGCCTCAGGAGGCAGTTTGGGTTTGTTTCACTTTTTTATTAAGATATAACAAAGTAAAGTGCATACTCAGATGAGTATAATTCAATGTTTTTCACATGATTACCCTCATGTAGCCAGCGCACCCAGACCGAGATATAAAACACTTTCATCACCAGGAAGTTCCCCCAGCGTGCACCTTCCCAGTCTATATGCCCAAAAACAAAACAAAACAACACACAGTTGCCCTCAAGGTGATTCTGACTCATGATGAACCCATGTGCCTTACAGTAGAACTGCACTCCAGAGCGTTTTCAATGGCTGATTTTTTGGAAGTAGATGACCAGGCCTTTATTCTGAGGCTCCCCTGGGTGGACTCCAACTTCCAACCTTCTGGTTAGGAGCCAAGCACTTAACCATTTATAGCACCCAGGGATTAATATCCCCAAAGGTAACCACTATGCCAATCTCCCCCCCAAGATTCGAGTTGTGTCTGTTCTTGAACTTCACCTACATGGAGTCATGCAGTTTTTACACGTATCTGTCTTCTTCGGTTCATCCTTAGGGGTGTGAGATTCATTCATGTTCTTCCGTGTAGCTGTAGTTTATTCTTTTTTACTGCTGTGCAGCAATTCACTGTGTGACTATAACCAAAAACCAGGTGCTATCGAGCGGACGCCAACTCAAGGTGACCTCATGTGTGTCAGAGTAGAGCTGTGCTTCGTAGATTTTTCAGTGGCTGACCTTTCAGAAGTAGATTGCCAGACATTTCTTTGGAGACACTTCTGGGTAGACTCAAACTTCCAGCCTTTGGGTTAGCAGCCAAGCATGTTAATTTTTTGCGCCCCCAGGGACTCTCCGCTGTGTAACTATACCACCATTTATTTACCTGTTTTCTATATGTCTTTGTCCAACGGAACCAAGCTGTATCAGAAGGAAGAGTCACACGGAGGCAGGTGTGAGGAGTCCTGCTTTTCCACTGTTGCTCTGGAGTTGGCAAAGCACACTCTCACATGTATAATTCATTTTCCTGTTCCAGCTACTAGCACAGCACCTCGCACATGTGGGTGCTCAGTGAATGCTGCTGGGTAAAAAGGAAAGCCCACCCCCGGCCTTGACTCTTGGCCAGGGCTCCTGCACCTCGCCCAGACGGCTGTCCTTGGAAAGCTCTGCTCTTGACCACCAAACGGACCCTCTGGAGCCTCATATTCGCACAGGGATGAATATCCTGACGGCAGGGGCTGCCTATAGCTGGACCGGGACTGGCACATGGATGGCTCCAGAAATGTGTGGAATGGAGCAGATCAAGTGGAGTTGATACAGGGATGCTGCCCCAGGCTAGAGGACGATGAGAGGGACGTGACTCCCGAGCTCCCAGAGGCCTGGATCCGCCTGGGCCTGAAGCCAGGTTCCAGCCTGGCAAGGACAGAGATAGATGTGACTCCTGGTTTTGCTACAGTCGGCAGAAGACCATGACACAGCTTGTTCGGACCAGGCCCTTGCAACCTGGACTGTATGAGGACCTAGAGCAAGGAGGGAAAGCAGGGGAACACAGTCTCCAGACTCCCTCCTGTCAGCTTCTTTGGCCAGGCTGGCCACCCTGGCCACCATGGTGAGAACCGCAGTGGCCTCGCTCTCCCAGGAGAGCCCACAATTATGTGCCCTTCCCACCCACCCCCCAGTTGAAACTGTTGCAAATCTCCGCTGGCTCCTGGACGTGCAGGCCTGGGCGGGCCATGGGTGTGCGAAGTGACCTCAGAGGGACAGCTGAGGTGGACGGTGGGGGTGGGGGCTGCAGGCAGGAAACCCAACTCTGAGCACCTCCCCTAATCAGTTGTACCATTGAGGGCTGGTGGGATCTGGGGCAGGGCATGGTGACTCGGAACCCATCAGACCAGGGTATAAAGTCCACTGCGCTATTTATTCACTGAGTGACCTTGGGCAAGTCACTTCTCTCTCTGGACTTGCTTTCTTATTGGAACATGGAACTAGCTCGTACCTCAAAAGACTGTAAGAAAATAAATCAGAGCCCATCTGTGAAAGGCCTGCCCAGAAAAGGGGCTTTGATATCCCTTTCTTGTTTTGCCCATTTCCAGGTCTCTGCCCATTGGATAAGGCTGGGCAAAGGTGGGTGAGTAGGCCCAGGAACTCAAGGGCAGCCTCACATTGGTCAGCAGCCAAGGCTGGTGGGCAGTATCCTGGGGATCTGCTTAGAGGGCCCTCCCCCTTCTGGTCTCCCTAAAAGTGCTAGCTTCAGGGTCAGCTTAGAGTGTTTGTTGCTTCTTTGAAAAAAGCCCAATCCCAAGGACAAGAACTGGAGATGGGAAGGCATAAAAGAAAGGGCAAGGAAGAAGACAGAGTTCACCTCCTTGAATTTAGGGTGCGAGTAAATGAATAAGTGAACAACCGAGAAGCTGGATAAATGAGTGAACTGCAGAGCAATAGCAATGATAGCAGCTAATACTTCAAGCACTTACCCCGTGCTGACCACTTGAGCCTCACAAAAGGCTCATCAAGATAGGTGCTATTTTCATGCCCATTGTACAGTTAAGGAACTGAGGCAAAGAGGTGACGTGACCTAGCCTAGGGCAGCAACCTGTAAGTGCTAGGGCTAGGACTGCAAACCTGGTCTCTGGCCCTTACTGCGTCTTGATAAACCATGAATTGGATGGACGGACGGACGGACGGGTGGATGGATGGATGGATGGACGGACGGACGGATGGACGGACGGACGGACGGACGGACGGACGGACAGACGGACGGATGGATGGCTGGATGGATGGATGGATCGAGAAAAGATGACTGGGTGAGTGCGGGAGCCTGGATGACTGCAGGAAGTAGTTCCTTGCCTGAGACTGGTGTCTAATTGCTTCTAGGGCACCTGCTGGAGCACCGGAGTCAGGAGTTAATGTGACATTTATGCAGAAACAAACCTAAACCAGTCCCTGCAGAGCTGATTCTGACTCATGGTGATCCCGTGCCAGCAGAGCACAACTGTGCTCCAGAGGACATTCAATGGCTGGTTTTTCAGAAGTAGGTCACCCGGCCTTTCTTCTGAGGTGCCTCTGGGTGGGCTCAAACTGCCAACTGCCAAACTTTAGGTTAGCAGCCAAGCCCTTAACTATTAAAACCAGAAAACCAAATCCATTGCTGTCAAGTCAATTCTGACTCATAGCGACCCTATAGGACAGAGCAGAACTGCCCCCATAGGGTTTCAAAGGAGCAGCTGGTGGATTCGAACTGCTGACCTTTTGATTAGCAGCTGTAGCTATCAATCACTGCTCCACCAGAGCCCCCCTTAACCATTAGGTGTCTGGAAACCAACACCCACCCCTACCCCACCCTTCAGACTGCTGCTGCTGCCTAAAATCCCAAAATTCCTGGTTCATTCCTTTGGGGTCAGTACTGCCTTCAGCCAGTCCACTTGTAAACCTTTGGGGGGCCCATCTGCATTCAGAGCAGCCTGTGGGAATGGCTGCATCAGGTGCACCCTCCTCTGGGCTCCAGGGAGAGCAGGGCTGGCAAGGGGGCGGTAGAGGAAGCCCCCTGAGCTGAGGGGTGCCAGGGTGTCCCCTCCCCAGTTCCTGAGAAGTTTGCCTATCTAGGCTGACCTGCTTTCCCTCACAGAGCAGCGGGGTCCCTGCACTCCTGGTGGAAAGTGGAAACTGGAAACAGGCAGCCTTGCTGTGAACAGTGGAGTGCGCCCCACCCTCACTCTCAGTTTTTCCGATGCCAAAAGACAAGTGTCACTCCATGTTATCACTGCAGGCGTCACATGCCCAGCTCACACAGTGCCCCGCAGCCACTTCAGCAAGAATGTCTCCCCCCCTCCCTCCCTCCCTCGTGGGAAAACCCTCCGGCCAGCCTGAAGGAAGGCGGCCATCTTTCTAATAATGAATATAACATCTGCCCCATCAGGTGTAATTGGTACTTGCTTTAAAGAGGAAAATTTATAAACTCCTTACATTGTACTTATTCTGTGCCAGTCATTGTTCTAATCACTCTACAAATATTAACAAGTTTAATTTCCACACAACCCTAGGAAATAAGGTGTATTATCATTTCCCCACATGAGGGGTGAGGTAACTGAGGCAGGAAAGGATAAGAGCATTCAAACCCGACTGGCCTGGCTCCAGAGATTGTGTTCCTAAACGCCTCACAAGGCTAACTCAGCTCTGAGCCCAAACCAGCTCTCCTGCTCAGCCCCTGGCACTCAGGGTCCCCATCCCGCCAGTCCTCAGCCTCCTCCCTCACCAGAAGCCTTCGCACCCTCCTCTGCGTCCTTCCTCTACCTGCTGAGCCCTCTTCACCCTCACATGTCTGCCTTCTTCTTGCCTCTCCTCTCTAGCACCACGGTCTGCCTCTCCCTGACCCCTGACAACCACATAAGCAACCCTGCCCCCCACATCCTTGTCCAACGAAGGCCGTGCTGGGGAGGGTGGGTCAGGGCAAAAACTTTAGGGGCTGGCTCTGCTTCTGCGTTTTCTAAGGTATTAAGGGCCTGGAGGGCCTGGTGCACCTGAGGGATCACCTGCCAATAGAGACAGCAGATTGGATTTGGCCTGGGGTGGAGTGCCCCTCAAAAACAGTTGGACTGCATCAGGACCAAAAATTGCCTGCTCCGGACTAGTCCAACCATGACCCTGCCCCTTACTCCCTGACTCCTGTCTCTAACTCAAGTCTCCTTCCTAGCCACAGCCTCAGAGACTCTTTAGAATATTCGAGTAGAAGGGGCCTCTTTTCACTGTCACTCAGTCTCAGGGACTTGGTGTACCTGCACCCCATCCTCATTCACGCCACCACTGCCTTAGCATTGCAAAGCCCCTTGCGCCTGCTCTGCCTCCACACACCTCTCCCAGCCACCACCTAGCCGTCACTCGACAAGCAGATTAATGTCCTGAGAGCACAACTCGGATTACACCCCCCAAAATGTTTTTTTCCTGAGTTCCTGGGCTCAAAATTATCTTACACGTTCTTACACAGTAAACTTTGTATGAGGGAGGAAGAAACTGTAAGTACCAAGTGGCTAAAAACTTGGTTGCCAGGGTAACCGTCCCCTGATTGGAATGAGCACCTTTCTGGGCATTGCCCTGTGGGTACCAGTGTGGACATCAACCTGGTGCCTGCCTCTTCAGTCATCCTTGGCCGTGCAGTCAATGCAAGGGACATGGCGGGGCAGAGAGGTGGCCGGGGGCAGGGGTACTGTGTTCAGGAAAGAGTACAGACCCTGTTAGGGGTTGAATTGTGTTACCCAAAAAGGTATGTTGAAGTCCTAACCCCCAGTACCCGTGAATGTGACCTTGTTTGGAAATAGGGTCATTGACGATGTCATCAGTTAACGAGAGGTCACACTAGATTTGTCATTAGCTGCTGTGGGGTTGACCCCCCAACCCATGGTAAACCCTGTCCAGCCTTGCGCCAAACCCATGATTGGTTGCAGATTACATCACTGTGATCCACAGGGTGTTCATTGGCTGATTTTCAGAAGTAGATCACCAGACCTTTCTTCCTGGTCTTAGTTTAGAAAAAAAAATTTTTTTTTTTTTTTTTTTTTTAGTCTAGAAGCTCTACTGAAACCTGTGCGGCATCATAGCAACCCCCAAGCCTCCACTGACCAATCGGTGGTGGCTATGCATGAGGTACGTTGGCCAGGAATCGAACCTGGGTCTCTCACATGGAAGGCAAGAACTCTACCACTGAACCTATTAACCAAAAAATTGGAAGTCTGAGTTCACCCAGAGGCACCTTGGAAGAAAAGCCTGATGGTCTTCTGAAAACTCCACCATGGAAAACTCTGTGGAGCACAGTTTTCCTCTGACACGCACGGGGTCTCCATGAGGAGGAGTCGGCTTGATGGCAACATGCTGGGATAGGGTGGGTGCTAATCCAATTTGAGCAGCCCTCACGAAAGAGGAGAAGAGGCACAGAAACAGGGAAAATGGCCATGGAGCTTGCAGCTGCAGGCCGAGAGCGCCTGGGGCTACTGGAGGCTGGGAGTGAGGAGAAAGCATCTTCCCCTACAGCCTTGGAGACAGCATAGCCCTGTCAACTCCCTAAATTCACACTTCTAGCCTCCAGGTTGTGGTGCAGTGGTTAAACGCTCAGCTGCTAACCAAAAGGTCAGCGGTTCAAACCCACCAGCTGCTCTGGGTAAGAAAGCTGTGGCAATCTGCTTCCATAAAGATTACAGCCTTGGAAACCCTATGGGGCAGTTCTACTCTGTCCTCACAGGGCCTCTATGAGACGGAATTGACTCAATGGCAATAGGTCTGGGTTTTTTTTGAGCCTCCAGATCTATGAGACAATAAATTTCTGACCCTACAAACCACCCAGTTTGTGATACTTGGTTATGGTGGTGCTAGGAAACAAATACAGACCCCGTGTGAGGCTAAGCACCCAAGAAATAGGCTGAGGGTGAGGTATTCTGCAGAAGCACTGAGAAGGCAGCTCTGTCCAGAGCCAAAGGCCCCTGGTGCTGCCAGGGAGGCCCAGAGTTGCCCAAACCAGGGACATTGTGAAGAAGGTATTGTCCGTTAGCCCCAGAAACGCCAGAGGACTGTTTTCCTCAAAAGCAGAAAAGCCAAGTTTTGGTTAATCGCAGCAGAGTTAGTGACCAAGAAAAACTGCACGTGTGTTTTATTTCTTTGACTCTTGCCCTAAACTGTGTTGCTTTCTCTTGGGATGTCTTATGGTGTGTAGGTCATAATTTACGCTGTTTTAATATTGTGTTGTATTTTTATGAACATTGTTAAAAATCCAGTGTTTCGGCTGATGTATAGCCCAGGGTCTCTGCAGCCAAACTCAAGAGACAGTTTTCCTGTGTGCAGGCCCAGTGCTGAGCAGGAAACCAAAACCAAACACGTTGCTATGGAGTCGATTCTGACTCATGGAGACTCCAAGTGTGTCAGAGTGGAGTAGAACTGCTCCACGGGGTTTTCAGTGGTTGCTCTTTTGGAAGTAGATTGACAGTCTTTCTTCCCGGGCATCTCTGGGTGGACTCGAACCGCCAACCCTTTGGTTAGCAGCAAGCACTTTAAGCATTTGCACCACCCAGGGACTCCGAGAGAAGGAAACAGCAACCGTACAAAGCCAACCTGGCAAATCCAAATCTTGATCAGCAAATGCTACAGCGAATATAGAGAGGCTAAGACAGGCCCCAGGGGTTCTGGGAGTCAGGGAAGGAAGGCAGGGACAGGAGGAGGAGAGAGTACAGGAAAGCTTCCTGGAAGGAATAGGTTTTCGTTGAGGCTTTGAAGGATGGGCAGAATTTGTATGAATGACTAGAAGTCAATAATGGCGTTCCAGGCAGAGGGACCACACCAGCAAGATGTGAAAGGGGGACTGAGCTCAGGGAAGGACAGTAAGAATCTGGCCTCACTGGTGGAAAACAAACCCATGGATGTATCATAGCAGATAATATTGGGTTAAATAAAGAAATAGGGAAGGATTTGTTAAAAATACAAAAACACAAACAAACCATAAAGAAAAAGAATAATAAATTTAACAACATTAAGCTGAAAAATTTGTCTACAAAAAAAGAAAATAGGCATTTTAAAAGTGAGTAGATAAGCCACAAACTAAAAGAAGATATTTACAATGCATATGTCTGACAAAGGATTGGTATCCAAATAATATGAAGAACTCTTACAAATAAATTAGAACAAGATACAACCCACAGATAACCCAATAAAAAACTGGGCAAAGACATGAACAGACACTTCACCAAAGAAGGTATTCAAATAGCCAATAGACACGTGAAAAGTTGTTCAATGTCATTAGCCATCAGAGAAATGCAAATCAAACCATAATGAGATACCACCTCACTTCCACTAGGATGGCCAAGAAAAAAAGGGGTCGGGGGCAGAAAATAATGAATGTTGAAGGGGATATGGAGAAATTGGAACCCTTATCTATCATTGGTGGGAAGGCAAAAATGGTACAGCCGTTGTGGAAACAGTCCTAAAAAAACCTAGAATTAAAGCTGCCACATGACCCAGCACTTCCATTCCCAGGTATATGCCCTAGAGATCTAATAGCAGTGACACGAATAAACATATGCACACCTATGTTCATCTCAGTGCTATTCACAATAGCAAAAAGATGGAAACAACCTAAGTGCCTATCAACGCATGAATGTGGCACACACATATGATGGAATACTACTCAGCAATGAAGAAATATGAGTTCCAAAACATCTTGGAACATGGAGGACATTATTTTGAGTGAAATAAGCCAATCACACACACACAAAAAAAAAACCCTGTATATCCTGACTTTGATGAAATGACATGAACAGGTAAATATACAGAAACTAATTTTCATTAGTGGTTCCAGGAACGGGAGGAGTGAGGGGGATTCACTCTCTAGCTAGCAGACACTTGTTATTTTCGGTGATAGGAAAGGTAACACCAAATGAGGGTGAAGTGTGCACAGCTTGATGAAGGTGAAAGATGTCGCTAAAAAGTACACAAGAAAAAAGGACCTGTTGACACTTGCTATGGCATATATAATTTTGAAACAACAGCAAAAACAACCAAAAAAAAATATGTGTGGGTATATAATGTATGTATGTAGGCAAACATGTGTTCTTAAAAAAAAAAGTTTCAGCTGTTAACCTTTGGGTTAGTAGCCACGTGCTTTAACCACTGCACCAACAGGGCTCCTTACATGTGTATAGGTATGTATATATGTGTATGTATGCAAATGTATATATACTGTATGCACATACATTCGTATATATAATAAAGCACATAGGGGGCACAGTTACGAATATTTCTTAGACATAACCAAATGCCTCAAGGGATTGACTTTCTGGATTTGAAGGATCAGGACCATAGATGAGGTCATGGTTTATGTAGACTGTTTATCCTGTAGACTAGTTTCTTCCTTGAGTATTTGCTTTTCTTTCTCTTTTGCTCCAGGCCGTTAGAGACCAATAGTTGTATCTTAGATAGCCACCTGCAAGCTTTTAAAACCAAACTAGGATGTAAAATATATCTTTATGAACTATATTATACCAATTGACCAAGGTATTCCATGAGACTCATTAACAACCTGCATTATGCAGATGATACAACCTTGCTTGCTAAAAGTGAACAGGACTTGAAACACTTACTGATGAAGATCAAAGATCACAGCCTTCAGTATGGATTCCAACTCAACATAAAGAAAAAAAAGTCCTCACAATTGGACCAGTAAGCAATGTCTTAGTCATCTAGCGCAGCTATAACAGAAATACTACAAATGGATGGCTTCAGCAAACAGAAATTTATTCTCTCATAGTCTTCTCTCATAGTCTAGTAGGCTAGAAGTGTAAATTCCAGGTGTCAGCTCCAGGGAAAGGCTTTCTCTATCAGCTCTGGAAGAAGGCATTGTCATCAATCTTCCCCTGGACTAGAAGCTTCTCCTTGCAGGAAACCCAGGTCCAAAGGACGAACTCTGCTCCCAGTGCTGCTTTCTTGGTGGTATGAGATCTACCCTCTCTGCTTGCTTCTCTTTCCTTTTACCTCTTGTAAGATAAAAGTTAACATCCTTGAAAATTCCAGTGCCCCAACAAAAAAATCACAAGACACACAAAGAAAAAAGAAATGGTGACCCATCCAAATGAACATGATGAAGAGAGTGAAAGTGCATCTATGGATAGTCTAATAATGAAAAGAATGGAAGAATGTAATACAACAAAATTATACATAATTAAAGAGTTAAGGGAAAACCTAGACCAAGGTCTAAAAGAAATAAGGAAAACAATGCAAGAACAAAATGGGGACCTAAAAAAAAGACACCGCAACTGAAAGGGACGATAATTGAAATGAGAAATACAAAAGAAGGACTTACCAACAGATTTAATCAGGCAGAAAAAAAGACTTGGCAAATTAGAAGATAGTCAAAATTTAAAAAAAAATTTTTTTTTTTTTTTTAAGATAAAAGGTGGTGCAGCCACACCCTAGGGAAACTCTCTTTATATTGGATCAGGGATGTGACTGGAACAAGGGCGTTACAGCCCACCCTAATTCTCTGCAACATAATTCAGTTTTGCCTCATTAATCTTGCCTCATTAGCCACAGGCAAAGATTAGGATTTACAACATATAGGAAAATTATATCAATCACAAAATGGAGGACAATCACACAATACTGGGAATCATGGCCTAACCAAGCTGATGCATATTTTGGGGGGACACTATTCAATCCTTGACAGCAACATCATGATAAGCAGAGAAAAGATTGAATTTGTCAAGGATTTCATTTTACTTGGATCCACAGTCAACGCCCATGGAAGCAGCAGTCAAAAAATCAAAAGATGCATTGCTTTGGGCAAATCTGCAGCAAAGGACTTCTTTCAAGTGTTGAAAATCAAAGATGTCACCTTGAAGACTAAGGTGCACCTGACCCAAGCCATGGTGTTTTCAATCACCTCATAAGCATGTGAAAGCTGGATGATGAATAAGGAAGACAGAAGAAAAATTGATGCCTTTAAATTGTGGTGTTGATGAAGAATACAGAATATACCGTGAACTGCCAAAAGAACGAACAGATCTGTCTTGGAAGCAGTAAAACCAGGATGCTCCTTAGAAGCAAGGATGGTGAGACTATGTCTCACATACTTTAGACATGTTATCAGGAGGGACCAGTTTCTGGAGAAGGACATCATGCTTGGTAAAGTAGAGGGTCGGCAAAAAAGAGAAAGGCCCTCAGTGAGATGGACTGATACAGTGGCTGCAAAAACAGGCTTAAGCATAGTAACAATTGTGAGGATGGTGAAGGACCCGGGAGTATTTCGTTCTGTTGCACATACGGTCGCTATGAGTTGAAACTGATTGGACAGCACCTAACAACAACGGTAATGTTGACCTGTCGGTCTGCCCTATTGTAGTGGCTTATGTGTTGCTGTGATGCAGGAAGCTACGCCACCAGTATTTCAAATACCACCCATGGTCGACAGGTTTTAGCAGAGCTTCTAGACTAAGGTGAAGTACGAAGAAAGGCCTGGTGATCTACTTCCAAAAATAAGCCAGTGAAAACTCTGTGAATCTCAACAGAATATTGTCCAATATTGTTGTGGATTGATTTTGTTCCCCCAAAATATGTGTTGTAAATTCTAACCTCTATGCCTGTGGTTCCCCCACATGGCTGTCAGTTTGTCATATTGTGGGGGTTTGCGTGTTGCCATGATGCTGGAAGCTATGCCGCCGGTATTCAGATACCAGCAGGGTCACCCATGGAGAACAGGTTTCAGCTGAGCTTCCAGACTAAGGCAGACTAGGAAGAAGAACCCAGCAGTCTACTTCTGAAAAGAATTAGGCAGTGAAAACCTATGAATAGCAGCGGAACATTGTCTGATTAGTGCCAGAAGATGAGCCTCCGAGGTTGGAAGGCACTCAAGATAAGACTGAGGAAGAGCTGCCTCCTCAAACTAGAGTCAACCTTAATGATGGGGATGGAGTAAAGCTTTCCAGACCTACATCTGCTGATGTGGCATGTACTGGAATGACATCAAGGACATCATACATGAAGAAAGCAAGAGGTCATTGAAAAGACAGGGAAGAAAAGACCAGGATGGATGTCAGAGGAGACTCTGAAATTTGCTGTAGAACATCGAGCAGCTAAAGCAAAACAAGAAATGATGAAGTAAAAGAGCTGAACAAAAGATTTCAAAGGGCGGCTCGAGAAGATAAAGTATTATAATGACACGTGCAGTGAGCTGGAGATAGAAAACCAAAAGGGATGAACACATTTGGCGTTTCTCAAGCTAAAAGAGCTGAAGAAAAAATTCAAGCCTTGAGTTGCAATAGTGAAGGATTCTATGGGGAAGATATTAAACAACACAGGAAGCATCAAAAGAAGATGGAAGGAATACACAGAGTCATTTTACCAAAAAGAATTAGTTGACGTTCAACCATTTCACGAGGTAGCATGTGATCAGGAACCGATGGTGCTGAGGAAGGAATTCCAAGCTGCTCTGAAGGCACTGGTGAAGAATAAGGAATTGAGGGAATGTCAATTGAGATGTTTCAACAATTGGATGCAGCATTGGAATTGCTCACTTGTCAATGGCCAGAAATTTGGAAGACAGCTACCTGGTCAACCAACTGGAATAGATTACTATTCCCAAGAAAGGTGATCTAACCGAATGCAGAAATTATCAAATAATATCATTAATACCACACACAAGCAAAATTTTGCTGAAGATCATTCAAAAGTGGCTGCAGCAGTATATAAGCAGAGAACTGCCAGAAATTCAAACCAGATTCAGAAGAGGATGTGGAACCAGGGATATCATTGCTGATGTCAGATGGATACTGGCTGAAAGCAGAGAATACCGGAAGGATGTTTACCTGTGTTTTATTGACTATGCAAAGGCATTTGACTGTGGATCATAACTAATTACGGATAACATTGCAAAGAATAGGAATTACAGAACACTTAATTGTGCTTATGAGGGACCCGTGCATAGATCAAGAGCCAGTTGTTCAGACAGAATAAGGGGATACTGAGTAGTTTAAAGTCAGGAAAGGTGTGCGTCAGGGTTGTATCCTTTCACCACACCTATTCAATCTGTGTGCCAAGCAAATAATCTGAGAAGCTGGACTCTAGGAAGATGAACGGGACATCAGGATTGGAGGAAGGTTCATTAACAACCGGCATTATGCAGATGACACAACCTTGCTTGCTGAAAGTGAAAGGGACTCGAAGAACTTACTGATGAAGATCAAAGACCACAACCTTCAGTAAGGATTACACCTCAACAAAAAGAAAACAAAAATCCTCACAACTGGACCAATAAGCCACATCATGATAAACAGAGAAAAGATTGAAGTTGTCAAGGATTTCATTTTACTTGGATCCACAGTCAACACTCATGGAAGCGGCAGTTAAGAAATCAAAGATGCATTGTGTTGGACAAATCTGCTGCAAAAGACCTCTTTCGATTATTGAAAAGCAAAGATGTCACCTTGAATACCAAGGTGCACCTGACCCAAGCCATGGTATTTTCAATCACATCATATGCATGTGAAAGCTAGGCAGTGAATAAGGAAGATAGAAGAAGAACTGACGCATTTGTATTGTGCTGTTGGCAAAGAATATTGAATATAGTATGGACTGCCAAAAGAATGAACAAATCTGTCTTGGAGGAAGTACAACCAGAAAGCTCCTTAGAAGCAAGGATGGCGAGACTGCATCTTACATACTTTGCACATGTTGTCAGGATGGATCACTCCCTGGAGAAGGACATGCTCGGTAAAGTACAGGCTAAGTGGAAAAGAGGAAGACCCTCAACAAGGTGGATTGACACACTGGCTGCAACAATGGGCTCAAGCATAACAATTGTAAGGATGGGGCAGGACCAGGCAGTGTTTTGTTCTGTTGTACACAGGGGCACTATGAGTGGGAACTGACTCAGTGGCACCTAACAACAACATGCCTGTGGTTATAATCTCATTTCGGAATGGGTTGTCTTTGTTATGTTAATGAGACAGGGTTAGTGTAGGGTGTGTCTTGAGTTAATCTCTTTTGAAATGTAAAAGAGATCAAATAAGCAAGAGAGAAGCAGAGATGGGGTAAGAGAGATGCCAAACCACATAAAGATCTCCAAGGAATAGGAAGCAGAAGCCGAAGAGACAAGGATCTTCCTCTAGAGCCAAAGAGAAAGAAAACCTCCCCTTCGAGCCCACGCTCTGAATTTGGACTTCTAGCCTCCTAAACTGTGAGAAAATAAATTTCTGTTTGTTAAAGCCACCCACTTGTGGTATTTCTGTTACAGCAAGGCTAGATTACTAAAACAGATATAGTGCATGACCCCCTAGATTGGAAGGCACTCCAAATACAAAATGGCTACAATGAACTCAAACATGCCAATGAAGACGGTGCAAGACCAGGCAATGTTTTGTTCTGTCGTACATGGACTCACCCTGAGTCAGAGCCAGGAACTAACAACAAACACAGCTGAAGATGCATGTATCCTAAAACACAGCAGCTCTACTCTTGAGTAAATGGCAATTTTTAAGAATGGCTGCAAATTATTTGACACTCCTCTCATCTAGAGATGGGGTCTGTGTCTCTTCCTCCGAAATCCTTGTTGGTTTGTGACCACTTCCATCAATGAGTTCAGTGCAAGTGATCCTCGTGACATAAAAGGCCGCACAGCATCTGCCACGTTTGCTGGGACACTCACTTTAGAACCCTGAGCCCCCGTATGAGAAGTCTGATGCCCTGAGACCACCACGCTGGAGATCCAGACAGGAGATCGGGCTGACAGTCTCAGCTAAGCTCAGCCTCCCTGCCTCCCACCGCACCCCCAAACCAAGCTGTCTTGCATCTTCTAGGCCAGCCCAGAGTGACCCCATTGAGTGACTCCATGTAAAACAGAAACATCTCCCAGCTGAGTCCTGCTCAAAATTCCTCATGCACAACATTTTAAAATATACTGAAATGGTGGTTGTCTTAAGCCACTAGATTTTGGAGTAGTTTGTTACACAGCCGTAGATAACTGGAAGGACACCCAACAGAAATCCATGCATATGTGCATCAAAAAACATGTACAAGTATGTTTATTGTATCATTGCTTGCAAAAGCAAAAAAACAATTGGAAGCAACCTAAATCTCCACACAGGAAAAAATGGATTTTAAAACTTGTGATGTATCCATCCAACGGGACACTCTTCAACAGTGAGATGATAAACCAGAGCTACCTGTGTCCGCAGACTGCTCCCCAAACAACGGTGGGCAAAGAAGCTACAGAAGGGTGTGTACAACTAACAGCACTTAGGCCAAACTCTAAACGATGCAAAACAGTGCAGTATTTTGTTTATGGATAGCTACTTATATAGTAAAAACATCACCACGTGCAAGGGAATGAAGAACAACAAATCCATTACAGTGATTACCTCTGGGGAAGCGGGGAGGGAAGGGCTGAGATGAGGAGGGGCCCACAGGGAGCTTCAGCTGTCAACTTTTTTTTTTTTTTATTTCTTTAAAGACAATCTGAAAGAAAGAAAAAATGAAAATACATTCAGCTCCGACACAGCTGAGGAGTGGGTCCTACAGAGGGAATCTTTCAAATATCTAACAGCTGGCAAAATATAAGCCCACAGGAGAAGGATGTGGCAGTTGGCTTCCGTAAAGATTTATAGCCTTGGAAACACTATGGGGCAGCTCTGCTCCATTCTTACAGGGCCTCTATGAGTGGGAATCGACTAGATAGCAAGGGGAAGGAAGAAAGATATAAGCAGGGGCATTGGTGATTGTGGCAGAATTCTCGCCTTCCATGAGGGGAGACCAGGATTTGATTCCCAGCCAACACACTTCATGCGCAGCCACCACCAGTCTGTCAGTGGAGGTCTGCATGTTGCTATGATGCAGAACAGGTTTAACCAGAGCTCCCGGGCTAAGAATGACTAGGAGGTAAGGCCTGGTGATCTACTTCTGAAAATCACTCCGTGAAAACCCTATGGATCACAAAAAGCTCAGTCCTCAACTGGTGTGTTTTGTTCTGTTGTTCATGGGGTTGCCATGAGTCAGGGGTGACTCAACAGTATATAGGCACCTTGGGTCTTCTCCCCTCCAAACACATCCAGGCCAGGCTGGGCATTGACCCTTTAGTTGCCAAATGGCAGGGATGTCTGGGAGAGGGTCCTGGTTTCGGAGAGCTCAGGGGAGCAGCCATTTACCAGGCTGAATGAATATATTTTAGTATTTAACAACCGGGACATCTGGCTGAATTCAAGCCTGTGGTATATGAGTATTGTTGTTGCTCTGACTCATGGGGTACAAAGGAGCAACACATCGCCCGGTCCTGCACCACCTTCACGGTTGTTGGTATGCTCAAGTCCATTGTTGCGGTCCATTTGAGTGACTTCCATCTTAGGGCACTCAACTTCCAGCACTCTGTCAGACAATATTCTATGCTGATCCATAGGGTTTCCCTGGCTAATTTTCAGAAGTAGGTCACCAGGCTTTTCTTCCTAGTCTGTCTTAGTCTGGAAGCTCTGCTGAGACCTATCCACCATGGGTGACCCTGCTGGTATTTGAAAGCCCAGTGGCCTAGCTTCCAGCATCACAGCAATGTGCAAGCCACGACAGTCCTGCAAACTGACAGTCGGGTGGTGGACATGATTATTAATTACATTGTTAAGTGCATTGTTCTCTACTTTTCTCCCTGCTTGGAATGCTTCATACTTTTTAAAAAAGAATCTAGGCAGGAAGGGCGCTGACTGTGAGAAGGAGATGGAAGGCAGGACCACCTGGCCCTGGTGGACTAGGAGGACTTGACCGGAACTAGCTCTGTTCCTTCTTGTCCAGAAGCCCCCAACCACCTACCCCCTTACAACCCGTAGAAGCCTGCACAGTCCTCCAATTCCCGCCTTCATTTCTCGGATACCTTGCTCCTACTGTGGAGCCACTCTAGGGACTCAGGAACAAACAAGACAGCATCCTTGCTCTCAACTGCTCACAGCGCTGCCAGGGACAGATGGCCCCTAGATACCCTCACCTGCAGGCCACAAGCAAGGGGAGCACAGGGCTCTGGGCCCAGGAAAAGGGGCACTTGGGCAGTGATAAGGAACACATAGGGGTGAGCTGGGCAAAGACAAGAACAGGCCAAGATGGGGGATGTGGTGTAGAGCACAGAGCAGAGAACTGAACGGAGGCCTCTCCCAGACCTCTGGCCTGGGCAGGGCATGGTGGTACCTCCAGCGAGATGCCAGCCAGTCCTGGGATTAGTGCCCCGGGACATGGGTGAGACTTGGAGTGGGCACCGGCCATGGGCCCTCAGTTCAATTCCGCCTGCTCCTGGGTGCCTGGGATGGCCCTAAATGTCTCGGAAGGGCATGAGTGGAGTCTGCTGGCCCTGCTTTGAAGCACGTGGGGTCATCTTCCCACAGAGGGGGCTGCTCACAGCTGGCAAGAGGACATATAAGGTGCCTGGCAGGGTCAAGGGAGAGGCTGTAGAACTTTGCCAGTGATGTGAAGCCCAGAGCTCTGGGTCAACGGCTGGCCACCAAGGGGTCATCATGTCATGGCCTAGAGGTCTGGAAGGGCCTTTGGGGTCACCTAGGATATCTCCTCTCAGGCCTGCAGCATGGACTGTAGCACTGCAGTAGTGGGGAGGTAGGGGTCTATCCACTCCGGCCCAGCCTCAGCCCAGGAGCCCTTGGGCTGTCTGATGGTAGTGGGGCCCTCCCCGGGGGTCTGTAGAACATCTGAGAAAGTCAGGAGAGGAGAGGGACGTTCTCACTCTTTGCCCACAAACCTAGATGAAGACAGAGCCTGGCTATACAGTCTCCATTCAGCAGCCACTGAAGACTGCCTTCTTACTTCATTTTATTTTGTATTGTTTTGTATCTCAGGTGCAGGGACCATGTCCACGAGGTCAAAATTACTTTCATAGTAATACAAGGACACTATTTGCCTTTTTCATCTCATGGTCTCATGAGGTACAGTGGAGTTTTCCAGAGGCCATACAGCATGTGCTATGAATGAACGTAGAAGCAGATATGAGACTCCAGCTGCGTTCTATTAAGCCAGATATTTCAAAGATTTGCAAAAGTGTTAAACAATGCCAGTTCTATTTTTTTCTTTAATTTTGGAAAATATAGCTGTCTTTCATAAAATATGTATGTTATGGTTAGCACACTCAACTGAAAGGTTGGAGGTTAGAGTCCACATCAAAGGACCTCAGAAGAAAGGCCTGGCAATCTACTTCAGAAAGATCACAGCGATTGAAAACCCAATGGAGTACATTTATGCTCTGACACACATGGGGTCACCATGTGTCAAAAATGACTTGATGGCAACTGATGTATGCTAACACGTACTAGGCTTATTATTTTTAATGAATTAATAAATATTTCTTAAATTCTCAGTTTTAACTTCTAATATGGTAAATAGTTATAGACATAATCCATATAAACAAAAGCTCTTTGAGGTCTTCAATAATTTTTTAAGAGTGTAAAGAGGTCCTGAGACCAAAGTTTGAGAATCGCTGGTATAATGTGACAATCTCCCTCTTTCTATTCTTTTGCACTCAGCACTGTGAGTATGCTGTCCATATGTTGAGTTCATTGCTTCGAAGTCTGCACCCACCACAGCTCATGTACCCGCTCCCTTGGGCTGCACACCTAGGTTGCTGATGACTTCCATCCACCATAACGAATGCCACCATGAACATTCTTGTTCACGTTTGGAATTGTTTTGAAGAATGTCTCTGGGATATATATCTAAGAACAGGATCCATGGGCCAAAGAATGTGTGCATATTTAATTAAAATAAAGAATATTTTCCAGACAGGCTGTACCTGTTTATACTCCTACACAAGGGTTCATCTCTCTACACACCTGCCAGCACCTGTGTCCAGTACCCACCCTGCTAATTTGCCATTCTGATGGCTGCTGAATGGTAACGCCTTGTTTTGATTTGCATTTTGCTGATCACTGGTGAGTTGGGGCATCTCTTCACAAATGTATTAGTCATTTGGGATTCCTCTTCTGAGAATTCCCTATTCATGCTATTACCCATTTTTCCAGTAAGTTTTCAGTCTTGTTGATTTGGAGTTCTTAGAATACTCTTGATGAGCGCAACTCAAAGTGGGGACTGGCTGTCTATCTAAGAACTGTCTGTTAAATCAAAGGACTGCTTCTTTCATTGAGAGTCTTGTTATGAAAAAAACTCAGCTAAACTGAACAATGAGCTTAGTGACCATAGCTGGTTTACATACAGGGGCAACCTCCTTATCTTGTTGCAGACCAGCACTCGGAACAGCACAGGCCTAGGCATCAACTCCTTGTTGGTTTCCCTATCCTGCCATTTCTCTTTCATTGTGCCTTTGATGTCCTTTATTGAACTGAAATCTTTAATTTTGATATTGTCAAGTCTTTCTTTTTTTGCCTGATGGTTTGTGCTTTTAAGGCTTTGTTTAAAAAGTCTTTGCCATTTGAAAACAGACTGAGTGTTGGATAATAATACTGAGCAATGATTATTAATTTTGTTAGATTTGATAATGGTATTGCAGTCACGATTGTTTTTAGTCCTTATTATCTATTAGAGATGAAAATTTAAGTATTTATGGGTGAAATAATGTGATGTCTTGGGTTTGCTTAAAAATATTACAGCAAAACAAAGGGGGGAGATAGATGAAACAAAACCGTTTCACAGGTCTTGGAATAGCAGCTATTGAACTGCACCGAAAGAGACGGCCCAAAGTTGATTACACTCCCACTCACATTCCATTGGCCAGGACTTGGTTACAGGTAACATCTAGCTGCAAGGGATGCTAGGAAATGGGGTAACAGGCTGGTCAGCTACATGCTTGGTTAAAACTGGGGGATTCTATATAAGGATATGTTGTCGTTGGGTGCCATCGAGTTGATTTTCAAATCACTGCGACCCCATGTGACAGAGTAGAACTGCCCCATAGGGTTTTCTAGGCTGTGATCTTAAGAGGAGCAAATCTCCAGGTTTTTCTCCGACGGAGCCACTGGGTGGGTTGGAACTGCCAGTCTTTTGGTGAGCAGCCAAGCACTTAGCTGTTGACCACGAGGGCTCCTTATGTAAGGCTATAGAGAGACAGTAAGAGCAGTCTCTGCTACACGTTCCTAACCGTGCTATCCAAAATTGATTTTCTCAGCTACGCACGGATTTTTTTTTTCATACAAGCTTTAGAATGAGTTTGTTGACTTCTTTGAGAAACTCATCTAAAATTTTGATTAGGATTGCCCTTAATTTATAGGTTACTTAGGGATTGTTAACATCTTTACCATGTTATCCTATTCCACTCATGCATATAGAATATCTCTTCAATTTTTTTTTAACCTTTTTAAATTGCCGTTATAGTGGTTAAGAGCTACGGCTGCTAACCAGAAGAGCAATTATCTATTCCTTGAAAGTTTGTAAAACTCATCTATAAGACCATCTGGGCCTGGACTTTTTTTTGGGAAAAAGGCCTGTGTTTATCATTTCAATTTCTTTAATAACTATTGACTTATTATTCAAGTTTTCTATTCCTTCTTGAGCTTATTCATCACTTTGTGTTTTCTACGAATTTATCTGTTTTGCACAGATTTATCAGTGTACTGTGTGATTATTCATACTATCATATCCTTAGAATATCATTTCCCTGTAGTTTTATTTTTTCATTACATATTTTATTTGCATCTTATTCTTTTTTCCTCCATCAGTCATATTAATTTATTCCAAGAAACAGATTTTGGTTTTCAGTAGTCTCTCTTTTTTTGTTCTCCATTTCCTTGATTTGTACTCTTATTTTTGCATTCCTTTTTCTTTCTTTTATTTTGCTTTATTGCTCTTTTCCAACTTCTTCTGTTGAATGCTTGGCTCATTTGTTTTGATATTTCTTGTTTTTGAGAAATGTATCTAAAGTTATGTATTTTCTTGTAAGTCCTTTTTTTTAACTATGTCTCAAAATTTGGGCATACAGTATTTTTACAGTCATTTAGGTCTACGCATTTTATCATTTTCCCTGATGATTTCCTCTTTAGTCCAGGGTAGTTTACTAGTATGTTATATAGTTTCCAGATATACGGAATGTTCGCCATTACCCTTTGGTCAGTGATTTATGATTTTATGGCATGGTAATCAGTGAATCACACTCTAATCAGGAAGCATAGTTTGTACGATGCTGACTATATGACATGCACTGAGGACTCCTTTGAGGCCCAGAGCAAGGACAAATTTTATAAATGCTTCATGTGTGCTTGGAAAAAATTGCATTCTCTGCTCGTGCAACATTTTGTATGCATGTATGCCTTTGAGTTTATTAATTGTATTTATCAATTTTTCTATATCTTTTTTGTCTACTTAATCTATCAGCTTCTGGGAAGTATATATCAAAACTGACAACTACAATTGTTGATTTACCAAAGCAATCTTTCTAACACAAAAATCCAACCACATCACTCCTTTTAAATGACTCCCATTGCTTTCAGGGAGGAAAAAAAAAAAAAAACAGCAATCCTTAGCTAGGCTTGCAAAGCCCTCTGTACCTCGGCCTGACTCAACCCCTCTATCCTACCTCATCTCTTCTGCATCAACACCCTGACTCCTCCCTGGCACACACCCACTGCTCCGTTTGCAGTGAGTTCCTTGCCATGCCGCACCATGAGGGCCATGCTTCCTTCACCTCTCTGCTGTGTTTGCACACCCAGACTCCTCCTCCTAGAATTTCCTCCTGAGGCTGATTTAGCTCCTTGTAAATACCTGCTTGCCTTTCAACATTCAACTCAGGTTTTTCCAGCCTCATCCACTGCCATGTCCCCATAGACATCTGATCTCCAGCCAGCCCTTGTTACCTCCAGCTAATGTGCCATGTCCTCTCTGATCTCTGAGCCTTTGTTCAGGCTGTTCATTCTACCTGGAAGGCCCTTTTCTACATGGTCCTAATTTCTACCACTCCTTCAGGCCTCAGGTCTACCTCCCCTTCTCTGGACAACAATTCCTCATTCCTTTAGTCTGTTGTGATGCCGCCTGCAGATACACCCAGCAAACACTTACTGGGTGCCTCCCATATGCTGTGCTTGTACTTGATAGATGACTGAGATCTCAGGACCTGCCCTGGAGGAATTTACATTCTGGGGCCTGGGGTGGGAAACTCTAATGCAGATGGGTCCAGGCAGGATGGGAATTGTGAGACCCTGCCCTACCTAAAGGCAGAGGTGGGACTCAGCTCCCGCCATCATTGCTATTTGGAAATGCGGGCCCAGCATTGCTACATCTCCCAATTTTTCAAGAGAAGCTGTAAATTTTAAAGTATTGGCAACTCTTTTCTGGACACATGTAGCTGTTGTTTGTCACTGTCAAGTAGGCTCTGACTCCTGGGGACACCACGTACAACAGAATGAAACACTGCCCAGTCCTATGCCATCTTCATGATCATTGGTATGTTTGAGTCCATCGTTGCAGGCACTGTATTTTGAGTGCCTTCCAACTTGGGGGGCTCATCTTCCAGCACTCTATCAGACGATCTGTTGTGATCCATAGGGTTTTCATTGGCTAATTTTTGTAAGTGGATCACCAGGCCTTTCTTCCTAGTCTGTCTTAGTTTTGAAAGCTCCACTGAAGCCTGTCCACCACAGGTGAACCTGCTGGTATTTGAAATACCTATGACATCCAATCCAGCCAGGGGGAGGCTCCCCGGGGAGAAGCAATTGAGCAGCGTGCTGACCAATGAGCAAGAGAAGTAAGTAGGGAAAAGCTGGGAAGAGTGTTCCAGGAAGAGGCATAAGAGACCAAATATTGGCCTTGATCATTGTGGTCAGCACTCCACCCCACCTGCCCAGGTGCAGGGAAGGCCTAAGCGAGCTTCCCTTGGAGCCTTCTCCTCCACCAAGATGCACAGAGAGAGCACAGCCCATTGGTAGGCCCTCACTCACCTCCACCCCTGGCCCAGCCACTCTCCATGCATGGCAGGAATGAGCCCCAAACTGATGAAGAGGAGGAAGAACCAGGCCCCTTTGACAGGCTTGGGCTGGTGCCAGGAGACGTTGGACTCGGGCATCCCATGACCAGGCCAAGAGAGCCTGCTGTGTAGAGATGAAGCCCTGGCCCCTGGGGGCAGTGATGGATGAGGTGGGTCTGCAGCTCCCGGGCACCACCTTCACAGACCAGTACTGCCCACTTGAGGGAAACCTCCCCTTTCACCAAGCAGCATTCTAGTGGGATGGAGTGCAGCCCACCTCAGCTGGAGGCAGCCCAAGAGCCAGGTGGAAGGGAGGCTTACTGAGGGGGTGCCCTCCATAGCACCCGCCCTGGAGGCTCAGCTCAGCAGGGGTGTACCCGGCTGGGTTGTTTTGCTTTTGTATTTAATGAAGCTCTCTGTTTTCTGGAGGGGTGGGGAATTACAGGAAGCCTTTGTGCAAGAGCAACAGAGAGGGACTCCCAGGCTGGCCTGGCTTTGTGCCACAGAGGTGAGGACAAATAGGAACTGGGCTCCCTGCGCCACACCTGCATCTGACACTGGGCTCTAGTAGGCCAGACTCACCTTGCCACCATGCCCATCTGCAAGCTGCTCACTCAGCCAGCACACATCCACTGGGCACCTGCTGTATACCAAGGACTGTGCTGGTCACTGAGGTAACACCAGGGAGTGGGGGTGATGGCCACATAAATGAGCATCTGCCCCAAAGCGGGCCCCAAGAGTTGGGAGGGGGCTTCAGAAAAGAATTTCAGAGCAGAGATCACAGGCGAGTCGGGTCTTGAGGGGTAAGGAAGTATTCGCCAGGATGATAGGGATAAAGGTGCTCCAGGCAGTGGGAACAGCTTGGCAAAGACACAGAGGTGTGGAACGTTCTGGAACACTGGCAAATCCCAACAAGTTCCCTTTGACAGGAGCAGAAAGTTCAAGGGAATGGGTAAAAAGGACAAGACCTCACTTGGAGAATCCCGTGGAGCTTGACCTTCATCCTGCAGGGCCACCTGGGCAATGGATGGGAGTGGGCAAACCCAAAGGTGGGGCCCCAGGGGTGGGGGAACCAGCAGTGAGGCCTCAGAGGTGAGGAAGGCCAGAAATTATGAAAACTGTGCTTTGTGAGGTCTTCTGGAGAGAGAACATAGGTGTGGTGTGGGGCTTAGGGGATGTTATGGACAGAATAGTGTCCCCTAAAAATGTGTGTCAACTTGGCTAGGCCATGATTCCTAGTATTTTGTGATTGTCCGCCCTTTTGTCGTCTGATGACATTTTCCTATGTGTTATAAATCTTACCTCTATGGTGTTAATAAGGCAGGATTAGAGGCAGTTACATTAACGAGGCAGGACTCAATCTATATGATTATGTTGTTATCTTAAGTCAATCTCTTTTGAGATATAAAAGACAGAAGTGAACAGAGAGACAAAGAGACCTCATACCACCAAGAAAGAATTACCGGGAGCAGAACACATACTTTGGACACAGGGTTCCTGCAGTGAGAAACTCCAGACCAGGAAAAGATCAATGACAAGGACCTTCTCCCAGAACTGAGAGAAAAAGCCTTTTCTAGGAGTTGGTGCCCTGAATTCAGACTTCTAGCCTCCCAGACTTCGAGAGAATAAACTTCTGTTAAAGCCATCCACTTGTGGTATTTCTGTTATAGCAGCACTAGGTGACTAAGACAGGGGAAATGATACATCAAGGGCAAGGCCACAGGGACACCTTCCCCACTGGTGTTCTGGGTGTGCTCAATAACCACCCCTGCCCAGGGAATCTGTTAACTACCAAGAACCGTTCTCCCTGGAAGGCAGACTTAATACAGAGAAAGCTCAGCTGACCAGAAGGCCCCATCCACAGTCCTCTGCGTGTTGACACATGCTGGGCCAGCTCTCCTAAGGCAGGGAGCGGACCTCTGGCCTCAGTCAGAGTCCCAGGGCTCTCTGTCATGGCAGCTGGAGCGGTGGGGACCAGGAGCCTGTGGGTAAGTCCATGACACACCCTGCCTCTGCTGTCCTAAATGAATTCCTGTCACAGCAGCATGGCTCTCTGGAGAGCTTGTGGGCTGGGGCTCCAGAGAAGCTAGGGCTGAAGTCCAACTCTCACTTGCTGCCAGGGTGATCCTGGCCACATTTCTTAACCTGCCTGGGCCTCTATGACTTCATCTATAACTTAGTATGTGCCAGGCACTAGGCTAAGAGTATCTCATGCCTCATTTTGTCCCAGCCTCCCAAAATTTGCTCTTGTTGTTAGGTGCCATCAAGTTGGTTCTGACTCATAGCAGCCCTATGTACAACAGAATGGAACACTGTCCGGTCCTGTCCCGTGCTCATACTCCTTGTTATGCTTGAGCCCATTGTTGCAGCCACTGTGTCATTCCATCTCATTGAGGGTCTTCCTCTTTTTCACTGACCCTCTACTTCACCAAGCATGATGTTCTCCTCCAGGGACATGTTCTGATAACACGTCCAAAGTAGTCTCGAGTATTCTCACCGTCCTTGCTTCTAAGGAGTATTCTGGTTGTACTTATTCCAAGACAGATTTGTTCCTTCTTTGGCAGTCCATGATATATTCAATATTCTTCGCCAACACCACAATTCAAAAGCATCAATTCTTCTTCGGTCTTCCTTATTCATCATGAAGCCATTGCATGTATATGAGGCCATTGAAAACACTATGGCTTGCGTCAGATATACCTTAGTCTTCAAGGTGACATCTTTGTTTTTCAACACTTTAAAGAGGTCTTTTGCAGTAGATTTTCTGCATCTTTTGATCTCTTGACTGCTGCTTCCATGGCTGTTGATTGTGGATTCAAGTAAAAGGAAATTCTTGACAACTTCAATTTTTTCTCCATTTGTCATGATGTTGCTTATTGGTCCAGTTGTGGGGATTTTTGTTTTATGTTCAGGTGTAATTCATACTGAAGGTTGTGGTCCTTGATCTTCATCAGTAAGTGCTTCAAATCCTCTTCACGTTGAGCAAGGAAGGTTGCGTCATCTGCAAAACACAAGTTGTTAATGAGTCTTCCTCCAATCCTGATGTCCCGTTCCTCCTCATATAGTCCAACTTCTCGGATTATTTGCTCAGCATACAGATTAAATAGGTATGGTGAAAGGATACAACCCAGACACACACCTTTCCTGACTTTAAACCATGCAGTATCCCCTTCTTCTGTTCGAACAACTGCCTCTTGATTTATATACAGGTTCTTCATGAGCACAATTAAGTGTTCTGGAATTCTTATTCTTCTAAATGTAATCCATAATTTGTTATGATCCACACAGTCGAATGCCTTTGCATAGTCAATAAAACACAGGTAAACATTCTTCTGGTATTCTCTGCTTTCAGCCAGGACCTATCTGACATCAGCAATGATATCCCTGGTTCCACGTCCTCTTCTGAAAGCAGCCTGAATTTCTGGCAGTTCCCTGTCAATATACTGCTGCAGCTGTTTTTGAATGATCTTCAGCAAAATTTTACTTGTGCGTGATATTAATGATATTGTTCGATAATTTGCTCATTCAGTTGAATCACCTTCTTGGGAATAGGCATATATATGGCTCTCTTTGCGTCAGTTGGCCAGGTAGTTGTCTTCCAAATTTTTTAGCATAGACGAGTGAGCACTTCCAGTGCTGCATTCATTTGTTGAAACATCTCAACTGGTATTCCATCAATTCGTGGAGCCCTGTTTTCCGGCAATGCCTTCAGCACAGCTTGCATTTCTTCCTTTGATACCACTGGTTTCTACTCATATGGTACCTCCTGAAATGGCTGAACATCAACCAGTTCTTTTTGGTACAGTGACTCCGTGTATTCCTTCCATCTTCTTTTGATGCTTCCTGAGTCATTTAATATTTTCCCCATAAAATCCTTCAATATTGCAGCTCAAGTCTTGAATTTCTTCTTCAGTTCTTTCAGCTTGAGAAATGCGAAGTGTGCTCTCCTTTTTGGTTTTCTATCTCCAGGTCTTTGCACATGTCATTATAATATTTTATTTTGGTTTCCCAAGCTTTAGAGGCAGGTAATAGCACCATTTTATGAATGAGGAAACAAAAGCTCAGAGAGGACCATATTTGTCCCTTAGAAGTTTGGAACCACCCAAATCTGCCTGTCTCAGAGGCCGAACCTGTCTCCACAGCCTAATAACCCTGACTTCGTGCACTTCCCCAGGCCCGGTGTGGGAAGGAGCCAGCACGAGACCCCTGCCTTCCCCCACCACCCTTATCCCCACTATCCTATGCCCCAGAATGCACCTCGAAAATTGTCTCTCAGCTGGAACCCCCATCCTAACCTAATTTTCCTTTCTTATTTTCTCCTTTCTGTCTCAAAGCAGAGGACAGCCCCAAAGTTCTCAGAATTTCAGAAAATTTTCAAATAAACCTCACTTTCTGCAGTCTACACAGCCTCTGCAAGTATGGCCAAAGACAGGCAGGAGAGGTCTCCACAAACCCCCTGCCCAGCCCTCAGGAGTGCGGCTGTCCAAGCTGAGGCGCAAGGCGGCCCTGTGCATCCAAGGGCATTCACACGTTGTATGCACATACAGGGCACACACACGCCCACAGACACAAACCTGGACGCACATACAAATGCATGTCAAATTTGTAGGCACACAAAGAAGTGCACACACACTTGTGTACACAGTCCTAGAGCCCAGAAGCTCACCCAGCCAAGTCTACTTCTCCAGGTGAGTTTGGAAACATTTGAGAGAATAGGCTTCCCAATCCTGGCACTTCCTCCTGGAAGGAGCCTGGGTTCAGGGACCCTGGGTGAGGCTTCTGGAGGCAGCGGAGGGTGGGGAGAGTTTCCTTTCCACACACCCCCTCCCCAGGGCCCCGCAACCCTCCAGCGAAGCACCAGGCTCCAGGGCTGCAGGAATTGGGTCTCCCTGGGATCACCCCTTGTTTCTAGCCACAGCCCACAGCTCCCTTTGCACACCTGGGCAGTGTCTTAGCTCTGGTCTCCACCCGAAGTGCCCTCCCTGGGGCCCTCCACCCCCACTCACACACTCATACGCAGACTCATTCAGGCATGCTCACTAACATACACACACTCATACACAGGCATGTTTACTAACACACATGTACACTTATACACACACACATGCACACTCATTCATCATGCACACTAACATACACACACTCATACACAGGCAGACTTACTAACACACACGTACACTTACACATATGCACACACACATTCGTCATGCAGTCACTAACACACTCACACACTCATACTAACACACATGACACACATATGCACACATTCATCATGCACACTCACTAGCATACTCACACTCATACACAGGCGTGCTTACTAACACACGCACACTTACACATATGCACACTCACACACACTCACTAACATACCCACCTGCACACTCACACACAGCGTGCACACTCTCTAACATCCTCTCTCACACAGGTTCTCTAGCTGCCTCGCTGGACATCTCCGTCCCGCTACCTGTCTCTGCCCTCAGACTCCGCACAGTCCCTGTTGCTCCTCCAATCTGCCCGCCCCTCCCGTGGCTCCCTGTCACTCAGAGGAAAGCAGAGGAGGAAGCCAGCACCTGCCCAGCCCCTTCCATGAGCCACAGACTGTGCAGTGTTCTGCATACACCCCTCATTCAATCACCACTGCAGCCTACGCTTACCCCTATCTTACAGATGAGGAAACTGAGGCTCTGAGAGATTACATCAGTCCCTAAAGAAGCTAAGTAGGGGGAAGAGACCCTGTGGAGAGAACTGGTTGCCGAATGGCATGAGGGTGTACAAGGGCACAAGGGTGTTTAGTGTATTCGAGGGAAGGCGGTGTGACTGGAACTGAGGATCCGTGTCAGCAGGAGAGGAGACCAGGAGGGAGCCGGTCTCTGCCACGGAGGAGCAGCAGCCTGAGGGGACTCTGGGGCGTGAGCAGTGGTGTCTTCAGAAGGCAGACGGAGTGGGAGGCAGTGGCCCAGCAAGAAGGACAAAGACCAGGATACAGGCAGCAAGGCTGCTGGAGGAAAGGGGACCCACTTCTTTGGCAAAATTAGCAAAATCTGGATGTTGTGAGGCCCTAGAAGAAGTCAGAGGGGCTCAGCAGCTTCCATCCGAGCAGCTCAGGGGACTGGCATGCTCATTGCCTTCTTGTCCTTACCCCACAGCACCTTCTGGCACACTCTACAGGGATTTATCTGGGCTTCGACTCCCCTAAACCCAGCCCACCCACACACCAGAATGCGAATCTCATGAGGGAGGGCAGGGGCTCTGTTTCATTCCCTGCTGAGTCTCCAGTGCCCGGCACTGTGCCTGAAATGTGACCAATGAATGAATGAATTTTCCACATTTGGGAAGACAGAAAAGGAAATCCATTTGTAGAGGAAGAAAAGCAGCTCAGATCGGGACCTGTTGGCTCTGCGTCTCTCCCGCATAGCAGCAGGCACACAGTAGGTGGTCAGTACTGCCTTAAACGGTATTTGAACCTAAGAAGCGGGGTTGACTTTCTTTTTCATTCCCTAGGGTTCCTGACCTTCAGCTGGACCTGGCCAGGCCAGTGTGCAGCATCCCAGAGGCAGCTGGGATGGTGTGGAGAAGGCAAAGGCGCGGGTGTAAGCCCACCGTGTCGACCCCTGGTGGTTCCATGGCCAAGTCCCCTCCGTTCCCTGAACTGAAGATGACACTTTTCACCTCCCACTGGACGGGGCCCGGAGGGTCAGGGCCTCTGTCCCCTGGCCACCCTGTCTTCTTCTGGGAAGATCAGCCTCTGAAACACCCAACTGTCTTACCTCAGAGCAGGGACGGAAAGGATGCTTTGTCCCTAGCCTTGGGTCTGGATACCCAGAACCCAGCACAGCGCCTGACACATCGTGGGTGGTCAACAAACGTATTTATTAAAAATTATGATAGAAACAAGTTTAGAGGAGCTCGGAGTGGAGCTTCAGCCACAAGCAGTGATAGCAGCACTAACATTGATCGTGACAATAATGACAAAGACAAGCGATAAACCACAGAAGTGCTGTTACACATCTGTGCTTTCTCATTAATTCACCTGCAGTTGGGTAGGGCTCAGATCGTGCACCTGTCTTACAGGTGAGGAGCGCGCTGTCAGGGCTCCGGCGGGACCAGCAGACTTTCTGACGCAGGTCCACCTTTATGCCGCCTGGAGGAACCTGAGCCAGGCTGTGGGGTGGGGACTGGCTGTGGACTGGTGAGGCCTCAGGGGAGAGATGACCTCACCTAAGGGCGGGGTGGGACAGGCTACACGGTCGGGACATAAAAGCCAAGCGTCCTCGGCATTTCCTGGGCAGGTTGCAACCACACACAAAGGCATCCCATTGTTTCATCTCTGGAAGCATCAGGCCCAACAGCACTCCTCCCAGCCCCTGGCCTCAGCTCTGCTCACCAGCAACAGCAGACAGCATTTATCCCATGCCGGGGAGGCTCGCTGTCCCAGCCGCTCCTGTGGGGCCAGTGAAGACAGAGTCCTGGTGGGGACCCTGCCAGGGCCCTGGACCGGATCACACTGCACCGGCCTTCTGACTTCCGGCATCCCACCTGCTGTCATTGTCTCTGAGAGACCCCAAGACAGGGTCTGGGTCTATGTCCAGGCCACCTGGATGGTGCAAATGGTTAAGCACTTGGCTACTAACCAAAAGTTTGGTGGTTCGAATCCACTCAGAGGCACCTCAGAAGAAAGGCCTGGTGATGTACTTCCAAAAAGTCAGCTGTCGAAAACCCTATGGAGCACAGTTCGCTGTGAGACGCATGGAATTGCCACGAGTCAGAATCAACCTGATGACAACTGGTTTGTTTTTGCGGAGGAGTCTACGTCTGTGGGCTTCTGTCTCTCTGTTCCCCACAGCACCCACCTTTGCTGAGGGGGGAAGGAGGGAAGAAAGTCATCTGTGGGGGGGAGGGAGGGAGGAAGAGGGAGTCAGTGCTGGAGGGCACTGAGCTTCTGCTAAGTGTGATGGGAAAACTGGCAACAGCCGTGAGGGCTGCACAGCACAGTGAAAGTAAACAGTGTCACCAAACTGTCCATGTAAAATGTCAAAATGACAAATGTTCTGTTATATATCTATACTCACCACAATAAAAATAATTTTTTTTTTTTCTTTTTTAAGTCACCTGGTCCTGGGGGAAGAGATATCATTTGTTTTGCGCATAGACAACTGAGGTATGTCTTAACCTGCCCTCCTGAGCACCCTGCAAGCTGGGCTGGGAGAAGGAAGAGCTGTTTGTGGGGCACGCTGGGTCAGCAAGGCTCCTGATAATCAAGGGGAGATAGGCACAGGGTTTGGAGCCCCCGCAGAAAGAAGACAGGACCAGTCAGATTCAAGGGCTGAGGCAGGAGGAGGACACGCAAGGCCATGTGCGGGGAGGCTGCAGGAACCCTGGGGGAGCCTGGGCAGAGACAAGGAGCTGAGGCACTGAGGGAGGGGCAGCCCGGCCCCGGAGGCCCAGTGGGGTCTAGGGGATGGTACAGGTGACCACAAGCATCGCCCCTCCCAGCATCCTTGGTTCCACGCAGTTCAGTCTGTACTTCATCACAAGGAACCCCCTTTCTTCAATCAAATGGCTGCATCTCTGTGCTCACAAGCACACGGGCGCTGCCAGTATATACAACAGAACATCTGTCATTTCAACATTTTTACATGGACAATTCAGTGACATTGATTGCTTTCATCATGTTGTGTGACCCTCACTACTGTCTGTTTCCAATTGTTCCATCGCACATTACAGCCCAGTGCCCCCCAAGCAATGACACCCCCATTCTCGATACCTATCCCTGGCCCTATTGATTGACTCCACATTCAGGGGACACGTGGCCCCAGCAGACTATGGACTCGGTTTCAGACCGCTAGCTGCCGGGAAGCACTGAGAGAGTAGGGTGACTCTTCTCACTCAGCCCCGGTTTTGAGACTCTCATCATTGTTATTACTTGTCAATTTAAAAATCAGGTTCCTACCCAGAACTCATGCCACATGCAGAGAAACTGTGGTTGGGAACCTTGTTTTTGGCTGTATCCCCAGGGCTTAGCATACAGTTTGTGCTTGATAAATATTTGTGGGAATGAATTGAATTAATAAATGAGTGAATGAATGATAGGAGTAGCTAACATTTATTTATACCAGGCACTGTTTTTGTTTTACTCCAAAGCCTTTAATGCAGCTTGGACTTCTTCCTTCAATATCGTCAGTCGTTGATCATATGCTACCTCCTGAAATGGTTTAATGTCAACCAATTCTTTTTGGTGCAGTGACTCCGTGTATTCCTTCCATCTTCTTTTGATGCTCCCTGCATCATTCAATATTTTGCCCATAGAATCCTTCAATATTGCACCACAAGACTTGAATTTTTTCTTCAGCTCTTTTAGCTTGAGAAATGCCAAGCATGTTCTTCCCTTTTGATTTTCTAACTCCAGTTCTTTGCACATTTCATTACAATACTTCATTTTGTCTTCTCGAGTCACCCTTAGAAATCTCCTGTTCAGCTCTTTCACTTCGTCACTTCTTCTATTCACTTTAGCTACTCTACATTCAAGAGCAAGTTTCAGAGTCTCTTTTGACACCCATCTTGGTCTTTTCTTTTTTTCCCATCTTTAACGACCTTTTGCTTTCTTCATGTTTGATGTCATTCCACAACTCGTCTGGTCTTTGGTCATTAGGGCACTGTAGTCCAAGCTGCTCTGAAGGCACTGGCAAGAAACAAGGCTCCAGGAATTGGCGGAACACCAGTTGAGGTGTTTCAACAAATGGGCGCAGCACTGGAGGTGCTCGCTCATCTACACCAAGAAATTTGGAAGACAGCTACCTGGCCAATTGACAGGAAGAGATCCATATTTGTGTTCACGCTAAAGAAAGTGGATCCAACAGAATGCAGAAATTATCTAACAATATCATTAATATCACGCAAAAGTAAAATTTTGCTGAAGATAATTCAAAAGTGGTTGCAACATATATCAAAAGGGAACTGCCAGAAGAAATTCAAGCCAGATTCAGAAGAGCACCTGGAATGAGGGATATCATTGCTGATGTCAGGTGGATCCCAGCTGAAAGCAGACAATACCAGAAAGATGCTTACCTGTGTTTTATTGACTATGCAAAGGCATTTGACTGTGTGGATCATACAAATTATGAATAACATTGCAAAGAATAGAAATTCCAGAAGACTTAATTGTGCTTATGCAAAACCTGTACATCGACTGTCTTAGTCGTGCAAACAGAAGAACGGGATACGGCATGGTTCAAAGTCAGGAAAGGTGTACCTCAGGGTTGTATCCCTTCACCATTCTTATTCAATCTGTATGCTGAGCAAATAACCTGAGAAGCTGGACTATATGAAGATGAATGGAGGATCAGGATTGGAAGAACACTCATTAACAACCTGCAATATGCAGTGTCATCACACAACCTTGCTTGCTGAAAGTGAAGGGAACTTGAAGCACTTACTGATGTAGATCAAAGACTAGAGCCTTCAGTACGAACCACACCTCAACATAAAGAAAACAAAAACCCTCACAGCTGGAGCAATAAGCAACATCATGATAAAAGGAGAAAAGATCAAAGCTGTCAAGGATTTCATTTTACTTGGGTCCACAATCAACAGCCATGGAAGCAGCAGTCAGGAAATCGAAAGACGCATTGCATTGGGTGAATCTGCTGCAAAAGACCTCTTTAACATGTTAAAAAGCAAAAATGTCACATTAAGGACTAAGGTGCACCTGACCCAAGCCATGATATTTTCAATCTCCTCATATGCATGTGAAAGCTGGACAATGAATATGGAAGACCAAAGAAGAATTGATGCCATTGAATTATGGTGTTGGCGAAGAATAGTGAATACACCATGGACTGCCAGAAGGATGAACAAATCTATCTTGGAAGAAGTACAGCCAGAATGCTTCTTGGAAGGGAGGATGGTGATATTTCACCTCATGTAGTTTGGACATGTTATCAGGAGGGATCAGTTCCTGGAGAAAAACATCATACTTGGTAGAGGGTCAGCGAAAAAGAGGAAGATCCTCGATGAGATGGACTGACACAGTGGCTGCAAAAATGAGCTCAAGTACAGCAACCATTGTGAGGATAGCACAGGATCGGCAGTATTTCATGCTGTCGTACATAGGGTTGCTATGAGTCGGAACCGACTCGACGGCACCTAACAGCAACAGGCACCGTTCTGGGTGCTTTTCCTGTATTATCTCATTTAATCTTCACAGCAATCTGAGGAGTAGCACTACTATCATTGCCATTTTACAGACAGGAGATCAAGGCTCAGAGATGTTAACTGATTTACCCTAAGTCACCAGGGCAGCAGGGGACAGAGCTTGGTCTCAATCCTACGTTTAGAGCCCTCCCAACTCCATCTGCTCCTCCTATTGGAAAGACTCCAGGGATGGTTTCTGCAGGGCTCAACGGGCTCCAGGAAGGTCCCGCCATCCAAGATGTGTCCACACCCAGGACTCGGGACCTCAGACCCTCCTGAGGCTCCTCTCATTGAAGGAAGTTTTCCTCTTTGTGTGCTTCAACCCTGTTGGGCTGAAACAGTCCTTCACGCCGGAGCTTGAGTGAGCTTTCAACAGCTGTCCTGCCCAACAGTCAGCTTCCATGAGGCTGGTGGAGTCCTATCAGTGGCCCAGCACCTGCCCACATGTCTGCTGACCTTCACCTGAGTGCCAGCCTGTGACAGGCTGCCAGCTAGAGCTGGGGCCATGCAGAGGACAAGCCACTGAACTGCCCACAGGAGCTCCCATGGCAGCTGCTGCATAGAACATGGTGCCTACATACAGAACACCCACCCAGGATCCAGAGCATGCCACCCACCTGGACGGAGATGGTCAGGGCCTTTGCGGGATAAACGGATGAGTGATGATGAACCAGCCTCCCAGGGGTTAGAGCATACCTGGGTCCCCCACAGGCTGGTGCCATGGGAGAGCCCTAGTGGGCACATGGCGAGCTGCCTACCAAGTATAAAGATCAAACCAATAAAAGCAGGACCCAGTTTTTGTGCCTCTGGTTGATGCCTGGGGCCCCTGCACACCCTGTAGCCACCATAAACTGCACAAGGCCTTGGAGCACCCCTAACTTCTCTGAGGCTCAGATGCCCCCTCTGGAAATGGGGAGTCACCAGTTCTGAACAGGTGCTGCTGTCCTTGCCCCACTCCTGTCCCCTTGGCCTCCCCGAAGGTCACTGCAGTACACTGGACAGTTTCTGTGCACGAGGACAGCTTCCTGCCCAGGGTCTTCCTAGTAAGGCATCAGCCCTGCTCTCTGGGGGGGCCAGGGGCCTTCGCCTACTGCTACTGCTGGTCCAGCACCCAGTCGCCCTCATAGACCAGGAGAGGAGGACCTTCCCCAGGCTTCCCCCATCTCCACTGGCCCAGCCATCTTCATATCCCAAGGAGCATTCTTTCTAGGGTAATTCCCTGTGCAGGACCCACCTTGTCCTCACACAGCCCTCAAGGTCAGCAGCCTGGACCATCATTGTCATCTGACAGTTGGGGAAACTGAGGCTAAGATCCTCACAAGGTCAGCATCAGAGCTGAGAGCTGCAGTAAGAGCTCCTGATCCATACCAACAGTCTTCTCTCTTGGGTCTGTCTCGCTGGAAGAGAAGAGGAAGTAGAAAACTGGCCAGGATGGTCAGAGCCTAGCCAGCCTGCATGCCCCTGTTCTCTTGGTGTCCCCATAGTGAGCAAGGCCCCTCCATAGGATGCTAACACAAAGCCCAGTGAAGGCCCAGGTGGGAGTAGAGCCTGGACACCAACTAGCAGAGTGAGCTTGGACACAGTATTAAGATTTCTGGGCTCAGTTTCTTCTTCTGTACAAGGCCAGGGCAGTCCACCCCCACGAGTCTTTATGAGGACAAAGCAAGGTCATGACTGTGGAGCCACACAGCCTCCGACACATAGCAGGTACTCCTTCGTGCCCCTCCCACCCCCTTGTTTGGCCTGTGGCTTCACAGAGACCCTCAGACCTCAGTGTGGTGGCCTCTCCCCTGGTCTTCACTTCCGGCCCTGGTGTGCACATGCATGTCTACATGCACACTCACACACATGTGTGCACACACTCACACACACACATGCACACACAGGGCCCCTCCAGAGCGCCCCAAGTGCCCTGCACGTGTGAATGAGTGATGAGCGGGTGAGCGCCTGGGGAGCACTTCCTGGCAAGAGTCCCTGGAGCTCGCTCGAAGCCGTCTTCACCCCCCGCCCCCCCGCCTTGGCTCATCATCAGCTCCAGCCTTATGCACAGGCAGCTGCCTCTGGAAATGATTTGAAGGGCTCCCAGGAGCAGCCTAGCCCTGGCCCCCCAGGAATATCCCCCGCCCCCTGCCTGCTTGCTGTGGCTTTCCCAAGGCTTGGCTGAGGCCCAGCAGGGCTGGGGAGCCCAGCAGTGGCCCCACAGCAGCCAGGCGCTGTGCTAAGTGACTTACACACATCTTCCACCAGATTCCCCCAACACCCCTGCAAGTCAGGCATCCATCCCATAGTCCACTGCCCCTCTTGGTTAGAGACGAGAAAACACAGACTCAGGAAGGCGGAGGGAGTTCCAGGTCACCGATGGAAGGGGGCAGAGCCAGGAGTCAAACCTAGGTCTGAGTCCAAAGCCCCATGACCCTCCCAGGTGTCCTGGGTCTTCCCTGTTTTTCACTCCATCAGGCTAACGGGAGAGTCCAGGGACTGGACTCTTCAGTGACCAGGGCCTGGGTTAGAAGAGCCCAAGGAGGCCAGGGACGGGGCAGAGAGACAGGGTGCAGTCCCAGGAGGTGAAAGGGAGAAGAGCCCCAAGGTGGGACTGGGGTCAACCCTGAAGGAAGCTTCTATACTTAGCAATTTAACAGGGGCAGTCCTACAACTGTTTCAACCTAGAGGTTGCCAGATGCATGCACAAACGCACACACAGGCATGCATGCGCACGCACACACACACACAGGTGTGTGTGTACATACATATACACACACACGCAGCACACATGCAAAGCAAAAACAACTCAGTTAAGAAGGAAATTGCAGGCTGGGGAGTGGGGGGAAAGGTGCTGGTGTACAAACCCAGGAGACACCTGTGGACGGACATTGATACACAGGCACACAACCCACCCCTCACACTCCGACCTCCCCGCACAGCGTCCGTCCATTCAGCAAACTCTTGGCGGCCGCTCACCTCAAGCCAGACCATGCGCCAGGCACTCAATCGACCTGAGAACATTTCATCTCTCTCACTTTAGATATGGTTAAGCAATGTCCCCAAGATGACACAGAGCTGGAATCTGAACCTGGGTTGGTTCGACTCACAACTTGGGAGCTGCAAGCTGAAGTCAGGGAGGTTTTTCACGGGGGCTGGAAAGGAGCAGGAGGGGTCGCTACAGCCCAGGTCGTCTGGAGAGGGAAGCAGGGGGAGGCCATGGAGGCTCTGACTGCACCTCTTCAGAAGGAATTTTCTAGCCAAGGGAGGTCCCAGAGAAGTGGCTGGACATCCCTAAGCAGCTTTAGAAGGCCCATGGTGGGCCCTCAGAGGGGCTGGCATCATTTCAACAGAGGACCTATCAGCAGGGAAGGCTGGCCGAGGCCAGGGCCACAGAGCCACCCAGATGGGAAGTCTTGTATAAGTTAGGACAGGGGTCACATCTGATCTACACTCTGGATGCCTGAGTACAGAGACCCTGAGGTATGGCTTCTTTGGCCAGTCCAATGCTGACCCACAAATGACATTTTTTAAATTAAATTAGTTGATAACATTTAAACATCAAGATTTTACATTTAAAAAATACCTGAAGTTCTAGCTTCTTTGGGAAAATGTAAAGATCCAACAATCCTACATCCATCCGCTGTAGGTGAGTCCATTCTAGACGGGGTCTACACAGTTCACTGCAGTCTCCACCCCTCCCTATCACCCACACCTGGCTTCTGTGCTCACTGTATTTCCTGTGGGTCTTTGATTTTGCCAAATCTTGACTGGATGATCTCCCATCCAGCTCTTAGATGTCAGGTTTTGAGGCAAGCAGACATATCCCCAACTCCTACCCCATGCACCTGGCCCTGTAGCAGGACCCTCCACGTAGAGGACAAACACAGTGGTGTGACCATGTGTGCAGTGACTTCCCCTCTCGTGAGCCAACCGAGGAAATCAAACTGAATGAGAAGGCCCATCCCAGCACAGAGAGTCTGAGATTCCATGAATAGATGGAAGGCAAGAAAGAGGGAAGGAAGACAGGAGGAAAAGAAAGAAGGGAGTGGGGTAATAGATGGAGGGAAGATGTACCCTGGGGTTGGTGGTGAGAATAAAGAGGAAAATATGGCTGCCTTTTTTAATATTCAACTTTATCTGTAATTAAGCTTGGTGCATATAGGAGTGTATCGTTTAGCTATTGATTTGTTATGGATAACAAACCACTACAAAACTTAGAGTCTTAAAAACACCTGCCAGTTATTTAGCTCAAGATTCTGCCTGTCGGTAATTTCAGTTGGGCTTAGCTGAGAGATTCTTCTGGTCTTTACAGGTCGTAGGCTGATCTTGGCTGGGCTTGCTCACGCATTTTCATCAGTGATGGATCGGCTGGGGGTGAATTAGTCTAGGGTGGCCTCTCTCACGTGTCTGGGGGTTGACTGGTGGTCAGCTAGGGCAATGAGGAGGGCTGAGCCATGTATCTCTCATCCTCCAAAAGGCCAGCTGGGTAGGGTTCCAAGAAAGCAAGCAGAAGTGTGCAAGACCTCTTGAAACCTAGACTTAGAGCTGTTTCACAGTCACTTTTGTCCCATTTTGTTGGCAAAGCAAGTCACAGAGCCAGGCCAGATTCAAAGGGTAGGGAAATCGGCTCCATCTCTGATAGAGGAGCTGAAAAGTCACTTTGCAAGGCTGTGGGTATAGGAAGGAGTGAATGGTTACAGCCACTTTTGTAATCAGTCACTACAAACAGAAAACACATACAAGTAGCTTCAACAAGACAGAGGTTTATTTCTCTTCCACATAAAGAAATCTTGAGGTGGCTATCTAGAAGTTGCATGTCAACTCCTCAAAGTCCTTAGGGTCTCAGACATCTTCATTTTTTCTGCTCCACACCTCAGTGCTGCTTCTACCCTTAAGTTTGCATTGTGTTCCAAAATGGCTGTTGGAGCTCCAGCCATCAAGTCCTCACTCCAGGCAGGAAGCAGAAAGAATTGGGGGAAGGTGAGACAGTGCACTAAAGGGCATAACTTCCAGCTGAGTCGGCCCCACCCAACAACTTTTGTTCATGTCCCTTTGACCGACACTAGCTGTAAAGGAGAGTGAGGATGTGGCCCTTGAGCTGGGCACTTAGCCATCTGGAATAAAGTCAGGTTCCTGTCAGAAAAAAAAGACATGGAGAATGAATACTGGGTTTGATGTCAACAGTGTCTGCCAAAGGGGAGAGAGGAAGAGTGGGGAAGAGGAGGTATTCTAAAAGGAGTTTAGGACCACTAATGTCCCCTTCGTGGAGCCCTGGCGGCACTGTGATTAAGAGCTTGGCTGCTAACCATAAAGGTCAGCAGTTCAAACCCACCAGGCACTCCTTGGAAACCCTATGGGGCAGTTCTACTCTGTCCCATAGGGTCGCTATGAGTCAGAGTTAACTCAACGGCAACTGGTTTTAACGTCCCCTTCTTGGCGTTTTAACTAAAGGTCTGAAGGATATTTAGAGAGCGGTAAAGTCTTCTTTTTCAATTATTTCATTGTGAAATTATAATACACACAAAAGTATGTGTGCATTTACTAAAGAAAATAAACACTGATGTACCCAGAGTGTGAGAGAAATTTTCAGTCTCCACCCCATCAATAGGGTCTGCAGACTCAGCATCTGTCCTCACGTCACCCCTCCTGCAGCGGGGACCCCAGAGGGTGAGTCTCCCCACACCATCTACCTCTCCCACCCACTGAGAAGCCTGGGCGGGGACCTCAGCCTCAAGCGTGGCGTGACTCCTATCTGGACAGCACCCATGGGATATCTTAGTGGAGCTGCCACTGCGGGCCAGCTCCTCTCCACCGCCCTCCCCCAGACCTGGGCCAGCTTCAGCTGCATCCCCACCCCTCTCGAAAGCCTCATCGACTCCAGATGGGTCAGAAGGCTGACATTAGGAGGAGGAGGTGAGAACACATAAATGCAGCCAGGGCTACCCACTATGACCTCCTGTCTGAGATCCATCTCCCCAAGTCCTGTTGAGCCATGGCACCCCAGACGAGGGGCCAGACCCAAAACCAGGGGCCAGACTGGCCTGGACACTGCAGCATCAGCATCAGGGCACGCCGGCCCCAGTTGGATCCTCTGGGTAGGCAGCTGCAACCCACAAAAGGATGTACTTCGCGCAGCCCAAGGAAGGGGAGAGCTTGCTCCAATTTTCCTCCAGAGTGTATTGACCAGGCACTCTTTGGAGCCCACTTCCCCTGCCAGCCTCACCTGGCCTGCTCTGAGGCAAATGTTCTTAGCTGATATTAGTCAGAGGGATCTAGGCAGGCACCAGCCACCCAGCGTTCTGGGGCATGGACCTGCCCGTTCAGAATTCATAGCCCATGTTTCAGTGCTGTTGTAACTACAAGTGGAGGGCTTTAACAAATAGGAACTTTTCTCCTAGTTTAGGAGGCTAGAAGTCCAAATTCAGGGCACCGGCTCTAGGGGAAGGCTTCCTCTCTCTGTCAGCTCTGGAGGAAGGGCCTTCTCTTTTTTGCTTCTGCTTTCTGGGTCCTTGCATATCTTCATGTGTCTTGGCATCTATTTTACCCCATCTCTGCGTCCTTAATCTGCTTCTTTTATATTGTGTAAGAGATTGACTCATGACACATGCTACACTAATCCTGTCTCATTAACACAACAAAGACAACTCATTCCCAAATGGGATTATAACCACAGGCAGAGAGGGACACAATTCAATCCATAACATTCTACCTTCTGGTCCCCCAAAATTCATATCCTTTCCATATGCAAAACACATTCGCCCCATCACATTATTTCAAAAGTCTTAAATCCACTCCAAGTCCAAAATCTCATTTTCTGAATCAACTAGTTCAGATATGGGTGAGACTTTAGGTGTATTCCATCCTGGGGCAAAACTTCTCTTCATTTGTGAACCTGTAAAATCTAGACTACAAGTCATCTGTTTCCAAAGTACAGTAATGCAACAGGCACAAGGTAGACTTTTCCATTACAAATGGGAGAAATTGGAGGGAAAGAAAGGATAACAGGCACCAAGCAAGTCCAAAACTCAGTAGAACAAATTACATTAGCTCTCAAAGCTTGAAAATAATCCCTTCTTCTCTGAGACCATATGGGCAATGGCCCTGCGCTTCAGACTCTGGGTGTTAGCACGATCTCTGGGTTCTGGGTGGAGGCCCCTTGGCCCTGGGCTTCAGCTCCGCCCTCCAGGCCCTCTGGGATGGCAACTGTGCTCCCTCAGCTTCAGGCAGTCCCATTCTCCTAGTCAGTCGGAGTGACAACCCCACCCTCTTAGCCCTGACAGGCCCCATTCTCCTGCCCCTTGGGCATGGTAGCCCCACACCCCTCAGCTTTGGGGAGTGGCACCATCCCACTGGCACACCATAACAGCAGCACCACACTCTGCAACCAAGTTGGTGAAGACCTGACTCTTTGAAACCTAGGAGGCTGTGGCACCACCTTTTGAGATCCAGGAGACCGTGGCCTCACCCTTTGAAACAGAGAAAGCCCTGCTTCCCATGCTCCTTCCAACAGTTCTGCTGACCTCCAAGCTACTCTAGGGATGGTTCTTTTCTTTTCTTGGAGGACAACAGATGTAGCTCTTTTGACCTGTTTCCTGTCTATAGAATTCCAAGACGCAGACTGCATTCTTTCCTTTTGTTCTTTCTCTGTCCCCTTCAGTCTAAGCTGATGGGTTTTCTGCTGTGGTAGTTGGTTAGATCCATCAGGCACAGGCTTAGTCTCTTTAACAAAAGATTGTGTAGCCACGTCCTTCGTGAACATTCTAGGACACATGTCCTTAGTTTATGAAACAAAATTTCCCAAATCTTTCAGTTCTGTTTTCATTTTTTACAGTTCATTTTTAAGTCCATCTCTTTCCTTTCACATTTTACTGTAAGCAGTAAGAAGAAACCACAGAACCCCTTTAAGTTCTTGCTTAGAAATCTCATCAGCCAGATATCCAAGTTCATCACTTGCAAGTTCTACCTTCCACCAAACATTTGAACATGATTCAGACAAGCTCTTTGCCACTGTCTAGTCACATGTTCATCATTTTCTTTTAAAGCCTCACCAGAAGCACATTTAATGTCCACATTATAGCAATATCCTGTTGCTTGTGCCATATGTATTCTCCAAGATGATAGAGACTTTCTTCCTTCTGAGCCCTCACCAGAATTGCCTTTGACACCCATAATTCTATCAACAGTCTCTTACGGCAATCTAGGCTTTTACTATTAGGCACCTTAAAACTCTTCCAGCCTCTACCCATTACCTAATTCTAAAACCACTTCCACATTTTAGGTATCTATTAAAGCAGCACCCCACTCTTCCAGTACCAAATTCTGTTATCTAGGGCTGCTACAACGGAAATACCACAAACAGATGGCTTTAACAAACAGAAACTTACTTTCTCAAAGTTTAGGAGGCTAGAAGTCCAAATTCAGGGCACCAGTTCTAGAAGAAGTTTTTCTCTCTCTGTTGGCTCTGAAGGAAGGACCTTATCTCTTCAGCTTCTGCTTCCTGGTTTCTTGGAGATCTCCATGTGTCCACCCCATCTCTGCTTCCTACCTTGCTTGTTTAATCTCTTTCATATCTCGAAAGAGATTGACTCAATACACACCCTATCCTAATCCTACCTCATTAACATAACTAAGACAACTCATTCCCAAATGGGATTACAACCACAAGCATAGAAGTTATGATTTACAACACATAGTTTTTTTTTTTTGCGGGGGCACAATTCAATCCAGAACACCCCACGTCAGCATCCTTGGGGATTCCTGAAGATGGGAGAGATTGCCAAGCAGGGCTTTGGGGCCTCCATCTCTCCCTCAAATTGAGCTGTTCACTTCCAGCATGTTCCTGATGTTAAAAAATACCAAATCTGTTGCCACCAAGTCAATTCCAACTCATAGTAACCCTATAGGACAGAGTAGAGATGTCCCATAGGGTTTCCAAGGAGCGGCTGGTAGATTCGAACTGCTGACATTTTGGTTAGCAGCCAAACCCTTAACCACTGCCCCACCAGAGCTCCATTCCTGATATTAGGTTCCTGTAAAGTATTTCGTTTAAGGAAGGGGCTTCCAGGAAAGAATGGATGGATGGATGACAGCTATGTTCTAGGACAGCATTGTCCATCCATTCCACAAGCATTTACTAAATGGGTGCCTAGCATGAATGGGTGCCTATGCAGAGGGTGGGGTACAGAGAGGACAAGAGCCAGCCTCACCCACCATCCCTGGACAAGACAGTCTCGTGAGGGTAGTAGACAAGTTCCCTAGGAATTAGAAAGTAATGAAATAACAGACAGTACACCCGTACATCACCTGTCTGCCAAGCATTGCTGTCTCATCCACCCTTCCCACAAGGACCCTGACTTTGTGCCCACATCCCACCACCTCACAAGCTACTCCTGTGCCCCCTTCCACCTCCCCAAGCTGACCCAAACCCAGCCTTACAGGTAGGCCTGGTTGACAGCCCCAACAATGGTTCCACCGCCACCCCTGGTAGTGACTGGTCCAGGCATTGGCCAATGAGGCTGGAACAGAGGTTTCTGGGGGCTTCTGGATCATTCTCCCTCTCTTTTTAAGACAGCTTCCAGAATCAGGAGTGACTCTCCCTTCTTTTCTAGTCACTGTACTGCCCAGACATGAGCCCAGAGCTGCTGCAGGTGTCTCATTCCCTGTCTGGAGGGGCCACCAGCCCACAGGAGGCAGAGCCAAGGTAACTGTGGGAAATGGTGCTGGAGTGGTGCACTCCAGAGGCGGCTCTGTTCCTGGACTTGCAGTTATGGAAAGAAGAACATTCTAGATGAAGAGAACAGCATGAGGAAGAACATGAAAAAAAAAAAAAAAAACATAATTCCTAGGAAGTGAATGGCCTTTGGGGGTGTAGAATGAAACAGCTGACACTGAATTTGGACTAAGAGGACTACAATTATTATCCCCATTTGAGAAAAAATAATGGACTTTATCTCCATGAGGAGACTGAGGCACAGACAGGGTGAGTAGCTTGCCCAAGGTCACACAGCTAGCATAAGTGACAGAACTGGGATTCCCAGTCACTATTCTGAATCCTGACTGTCACATGACCTTGGGCAGTCATTTAATACTCCAAGCCTTTGTCTTCTCAACTGAGAAACAGAGACATAAAATCCTGGTGATAGGCCAGAGACCTAAGCAATACGACTTTGCACCTTTTGTTTGTCTTTAATTTGGGGGGGCCCTGTCCCTTCTCCTTGAGGGAGGCAGTCTCAGGACATGGGCTTGGAAGTTCACAGCCCTGAGCTGGCACACCTGCTCCACCACTTTCTTCCTAAATGGCTTTAGGCAAGTATCTTCATTTGTGGAGCCTCAGTTTGCTCACCTGTAAAATGGAACCACTAATACCTGTTTCCTAGAGTAACCTGGCAAAATGTCTGACTGACAGCGTGCCTGGTGAGCCGTGGTACATCCGGAGATGAGGCCAGGGAGGGGGGTAGGGGCCAGGTGCTGAGGAGCACTGACTCTGTTCTGCAGCTTTGAGAGGCAGAGAGGAGGCACACTCCCATGAGAGTGTGCAACTAGTCTCAGCCCTGGGAACTAGAGGGCTGAGGGCGCAGAGCCTGCTGGGGCACAGGGATCAGGAGCACAGCAGGTCCTGGGAGCCCCAGACGCCAAGAGCCAGTGCTAAGGAGGCTGCGGGGTCAGCCCTTTCAAATGCCACAGAGAGGGCAAGAGAGATAAGAGCCTCAAGTGCCTGTCAGATCTGGCAATTAGGAGGTCATTGGTGACCTTGGCAGTCGCCATCGGGGCAGGGGGAGGGCAGGAGCCAGCCACAGAGGGAGTGGGAGCTGGCAGGAGAGGCCTTCCTACAAGAGGAGATAACTAGTAACACTAAACAGCCATGATAAGGTGGCAGGCGGGTGGGCAGGCTGACCACCAGGTTCTCAGGGGTAGAGGGCTCGGCCGGGGAGTGAGGGACACCCCCCACCATGAGGGTAGTGAGATGGAGAGACAGGGAGGGTAGCGCCAGCCCAGGCAAAGGCAGGATGGGCCGTTTTCAAGGACACTCAGGTTTTGCCTTTCGAGTGCAGCAATTCTCAAGTCCAACACAGCTGGGAACTCGGCTGCCTCCAGTTAATGACCTTGCAGCGCTGGTCAGAAGCTAGAGGTGCTGTCTTGCCCTAATTCCGATATTGTGTACTCTGATGCTGTAAGTTACCATCAACACTTTTGGGAAAGTAGATGGAGGCCTGCATCACAGATGGATGGATGAGTGGGTGGGTGGATGGATGGATGGTTGGAGGGGTGTGCGGATGACTAAGTGAATGGATGGTTGGGTAGATAGAGTCATGATGACAAATGACAACAACTATTTCAAGATACAAAATCAGCTAGTAGCAATATAACCAAGACTGAAAAGTAGACTCCACTACGCCCTACTCATGGTGAGTTGATGGCCAACAAAGAAGGACTGGTGACTAGCCCACCAACCCCATTCTCCACACCACACCACCCCCCCCCCCCCCCCGGCAAAGCTGACCGCCATCAGGCTCACACTGTTTGAACCTGTCCGGCTCACTCTCACATCCCTGTTTCTGCTCAGGCTGGTCCCTGCTCCAGGGACATCCTTCACTACCTTCTCCGTCTACCTCCCTCCTCCACATCATCCTTCATAGTGAGCTCAGATGTCACCTCTTCTAGAAAGCTTTCCCTGACTTCTCCCCATCCTGCCCGCCGCCCAACTGGGTTAGGTTCACTCTGGCCTGAGGTTCAAGCCATCTCGCTCTGTCCTGTAAGAGGCTGGGGCAGCTTGCTATTCACGCACACCTGTTATCTGAATCCTTATTGCCTAAGGTGGTGCCTGGCAGGGGAGCTGTGTCATACATTCTTTTTTTTCTTTTTTTAACTTTGACCCATTTGTTTACTTTCTCACATCATGAATCATGAATTAGTATCAGTGAGTATTATCTTGTACCTCCCCAGGAAGAAAACATAGCGTTATTGAGTAACTGTGGCATCCTGTGGAGAACAAGACTCTTTCAGATATTAAGGGAAGGAAGGGTGGAGAAGGGAGAAAACTTGTAACAGCCTCTATTAACCAAAGTATCTGGCTAGCCATCGGGGGACAAAAAGCAGAGCACTGTCGCTACAGCACCTCTTCCTGCTCACGCAGGGACCTTTTCCTATCCTAGGGTCTGCTTGAACCAGTAGATTCGACCCTGGTAACTAACCGCATCCCTGCACCCAACCCCTGGATTCAGCACCAGAGGCCCTTGCATGCCACTGACCATGAGCTCAGAGTCAGGCGAGGCCTTGACCACATGGGCTGGAACGGACTGGGGCAGACAAACCCCACACCACCTACAGATACACCAGAGACCAAATGGCTTCAAGATCGGAGGAGACCCAAAGGCCAGAGTGTCCAGCAGAGGAGCAGGCAAGTGGCACCAGGCAGGTCTCCAGAGCCCAGGAGGAGGGCAGGTTCTTGAAGAGGGAGTGACATAGCATTTTTCAGAAGATTCACAGGGGAGAGAAGGGAGGCAACACATGCATGTCCACGTGCACACTTGTTTCACTACTGCATTGACAGTGTGTCAGTCATTCATTCAACAAACACATACTAAGCACCTGCTGTGGGCCAGCATTGCACGCGGGACTAGGGCTCCAGGTGTGAACAAACCAAAGTCCCTCGCCTCCTCCCTCTGTGGAGGAATTCACAGGCATACACTCCACCACAACACACTGGTCCGATTTAAGAGATTTCTTAGAATGAGGAGGTTTTAGTGTAAAATAAGTGCATTAAATGTACTTACAAGGAGCATTCCCACTCCTGATACCCCATCCCTGCTTTCTTTCTCTCCATAGCACCTATCAGCATTAGACATGCCGTTGTTCACGCATTCATTTTGCTTACTGCCTGTCTCCCCAGCTAGAGTAGAAGCTTCAGTAGGGCAGGGCTCTGTCTGTGTTATTCACCTAGAGCAGTGCCTGGCACATAGCAGGCACTCAATAATAGTGTGTGGGTAGATGGCTGGATGGATAGGTGAATGGATGGATGGGTGGGTGGGTGCGTGGATGAAACATTATTGAGATACACGATTTGGGGCAGTAGGTAAGTGACCACTCAGATCATAGGAATATTTTGAAACAAACCAGAAACACAATATGTTTTTGCTGTACTAGTCACCATCCAGCCTTTTTCTCTAATTTGATCATCACTATTTAGTTACAAAGGAGCCCTGGTGGCGCAGTAGTTAACACATTCGACCACTAACCAAAAGGTCAGCGGTTCAAAACCACTAGCGGCAGTCTGCTTCCATAAAGATTTATAGCTTTGGAAACCCTATGGGGTCGCTGTGAGTTGGAATCGGCTCGCTGGCAGTGGGTTTCGTTTGGATTTAGTTCCAAAATCCAAGTGTTTCATCCAGTTGCAACCTGGGAATGAGACAGTATTTGCTCCCACCCCCGTTTTTAATTTATTGCTCTTAAGTCCTTGACTTGAAATAACAACAGGGAGCTGAAGTTGTCCATTATGCTACTGTGCCTACACAATGTTGGCCTGACTCAGAGGGAGCGGAATGCGAAGAAATGACCTTTACATCTAGAAGATGGGTGTGACAACAGCTACTACCCCCAGGGGTGTGGTGGCTTATCAGCGTGCACCGAGCACCTGGCGCAGAGCCCAGAAGACAGTAGTTGCTCAATAAACACCGGCTCTTTTTTTTTTTTTCCTAGTTGAAAGCGTCAATACATTTCAGGGAGTCCTAACTGAGGGCTTTCTCTAGGGCTAGCCCCTTAGCCCACCACCTGTCAGTCTGTCACACTGTGGGGGCTGTGTGCTGCTGTGAGCTGGAAGCTGTGCCCCCAGCATTTCAAATACCAGCAGGGTCACCCATGGTGGACAGGGTTCGGCACAGCTTCCAGACTAAGACAGAAGGACATCATGCTTGCTAAAGGAGCTGTTGTCGTGTGCTGTCAAGTCGATTCCGATTTGCAGCGACCCTGTAGGACAGAGTAGAACTGCCCCATAGGGTTTCCAAGGATTAGCTGGTGAATTCCAGCTGCCGACCTTTTGGTTAGCAGCCTGAGCTCTTAACCACTGCACCACCAGGGCTCCTGTAAAGTCGGGGGTCAGCAAAAAAAAGGAACACCCTCAATGAGGTGGATTGACAGTGGCTGCAACAATGGGCTCAAACATAGCAACAACAGTGAGGATGGCGCAGGACCAGGCAGTGTTTTGTTCTGTTGTTCATAGGGTCGCTGTGAGTTGTAATCGACTCGACGGCACCTAAGAATAGGAAGAAAGGCCTGGAAATCTACTTCCAAAAAATCAGCTAATGAAAACCCCGAGGGTCACGACAGAGTATTGTCCAATGTAGTGCTGGAAGAGGAGCCACCTAGGTTGGAAGTGCACTTAAAATACAGTGGACTCGAGCATACTGATGATCATGAAGATGGCACAGGACCAGGCGACATTTTGTTCTGGTGTACATGGGGTCACTATGAGTTACAACTAATAACATGCACCTTATCGGACATTCTGGGAAACCACACAGAACGAACACGACTGCTTTGGTCTCCTGGAGTCCCCCAGCTTGCTCCCCGAATCTCACTGCTCTGGAAAAGACAGGCTGCTCCTTCTCAGAAACCAGACTGACCTGCTGTGGGCCCAGAGAGCCGCAGCCAACCCCCCACCCCCCCACCCCCTACCGCCCCACCCCCCACCCCCCCACCCCTCTACCGCCCCACCCCCCACCCCCCCAACCCCCTACCGCCCCACCCCCCTACCACCCCACCCCCCACCCCCCAGTGGCCCAAGGCAGCAGTCCTGCAGTCAAGGGGCTGTACCCTAGGCCGACTCCACCCCTTACCCAGCTGTGTGCCCCTCAGCCAGCAACTTAACCTCTCAGAGCCCCGCTTCTCCGTCTATAAAATGGAGGCAGTAATAGCCCCTGGCCACAAGGATAGTTGTGAGCATCCAGTGAGAAATAAACGTAAAGCATTTAGTTCTGCAGTCAGAGAGTAATTACTTGATAAATAGTAAGTATAATATCTACCATTACAATATATTACATGATAAAAAAAGTAAGTAATAATTCTTAGCCCTTTCATAAAATCATGACAATTCCCCTCAGATAGCTCACTCCTTAAACTGTTCAGCTTAATTGGCCCTTGCAGTCACTGTGAGACCTGACGGAGGTTCTCGGTCAAGGTTATTTTGATTAGATTATGGGCTGATAAGAAAGGGGAAGGGACTGGCCTGAAGTCACACTGCAGAAAGGAGACATCAGGAATACGTCTCCAACTCCTGCCCAGGCACCTTCCCGGGCCCCCTGGACACCTGGCACTACGCTGTTTCCTACGTCCCAAGGCGAGGCCCTGCTCATCTTTGTCCTGCTTCCCCTCCCCCTTCCAGGCACACACAATTTCATTCAGCAGAACGTGTGAGAAGCTTGGGCTGATGCATAATTCATGATGCCAATTTGCATTCCCTCCGCCAGGCCTCCAGCCTCCTCCCCCACCGCCCCCAGCCCAGCCCAGCCACTCCTCCCTAACGGCTCTCCCAGATTGAGCATCTGCCGTTCCTAGTGACATTTTTCTAGTAGCAGTGGTTCTGGAAGCCACATCCCAGGGACAGAATCACACAGAGCTGGAAGTACTTTGCAAGTCGCAAAGCGTTTTCTTCTCCCTTTGGGCCTTTGTCAGAACCACTCAGGGGCCTGTCCTTGGAGACCAGGGGTCAGCCTCCTTCTGGAACTCTGCAGGTCCTGTACTTTGTCCCTGTCAGAGTGGCCAGTGGGGCAGGAGAAAATGTGTGCACAGCACTTACAAGCCAACACACGGCACGGAGCTCTCACCTCTCCCACCACTGAAGACACAGCTCACTTTCCTTTTTGGCCCAGGCCCCAGGGTACCCAAGGTCAGGTTTGCTGACCCTGCCATTGGCAGGGCTTGTCCTCAGTAGAGAAAATCCGTCTGGTTGAGTCTCAAGTCCACACTTCTTCTGCAGACAGGCCCCACGGGGTCCCAAGCCTCTGGCTGAGGCCCGGGGAGGATGAGACCTCAACTGTGTTGCCTCCTCACCTGGCCTGAAGCCTTCTGATCCCAGTCTTTCTGCAGAGAGGAGGTGGGAGAAGAGCCGGGCATCACCAAGGGCTGCCCTGATGGGTGACCCTGGACAGGCCCACTGCAGGGACTGCAAGGCCAGACTCCCTCTTCAGGAGGCCTGGCAGCCCTCAGGGACCAGCCCTGAGGCCTGTCCCCTAGTGGGGCTCCCAGAGTGGACATACATCAGGACACGGGGCATCCCCTAGGACTTCAAGGGTGCTGACAGGGCATATGCAGGCTTCTCCATGCCCCATCTGGCCACCTGAAAAGAGGCCTTGGTACAGTTGGTTGTGGGGACAGCCAGGCTGCCCAGCAGAGGGTAGGGGTCTCTGAGGGTGAGGGTCTTGTAGGCCCAATCCTGGCACACTCACTGAGTGCCTGCTCCATGCCAGGTGTCCTGCAGGGCAGCCGTCCTCAAGGCCTCACCCCATTTTGCAAGTGAAAGATGATCAGTTCAGAGAGGTGGCAGAATGGGTCCAAAGTCACTCAACTGGGGAATGACAGGCAGAACCTGGACTCTAACCCACCTCGGTCAAAAGTCCATTCTCCTTGTGCCCTCCCCCAATACCTCAAGAAAGGGAGAAGGAATGGGTTCACCTTCCCAGCAGAGGAAATTCCCTCCCATCAACCCCATCCGAAGGCTGCCCTCCCACTCAGACAGGTCTCCTTGGGGTGGGGGGAGATACTGCTCCCTAAACGTCAGCCAGGCCTTATCGGTCAATCAACATGTGAGGCCAGCAGGGCTCTGCCCTCCTGGGCCCCTCTGTTGTGTCTGCCAGAGGTAGTAGACTCAACTGAGCATCTTGCTGTGTCACGGCCAGATGCACTCAGCTCACTGCCGGACGTCCCCCAACCCTGGGAAGCTCCACCATGGCTTCTTCTTCCCCAGACCAGTTCCTATCCTCAGGGCACCTGGGCTGCCCCGGGGGCTACAGAGATGAGAAGGAGCTGTGAGGCTTACCCCTGGTCCTGAAAGTGCAGCCCTTTCTAGAGATAGCCTTTGAGGGTTCCAGGGAATGTCCTCCTGACCCAGAGTAGTCACAGGCCAATCATGTGACTCAGGCTGATTATCATCCCCATTTTTCAGATGGAGAGACCAAGGCACAGAGAGATTACATGTCATGCCTGGGAGTTTTGCAAACTTTTGGTGGTTGGAGGGGGGAGCATTGCGTATGAGCGAAGGAATGGAAGTTACACAGGTGGGGCCTAAAATCCAACCTACCCACATGCCTAACTTTCTGGGAGACCTGGGCTCAGCCCTTTTATAGAGATGAGGAAACTGAGTCCAGAGAGGCTCAGTATCCTGCCCAAGGTTGCACAGTGAAGGTAGCCCAGCCAAGGTTTAAATCCCGACCTCTAAGCCTCAGGGGCTGTGTGCTCCAGCACACCCACTGCCTCTCAATGTCAAATAATGCTCATTTCATCCAACTTGTGGAGTGAGAGAGATGCTGGACCAGAGAACTTCCTTCCCTTGGTCCTAATGGGTAAACTGAGGCATGGGGCCATTGCCTCTCTTTACAAGCTCCAAAAAAAAAGGATTCACCAGCATGTGTTGTATATTTCCTGCCTACCAGGAGTTTCCTTCATTATCTGACAACCATTTCACGAGGTGGGTATTGTTGCCTCCTTTTTACAGATGGGACAACTGAGGTCAGTGAAGTTACGCGACCTCAGCAGCAAAGCGAGGTGAACGGCAGAGCTGGACATTTGGGACCTGGCTTGTCACAACTTTGGCCACGTCATCACAGCCCACTGAGCTTCGGAGTGTCCTGATGAACCACTCATGCTGTGAGCCTCGGAGCCCAGTGCAGGGTTCAAGCCCTGCCTCTGCCATTACCAGCTGTGTGAGCTGGGGCAAGTTCCGGTTTGCCCATCTGTGAAATGGGGGTGATGACCACGACTACTTTACACAGGTCGTCATGAGGACTGAACGAGACCACATGGCTAACTGCACAGAAGACCCTCAGTAAACATTAGCAGCTACCGTCATTGCTACTATTATATGGACTGAATGGGACTTTGCAAGTCTAAAACTGTACAGCCCAGTGGTTTTCAGGCTTTCTCAGACCAGTGGTCATCAGCATCTCTTAGAGGGCTTGTACAAGCATAGACAGCTGGGCCCAACCCCAGTCTTTGAGTCAGTGGGTCTGAGGTGGGGCCTGAGAATATGCATTTCTAACAAGCTCCCCAGTGATACTCCTGGTCAAGGGTCCACGCTTTGAGAACCACTGGTGTAGAACCTGTCATTTTAAAATTCACAAAGAGCCCATTGCCAGGAGTGAGAAACTGTGGCTGCTGAGCTCAGGGAAGACAGCTCTGGGTAGATCCAAAAGGCCCGGAAGCAAGAGGGCACAATTAAGCTGTAATTGTCCTCTAATTGTTTAGCATTTATTAGCCTTATCTCTCCACCAGACTGAAGTTACCACCTGCCCCCAGGTGTTGGCTGCAGTGGTGCCAGGTTCCTCTTCTGCAGTGATGGTGGCTCTTGGATTAGCAGGTCCCAGACAGTCTCTTCCATTCTACACCTCCCCCCGCCCCCCACAGCCCCAGGGCACAGCCAAGCACACAAGCAGCCAGTCGAATGTAGCTGCTTCTCCAGTTAAGCAGCTATCTCTGCCAGCTGCTTCCCCCCAGTACCCACTGAACCCTCCCATCAACAGAGGAGGTGCCCAAGGTACAGAGAGGCCAAGCAATTTGCCCAAGGTCACACAGCTGAGATCGGCCTATTTACAATCTCATAGACCTCCCCTGGTTACTCCTGATTGTCCTAGGATCTCAGTTCAGATGCACTCCTCATGCTCCCCAGAGTGGTCCCCTGCATCAGCTCAGGGCTCCCTTTTTCCATGGTACTGAACACGCCCGTCACTAACTAACCTCAGTCTCTATTTGACATGCCGGCCCCACAAAGGTAGGGACCATCTCTGGCTCCTCCTTGAGTGCCCTGAGCCTGGCACAAAGTGGGCTCCCCGTAAGTATTTGCTTCATGAATAAATCAACAAATCAGTGGTGCCATGGGGATTTCCTACAGCCCAGGGCAGCAGCTCAGGCAGCAGGCCTTCCTGGAGGTAAGGATTCTGGGCTCCCCCATCTTCTGGAACAGCTTCGTAGGTGGGGCCCTGGGGCCTGAGGCAGCTGGGTCTTTCATTCCCCCAGGGACTTTCTGACTGGGCCAGGCCCAGGCACCTCTGGGACATGTCCCCAGAGCCCACAGTCGCCCAGTGCTGGCCCTCATTCTTGGGTCACCACTTCTACCTCGGGCATCCCCCACAAATGGAAAGATCTGAACAGACCAACAGGTAGCTCCCAGGACTCTGGTGTGGATCTATATGCATTTCAAAGTGCTTTGTCTTGAAACAATGATAGCAGTATCTAACACCAACCAAAATTGAAGTTGCACCAAGCTTGCTTTTCAAGTCTGTGAAATGGGATGATGACGCACGACTCAACCTGTCTTATGGAGATCTTGAGGACCCTAGGAGCTAATGCACGAGGCTTGTGGGGTGGCCAACCATTCCAGTTTGCCCGGGGCTAAGGAGTGTCACAGGAGGTAGGACAGCCTACGTGAGATGCTTTGGCAAGGACTTGGCGAGTGTGTTTTAGCTCTTTAGATGGAGGTGGAAGCAAGCTCAGAGTAGTTAATGAATTTGCCTAAAATTGCCCAGTAAATCAACAGTGGAGTTGGCCCACAACCCAGTCATCTTCCTAACTCCTGGGGTTCGCTCACCTGCCGGATGCCCCAGGGGCAGGATCTGTGCATGGCTGAGAGTGGTAAGGGGGTTGTCACCAGGTAGAGGGACGCCGAAGCCCTGCAAGAAACGTTCAGCAGACAAGAGGGGATGGGTGGCCGGCCCCTCTACCTAGTTTGCCAAGGACTGTCATGGTTCAAACCCAGGCTCAGCCACTTACCAGTTTAGTGTCCCTGGATGAGTAGCTTAACCTCTCTGAACGTCAGTTCCCTCACCTGATAATATTTCCTGAGTGGCTTTCTACATGCCCAGCTCAGGGACGTGCGCTATACATGAATTACATCACTTAATGCTCACCACAACCATGTAAAGAAGCTGTTATTATCCCCATTTCACAGATTAAGAAATTGAGGCTTAGAGAGGTGAAATGACTAGGCTGAGGTCCCACGCTAGTAAATCAGAGCTAAGAGCAGGGGACAAGGGCTGGCCCAGGAGGACACTGTGCAGAGCAGGAGAATTGCACGTGCGGGGCCTGTGCAGTAGAATAGGAAAGTCATGTTTTTTGTGGGGTTTTTTTCCCCACCATTTTGTTTCTGGAGCCCCAATGCTGGGCAAGTGCCAGCACACAGCAAGTGCTTAGTACAAGCTGATGAAAGGAATGAGGGTACTGTTTCCTGCTGAGTGTCTGCAGCCAATATGAACACACTGCCCGACCAGGGGCTTCTCTGAGACGTCCTGTTGGGGGTCTGTTTCTCACACCCATGTCTAAATGTCCACGTGTGTCCCTAGCAGCTTCCTGAGGGGGCTTCTTGTCCAGGGCTGGGCACACCATACCTTGGGAGGGAGGGGCGCTCCGCTGAGGGGCTAGTGAGGACTCAGGGGCACCTGCCCTAGTCAGCTCCTTGCTCTAGCTCCTGCTGACCCAGGCCCAGGTGCCCAGCCTCTGCTCAGATTAGCTGGCCTTGCTCCTGACACATGCCCTATCCCCACCCCCACCCCCGTCTTGCTGCACCACATGCTTTTGGGTTCAGTGTTGTCTCGGATCAGGCAGGGAGACGTTTCCACCAGACCAGACACCCTTCTCTCCTTCTCTCTTTATACACCAGCTTCTGGGTGGAGTTCAATGAACTGCTGGCTTTCTGAGGGCAGAAGCTTCTCTGGGGTAGGCTCCGTGGGACCTGGGCTTGGTGAGGACCCTCGGGGGCTACCTGAAGCACACGCCCTCCCTGGGACCCCCGGAAGCAGACTGCCCATCTACATGCAACCAGCGGTAGGACCTGTGCCCACACGGCCGCACCCCGCAGCTCAGCTCAGGACTCACAGCCAGGTTCACCAATGGGGGGAGTGGAAGTCTGTGCCTGGCTGGGAGCCCAGGGCCATGTGCTCTGGGTCTGCCCCAGAAGGCAGCCTTGGGCCAATGCTGTAGTCCTGCGGGCCAGCCCACCTCTCCCAGCTTCAAGGCTTAGGTCTAAGGAACAACCTTGGCTGGAGCAGAGGGAAGGCAAGTAGGAATGAACAGAGAACATCGGAGCCCCAGGGCACAGGGCTGAAGCTGAGGGTGCCAGAAGTTGAGTGGTCCCATTACCTGCCCCTCTGAGGTGCAGAGGCCAGCCCACTCTCAGATCTTACCCCCTTACTCCTCCCCTCCCCTCTAGTACGCACAGGTGGGCAGAGCCCCCTGCCTTCTGCAGCCCACCTCTGCCACCTCTGCCTGCCTCAGGCCTCTTCTCCATGACCACCCTGCACCCTGGCCTAAAACCTGCAGGCACTGTTGCTTCCCACCTCAGAGGTGTGGCTGCAAGACTATGTGTGTCAGGGATGCACCCACTGCCCTCTTCTGCCCTTCCTTCCCTTTTCCCTGGGCCAGGCATTGAAGGCTGACACCACCCACACTATTGCTCCCTCCCAGCCTCTCCTGCCACTCCACCCCAGCATAGACTCTCGGCTCATGCCAGGCCAGTGTCTGGACTGTTCCCCACTTATACCATACCAGGCCCTCCTTTCATCTCTCCAGTTACCCACAGCCCTCACCCTGCCAAGCCTTAAGCTAGCTCCATGTTGTCCCTGGAAGCCATCCCTGCAAACCCTCATCCCAGCCATGGCTTCCTGCTCTGACCCCCTGCCAGGACAGTCACGCGGCATCTAACCATTGCTCAGCCTGGTGCACAGGCTTGCAAGGCTTTCTCCTGGTCCCACTCAGAGAGCTGGCTGCCTGAGGGCAGGGTTGCATCTTCTTCTTTTGCAGAAGCCCTGGGCCATACACCCAGCATGTGCATTTGCTAGCCTGTCATCCCCCTGCCCCAACCACCACCACATCAGGGAGCACTCCCTGGCCAAGTGATTCATGATCATAAGAAAAATCACCACCTGATGCCACCTTCCATGAGTCAGGCATTTTACAAATCCTGACTGTTTAACCCTCACAACTCTGCAGGTAGGTACTTACTAGCCCATTTTATAGACAAGAAAACTAAGGTTAAGAGAGCTTGAGTAAGAGGCCAAGAGTCCCCAGCTGGAATAAAGTGATATCAGATGCAAACCCAGGTCTGCCTGGCTAGGATGTTTTCAAGTGCACCACATGGTAATGAGGAAGAACAGGCTAGAGGAAGCAGCCAGCCTACAAAACAGGGCTCCCCATTTCTCTCTGGCAGGGCAGCTGCACGCAGATAACCCGTGGCCGCCCCAGACAGGGGACTCCTGAGAAGGGCAGAAGAGCAAGGCTCTTGTCTGGACTAAGGCTCTTTGGGTGTTTAGACTCTTGCCACGAGGCCTCTGTTGTTCTGACTGCAAATGTGGGTGCAGCCATATTCACTAAGCCAGGCCAAAGGAAAAGTGAGGGGATGCCAGGTACAGAAAGGAGAGTGCAAAGTGAAAGCCTCCAGCTGGCCTCACCAGACGAAGCAAGAGGGACAGTGGGGATGCCCTGGAAGCCATGTTGAGAGTAAAGGGAAGGGCATTCCAGACAAAGGGAACAGCATGTGCAAAGGTGCTGAGGCTGGAAAGTGCTAGGCATGTTCTGGGGCTGGAAACGAAGTGTGTGCATGGCAACAGCAGTTCTGAGCAAGCAAGATGGCCAAACCTGGACAGTGGGAGAAGAGGGCAAGGAAGTGGCTGGATATGGATATTGGGGGCGGGGGGTGCGGGGGCAAGCAGAGAGGTGGCCAGATGTGGGTAGTGGGTGGAGGCGGGTCTGACCATGCAGCCATGCCGGGCCGTGGTATGGGGTCTGGCTCCTTCCCCAGCAGGATGGCAACACCCATCGCTGTAAAAAGATCCTTCTGTTTGCTGGGAGGAGAACTGAGTGAAGAAGGACTGGAAGAAGACAGAGCCCGATTAGGAGGTCCTGCTGCAGGAGAGGGTGGGCGCCTGAAACAAGTTACTGGTGTGGAGACAGACAGGCTGGTAAATACAAGATGGATTTTGAGGACAGAGAGCAACCACTGGGCCTGGGAGCCTTGCAGTGATGGGCTGTGGACACAGACAGATGAAAGAGGACAGTTGGGCGGGGGCCAGGTGTGAGAGGGCTGAAGGTAGAGTGAACAGGGACCCATCTGGAGAAGCTCTGTCGCAACAGGGTGCAGAGCAATGATGCTGTGGCTAGAGGTTCTAGATGGTGTCCATATAGGTAAGCATGGTCCAGGAGAGAGGTGCTGATACAGCACAGAGGCCTCAGGCAGGTGCAGGGCCTAAGACGAGGGGTTGGCCTTCAGAGAAGATGAGGCCCTTCCTATCTGCAGTACCAGAGGAGATGAGGGCAGATGGAGACGTGGGAGTTGAGGTTTAGAGAGAGAGCTGTCACATAGCTCCTGCTTTCTCTCTGTGAGGTGTGCTGACAGCATCAGTCTGGGGCTAAGGGGCTGCTGGAGACGGAGGGGATGCTGAGGGGTGGAGAGGCCCCGTATGTGGGCATGGTGCCATGCGGGGACAGAGGACAGCTAATCGGGCCTGGCTGTTCCTCTCCACCAGGCTCAATTCCTGCCGCCCCAGACTCAGGGACCACAGGGATCGAGAACTCCTGGGACTCCTGCAAGGAGTCCTCCACTCCTAGGGGCAGGAGCGAGGGCAGCAGAGGGGCTCCAACAGGCTGAACGTGGGGCTGGCTCCACCGAGTCCGAGAGGGGAGAGGGTCTGCAGTGCTGCTTTCCCACTGCCCACAGTGGTGACTCATGGAGGCTGTGGGCAGGACGGGGGCTGCCAGGGCCTTGTGTACGGGAGGGATTACATTCTGCGGGCCTCCCCTCCTCAACACCTCTACTCTAACCCAGTCACAGAGCTCATATCCAGATGCCACTGGAGAATTCAGCCCCACAGTAAAGACAGGAAGGAAAAGGAACATACACTTATTCAGCATCTACTATATACCAGGTACTATGCCAGACCCTTTAAAATTAAAATACCATCAAATCTTTAAAACAGCCCTATGAAGAGCTCCGGTGGTGCCATGGTTAAGTGCTCACCTGCTAACCAAAAGGTCAGTGGTTCAAACCCACCAGCTGCTCCACAGGCGAAAGATGTGGCAGTCTGCCTCTGTAAAAATTACAGCCTTGCAAACCCTATGGGGTAGTTCTACTCTGTGCTATAGGGTCACTACGAGTGAGAACTGACTTGACCACAACGGGTTTGGTTTTTTGGTATTTACGAGTGATGTGCCATGCCCCCATTTTACAGATGAAGAGACTAAGGCTCAGGAAAGCTGAGTGCTTTAACAGCATCATGGTTAAGAGGTTCGTTTGGGGCCAGTGAGCTTGGGTTTAAATCCTAGCTGTCATTTGCAATGTCACTTAACCAGCTGTGCCTCAGTTTCTCCCTACAAAATGACAAAAATAGCAATTCCTCCCTACTCGAGTTGTGACGTGGATTACAGGTAACCGTCCAAGCACAGTGCTGAGCTCCCAGCAGGTACCTAGTACACAGTGGGCCTTGCTGAGTGGGGCCACAGCAAACCCCCAAGGTGTGCTGGGCCTAAAGCCCACACTTTGTCCTCGTCCCGGGTGGAAAAGTGCATTCGCCTATGGCTGAGTCTTTCCAAGAGACCATTTCTTTGTGCTCATTTATTTTTAGATCACAGAAGGGGGATAGGGAGAAAGGTGGGTGGGTATGGCCCAGAGAAGAGGGAGGGAGGGGAGCTCCCACCCAGGCAGACAGAGCAGAGGGGAGGGGGGACCACCGCGGGTGAGGGGAGATTAGAGACCAGAGGAGGAATGCCAAGGTCGTCAGGGTCAGGCTGGCTGGGGCCACGGAGACCGCCTGAGATGCAGTGGTGACCTGGCCTTCTAGGCTTGGACGAGCGATACAGGAGAGTCCCTCGCACCTCCAGAAACTCCTCTTCGGTGGTCCTACCAGCCTGTCACAGTGCCTCAGCCTCCACCATTAGTGCTTAAGCTAAAAGGTGGTGGAGCCGGATTCAAACTCAGACAGCCTGGCCCCAGAGCTCAGGGCTTAACTACTGTCTCAACATCCCCAACCGGCCAAAGCCCTTCAACTTTAAATGTCCACCTTTAAAAAGGGCCCTGGGCTTAATGACTCTGTCATTCCACCCCTTAGTGGGAGGCTGCAGCTCAGAACGTCCTCCTGGGGCCAAGGTGGAGTGCAAGGGTGGGGAGACGAGGGAGGAAAGGCTAGGGGTGAGCCTGTGGGGTGAGAGGCCCTGCTCAGGGACAGGGATTGTGGGACTCACAGAAAAGGCTTTAAAAAGCACTTGGTCCAACCTGCTCATTTCTCAAATGACAAAACTGAAGTTAACCAAGGTGGGGCCCAGGGGTGCTGGTGGTGTCCTCCCTGAGGCCACCCTGCAGGGCAGTGGCTGAGCTGCCCCCTTCAGGGCCAGGTTTAAATGGGGGAAGGGGAGCCTGCAGGCCCTTGGCCTGCCACACCTTGCAGCCGGACCAGGCTGGACCCGCCCTTCCCTTTAGGCTGCAGAGGATCTCGGGTTCACTATGCGCTTGTGGGAGGGGTGAGGAGAGCACCCAGGATGTGCCAATGCCACACAGCAACGAGGGCAGTAACAGAGCCTCAGGAGACACTGACACAAAGCCTGGGCCACTGCCTCCTCAGCCTCTGTCTGGGGTTCACCATTCAGTACATCCAGCCCAGCCACGAAGTACCCTCTGCCCACAGCATGGGGGGCCCCAACCTGCTGTCTCTCAGCCAGGAGGCAGCAAATGTGGCTTGGGTTGCGGGTCCACATGGTGTTGTTTGGGAGGATACATGTGCCTGGAGGGCAGACAGGGGTGGGCCAGGAGCAGAGCAGGAGCATGGCGAGGAACTGGGACAGGAGACTTCAGCCTGCCCTGGCCAGTCCCCACCGCAGTGGAGACCCAGAAGCCCCCAGGCAGCAGCAAGACACAACAGCGATAAGGGGCTATCTCTATCGGCCACTGGGGCAAGGAAAGGCAGCCAGCATGAGCTATCTCCGCCGGCCCCCAGGGGGCCCCACCTTGCCAACCCCAAGGGCCCGGGGACACGGAGGGGGGTTCTCCCTGAGGAAGCTGATGTGGGGGGAGGGGAAATCTGAGGACATCTGCTTTAGGAGTAGATGCCCCAAAAGTTTGGAGGGGACACTTGCATTGTCCAAACTCTGGACTCTCCATATCCTGGGCCCCTAGACAGCTGGAGGGGCTGGCGTCTTCTGCAGGGAGTGAGCTTCCAAGACAGGGAGGAAGACACTGCCAGAGGTACAAGCATCAGCTGCAAAAATGCCTCACATGGTAGTGGTGCTGTAGCCAGGAAGCACCATAGTCCTCCTGGGCCCACAGCCCAAGCGAGGGTCCCCAAGACATCCCCATCCCTCTGAGGGAGACCAGGGAACGATATCCCTTATGGAGACCAGGGGTCCAATATCTACTCTGCCCAGTCTGACACACACGGGCAAATCATCTCCACCCTCAGAGCGCAGACAGTAATGTCCCCTGTGCAGGGTCACCATGGGAGTCAACGGGATAGCCTGACGAGCCTGCTGGCGGCTGGTCTTCCTCTTAGCTTGGTGGAAGACGTGTTTATGGCTCTCCCCTGTAGATGCCCCCAGGGTCTGTCCATCTCCAAACCCTAAGCCTCCATACTTTGCCTGGCTCCAGAGTCTCACATTCCAGGAGCCCTGGTGGCACGGTGGTTAAGGCGCTCAGCTGCTAACCGGAAAGGTCAGTGGTTTGAACCCACCAACCACTCTGCGAGAGAAAGATGTAGCAGTCTGCTTCCGTAAAGATTCCAGCCTTAGAAATCATATGGGGCAGTTCTACTCTGTCCTATAGGGTCGCTATGAGCTGGAATCCACTCAATGGCAAGGGGATTTGTTTGGGTTTTACCACGTTCCAGTTCTCTGTAGCAGCCCGCACAGGGACTTGGTAGAGGTTTTCCTTTCCGTGTCACAACCTGGAGACAAAGCCAGGGGCAGCGGGAACTAAATCCCATGAGGCTTTTGATTGTACATAAGCAGCCTAAGCTGCTGTTATTATTATTGCCATTGTTGCAAATGTATCTATCACACAACCTTGCCAGTTCTACTTTGTATAGGTTTACAACATATTGACAACAATTACAATAATGGACTGTGCAACCCTACCCTTAATCAATGCGATTTTTCCCCTCATTCCCCCTCCCTCCCATCCCTGGTAATGACTAATAAAGACTGTTCTCTATACATTTGCCTTTTCTTGTCTTTTTAAATAAGCGAGGTCATACAATATTTGTCCTTTTGTGATTGACTTATTTCACTCAGCATAATGTCTTCAAGCTCCATCCACACTACAGCATCATGTATCAAGGCTTCATCCTCCCACTGGCTGAGTAGTATTCCATTGTGTGTATGTACCACATTTTGTTTATCCATTCATCTGTTGATGGGTAATTTGGATATTTCCACTTTTCGGCTATTGTGAGTAGTGCTGCAATGAACATTGGGGTACAAGTCTCTGTTTGAGTCTCTGCTTTGAAGCCTTTGTGGAATTGCTGGGTCATATGGTGGTTCTGGATGTTTGCAGCTGTTCCTTCTCAGACCATCAACTGCTCATAAGCAAGTTCGAGCTGAAACTAAGGAAAAACAGAGAAAGTCCACAAGAGCCAAAATATGACCTTGAGTATATCCCACCTGAATTTAGAGACCATCTTAAGAATAGATTTGACGCATTGAACACTAGTGACCAAAGACCAGACGAGTTATGGAATGACATCAAACGTGAAAAGAGCAAGAGGTCATTGAAAAGATAGGGAAGAAAGAAAAGACCAAGATGGATGTCAGCGGAGACTCTGAAACTTGCTCACAAATGTCGAGTAGCTAAAGTAAAAGGAAGAAACGATGATTTCAAAGGGCAGCTCCAGAAGACAAAGTAAAGTGTTACAATGACATGTACAAAAAGCTGCAGATAGAAAACCAAAAGGGAAGAACACGCTTGGCTTTTCTCAAGCTCAAAGAACTGAAGAAAAAATTCAAGCCTCGAGTTACAATAGTGAAGGATTCTACGGGGAAAATATTAAATGACACAGGAAGCATTAAAAGAAGATGGAAGGAATACACAGAGTCATTATACCGAAAAGAATTAGTCGATGTTCAACCCTTTCAAGAGGTAGCATATGATCAGGAACCAATGGTACCGAAGGAGGAAGTCCAAGCTACACTCAAGGCATTGGTGAAAAACAAGGCTCCGGGATTGGACGGAATATCAATTGAGATGTTTCAACAAAGGGATGCAGCGCTAGAGGCGCTCACTCGTCTATGCCAAGAAATATGGAAGACAGCTTCCTGGCCAACTGACTGGAAGAGATCCATATTCATGCCTATTTCCAAGAAAGATGATCCAACCGAATGTGGAAATTATAGAACAATAATATCATACGCAAGCAAAATTTTACTGAAGATCATTCAAAAATGGCGACAGCAGTATAACAACAGGGAACTGCCAGAAATTCAGGCCAGTTTCGGAAGAGGGTGTGGAACCAGGAATATCACCGCTGATGTCAGATGGATCTTGGCTGAAAGCAGAGAATACCAGAAGGCTGTTTATCTGTGTTTTATTGACTACGCAAAGGCATTCAACTGTGTGGATCATAACAAATTATGGATAATGTTGCGAAGAATGGGAATTCCAGAACACTTAATTGTGCTCACGGGGAACTTTTACATAGATCAAGAGGCAGTTGTTTGGACAGAATAAGGGGATACTGATTGGTTTAAAGTCAGGAAAGGTGTATGTCAGGGTTGTATCCTTTCACCATACCTATTCAATCTGTACGCTAAGCAGGTAGTCCAAAAAGCTGGACTATACGAAGCAGAACGGGGCATCAGGATTGGAGGAAGACTCATTAACAACCTGCGTTATGCAGATGATACAACCTTGCTTGCTGAAAGTGAAGAGGACTTGAAGCACTTACTGATGAAGATCAAAGACCACAGCCTTCAGTACGGATTGCACGTCAACATAAAGAAAACAAAAATCCTCACAACTGGACCAATGAGCAACATCATGATAAATGGAGAAAAGATTGAAGTTGGATCCGCAATCAATACCCACGGAACCAGCAGTCAAGAAATCAAAAAGATGCTTTGCATTGGGTAAATCTGCTGCAAAGGACCTCTTTGAAGCGCTGAAAAGCAGAGATGTCACCTTTGCTGACCCAAGCCATGGTATTTTCAATCGCATCATATGCATGTGAAAGCTGGACAATGAATAAGGAAGACCGAAGAAGAATTGACGCCTTTGAATTGTGGTGTTGGTGAAGAATACTGAATATACCACGGACTGCCAAAAGAACGAACAAATCTGTCTTAGAAGTACAACCAGAATGCTCCTTAGAAGCAAGGATGGCGAGACTGCGTCTTACATACTTTGAACATGTTATCAGGAGGGATCAGTCCCTGGAGAAGAACATCATGCTTGGCAAAGTACAGGGTTAGCAGAAAAGAGGAAGAACCTCAACGAGGTGGATCGACACAGTGGCTGCAACAATGAGCTCAAGCATAACAATTGTAAGGATGGCGCAGGACCAGGCAGCGTTTTGTTCTGTTGTGCATAGGGTCACTATGAGTCGGAACCAACTCAATGGCACCTGACAACAACACGATGGTTCTATTTTTAGTTTTTTGAGGGACCTCCGCACTGTTTTCCAAAATGGCTGTACTATTTTGCATTCCCACCAGCAATGGATAAGGGTTCCAATTTCCCCACATCCTTGCCAACATTCATTTTTGTTTTGTTTTGTTTTTTATCTTAACCATCCCAGAGGTAGTGACATGGTATCTCATTGTGGTTTTGATTTGCATCTCTCGGATGGCTAATGACGTTGAGCATCTTTTCGTGTGTTTGGTGGCCATTTGAATGTCCTCACTGGTGAAATGTATATTCAAGTCCTTTGCCCATTTTACAATTAGATTGTCTTTTTGTTAAGTTGTCAGAGTTTTATTTATATTTTGATTATTAGATTCTTATTAGATATATGGTGTCTGAAGATGTTCTCCCAGTCGGTAGCTTGTCTTTCCACTTTTTTGGTAAAGACTTTTGATTAACAAAATTTTTAATTTTTATGAGTTCCCATTTATTTATTTTGTCTTACTTGCTGTTTGTGCTTTTGTTATTGTATGAGGTAATCTATTGTTAAAAGCTAGGTCTAACAGCATTGCCCTTGCATTTTCTTCTAAGAATTTTATGGTTTTAGACTGCACATTTAGATCCTTAATCCATTTTGAATTTGTTTTTGTGTATGGTATGAGGCATGAATACTGTTTTATTTTTCTGCATGTGGAAATCCATTTTTTTCCAACACCATTTATTGAAGAGACTCTTCTTTTTCCATCAAATGGACTGAGCACCCTTGTCAGAAATCAGTTGACCATAGATGTGTGGGTTTATTTCTGGACTTTCAATTCTTTTCCATTGGCGTATGTGTCTATTGTTACAGCAGTACCAGGCTGTTTTGACTACTGAAGCTGTCCGATATGCTTTAAAATCATTAAGCATGAGCCCTCCTATTTTATTCTTCTCTTTGGACATTGTGTTAGCTCTTCAGGGCCTCTTGCCAGTCCATACAAGGTTGAGAATTGGCTTCTCTGTTTCTGTAAATAAGGCTGTTGGAATTTTGATTGGGATTGCATTGAAGCTATAGATGGCTTTGGGTAGTATTGGCATCCTAACAATATTAAGTCTTCCAATCCATGAACGTGGAACATTGTTCCATTTTTTTAAGTCTTCTTTAATCTCTTTCAGCAGTGTTTTATAGTTTTCATTGTATAAGTGCTTCACATCCCTGGTCAGTTTTATTCCTAGGTATTTGATCTCTTAGACGCTATTGTAAATGGAATTGTTTTCCTAATTTCCCTTCAGATTTCTCATTGCTGGTGTATAGAAACCCAACTTATTTTTGTTTGTTGACCTTGTACCCTGAAACTTTTCTAAATTCCTCTATTAGCCCTAGTTTTCCCGTGGACTGTGTGATTTTCTATATAGGATCATATCATCCACGAATAGAGATAATTTTACTACTTCTTTTCTAATCTGAATACATTTTATTTATTTTTCTTGTCTTATTGCTGTGGCTAGACCTTCTAATACAATACTGAATAGAAGTGGTGAGTGTGGACACCTTTGTCTTGTTCTCAATTTCAAGGGAAAAGCTCTCAGTCTTTCCCATTAAGCATAATGTTGGCTGTTGGCTTTTCATATATGCCCTGAGTCATATTGAGGAATTTTCCTTCTATTCCAATTTTCTTTAGGGTTTTCATCAAGAAACAGTGTTGGATTTTCTCAAATGCTTTTTCTGCATCCATACAGATGATCATGTGGTTCTTTTCCTTTGTTCTACTCTGTGGTGTATATTGTCGATTGATTTTCTAATGTTGAACCATTCTACATTCCTGGAATAAATCCCACTTGGTCATGCTGTATGACTTTTTTAACATGCTGTTGAATTCTGTTTGATAGTATTTTGTTGAGGATTTTTGTATCTATGCCTATAAGCAACACTGGCCTGTAATTTTCTTTTCTTGTGGTGTCTTTGTCTGGTTCTGGTATCAGGGTTATGTTTGCTTCATAGAATGAACCAGGAATTAGTCCTTCCTTCTTTATCTTTTGGAAGAGTTTAAACAGTGTTGGTGTCAATTCTTCTCTAAATGTTTGGTAGAATTCCCAGCGAAGCCCTCTGGTCCAGGACTTTGTTTTGTTTGGAGGTTTCTGATCACTGATTTGATATGTTCACTTGCTATGGATCTGTTGAAACTATTTCCTCCTTGAGTCAGTTTGGGTAAGTTGTGTGCTTCTAAGAATTTGTCCATTTCATCTAGGTTATCCAGTTTGTCGCCATGTAGTTGTTCCTAATATTCTGTCATAATTCTCTTTATTTCCATCGAGTCAGTTGTAACGTCCCCTCTTTTTTTATTTTGGTAATTTACATGTTTTGTCTTTTTTTCTTTGTCACTCCAGCTTAAGGTTTGTCAGTTGTATAGACCTTTTTAAAGAACCAACTTCTGGTTTTATTGATTCTATTTTATTTCTGTTCTGATCTTTCTTATTTTCTCACCTCTGGTTGGTTTAGGCTTACTTTCCTCTTCTCGTTCTAGCTCCTGGAGGTGTCGAGTTAGGCTGTTGAGTTGAGATTTTCCTCTTTTTTCAAAGCGGCATTTATTGCTATATGTATCCCTCTGAGTATTCCCTTCACTGTGGCCTATAAGTTTTGGTATGTCATGCTTTCATTTTCATTTGACTCTAAGAAATTTGTGGTTTCTCTTTTGATTTCTTCCTCGATCCATTGGTAGTTTGTTTAATAGTGTGTTGTTGAATTTTCATGTTTGTGTATTTTCCAGGTTTTTTTTTTTTTTTTTTTTTTTTGCTGTTATTGATTTCTAGCTTCACTCCATTGTGGTCATAAAAAACACTCTGTATGATTTCAATATTTTTAAATTTATCAAGGCTTCCTTCATGTGGTCTGTCCTGGAGAATGATCCATGTGCACTGGAGTAGAAGTATACTGTTTTATTGGTGGTAGAATGTTCTCTATATGTCTGTTAAGTCTAATTGATTTATAGTGTTACTCAGGTCCTCTGTTTCTTTGTGATTTTCTTTCTAGATGTTCTATTTAATATTGAAAGTGGTATGTTGAAGTTTCCCAACTAATACTGTGGTGCTGTCTATTCCTTCCTTCAATTTTATCAGTTTTTGGTTTATATATTTAGGAGCTCCGATGTTGGGAGCATGTATGTTTACGATTGTTAGATCTTCTTGATTAATTGACACTTTTATTACTATATAAATGTCTCTCTTTATCTTTTCTAATAGATTTTGTCTTAAAGTCTACTTTGTCTGATATTAATATTGCCACTCCAACTCTCTTTTATTACTTCATGGAATATTTTTTTCCATCCTATCACTTCCAACCTATTTGTGTCCTTGGGTCTAAGGTGTGTCTCTTGTAAACAGCATATTGTTGGATCATTTTTTTTTAATCCATTCTGCCAGTCTCTGACTTTTGATTGGAGCATTTAGTCCACTTACATTCACTGTAATTACTAGTAAGAAGTGACTTACTTCTGCCATTTTGTTATTTTGTGTGTTTGTGTCTTAAGCCTTCTTTGTCTCTGTCCTTTATTACTGCTTGTTTTTGTGTTTTGTTGGTTTATTGTAGTGAGCCATTTTGGTTAGCTTCTCTTTTCCTTTTTTGTATTTTTTAGAGCAATTAATTTTTTGCAAGTAAATGCATGAATACATTATCCTTGTGATTAAAAGTTAAAACATTATAGATATTACTAAAATTCTCCTGGAAATCAGGCCTATCCAAGGCACTTTTTCTACCTTAGCAACTATAACCATAGGAATTGGGGGTAGAGCCACCCAGACTTCTTTTATTCTTTATATATGTCCATGGGAAACATATAACTGTGTGTGTGTGTGTGTGTGTGTGTGTGTGTGTGTGTGTGTGTGTGTGTGTCAGGGTGGCATCATTCTACCCTTTGCTCTTTTTCCCCAAAAATCTGGTTTTGGTTTCTCCCCATGTTGATACCTGGTTAGAGATCTTCTTGACTTCTTATTCTATGCCCCGTCATTCACTCTTCCCCTTAAAAGCAGACTTGATCCTTTCCCCGGCAGCTTCTCCCAGTCTGTTAAATAGGAGTTAAGCCCAGGGGTCTGCCATGTCCCAAGGTGAGATATGGGAATCACTGGGCCAAGGATATTCCACAAGGAGGCATCATGTTTTGATCCCCTAGTGAAACTAAGTAGGGAAACACAGTGTATTAGTCCCTTCTGAAAACTCACAGGAAGAATAATACAATGAAGGCTCTGAGAAGTCCTACAGGGAAGAAGCTTATGTAATGTTTCTTAACCCAGGATGAGGTCCCTGGGTGGTGTGAATGGTTAAGCCAGCTACTAATCAAAAGGTTAGCAGTTCAAATCCACCCAGTGGCTGCCACCCAGAGGCACCTTAAAAGAAAGGGCTGGTGATCTGCTTCCAAAAGGTCACAGCCTCAAAAACCCTGTGGAGCACAGTTCTACTCTGCATCACCTAGGGTCGCCAAGAGTCGGAACTGACTTGACGGCAACTGGTTTTTGTTTTCTTTAACACAGACAAACCAGACTTCTGAGACCATTGTGCCTTTATGATATTTACACAGTGCCAGGCAATATTCTGAGGAGCAGGCTCTGTGGCCTAGAGAGTTCCTTTTAGGTCAACACTAATATGCTACATTCACTGGTTAAAAAAAGAAACAAAGGAAGCTGCCATCTTTAAATCAACTTCTCCACACTCCAGATTTTCTCCATCAAGTTCACAAGGGTGTCTTCAAAGAATTTAACGAATGTCCTGCTGAAAGCTCCTTGCAGTGTCCCCTGAGCTAGCTATGAAAACAGCAAATGAGAGTCGGGCCACCTGGTTTGTGCTTGGTAAGCCCTGGCTAGCTCCCCTGATCGCCTCACGCTCTTCTGATCTCTCTCGCACCACTGGCCTCCTCTTGAGTACTGGAAATTTGCCAAGGCTCAATGGGACATCTCTCTCTGTGGAGTTACTGGAATTATTTCCTGCATTCTAACCTGGAACTCTTGCCCATCCCTTATCTCTAGCAGCACTCCTGATCTCTGGAAGTCCTTGTTGCTCCCCGGCAGTGGTTCTGCAACCTTCTCAGCCAGGCCTTACCCACTCTGGGAGAAACTCGTTTGTCTGGTGTGGGAAACTGATGGCTGCCTGGCCTCATGGGATACCCTGAAGATTGGCTGACAACAGTCTGACTCCTGCCCTACTGATCTCAGGAATTCAGTGAGCCTCGGGAAGATGACCCCTGGTACACCCCACACCCACACCTGCAGCAACCTCCTGCTGAGCTTCATGGAGGCCCTTGACTCTGCAGACCTCTACTACTGGATCTGCCTCCTTGCCTGGCCTCAGGGACTCTGCTCACTCACCCAACCTCATTAACCACACGTCCTCATGACCGGCAGCCCTGGCCAGGAACACCAGGGGAAGACATGACTGCCTTCAAGGGTAGGAGCTAGGTGAAAGCGTGCCAGGAACTGGGTTGAACAAAGAGGTGCCTTCTCTGGGGTTGGAGGAAACATGATCTGGGAAGGGAGAGGACAGCAATTGGAGTCCAGGGAAGTGGGAAGACATTGGTACAGATTAGCAATGAAAGGCAAGAAAATGCTGTGAAGGCAGGTGAATAGTGAGGTCGGGGGTCAGGAGACGGTATGTGTGTGTGCAAGCGCACATGCGTGTATGCGCATGTGTGCACCTGTGTATAGTTGGAGCTCCCCAGGCTTACAAGGAGCTGGGTGGAGCAAGTCAGGACTCTCTGGACAGATAAAGTGTCGGCCCAAGTGAACCTCCCCTCCCCTACTTTCTACGCAAAAGCACATGTGCTACAGGTTTTAGCCAGAACAGTTAGGTAAGAAAATGGAATAAAATGCATACGGATTGGACAGGAAGAAGTAAGACTATTTCTATTTGCAGATGACATGGTCTTAAATATAGACAATCATAAGAAATCCACTAAAAACTATTAAAACCAATAAATGAGTTCACCAAGGTTGCAAGACACAAAATCGATCTACAAAAATCAACTGTATTTCTATACAGTAACAATGAAAAACTGAAAATGAAATTAAGAAAACAGACCTATTTACAATTATTGTTGTTAGGTGCCCATCAGATTGGTCCCAACTAATAGCAACTGTCTGTACAATAGAACAAAACATTGCACAGTCTTGCCCCATTCTCACAATCCTTGCTATGTTTGAGCCCATTGTTGCACCCATTGTGTCAGTTCATCTCATAAAGGGTTTTCCTCTCTTTCGTTGACCCTCTGCTTTACCAAGTATGATGTCCTTCTCCAAGGACTGGTCCCTCTTGATTACATGTTCAAAGTACATAAGAGGAAGTCTTGCCATCCTCGCTTCCAAGAACATTCTGGTTGTACTTCTTCCAAGATTTTTTGTTCCTCTAGCAGTCCAAGATATATTTGATATACTTCACCAACACCGTAATTCAAAGGCATCAATTCTTATTCAATTTTCCTTATTCATTATCCAGCTTTCCATGCATATGATACAATTGAAAATACTATAGCTTGGGTCAGGCTTAGTCTTTGCTTTTTAACACTTTAAAGAATTCTTTTGCAGCAGATGTGTCCAATGCCATACTTCATTTGATTTCTTGACTGCTGCTTCCATGGACATTGATTGTGGATCCAGGTAAAATGAAACTTTTGAAAACTTCAATACTCTCTCCACTTATCATGATATTGCTTATCGGTCCAGTTGTGAGGATTTTTGTTTTCTTTATATTAGGTGTAATCCATACTGATTATGGATTATGTAGTCTTCACTCTTCATCAGTAAGTGCTTTAAGTCCGCTTCACTTTCAGCAAGCAATGTCGTGTCATCTGCATTTCTTAGGTTGTTAATGAGAGTATTCCTCCAATCCTAATGCCACGTTCTTCATATAGTCCAGCTTCTCAGATTATTTGCTCAGCATACAGATTAGATAAATCTGATGAAAGAATACAACCCTGATGCACACCTTTCCTAATTTTAAACCAGACAGTATCCCTTGGTCTTTTCAAACTTGTGTGAGTACAATTAAGTGTTCTAGAATTCCCACAGAACCCTTCAATATTGCAACTTGAGGTTTGAATTTTTTCTTCAGTTCATTCAGCTTGAGAAATGCCAAGCATGTTCTTCCCTTTGGATTTTCTAACTCCAGGTCTTTGCACATTTCAATATAATACTTTACTTTGTCTTATCGAGCCACTCTATGAAAGCTTCTGTTCAGCTCTTTTGCTTCATCGTTTCTTCCATTCACTTTAGCTACTTTGCCTTCAAAAGCAACTTTCAGAGTTTCTTCTGGCATCCATTTTGGTCTTTTCTTTCTTTCTTGTCTTTTTAATGACATTTTGCTTTCTTCATGTGTGATGTCCTTAACGTCATCTCACAATTCAAATGGTCTTCAGTCATTAGTGTTCGATGCATCAAATCTATCCTATTTGGGGATCATCTTAAGTTGGTCTCTAAATTCAGGTAGGATATACTCAAGGCCTACCACATGTCTGTCAGTTTGTCTTACTGTGGTGGCTTCTGTGTTGTTGTGATGCTGGAAGCTATGCCATTGGTATTTCAAATAACAGCAGGGTCATCCATGGTGGACAGGTTTCAGCAGAGCTTTCAGACTAAAAAGAGACTAGGAAGAAGGACCTAATGATCAACTTCTGGAAAAATTGGCCAGTTAAACCCTTATGAATAGCAGCAGAACATTGTTTGATATACTGCTGGAAGATAAGTCCCTCAGGTTGGAAGTCACTCAAAATACTACTAGGGAAAAGCTGCCTCCTCAAAGTAGAGATGACCTTAATGATGTGGATGGAGTAAAACTTTTGGGGCATTCGTTTCCTGATGTGGCACGACTCAAAATGAGAAGAAATAGCTGTAAACATCCATTAATAATCAGAACGTGGAATGTACGATGCATGAATCTAGGAGAATTGGAAGTCATCTAAAATGAAATGAAATACATAAATTTGATATCTTAGGCACCAGTAAGCTGAATTGGTCTGGTATGGGCCATTCCAAATCAGACAATCATATGATCTACTATGCCAGGAATAACAAACTGAAGAAGAATGGCATCACATTCATCTTCAAAAAGAAAATTTCAAGATCTATCCTGAACTACAATGCTGTCAGTGATAGGATAATATCCATATGCCTATGAGGAAGACCAGTTAATATAATTTATCATTTTTGTTTTTTTATTATTAAAATTTACCCACCAGCCATTACTACCAAAGATGAAGAAATTGAAGATTGTTTACCAACTCTGCACTCTAAAATTGATCAAACATACAATCAAGATGCATTGATAATTACTGGTGATTGGAATGCAAAAGTTGGAAACAAAGAAGAAGGATTTGTAGTTGGAAAATATTGCCTTGGTGATAGAAATGCCAGAGATCACAAGTTAGAGTTTTAGAGGACCAACAACTTATTCATTGCAAATACTTTTTTTCAGTAACATAAATGGCAGCTTTACACATGGACCTCACTAGGTGGAAAACGCAGGAATCAAACCGACTACATCTGTGGAAAGAGATAATGGAAAAGCTCAAATATCATTAGTCATAACAAAGCCAGCTGCTGATTGCAGAACAGACCATCAATTGCTCGTGTGAAGCTTAAGTTGAAGTTGAAGCAAATTAAAACAAGTCCACTAGAACCAAATAGGACCTTGAATATATCCCACATGAATTTGGAGACCACCTCAAAAATAGATTTGGTGCACTGAACGCTAATAACCAAAGACTAGATGAGTTGTGGGATGACATCAAGGACATCACATATGAAGAAAGCAAAAAGTCATTAAACAGACAGGAAAAAAAGAAAAGACCAAAGCAGATGTCAGAAGAGACTCTGAAACTTTCTCTTGAATGTAGAGCAGCTAAAGTGAATGGAAGAAATGATGAAGTAAAAGAGCTGAAACGAAGATTTCAAAGGGCAGCTCGAGAAGACTCGAGAAGTAAAGTACTATAATGAAATGTGAAAAAACTGGAGTTGGAAAACCAAAGGGGAAGAACACGCTTGGCATTTCTCAAGCTAAAAGAACTGAAGAAAAAATTCAAGTCTCAAGTTGTAAAACTGAAGGATTCTATGGGCAAAATATTGAATGACCCAGGAAGCATCAAAAGGAGATGGAAGAAATACAGAGTCACTATACCAAAAATAATTGGTCAACATTCAAGCATTTCAGGAGGAACATATGATCAACAACTGGTGGTACTGAAGGAAGAAGTCCAAGCTGCACTGAAGGTACTGGCCAAAAAAAAAAAAAAAAAAGGCTCCAGGAATTGATGAAATACCAACTGAGATCTTTCAACAAACAGATGAAATGCTGGAGGTGCCCACTCATCTATGCCAAGAGATTTTTAAGACAGCTACCTGGCCAACTGACTGGAAGAGATCCATATTTGTGCCCATTCCAAATACAGTTTATCCAACAACATGCATAAATTATTGAACAATATCATTAATATCACACTCGAGTAAAATTTTACTGAAGATAATTCAAAAATGGTCACAAATACATCGATAGGAAACTGCCAGAAATTCAGGCTGGATTCAAAAGAGGGCATGGATTGAGGGTATCATTGCTGATATCAGATGGATCTTGGCTAAAAGCAGAAAATACCAAAAAGATGTTTACCTGTCTTTTATTGACTATACAAAGGCATTCGACTGTGTGGATCATAACAAATTATGGATAACATTACAAAGAATGGGAATTCCAGAACACTTAATTGTGCTCATGAGGAACCTATACATAGATCAAGAGGCAGTCAGTTGCTGGAACAGACCACGGAGATACCGAGAGGTTTAACATCAGAAAAGATGTGCGTCAGGGTTGTATCATTTTACCATACTTATTCAATCTGTATGCTGAGCAAATAATCCAAGAAGCTGGACTATATGAAGAAAAACAGCATCAGTATTGGAGGAAGACTAATTAACAACCTGTGATATGCAGATGCACAACCTTGCTTGCTGAAAGCGAAGAGAACTTGAAGCACTTACTAATGTAGATCCAAGACCACAGCCTTCAGTGTGAATTACGCCTCAACATAAACAGAAATCCTCACAACTGGATCAGTAAGCAATATCATGATAAACAGAGAAAACCTTGAAATTGTCAAGGTTTTCATTTTACTTGTATCCACAATCAATGCCCATGGAAGCTGCAGTCAAGAAATCAAAAGACACATTGCATTGGGCAAATCTGCTGCAAAAGTTCTCTTTAAAGTGTTGAAAGGCAAAGATGTCACTCTGAGGGCTAATGTGTGCCTGACCCAAGCCATGATATTTTCAACAGCCTCATATGCATGGAAAGCCAGGCAATGAATAAGGAAGACCAAAGAAGAACTGATGCCTTTGAATTATGGTGTTGGTGAAGAATATTGACTATATCACGGACTTCCTAAAGAACAAACAAGTCTGTCTTGCAAGAAGTACAGCCAGAGTGCTCTTTGGAAGCAAAGATGGTGAGACTTCATCTCAAGTACTTTAGACATGTGATCAGGAGGGACCAGTCCCTAGAAAAAGACATCATGCTTGGTAAGGCAGAGGGTCAGAGAAAATGAGGAAGACTTTTGACGAGATGAATTGACACAGTGGATGCTACAATGGGCTCAAACATAGCAATGTTTGTGAGGACCAGGCAGTGTTGTGTTCTGTTGTACACAGGGTCGTTATGAGTCAGAACCAACTCAACGGCACCTAACAACAACAACATACTCAAGGTTATGCTCTGGCTCTCGTGGACTTCTTTTAATTTGCTTCAGCTTCAACTTGAACTTGCATATGAGCAATTGATGGTCTGTTTCGCAGTCGGCCCCTGGCCTTGTTCTGACTGATGAGATTCTCCGTCCTCTCTTTCCACAGGTGGAGTCGATTTGATTCCTGTGTATTCCATCTGGCAAGGGACACTTGTATAGTCACCGTTTATGTTGTTGAAAATGGTATTTACAATGAATAGGTCCTTGGGCTTGTAAAATTCTATCATGTAATCTCCCGTGTCGTTTCTATCACCGAGGCCATGTTTTCCAGCTACTGCTCCTGCGTTTCCTACTTTTGCATTCCAGTCACTAGTAATTATCGATGCATCTTGATTGCATGTTTGATCAATTTCAGACTGCAGAAGTCGGTAAAAATCTTCAATTTCTTCATCTTTGGCAGTAATGGTTGGTGGGTAAATTTGAATAATGGTCGTATTAACTGGTCTTCCTTGTAGGCATATGGATATTATCCTATCACTGACAGTGTTGTACTTCAGGATAGATCTTGAAATGTCCTTTTTGACAATGAATGTGACGTCATTCCTCTTCAGTTTGTTATTCTCAGCATAGAAGACCATATGATTGTCTGATTCAGAATGGCTAATACCGGTTCATTTCAGCTCACTAATACCCAGGATATCAATCTTCAAGCATTCCGTTTCATTTTTGACGACTTCCTATTTTCCTAGATTCATACTTTGTACATGCCATGTTTTGATTACTAGTGATGTTTATAGCTGTTTCTTCTCATTTTGAGTCGTGCCACATCAGCAAATGAAAGTCCCAAATGCTTTACTCCATCCACACCATTAAGGTCATCTTCCAGCACTATGTTTGACTGGCCAATTTTTCAGCAGTTGATTACCAGGTCTTTCTTCCTAGTCTGTCTTAGTCTGGAAGCTCTGCTGAAACCTGTCCACCACAGATGACCCTGCTGTCATTTGAAATACTGGTGGCATAGCTTCCAGCATCACTGCAACACGCAAGCCACCAATAACATAAAAAAAAAAACATAAAATATTTAGGAATAAATTTAACAAAGAGAAGTGCAAAACATATACTCTGAAAACTAAAAACCAGTGTTGAAAGAAAAAAAGAAGATTTCATTTCATGGTTTGGGATGTTTATTAAGACGGCAATGCTCCCTAAACTGATCTACGTATTCAACACAATCCCTATCAAAATTCCAGCTGGCTTCTTCACCAAAATGGATACGCTGATTCTAAAGTTCATACAGGTAGTGAAGGGACCCAGAATAAATAAAGTGAAGTTAAAGGACTCATGCGCCCCAATTTCAAAACTTACTACAAAGCTACAATAGTTAAACAGTGTGGCACTGACATAAGGAGAGACCAACACAACAGAACTGAGGGTCCAGAAATAAATCCTCACATTCCTGTCAACTGATAACGTTTTCATGGTTGCCAAGACAATTCACTGGGGAAAGAATAGTCTTTTCAACAAATGTTCCTGAGACAACTGGATATTCATAGGCAAAAGGATGAAGGTGGCTCCCTACCACACAACATACATAAAAATTAACTCAAAGACCTAAATGTTAAAAACTAAAATATAAGACTCTTTGAATAAAAACGTAGGTGTAAATCTTCATGAGCTTTCTTAGATATGACACCAAAAGCACAAAAGAAAAAATACGTAAACTGGACTTCATCAAAATTTAATACTTTCATGCTTCAAAGGATACCACCAAGAAAGTAAAAAAATAAAATAAAAATCAAAAGAGGAGAGACTATTTGAAAACCACATATCTGATAAAGGACTTATACCCAGAATATATAAAGAATACTTACATTTCAATAGCAAAAAGATAAATCCAAGTAAAAAATGGGCAAAAGATCAGAATAGACATTGCTCCAAAGAAAATATACAGATGGCCAATAGGCCCACAAAAGATGTTCAATATTATCAGCCACCAGGGATTTGGAAATCAAAACCATAATAAGATACCACTTCACACCCACTAGGATGGCTATAATCAAAAACAAACAATAACAAGTGCTGACGATGATGTGGAAAAACTGAAACCATCATGCATTGTTGGCGGGAATATAAAATGGTGCAGGCGCTGTGGAAAACAGTCTGCAGTCCTATAAAAGTTTAAACATAGAGTTAACACGTGACCCAGTAATTCCATTCCTAGGTATAGAGCCAAGAGAACTGAAAACATACGCCCACACAAAAACTTGCACACAAATGTTCACAGCAACATTTTTGTAGTAGTCAAAGACAACCCAAATGCCCATCAACTGATGAATGGATAAACAAAATGGGGTATACCCATACAGTGGAATATTATTCAACAATAAAAAGGAATGAAGAACTGGTATGTGCTACAGCATTGCATTAAGTGAAAGAAGCCAGACACAAAGCTGCATATTATACATAATTCCCTGTATATGAATAACCATAATACAGACAGAAGTGTCTATAAAGACAGAAAACAGATTAATGGTTGCCTAGTTTAGTTTAGGGCTGGGGTTGTGGGGAGTAACTACTAACAGGTATGGAGTTTTTTGGAGGGGAGGTGATGAAAATTTTCTGAAATTAGTGGTGAACGTTGTACAACCTTGTGAATACACTAAAAACCACTGAAGTATACACACACTTTAAGTAGGTGAATCGCATGGTATGTGAGTTATATCTCAATAATGCTGTTATTAAAAAAAATTAAAAAGCAACTATGGAGTCATAAAGGCCTGGCACTTGGGCCAGGCTGCTGAGCTGAGACCCTCCTTGGTAGCACACTGTCTTTTCTGGCCTTCTGTCAGTCCACCCGGCCCTTAAAGGTTGATCTTGCACTAAGTTCCTCCCTCCCCTTCTCTCCCCCACACAATTATCCCAAGAACCTCATCTACCTCTTGTTTGCCGCCCCCCCCCAACTATATGGCCCAATATGGGGAATACTCCCACATCCCTCTCTCCGCCTGGGACCTCTCTGCTGAGCTCCTGGGAGCCAGACCTTATCACCTCCTGATTATAATGCCAATGGCAATTATAATGCCCAGGATGAGGATGATGACAGCTAACATTTACTGGGTATTTATTTCATGACAAGCACTTAATATGCATTATCTCATTTAATCCTGTGAAGCTAACACTGTTATTATGTGCCCCATTTCACAGGGTACGAAACTGAGGCTCAAAGAGGTAAAGTCACTTGTCCAAAGACACACAGCGTCTGGTGGAGCTGGGATTTCCACTCAGGCAGCCCAGCTCTAGACCCCACAATTTTAAGCACTATGCTGGACCCTCAAATTCAATTCAGCTCATCCCCTTCCCCCACCCACCCCACCCACTGCCTCTTTCCTCCTCCCTCCACACCTCACCCAGCTGCTGCCTGGCAGTATTCCTCCTCCTGGATTCCTCCCTGGTCACCATCAAGAGCCCTGGCAGTCCCCCTGCCCTCCTCATTCCCCCTCACACCCACTGACCCTCAGTGCCCATGTCTGGCCTCTGCTGAGCTGAAACAGCCCCTGAGTACTCTCAGCCCAGTCTCGTGGGGCTGGCCCAGGTTCAGGCCCAGCGCCTTCCGGGCTCATGGGGGCAGGTAGGTTCACACGGCGCAAATGACTCAGGCTCCCACAGTGATGCCCAGCTCTGTTCCAGGAACAGAGCAGCATTTTGAAACGAGATAACTCAGATGAGTAAGGCGGACACTCAGCCCCAGAGACAAACAGAACGTGGCAGCTGGAGTGCGTGGCCTGTAGGCTGCAGACACCTCAGGCCCTCCACAGGACTTGTCTGAGTTCACACACTGAGGACCTAGGTTCCAAGGACAAGCCCTGGCCCCAGAAACACCCGCCAGGACCAGCCCCCAACCCCAGCTATCAGTAGAAACCCCCAGCCCCGTCCGCCTGCTGACAGGAATGGGCTATTTTCTGTGCCAGCCACAGCCCTTCCCCAGGGCTTGGTGATCTAGTTTCTCTTTTCCTACCTTAGAAATAGTTCATCCCAGCAGTTTACCACAGGCCCTTCTGAGGGCAGGGGCCCCTCACCCCCAGGAGATTCTCACGGGTTAGGAATTTCTGAGGGCACAGCTGGCCTTGTAGTGATAGTCACATGCATTTTTCTCCAGTGACAAGGAAGGAGAGAGGAAGGGAGGAGAGAGAGTCAAGGGGCTTCTGGTTCATGAGCGTCCTTGAATTTGCCGGCTGCGTTTGCTCCTGCTTGTCTTTGAGTCGCTGTGTGACCTTGGGAAGGCCACATGCTGTCTCTGGGCCTCCATTCCCCAGAGGCCAGTGAAGAGGTAATGAGCTGAGGTCATTGCCCTCCTCCTAGACTGCTCCAGTGGGGCCTTTGTGAGGCGTTCTAAGTGTTTTGGGGCCTGCCTGGGTGTATTTCCTCTCAACAGCCAGCTCTTTCTGCCTCCCCATCAGCACCCACAGTGTCCTTGCCTTGTATGGGCTGCTTGGAATGCCTTATGCAAAGTGAGACAGGCAGGTCAAACCTGACTGCACCGGCTAGAGAAAGAATCCGGGCCCTCCACGAGCGTGGCTTGGAGCCATCACTCCCCTTGTGGGGCCTGTTTCTCAAGAAGAGCTGGCAAATGACTCCCTACCCTCGGACATCCCAGGACATTAGGCTGAAGCTGCAGTCTTCACAGCCGTTTGCATCCAGAGCCCTCCCCACAATTTCTACAAATGCCCGACTTTACTGACCTGTGGCTTCCCCCTGCCTAATCTGTTCCCCCATGAGTCCCAGGCAGCTGTCGGGCAGACTTACACCCAGCGTCCGTGCCCAGTGCACAAAAAATCTGCCCCTTTCATCATCTGGGGGGTTTGGAGACTGTCCTGAGGCCTGAAGGGATCTCATCTGGGAAGCCATCTGCAAAGCTGCTGCCCAACCTTCATCAGCTCACTGGCTCCTCCTCCAAAAATTTATGCTCCCAGCATACAACCTGCCTTATCCCCCAAAGTGCTTCACAAAGTGGACGCAAACACAGGCACGCGCGTGCGCGCACACACATGTACACACCAACCTTAGCTCTCATGGAAACCAGCCCCGAAGGAGTCCTGGCCCATAAAAAGAACTATATCCTCTTTCACAGAGTTCCTGGGTAGTATAAACAGTAAAGACACTCAGCCGCTAACCAAAAGGTACCTCAGAAGAAAGACCTGGCCATCTATTTTTGAAAAGTCAGCCATGGGGCACAGTTCTACTCTGACACACTTGGGGTTGCCATGAGTCGGAGTTCACAAGAAACGAGGCTGTGCAGAGGATGAAATGGGCCGAGACCTGTGAACAACTCTGTGACCTGACAGTGACTGGCTGTGTCACCCTTGAGTCAAACAGAGAAGCCCCAGTTCATGGCCCCCCAGCACAGGAGGCCTGCAGCTGACAAGACAAAATGCCCTGCTGGCCTTGGGGTGTGGTCCTAGGACAGCCCAGGAAGCAGAAGAAGTCAGGGGTGAAGGCAGGACCTGGGGCAACCTGGAGGGCCACAACCACCAGTGGTCGTTAAAAAAAAAAAAAAAACCTGTTGCCAGTCGAGTGGATTCGGCTTGTAGCAACCCTACAGGACAGAGTAGATCTGCCCCATAGGGTTTCTAAGGAACAGCTGGTGGATTCTATCTGCTGACATTTTGGTTAGCAGCTGAGCTCTTAACCACTACACCACCAGGGGTCAATCCACAGAAAATAGCGCCTATGGCAATTAGTTTTAAATTGCTGCACCATCTCTCACAGCTGGCAATGGAAACTTCAACGGCCGATAGAAACTGCTCATTAGAGCCTCTCCTCAAGCAGGCCCAGGGCTCACGCTCTGCATGCAGTACCTTAGTTACGCCTCGGCAACCCATAGGCCCCTACGCAGCCGTGGGGCCCCAGTCCTGTGCCCTCCTGGTCTCCATCTCCACAAGAAAGGCTCTCCCTGCTCATCGCCAAGCCCTGCCTGTCCGGCCATCCAAGTCCATGCCTTTCTGTCCACCTTCATGGCGGCTTCTGCCCTGGACATTGCTGGGGTCTCCTCACTGCTCTCACTTCACCTCTGTGACCTAAGGTCCAGTCCACAAGGCAACTAGAAGGGTCTTCTTTCAGCCTACGTCAGCACACCAGCCAGCTCCAGCCCAGGCCTCCATGCACACTGGCCCACATGGCCGGGCCCCGCGCCTGCCCCTCACGCCTCGGGCAACAATATGCCCTCCCAGCTCACCTCACTTTCACTCCACCAGGTTCCTTCAACCTGAGACCTGGCACAGGCTGTTCCCTCTGCCTAGAATGCTCCCCCCAGCCCACTCTACACCCCCTCTCCCCTGGTTAGCTCCTTCTCTGGCACTCAGCTGAGCTCCTTCCGCCCAAGGGAAGCTTTCCCCCATCCAAGTTGCCCTCACTGGGCCATGAGCTTCAGGAGGACAGCGACCACATAACATGGCACCTGCCCCTTGTAGACACTCACTGAGAAGCTCTGAAGTGAATGGAACACAGGGAAGCTCAGAGAGGAAGTGACCACTCCTGGGAAGTCAGACATGGAGCCAGCTTGGCCTGACAGGCCATCCTCGGTCCCTCCCTCCTCACAGAAATGATAGCCATCAACACCAAGTGCTCGCTGAGTGCTACCCATCAGACACTGAGCGTCTTATTCAGGTGCCTGGTCTCCCTGTGAGGTAGGCCTATTATTAGCTCATTTTACTGATAGGGAAAATGAGGTTCCTCTGTCATGAACAGACAGCTGTCAGCAGAGGAAGGAGGGACCCTGCCCATGACAGCCAAACAGCAAGCAAGGGCAGGGGGCCTGAAGGTCTGGGGAGGAATGACCCAGGCCAGCCAGTGTCAGCCTTGTTTCAGACCCAGAGGTGGAGTGAGGCTGGCCTCGTGAAAGCCTCAGAGACCTTCAAGGGTAGATGAGAATCACAGACCACCAGGCAGCTCTGGGAGAGCCATCACAGGGGCACAAGGTAGAGATTGCAGGCTCCAGACCTGTCCAGGGCCCTCAGGCAACTCCCAGAGGGCCTGCACTTTCCAAAGTGCCCAGGGCAGAAAAGAAGTCCTGACCAGCTATAGATGGCTCCCCAAAGCTATTCCCTAGCCTGGCGGTAGCCTCAGGGTAGGCTTTTCAAAGATGCCTTGCTACTCAAAGTGAGGTCCTCCCAGCATCAGTGGGCAAAGACACCCACCCCCAGGCCTCTGGGCTAGCTTAGATGCCTCACCTCTGGTTGTGTTTGTTAGCTGCCATGGAGTCAGTTCCGGCTCATAGCAACGCTATGTACACCAGAACACCACACTGCCCTGTCCTGTGCCATCCTCACAGTCACTGTTCTGCTTCAGCCCATAGTTGGAACCACAGTGTCAATCCATCTCGTCAGGGGTTTTCCTCTTTTTCACTGACCCTCTACTTTACCAAGCTTGATGTCCTTCTCCAGGGACTGGTCCCTCCTGGATACATGTCCAAAGTATGTAAGACGTAATCACGCCATCCTTGCTTCTAAGAAGCATTCTAGCTGTGTTTCTACCAAGCCAGATTTGTTCCTTCTTTTGGCAGTTCATGGTACATTCAATATTCTTTGCCAACACCGCAATTCAAAGGTGTCAATTCTTCTTAGGTCCTCCTTATTCATTGTCCAGCTTTCACATGCATATGAGGCAACTGAATATAACATGGCTTGAGTCAGGTGCACCTTAGTCCTCAAAGTAACCTCTTGCTTTTCAACACTTTAAATAGGTCTTTAGCAGCAGATTTGCCCAATGCAATACATCGTTTGATTTCTTGACTGCTGTGTCCATAGGTATTGTTTGTGGATCCTATTATTAGCTCATTTTACTGATGGGGAAAATGAGGTTCCTCTGTCATGGAAGGACAGCCGTCAGCAGAGGAAGGAGGGACGCTGCCTATGGCAGCCAAAGTAAGATAAAATCCTTGACAACGTCAATATTTTCTCCGTTTATCATGATGTTGCTCGTTGGTCCAATTGTGAGGATTTTTGTTTTCTTTATGTTGAGGCGTAATCCATTTTGAAGGCTGTGGTCTTTGATCTTCATCAGTAAGTGCTTCAAGTCCTCTTCACTTTCAGCAAGCAAGGTTGTGTCATCCGCATAACGCAGGTTGTTAATGAGTCTTCCTCCAACCGTGATGCCACATTCTTCTTCATAAAGTCCAGCTTCTCGGAGTATTTGCTCAGCATACAGATTGAATAGGCATAGTGAAAGTGTACAACGCTGACACACACTTTTCCTGATTTACAACCACACAGTATCTCCTTGTTCTGTTCAAACCACTGCCTTTTGATCCATGTACAGGTTCCTCATGAGCACAATTAAGTGTTCTGGAATTCCCATTCTTTGAAATGTTATCCATAATTTGTTATGATCCAGTCAAATGCCTTTGCATAGTCAATAAAAGACAGGAAACATCTTTCTGGTATTCTCTGCTTTCAGCCAAGATCCACCTGACATAAGCAATGATGTCCTTCATTCCACGTCCTCTTCTGAATCCAGCCTGGATTTCTGACAATTCCCTGTCGATATACTGCTACAGCCATTTTTGAATGATCTTCAGTAAAATTTTGCTTGCATGTGATATTAATGACATTGTTTGATAATTCCCGCATTCGGTTGGATCACCTGTCTTTGGAATAAGCATAAATATGGATGTCTTCCAGTCGGTTGACCAGGTAGCTGTCTTCCAAATTTCTTGGCATAGATGAGTGAGCACTTCCAGTGCTGCATCCATTTCTTGAAACATCGCAGTTGGTATTCCATTAATTCCTGGAGCATTGTTTTTCACCAATGCCTTCAATGCAGCTTGGATGTCTTCCTTCAGTATAGCCAGTTCTTGATCACATGCTACCTCCTGAAATGGTTGAACGTCCACCAATTCTTTTCGGTATAGTGACTCCATGTATTCCTTCCATCTTCTACTTTTTTTTTTTTAATTGTACTTTAGATGAAGGTTTATAGAACAAACTAGCTTCTCATTAAACAATTAGTACACATATTGTTTTGTGACACTGGTTACCGACCCTACAACAAGACAACACTCTCGCTTCTCAAACTTGGGTTCCCTATTACCAGCTTTCCTGTTCCTTCCTGTCTTCTAGTCCTTGTCCCTGGGTTGGTGTGCCCCTTTAGTCTCATTTTATTTTATGGGCCTGTCTAATCTTTGGCTGAAGGGTGTACCTCAGGAGTGACTTCATTACTGAGTTAAAAGCGTGTCTGGGGGCCATACTCTCAGGGTTTCACCACTCTCTGTCAGGCTATTAAGTCTGGTCTTTTTTGTGTGTGAGTTAGAATTTTGTTCTACATTTTTCTCCAGCTCTGTCTGGGATTCTCTATTGTGATCCCTGTCAGAGCAGTTGGTGGTGGTAGCTGGGCCCCATCTAGTTGTGCTGGACTGAGTCTGGTGGAGGCTATAGTAGTTGTGGTCCATTGGTCCTTTGGACTCATCTTTCCCTGGTGTCTTTGGTTTTCTTCACTATCCCTTGCTCTGGATGGGGTGAGACCAGTGGAGTATCTTAGATGGCCACTCACAAGCTTTTTAGACCCCAGATGCTACTCACTAAAGCAGAAAGTAGAACATTTTCTTTATAAACTGTATTATGCCAGCTGAGCTACAAGTTCCCCGAGACCACAGTCCCCACAGCCTTCAGCCCAGTAATTCGATCCCTCAGGGAGTATGGATGTGTCTATGAGCTTCCGTGATGTTGCCTTGGACAAGCTGTGCTGGCTTCCCCAGTATTGTGTACTATCATACCCTTCACCAAAGTTACCACTTATCTATTGTCTATTTAGTGTTTTTCCATCCCCACCCTCCCCTCCGGAAACCCTAGTGGCACAGTGGTTAAGTGCTACGGCTGCTAGCCAAAAGGTCGGCAGTTCGAATCCGCCAGGCACTCCTTAGAGACTCTATGGGGCAGTTCTACTCTGTCCTATAGGGTCACCATGAGTCGGAATCGACTTGACGGCACTGGGTTTGGTTTGGTTTTGGTTACCCTCCCCTCGCTCGTAACCATCAAAGATTATTTTTGTGTGTGTAAACCTTTTCATGAGTTTTTATAGTAGTGGTCTCATACAATATTTGTCCTTTTGTGATTAACTTATTTCACTCAGAATGATGCCCTCCAGGTTTGTCCATGTTGTGAGATGCTTCACAGATTGATCATTGTTCTTTATCACTGCATAGTACTCCATCGTGTGTATGTACCGTCTTAGTCATCTAGTGCTGCTATAACAGAAATACCACAGGTGGATGGCTTTAACAAAGACAAATTTTTTTCTTCACAGTGAAGTAAGCTAAAAGTCCGAATTTAGAGTGTCAGCTCCAGGGGAAGGCTTTCTCTCTCTGTTGGCCTTCTCATCAATCTTCCCCCAGACTAGGAGCTTCTCCACACAGGGACCCTGGGTCCAAAGGATGCACTCTGCTCCTGCCACTGCTTTCTTAGTGGTAAGAGGTCCCCAACTCTTCTTCATATAGCCCAGCTTCTCAGATTATTTTCTCAGCATACAGATTGAATAGATATAGTGAAAGGGTACAACCCTGACACACACTTACTTCTCTTTCCTTTTATCTCTTGTAAGATAAAAGGTGGTACAGGCCACACCCCAGGGAAACTCCCTTTACACTGATCAGTGATATGATCTTAGTAAGGGTGTTACAATCTCACTCTAATCCTCTTTAACATAAAATTACAATCACAAAATAGAGGACAACCACACAGTACTGGGGATCATGGCCCAGCTAAGTTCATACACGCATTTTTGGAGGGCATAATTCAGTTCATGACATGCACAATAGTTTATTCACTCATCTGTTGATGGGCATCTAGGTTGTTTTCATCTTTTTGCTCTTGTGAACAGTGCTGCAATGAGCATGGGTATGCATATATCTATTTGTGTGATGGCTCTTATTTCTCTAGAATATATTTCTAGGAGTGAGATTGCTGGATCATGTGGTATTCCTATTTCTAGCTTTCTAAGGAAATGCCATATTGTTTTCCATACTGGTTGTACCATTTTGCATTCCCACCAGGACTGCATAAGAGTTCCCTTCTCCCCGGAGCCACTCCAACACTTGTTATTTTCTGTTCTCTTGATTAGTGCCAGTAATGACAGGATGAGATGGTATCTCACTGTGGTTTTGATTTTCATTTCTCTAATGTCGAGTGATCTTGAGCATTTCTTCATGTGTCTGTTGGCTGCTTGAATGTCTTCTGTGATGAAGTGTCTGTTCATTTCCATTGCCCATATTTTAATTGGATTATTTGTCTTTTTGTTGCAGAGGTGTCGGATTTTCCTGTAGATTTTAGAGATTAGACCTTTGTTGGATTTGCCATAGCCAAAATTTTTTCCCAGTCTGTAGGTTATCTTTTTACTCTTGTTGTAAGCCCCACACTACACTCAGACCAGCCCCTTCCATCTTCTTTTGATGTTTCCCACGTCATTCAATATTTTCCCCGTAGAATCCTTCAATATTGCAATTCGAGGCTTGAATTTTTTCTTCAGTTCTTTCGGCTTGAGAAATACTGGGTGTGTTCTTCTCTCTACCTCCAGGTCTTTGAGTATGTTATTAAAATACTTTACTTTGTCTTCTCAAGCTGCCCTTTGAAATCCTCAGTTCAACTCATTTACTTCATCATTTCTTCCTTTTGCTTTAGCTGCTTGACGTTCAAAAGCAAGTTTCAGAGTCTCTTCTGACATCCCTTTTGGTCTTTTCTTTCTTTCCTGTCTTTTTAATGACCTCTTGCTTTCTTCATGTATGATGTCCTCGATGTTATTCTACAACTCATCTGGCCTCCTGTCATTAGTGTCCCACATGTTAAATCTATTCTTGAGATGGTCTCCGAATTCAGGTGGAATACACTCAAGGTCGTACCTTGGCTCTCGTGGACTTGTTCTAATTTTCTTCAGTTTCAACTTGAACTTACACGTGAGCAATTGATGATCTGTTCTGCAGCCGGCCCCTGGCCTTGTTCTAACTGATGATACTGAGCTGGCATTTGGATACCAGTGGCATAGCTTCCAGCATCACAGCAACACGCAAGCCCCCACAGTATGACAAAGTGACAAACACGTGGGGGGCCCTACCTCTGGGTTCCCATAATAGCCTCTTGGGTTCCAGACAAAGAAATGTGATGAAAGATGTTTCATGTCTTTACATCGTGTCTAGTACATAGAAAGCTCTCAGTAAATGGCTCCCATTCTATTCCTGGCTCTCCTGGCCTGAGCACTGACCTCCCCTTTGAGTTCTGCCTATCATTACCAATGGCTTCTGTATAAGGGCCCAAACAGGGCAGTTTTAGGAAAGCATTTAGGGATAGGGAGAGGCCCTGGTACCCTCCTGACCCCTCCTCCACCTCCTGGGTCTCAGAGTCCACTTGGCCAGGCCCCAGCTCCAGGCCATACCTGATCCCCTTGCACCTCTTGGCCTAGAGCCTCGAGGAGGTGCAGGGGCTGGCTCATGGTGCCTAAGTGTCACAGGCTAAGAGTAGACCGAGCTGGGAAAGGGCCTGGCCAGAGCCCAGCCAAAAGCGCATACTCAGAGCACTCTGGGTCTGCCTGTGGGGAAAGTGGCCATTCTAGATGAGGCCAAGGGATACTTTGAGTTCCATGGACTGGACCCAACAAAAGGCTGTTCCTGAGAGTGGCCGGACTTAGGTCGGACTGACACCAAGTGTGAAGACATCAACACTCTCTCAGGAGGTTCCTTGGGCAATCTGGTCCCTCAGGAGCCCCACTTGGCACCACTTTCAGAGTTTCTGCTTCCCCAGCTCTGCTTCAGGGGAGGCCTGCATTCAAAGAACCAGACCCCACAGCCTGGGCTGGGCCTTGGAGGATGGCATCCCAGGACCTGGGATTTAATTCCAGCTTTTCCATGCTGTGTGACCTTGGGCAAGTCACTTCCCCTGTCTGAGCCTCAGTTTCTTCACCTCCCTGGTGCACTGGTGAAAACATGTAAAGGGCTCTTGGCCTACAGTGAGCGCTCAGTCAGTGGTGGCTGTTACTATTATTATCTCCTCGTTTGATCTGTGCAACAAGCCTTCAGCTCAATACCAGCTAGCCCCAGTTTATGATGAGGGAGCTAAGACACGACGGTTAAGTAACCAGCCCAAGGGCACGCAACTAGGACAGGGTAGAGCTGGGAGTCTCCAGAGCCATACCACAGCCTGCTGCAGGCCAAGCTCTAATTCCCTGGCCTATGCAGCCTCTTGGGAAACAAGGGAGCAAGGAGCCCGTGGCCCCAGGTGGAACCTGCAGGAAGGTACCCTGGCTAGGGCCATCCAGCTGAAGCCTGCCTCTTCCAGGAAGCCCTCCCTGTGCCTACCTCCCCCTCAGTGCTCCCATACCCCTACTTCTTGCCCTGGAGAGCCCTGTGCACACAGATGTGCATCCCAGTGCCAGGTGAGTATGGCATCCTGGGGATTCTGCCTCTGCTCAGCAGGGGCCCGGAAGCACTGTGCCCAGAGCAAGCACTTGGGAACCACCCGGCTACTAACTGAGCTGCATTAGCTGTAGGGCCTCGTGTAAGTCAGAGGCCCTCTGTGGACCTCAGTTTCCCCATGTATAGAATGAGAGGTGGGATAACTTCCCTACAGTCCTACGACCTAACCAGGCCCTGAAACATCGTCAGCTTTCAGCAACAGGATCCCCCATGCCCACCCCGCAAACACCACTAAAACTGGAAGGGCCTGCCTTCCCACAATTCACAGAAGACAGAAGAGGAGGCTTCTTTCAATTTACAAAGAAATATCCCCCTGGTGGGGATCACCAGCCTTTCCAATACCACACCAGCACATCTCTGGCTCACCATGCCAGCCACCTCCCCCTGCCCACCCTGGACCTTTGGTGGGCCCCAGCGTGTGTCAGCACCCACCCCCAGACTGAAGTGCAGAAGAGGGGAAGTGGTGCGCCTAAGCGAACATTTTTTCATACCATCATGGCTTAAGGCACGGTGCTCCCAGCCACAAAGCGTCCCTATAAGAACCCTATAAGTGGAGGCCATGAGGACACAGCCGGCTGGCAGCAGGCCTGGGCCTCTGCCTGGGAGTGGAAGCCAGCTCAGTATGACCTGCCTCTCCTGGTGCCATTCCAAATATCCAGGGCGCTGCTTCTCCAAGGAGAGTGGCTGCCAGGAACTGTGTAGGGAGTTGATTCTGTGCCTGCATATAATAGGCGCTTAGTGAATACGAGAGGAATGAATGAATGAACCATCTAGTGCAGACACCCTCTTTTCAAATAAGAAAACTACAGGCTAGCAAGGGTTAAAAAAAAAAAAAACACAGCAACTGAGTGGCAGGACGTGGAGAAGGCAATCAATCAACAAGTGTTTATTGAGCACCTCCTACATGCCAGGTACTGTTCCAGGGGCCAGGAATACGGCTGTGCACTATTAGACATGGCCCCTGCCCTCGTGCAGCTCACAGCCCACCCTGCCCAGAGCCTGGGCCCTGACTCCTGGTTCAGTCCTCTCTCTAATGCTGACATAGCAGAGAACCATCAGTGGGACGTCCTGCTTAGAGCCTCACAAGACCATGAGCAGCATTCGGTGGCAGGCTGGCCGGGGCACTGATGCGGGACCTGTGTACATTCCAGCTCCTTCTCCGGCCCGGCTAAAGCATTAATTATTAATGCTGAAAATAATTGGCAGCCATTAATACAGCAGTCACTGCAGGGAAGCGTGGCTCCACTGTAACCAATTCATCTCTCGGTGATTGATTAATTAGAGCTGAGCTTTTCTGAGACACCCTCGGGTGGCAAACCACACTCTTCCGAGAGGGGAAGACAGGACAGGGAGGAATGCCTTTTTCGGGGTGCCAGGAGTCCCAGGGAGGAGCTGGAACCCAGCAAGGGTATTTTACAGTAGCCAGTGGAATAGGTCACCACCCAGCTGGGCTGGCATTGCCTTGGCCGGTGGCGGCAGCAGCTTGTAAATGAGGCTGAACTTCACCCTGCAGCCCAAACGCTTGGGGAAATTACAGGCTTTAAAAATGCTATTACGTGAATCACCTGTGGGGCATGGGGTGCTCTTAGAAGGGAGAAAAATAAGAGGTGTGGCTACTTGCACCATCAGCCTCAGTTGCTCCAGCAGGAAAATGGGTAAGCAAGATGAGACTTCTCACCCCCAGGCTGGTGTTCCTTTACCCGTTTAACAAATGTGCCTCGGGCACTTATGATGTAGTAGGGACAACACAGGCTCCCCCAGCCCTGCTCACAGCCTCCCTGGGCAGGCAGGTTTGTACATGGTCAGTGACCACAGGTGAGACAGCAAAAGGAGCTTCCTGAACCTTGGGAGGCAGTGCTCCTGCCCAGAGACCTGAAGCATGGATAGCCATTAGCCACATAAAGAGGGGAAGAAAGGATGTCCCAAGCAAAGAGGGCAGCCTTTGGAAGGCCAGTAGGTGAGGGTATGAGCTGTGCATGGGAACACAGGGACATGGGGACAGCAGCCTGAGCATGAAGTACAGGAGGTGGGGGAGGTGGGCCAGCTGGCCTGGGCTCTGGTAAGCCCATCAGACATCAGACTTCAGAAGCCACTGTTATGGACTGCATTGTGTCCTCCAAAAATGTGTGTTGACTTGGCCTGGTCATGATTCCCAGTATTGTGTGATCATCCACCATTTTGTCATCTGATGTGATTTTCCTGTGTGTTGTAAATCCTACCTCTATGATGTTAATGGGGTGGGATTAGTGGCAGTTATGTTAATGAGGCGGGACTCAATCTATAAGATTAGGTTGTGTCTGAAGCCAATCTCTTTTGAGATATAAAAGAGAGAAGCGAGCAGAGAGACATGGGGGACCTCATACCACCAAGAAACAAGAGCCAGGAGAATAGCGCGTCCTTTGGACCCGGGGTCCCTGCACTGAGAAGCTCCTTGACCTGGGGAGACTGACGACAAGGACCTTCTTCCAGAGCTGACAGAGAGAGAGAAAGCCTTCCCCTGGAGCTGACGCCTGAATTTGGACTTCTGGCCTACTAGATCATGAGAAAATAAATTTCTCATCGTTAAAGCCATCCACTTGTGGTACTTCTATTATAGCAGCACGCACTAGGAGACTAAGACAGCCATGGAAGGGTTTTATGCAGGGAAGCGAATGTGTCTGATATTCCCTTAGAACAGCACCCCAGAGGGGTGGGCAAATGCCAAGCACATGTTGTGCAAACAGACCTTCTAGGACCCCAACTGCAGTGCTGGCTTGTGCTGTCCACCCCCAAAAGGCAGGACCTGCCTAGAGCGCACCTGGTGCGTTGCACTTCCCAGGACTAAGCTGTACCCTAGGGAACAGGTTCCGGGCTTACAAGGGAGCAGCTTGGGGGCAGGGGCTTGTTCAGTGCCATTTGTACCATTGGTACTGAGGGGGTCACTGAGCCCCTCCTAGGAAGGACACCGGCCTCAAAGGAGTCTAGCCGTCACTAGAGCCCCTTCCAGGGGAGGGAATTTAGGACGCTTTCTCAGAGCTAGTGCTTAGAACCTACTGCCCCTTAGGAACTCAGTGGCGAGGCAGGAGAGTCAATGCAGAGAGTAACTTAGTTCCTTGTTTAGCTATTACGAGAAGTGATGTGACCTCCTAAAGCCCAGCACGGAGCCCGACAACTCGTCAGCTACTCTTTCCGCCACATCCCACTTGACCCTCAGAACTGCCCTCCAAGGCCTGTGGGCAGAACCCCGACACATAAATGAAGACGTTGAGGTCTGGGGGCGAGTAGACCTTTGCCTGGGTGTCCCCAGGGGCCCAGAAAGCAGGCTCTGGGCTCCAAGAGGTGTAGGGCTCTCTCCACAAGCCCCGGGGCTCCCTTAGCGGGTGGAGATGCCATGCAGATTTACACACACAAACACATCCTAGGCCCCACCCTGACTTGCTCTCCCATCTGCAGGCCCTGCAGTAAGGGAGGGCAGACGTGGCAAACCCTAGCCTCCCCACGCCCCTCATTCCAGTCTAAGAGAGGCTGGGCTGGGCTGGGGGACACACCGGGAGCAGAAATGAGGTGAAGGGGCCTGAAAAGAGAGTGAGGTGAGAACGGGGAGAAAGGATAGGAGGGAAAAATGGGGAGCGGCGCGTGCTCCCCCACACCCTGCCTTAGTCTGCCTCTGCATCCCGCCGGCAGGTAGGACGGAGGGCTCTAGGAGCTCCCTGAAAAGAAGGGGTGGGTATAGCAAAGGCTCCTTCTGCCATTCCTTCATTCATTCACTCATTCATTCATCTCTCTCTCTCTGCTTCTATGGTTATCTAGCCTGGTGATTTCTAAGACCCTCCCCCCCCGCCTTGAAATCACACTTGGTCCATGTGCATTTTCTCAGTGGGTCTGTGTCCCCATCAGATTCTTCGAGGGTACTTGGGGGCCCCAGGTCCCCATTCCTGTCCATGGAGTGGCCGTCCCAGGTGGGCACATGTTGATCTGGGAAGTGGACCCTTATGTGCCCGCTACAGGGAGGAGATGAAGGAGGAGGAGGGCTGGGGCCAGCTGAGGGACTTCGAAGGCCTTCTGGGACTTGCTCACTCACAGCCCCTCAGTGGACCTGTCCCCTCTGCCCTCCCAGCAGCTCTCTGGCGGACACTGAAGGGAAAGGAGGCAGAATCAGGAAGGCCACAGGCACGGCTCCTCCCCTGGAACAGCTGAGGCCTCAAGCAAGACACTCAGCTTCCCTGAGCCCAGCTTCCTCATCGGTAAAATGGGCACCCTCACACCTCGACAGGGAGGTTGTAAAGGTTAACACCGGGGTGTTGCCAAGCAGTGTTATCTGATGGCAGCAAATTTTCAGTAAGTGTTAGCTAATGCTGAAGTCACCACCTCTATGAATATTCATTGAATGAATAACTGAGACCGAAAGAGGTCTGGTCTAGTGACAGCCTTGTGGGAAAAGGGTGGGGCTCTCTGGCTGGGCCTCTGGCACCCTCCCTGACACAAAGAAAATGCTGGAAAGCAGCAACACAAAACCATACTGTGCCTGACCCTGTTCTGAGCACGCTAATGCTCACGACAGCCCCCCGAGGTAGGCATTGTCATTGTCCCCATTTTACAGATGAGGACACTGACAGGGTGGCCAATCTGGTAGGCTCCCAGTGACTATTCACAATGAGGAGTCTTTTGGGCCACCTCCACCCCACCACTGGGCCAGTTTTCCTGCTCCTGCCCTGCTTTGTTCAGTCTGGAGTCATGGATGGGGACAGTGGTCCCCTCCCAAATGAACGTTTATCCAAAACACTTTGAGCCCCAGCCCTCCAGGCAAACCCCAAACAGCCAGCCCCACCCCCATCCCTCGTCCTGGGCAGCCCAGTGGCTGTGAGTGGCTCTAGAACCAGCTGCCTGGGGCCAAATCTAGCTCTGCTACTACTGGTGAGCTGTGCAATCATCGGTGAATGGCTCCCTTGCTCCTGCCCTCAGTCTTCTCATCCATAAAATGGGGTATTCATACCCACCCTCCCCTCTCCAAGTGCTGTGAGGTTGACTGCAAGATGATGTGTGAACCCCCAGCACTTAACAACAGGCCCCAAGAAATGTTTATCGAATGACAGACCCCGGTGGTGTCTTCCCACTTTTGAAGTGCTCCTGCTTCTGGGTTGCAAGGACACAGTGGAGACCCCTGGGCCCATCCCCACTCTGCCCCCACCCATGCCACTCCTGCACTGGGTGGCCAGGCCAGGGCAGCAGGGCTGTGAAGCCACACCAAGGGCACCCACAAAGACCACCTGGCCCAACCCACCCAACACCTGCTGGGCCTGACTGTGATTGTGGATGCTAACTGCGAGTGGAACTCACAAAATGGCCCACATTTAACAGCATAAGTACCCCAATTATAGAAAGACATATCTGGGCAGGAAGCCTCTTGGTGAGGAAGCAAATCACACAGCCAACGATGCAACCACATGCCACGTACCTCACACCCTGCTCACCTACACACAGTCTCACACACATACACAACCACCCACACAACTCACAACTTCAGATACAGCCAACCACACACAGCCACCATTACACGTCAGGGGTCCTACATAAAGCTCGGCATATAGACAGTCACATTAAAAAAAAAAAAAACCCCAAACCCATTGCCGTAGAGTCAATTCCTACTTATAGTGACCTTAAAAGACAGGAGAACTGCCCCACAGGGCTTTTAAGGAGCACCTGGTGGATTTGAACTGCCTACCTTTGGGTTAGCACCATAGCTTGTAACCACTACACCACTATGGTTTTATACAATCATAAAACAGCACATCACTCAACCACAACCACAGTGACCCATCCATACCCATGAACAACCATAACCCCCTCACATACATACACAGCCAACACACAGCCGTCAGCTCCCCTACAGCCCCACGTGGAGCAGCGGCTCACACAGCAGCTCATCCACCCTCGGAGTAGGGCAGACCCCAGCTCCTCTTGCAGATTTCCTCAGAACACCCCACTGAAAGCCTAGCAACTGGACTGCGGGTGCCCCCAGGGCCTCTGCCCCTAGGAAGAGAGTTTTGGTCCCATTTCTTTGCCTGCAAAGGCACTTTCTTCACCCAAAGCTGTCTGCATGGCCGGGTGGTGCCTGTGACCTTCCCACCCGCTTCTCCTGTCCCCCAGCCTTGTAGAAGCATGGCCAGGTGGTGCTGGACTGGCCAGAGTTCCAGGTGGGTCAGGGCTGGCCACAGTACAGGGCCCATGCTCCCTGCAAGCCCCACCGAAGTCCTCTCCCGGGCCCTCACCTGGGTTGTGGAGTGTGACCCTGTGGGATCCCAGTGCCCTGGGCCTCTGTACCAGGCAGTAATGGTGTCACCATATGTAACAGGTAACTGACACATAGCAGGCCCTCCTTTATGACTGCCCTTCTGGCTGGGTGCCCCCCTCTGAGCCGGGCCTCAGGCTGGGCCTCTGAGTGTTGGACCCTGAGTCTGACTGACTGGGGAACCGGGGACAAGAGGGGCGGCTGTCCCTGGGGAAGGCGCAGTCTCCACTGGGGCTCCCCTCACCCCAGTGCCGGAACACCCCACCCCACATCAGTGTGGAAGAATAGCTAACAGGCTCCCTCCACCCCACCACAGGCCAAGGAGCCCCTGAGCCCCTGAGGATCCAGGGCATCTTGACATTTAGTCAAGAGATGAACCCTGCAGGGTGGAACTGCAGGCATCTCAATGGCTGGGGGTGGGGACATTGGAGGCCAGTGGGGGGGGTGGTCTTCTGGCTCCAGCTAGCCCTGCCTGTCCCACTGCTTCCAGGGGGGCCTGGGGGTGAGAATGAGTGGCCTAGTAGCCAGAGGGAGGGAGGGAAGGAAGTATCTTAAAATCCAGCAGGCCGATTTCAGCCAAAGGTGCTGGGCAGTGTGGGATGCCTGCTCCCTGGGCCTGGCAGCTGGACTCTGGGTGCATCTGCAGGGAGTGGGTCCCTGAGGGCAGGTCTGCTGAGAAGATAAGGGGGGAGAATAGAAAGGAGCACCAGGCAGAAGAGGAGGGCTGAGTGAGCAAGCAAGGAAAAGGGAAGCCAGTGACCCCAGAAGCACAGAAAGCTGCCTGGCCCTATGACAGGGAGAAGGCCCAGCCCAGGGAGGAGTGTGTGGCCATCCTCACTGCACCCCTCAGAACAGGCACCGGTACACACCATGACCCCAGGCACGCCGGGACCCACAGGACACGTGCCAGAGAAGGCCAGTGGAAAGCTGCTCCAGGACCGTGTCTGCTGGCCCACTGGCTACATGACCATGCAGCCCTAGGGCCCTCCTGGGGCTACTACAGGGACCCACGGGATCATCCTGTGAAGCTCAGCCCAGGAAGGACCCCACAGGTGCTCAGCATCCAAACAGCACGGTGCTCTTACGCTGGCCCACCTGGTGGCCACCTGCAAAAACCCAAGGGGCTGGGCCGAGCCCACTGTGGAGCAGAGGGGCAGCTAGAGTGTGGCCCACACCCTGGAAAGCCAGGCCAGCGTGCATTTGTGAAGTCTGCCTCTTTGCCCCCGTTAATTTTTATACCGTCCCAACTTTGCAGATCAAGAAATCCACCTGAAAGCCTGGCAGACAGTGAGTTCTTGGTTTGGAAAAGATAGAGGCCAGAAGGTCACCCCTGCCACCAGCTGGCTGTGTGAACTAAGATACCACCCTGCCTCCGTTGCCTGGGCCTCACTCAATCTCCCCATTGCTACTCGGTGGGGTTAGATAATCTCTACGGTCCCACCTGCTCATATGTCCTGGGATTCTCGGGAAAGACCACATGTGTCCCAACCCCCAGAGGCAGCCCCACTGGCCCTGCAGGGCCAACAGGAGAGGGCATGGCCTGAAGACTGCAGTCATGGTGGAGCAGTCATGGCAACTGGGCCCTTATTCTGGATGTGTGACCTCAGACAGGCCCTGAACCTCTCTGAGCTTCAGATTCCAGACTCTGGAAAACGAAGATGAACCCACTTCCCACAAACGCTTGATGTGAGGTGCATGTTAGCAGCACGTAGTTGCCATCTAAGTCACACCTGCGGTTGGAGTTGGACTATTTTTACAGCTACCACCACCTAACACCAATTAAAACCCCAGCTGTTGTTAAGTGCCGTGGAGTTGGCCCAACTCCTGGTCACCCCATGCACAATGGAACAAAATGCTGCCTGGTCCGGCACCATCCCCACGATCGGTTGTGGATCCACTGTGATCCACAGGGTTTTCATGGGCTGATTTTTGGAGGTAGACCGTCAGGTCTTTCTTCCTAATCTTAGACTGGAAGCTCTGCTAAAACCTGTTCAGCGTCAGAGCAACACATAAGCTTCCACTGACAGACAGGTGGTAGCTTCGCATGAGGTGCACTGGCTGGGAATCGAACCCACATCTCCCACATGGAAGGCGAGAATTCTTCCGCTGAACCACCAAGCCCTCCTCCCTCACACACACAAAAAAAAGGAAGATTAACACACTCATGGCGCTGTTTCCACAAACCCTTCTGGACTGTGGTCACTGTTAGTAAACGGAGGTTAAGTACCTCACTTTCTCAGGTAAGCTTCAATCTCCCAGGTTTTACATCCCCTTCCAGGAATGGGCCTCAACCCAGCACTTTCAAATGGTAATATATGAAGCCTTGGTGAAACATAATTAGTCCTGGGTCTAGAAGAGTAAACAAATGTGTAATTCATGAATTTGCTAATTGTCCTTCATTTTGATCTCCTGCCATTTTTCCTCGAATCTCTGACTGACATACGTGCTCATGGCAAGGACTCAGAGAGTGCCGGGAGCAAGCCTGGAGGCTGCCTGGTGCCAAAGCCTGGCACCTGGACTCACCCCTCCCCCCACCCACCTCCCACCCAGACCCCCCCGCCCCCCAAATATCACACAAGGCAAGAAGCCTGTGGCACTCCATCTTTTATTTTCTTAAACTGTACACAGACGTAAAATACTTTAACAGCAAGTCTATGGGGAAAATTGTTTGGTTTTAAATTATGATGAAACAAAACCTAAAGGAAGCTTTATTAAATAAACATAAAGTTGGAGATTTAAAGATACACACCTGCATTCTACCATTGTCGTTTTTACTCTACCTTCTAGGTGTGTAAGGATAGAAAAGACACATCAAACTGAATAAACAAAATCCATTTATACCCTGAAATGCTGGCAGGCCGCTCGAGGGGTTGTTCAGAACATCTACATCACAGAAGATGGTCTCACCATCTAATAAAAATGAAAACTGATCTCTTGGCCTCTTTGGTTCCAAAATTATGTATAATACATTTAACTGTATTCTTTTTTTTTTTTTTTTTTTTGCTGCTATAAAAATAACTTCTTTTTTCAAATGGCAGTTTCTGACTAATCATGCAACTAGATCAGTGCAAACATTAAAAGCAATCATTCGCTTAAAAAAGAAGCAAAGGATTTCATTTCAAGTATAAAAAAATATAAAAAGAGTCATACGAGTCCAGTTTCGTCTAGTGTGGGTCAACCCTTTAAATTGCATAGTTCACGTGGCACTTGGCTATCTAGAGGGTGAGCAAGTTCCGTGCTCTGCCAAGGGCCACTTCTGGACACGTGGAGATCGGCAAGTGCTACAGCGTGTGTGCTCAGGCAGGTGTGCAAGTGCTGCATGGGGCAGGTGGGTGGGTGGGCGGGGGGGCGGGGGGGCCAGGCCCCTGGTCAGCCCTGGTGGCTGGGGCCCACCTTGGCAACTTCTGCCAAGTGGCCGAAAGCCTTCCCCACCTCTCCAAGGTCAGCTAAGCTGCTCTCCTCCCCTGGTGCCCCCGCAGCAGGGGGCACCCAGAGCATTTCCAGAATGCCTCCACACCACCATTCCTCTTCTGGACTCGTCCACATGCCTAGGGGTCATTCCCACCCCCCCTCAACCAGTCATAGACGTCCCCAGTGAAGGACGCAGATTGCAACTTTTTTTTTTTTTCCATTTAGAACAATTATATTTTTAACTTAAAGGTCATACCTGGTAGAAAAGCCCCTTTTCCGTTATACAACTGGCAGAGATGACCTGTCAACTGCTAGTGATCAGTTAAAGCATCAAATTAAAACCCCTCTCACCTTCCCCCTCCCCACCCCCCAAAAAACACACTAAGTCATGTCAGGGACCCAAGTGACCAACAGTCCAATGGTCACTGCCCCTGCTTCATGGTCCCTGGCAGGTGGGTCCTTTCTGGCCCTCTTCCACCTCTACAAGGCTCCTTGGTCTTGTGGCAGGAAGGACCCCAGGCAGGGAGGCAGAGCAGGCCTTGTATAAGCAAAGGGGGACATGCAGCCCTCTGCCTGCCCATCGGCTCCCTGCCCCCGCACTGGCTTTTCCTCTCTGGTTCTCTGCGCTCTCTCTCTGTGTCTCTGTCTTTGTGCTTTTATGTGTGCTCGGAAGGCGCAATTCAGAGTGGCCAGGCCAGCTGGTGGGAATGGTGGCTGTTCACCCCATTCTCTCAGGCTGACAGACATTTGTAGCTAAGCTGCCATTTGTCACCGCATCCATTTGCTGGTATCCTGGAGGCTGCTGTGTGGGTGGCAGGATGCGTCTGTGCATGTTACGAGTGCATTTTAAAGTATTTCATGTCCATTGAGGGTCCCCACTCTGCTTTCGACAGGTCACTCTATGCAGTAGAAAAATAGGTCAGGCCTCACTCTGCCACCAGCTCTCCAGCCCAATGGGAGGACCGCGCACAGCCTGCCGTGCACCCCGTTCCCAGAGGGGCTGGGAGAAGCCCACCCGGGAGCGTCAGGCGCAGCCGCACTCCTCCACGATCATGTTGGGCACATCCCGCTTCACGATGTTGTACTCGTCGTCAAAGTAGAGCATGGACATGGTGCTGAGCCTGGTGGGGATGCAGCAGGAGTTTACCATGCCGGGGTTCAGGCCCCGCATGCGGTACTGATTTACCACTGCCGTGTGGAAGGAGGAGGCAGAGCCAGGGACCCCCGCCAGGTAGGCTGGGCAGCTGCCCTCGCAGTAGTTCCCATAGTAGCCAGTGGGCGCGATGATCCAGTCATTCCACCCAATGACGCGGAAGTCAATGTAGAACTGTTGCCTGCAACAGAGGCTGGTGCGGCCATCGCACTCCAGGCCCCGCTTGCGGATGCGATGTCTGCTGTCACCCAGCCGTGCCTGCACTACCACGAAGGGCCGGTGTGACTCCTCATTGGGATCCACAAACACCGGCACCACGGCCAGCTCCTGGCAGCCCTCGCACTGTATGTCCAGGCTCAGCCTCCGCTCACCCCGTTCAAACAGGGCCTGGATGGCCTCAGTGAGTGGGAAGGTGTGCCAGCCGCTGCGCTTGAGGTCCACCTTCTTCTCCACCATGTTCCACCTGTCACCGCGGCCCTGCTCCTGGAAGTACACTTTGACCCGCACCTTCCGCCGGCTGCCCTTCTCCAGGACGTAGGGTAGCAGTTTTAGGTACAGCCAGAGGCTGGCCTGGACCACAAACAGGTTCTGGTTGCCTTCATTGGAGATGAAGAAGTACAGGCGGACCCGGGAGGAGGCGAGGCCATCTGCGGGGAAGGGGAGAGCAGGCCGAGTTAATTCAAGGAGAAGGCAAGGCAGTGGGGGAAACGGGCTCTGGACTGCACAGTGCTGGAATGCCGACTCTCCACACAGATGGAAAACGTTATTGACCAAAACTGCCATTCCTGGGGCCAGGGCCTCTGGCTGTAACCTGGGAGAGGCAGAGAAAATTATTTCCTATTGAGAAACCCCAACCAGGTTAGAGAGAGAGGGTCCAGGCCCATGAAATCCTGCCTCACCTCTCCCAGGCCAGGGCCCCTGCAGACAGGCTGTCAGGCCTCAAAGATCAACAGAGGAACTTGTCAGGAGGCCAAGATCTTAACAAGTTGTTATGGGTATCTGTGAAATCTGAAAAACAAACCCAGGACTGCACTGATGATGGGTGGCGGGGGTGTTTCAGGAGCGCTTTTTTTTTTTTAAGTTAACTTAGGGCATTGCAAAACCCAGCTGAGCCACCTACCGCCTCTTGGCTGTGTTTACCTAAGCGAGATCTGATCCAACCCCCAGTAAAACCTCCACTGCAAACAAGCAGGCTCTGCTCAGGTTTCTGACACTGGAACAGGGGTCCAAGGGCTGCAAAGTCCCTCGCTCTGAGTGCTTCTCTAAGGGACAAGACACTGGAGGTTCAATCCTTTCACCAGACCCTGGCTCCCTGCTCACAGCACATTCAAAGTCGCCAAGGAACAAGGGGGCTGGCTCGTTAGCTTCTCAATAATTCAGTTCAACAGGAGAGGTGGTGCCAACCCCCAGCCACCTCCTCTCATCCCACATCACATTTCAGTGACCCTTCCCTCTGACAATCTCCACTTTTCTCTTTCTTTTCTGCAGGAAGAACAAATCAGGTGACTGCGTGGCCAGGGCTGGTTTTATCAAATCTCTCACCACTGCCCCCCTAAGCCCCCTTCTCAGGCCTCGCCTGGCTCCCTAATAACACAGACATCTGACTTTGAAATGGGGGAAACGGCAGCCTTAAAAGCTGGTCTTGGATGAGCTGCCTGTGACCTGAATCTGTTATTTATAAGTCAAAGAGCTGGCTCCACGAAACGGACCAGAAATATAACAGCCCCCGCTGTCATTTTGTGCCACTGGGACCAAAAGGCCCTCCTCGACCTTCCCGAATCACATTTCTACCCCAGCCCCCAAAGCACCTTTTTATCTGAGCCCTCTAAGAGCCCTCTAATTGCATGCGGAGCTCCCCTGACTCCAGCGGACAGCTAAAACGACAGTGCGTTTCTTTCTGAGCACAAACCAGCCCGATTGTCTCTGCTTTTCTCCACACTCGGCCATGCAAAACTTCTCATCCCTTTTCATCCCCAGGCGGCTCCAGCACCGGCTGCCTGCTGCTGCGGGGTGGGGAGCACTTGCAGCCAGGGACACAGACCGCCCCCAGGCTCTCCGTCCCCACTCCCTGCTTGCACAGGGGCTTCCCCCCTCGGAGACCTTCTCTGCAGTCCCCTCGCACAAATGGGGCTGAGCTGCAGGCACAAAAGCCAGCCTGGCTCATTCAAGTCCTGAAAAGGACAGCAGAGTCGAAAGCGCTTGCACCATTTCGAATGAAGCACACTTTCCTCTTCCTCTTAAAGTTCCCAAAGATTTTTTTTTTTTCTCCCTGATTTTTATATTTAAGACAGTGGTAGAGATTCACCATCTGGGGCCGGGGGAAATTCCGGAAAGAACTCCAACCCTTTGTTAACTACGAACTCAGAAGCTCTTAGGCGAGGTGGCTGCTGCCGCTGTCAGCCAACCCAAAGGCACCGGGCTGCCCCCGAGCCGCATCTTTCTCTGCGTCAAGGATGGAACCTGTTGAGAAGCCTGCCTTCCGCCCGATTCCGATGCCCACACAATCGAAGAGAGGTTGCCTAGCTCTCCTCAGCGAGGCTTCAGCAATCCTGGCAAGCCCACGCCACCCGGTGATGGAAGCGGCCCCGAGGGCCTCTCACGCAGGCAGGCAGGCAGGCAGGCAGGGAGGGAGGCAGGGAGACACACACACACACACATACTCCTTCGGCCCACGTATATCAACAAGCACACACATCTCTGTCCACACTGCTAAGCCTACACTTCCTGGGAAACAAAAACATTAAGTAATCGCCAAGCAAAAGCCCGCGGAGCCAGGGCCGCACGCATCTGCCGGGAGGGGGGCGCGCACCCAGGCGCTGGGGCCGGATTCCGGAGAGCCGGGGCGGAGGGCACGGCGCTAGGCGATGGAGGCAGGAAGGGGTCTGCAATCTGGGAGATATGAAACGCAAACGGGAGAGAGCGCGCAAATATACAGGCGAGTGGGCCGGGCCAGAAGTCCCGGTTGTCCCTGGAGCGCGCTGGCAGCTGCAGCGACGGCCGGCGCGGGCAAGGAGGGAGGGAGTGGGGGAGGGAGCACGGGCCGCGACCGGTGGCCCAAGGGCCTAACCCACCTGTCTCGGCGAAGCTGATGATCTCAGACACGCGCTCCTGGCCGTCGGCGGCCGAGCTGGCGTGGCCGTCGAAATGCGGAATCTCCACGCGGCCGTCCTCGCGCACCTTGCCCGCGTGCAGCTTGCGCAGGGCCGTGACCATGGCGGCCTTCGGCACAGCGTGAGTGATGTTGGGCCGGCCTCGCATCTGCAGGCGGCTCAAGATGTGCCGCTTCACGGCCTCCAGGAAGTCGCCGTCCATCCGGCCCGGCTCCTCGGGCCGCCGGAAACCGCCGCACGAAGTGCAGGTGTCCTGCGGGCCGCCCGGGGCTCCCGGCGGCGGCGGCGGCGCGGCAGGCGGGGGCGTGGGCGAACCCCAGGCCTCGGGCCGCAGCCAGCCGGCTGCCAGCAGCAGAAGGCAGGCGGCCCCCAGCGCCCGACCGGGCAGCCCGTCCATGGTGCGCCGCTGGCGACGAGGGTGCCCGCCGCGAGGCGAGCCTAGCGCAGGGCCCGGCTACGGGCTCCGGGAGCGCCGCCCCGCCCCGCCCCCGCCCCGCGCCGGCCGGGGCCTCCGCCTGCCCGCCTGCCCGCCCGCCCGCCCGCCGGGAGGGCCGCTGCCGGCTCGCAGGGAGAGGGAGCCGGCCGGGCCGCTGGAGCTTCCGCGCGGCGGGCAAGGGGTGCCGAGGGCTGCGGGGGCTGGAGAGGCGCGCCGGTCGAGGCAGCAGCGGGCGGGCCGCGGGGGCTGGTGGGTCACTGCCGCACGGGCGTCTCCGGGTGCCTTGGCATCTGCAGCTTTCTCCCCATCCTCCGCGTCGGGGCCCCGCAGCCCTCACTCCGGTGTAGCGAAAGCGGCGGCAGCGACTCCTCGGCCGCTGGGCGGGGAAGGTGGCTAAAGGGCCGGCCGAGGCAACTTGGCCGAGACGGAAGGCGAAGGCGCCGGAGCCCCGGGAGCGGAGCTCGAGAGCGGCTTGGCGCGGCGCTGCAGCGGGCGCTGCGGCGGGCCCCCGCGCTGGCACCTGAGCGCCTTGCCCTTGCAGCCTCGCTCCAAGGAAGGGCCAGCGACGGAGGCGGGCGAGTCGTCCTCGCCGAGGGCCCGCGGGCAGGCGGCGGAACGAGCACGGCGCCGGGAGCGCCGGGGAGCGTCGGCCGCGCGAGCTCGCTCAGAGGCTGCGCCGAGCCCCCGGCCGCGGGCCCTGCAGTCCTCCCCGCGCGTCACACGGCAAAGTTGTCTCCAGGCTCCCGGGGCGCCGCATCCGCGGGCGGACGGGCCGCTGCGCGCTTCCCCGGGGCCTCTGCTCCTTTCGCCTCCTCTCGGCCTCTCTCCCTCCTCCGCCTGCCTGTGCCGGGCCACTGGGCGCTCGGCGCCGGGCGACGAGGACGACGCGGAGGCAGGCCCTTCTCGCTCTCTCCTTCGGTCTACCGCGGCGGCGGCAGGATCGGCTCGAGCGCCGAAAAGTCTCGCGGCGTCCCCGGGTGCCGTGGCCTTGCTCGCGCTCACACTGGCACACGCCGCAGAGCGGGCAGAGAGCGGGCTAGTGACGCCGCGTCCCCGCGCCCGGCTGCGGCCCGGGAGTGCAGAGCCCGCCGACCAGGAGTTCTTCTCTTTGCCCTCTCTTCTTTTACTCTCCCCGTTTTTCCTCTCCGGGGGGGGGGGGGAAGCCGCACAATCTCCGTATGTGCGCGCGCGTTGAGATAGAAGCTGGCAGGGGTAATAAAAGGCGGGGGGAGCGAGGCTCGTCCTGGTCGTGCGGGAGGAGACGGTGCGCGCCTCCTGCTCGGCTGGGGGGAGGAGGGGCGGAATCTGTTCAGGTCGGTGCGCCTGCTCCCCCCGCCCCACCCCCACTCCCCTCCGCTCTTTTCCTTTCTGCCTTCCCGGGAAGGAGGGGCAAGCCAGCCCTCTCCCCCCCACCCCAATCCCGGGCCACTTTTGCTGCCCTGAAACTTTCCCACCACGTGGGCGCCCCGGACCCTCGCCCAGCTGGGCGGCTGGCGGCACCGACGGGCTCCGGGCGGAGGCTGCGAGCGCTCGCCCCTGGTCGCAACCGCCCCCTCCCCGCAACCGCGCAGGCCCTGTCCCACCCCAGCCACCTCCGCGACCCACCGGAGAGGCGACTGCCACCCGGCGACTGCCCCTGGCCCTCCCCGGGCGCTCCCTCGCGGGGCTGGCAAGGCGGGGGTGGCGGCACTGCCCCCTGCGGCACGGGCAGGCTCCGCTGGCGAACGCCGCTCCCGGGTTGCAGTGGCCTCACCCAACGCCCCAGCGACCGCTGGCTCACTGGGCAAAGCGTGGGCCCCGCGGGCTGGAGGGGCGGGAGAGGGGGCGGCCGCCAGAGGCTTGGCCTGCCCCTGCCTCCGCCGGGTCCTGGCCCCGGTAAACTCCGGGACTGTTCGTGTACCCAGCCTCGCGGGCCAGAGGCTTCTGAGCTCCGGAGCTTGCTGGGCTGGTGGGGTCTCCAGCACACACAAACCCCAGCTGACAAACCTTGGTCTCAGACAAACCCCGGTTCGCGGCCAGACCCTGCTACTGCCAACTTTTAAGGAGTGCCTTTGGGCAGAGTCGTCACCCTCTCCGGTCTCTACCCCCTCGTCTGCGAAGGGGAAACAATGACACCTATACCGCACCAGGTGTTTCGGGAGGGGGCCCAAACAGAGGCAGCTGGTCCAAGCACTTAGCAGTCAGAACCCAGTAAGGGAGGGCTCCAGACTCTGCCGAGGTACCACCGCCAGCCCTGCCACACCGACCTCGAGCCGTTAGACCAGAGACGCTGTCAGTGGAAACCTGACCCTCAGCCCCGTCCAGAACCCCAAGTGCAATGCGGTATCCTGCGACCCTCTTCACGCCCCCCCCCGGGTCTGATGGTGTGAGGAGACCACACGACAATGCCCACAGGGCGCAGCACTCGGGGCCAGGAACACACCCCAACCCCTCTCCTGCTCGGGGACCTCCACCCACCTCGGCCGCACCCCGAAACAACCCCGACTTTCCTAGAATATCGGTGAACCGAGGAGGACCCAGGCCGAGCGTGGCCTTCAGCTCGGGGGCCCTCCTCCCTCATTGTGAACCTCTCCGGGACTCCAGGGAGCTTGGCCCGGGACCTCAGCTTAGCCGACGCCCGCTAGCCTGGAGACCGAGCGCCCCCTCCCTCCCAGTCAGAGAAACCGACCCGAAGGTGCTCAGGCCGCTCCACAGGGCAAAACTGGAGCCAGTCTGAGTTTGCCACCGGGAGTCAGAAAGCGAGGCTCTGGAGGGTCCCTGAGATGAAAGCCCTTCTACTGCCTTAGAGCTGTCTTCAGAGCTCCCATCCCAAACACACGCCAGTCTGCCCTCTTGGATTTCCACATTGCGCCTTGTCCTGGAACCAGTGATCCACACGCAGGAATGGAGGTGCCCTGAATAGTTATTTGCGTTTATCTTGTCACTTGCTATCTGGCCACCTCTCTGCCTCTTGGGCTCCTAGAGGACAGGGACTAGGCCTCAAGGGCCCTGCCTGGTGCCAGACCTGGCATGATCAGGGGGAGCTTTAGTGAATGAATGATTGCCGAATGAGTGAGAGAAGTCCTTCAGCCAGTGAAGGGTGTAACAGCCCCCACTTGCCACCACAAGCCCTCACAGTAGTGTTCCTGGCCTGCTCAGCTCCTGCCCTTCCTACTGCCAGCCCCACCTGGGCTGGATGGGGCTGAGGGAGGGGAGAGGTGTGGGGGAGGACCCCATGCCCTGAGGAAGGTCCAGCATCCTGCCCATTGACCCTCTGAGCTGGAGACACGCAAAAGCCACGGGTGGGGGGAGGGAAGGGGAGATTGAGAGGAGGGTCCACACTTTGCTTCCCTGGCAGAGCGGCCACCAGCCCTGCTGCTGGTCATCTGCTGGGAGGGAACTGGGTCAAGCGGTAGTCAGAAACCATCTGCTCGAGAAGCTGGGATTATCCCGCCCTCTGCTGATCCCCCAGCCCGCGGAAGCCAAGGGTGTAAATTGAGTCCTTCCAGATCACCTTGTGCTTTCAGGGGAGAGGGGGCTCCCCACCCCCTCCTGAGGGGCAAGAACCTGTTCCTGGGCTTCAAAGCCTCATGTAGCACTGGGCAGAGTTCTCTGTCCATTAATGACCTCAGCCTCTGGTCTGTGCCAGGGATGTGACGGCACCTGTCAGTTCTGAATACAGTAACGCACGTCAGGGTTGTAGCCAATGTCCTGGGCATGGGCTGCCGGGCCGGCAGCCCCCACTCAGGATGCTGGATCCTGGCTGCCATCAAGGGACTCTGGTCCAATAGGGAAGGCAGGAAGAAGACATGGTGACACTGTGGATTCAGGCACGCAGGAGGGTGGGGAGGCTCAGAGCATTTGTACTCATGCCAATTTTTTTGCATATCCTATAATTGTCAATTTGGGGATGATGAAAATATCCAAAAGTGACAAGGTAAACCATGAAAACTGGAGCCTTAGGGCTTGTCTTAGGCTGGGTTCTCTAGAGAAGCAAAACCAGTAAAGCATATAAATATGTATACAGAGAGATTTATATCAAGAAAACGGCTCATGCAGTAGTAGAGACTGGAATGTCCCAAGTCAGGCTGGAGGCTTCTCCTGATTCACGGAGCCACGGAAGTTAGTGAACCCAAGATTGGCTGGTCAGAGAGCAGGGCTGTTGCTCACAGGCTGCAAAGATCAAGGAGTCCTCAGATTGGCAGGCAAGACCACAGGTAAGTTGCTAGTTAAGTGCCAAAAACCAGAGGTCAGATGAGTAGGAGCCAACTGCAGGATCTAGAGTAAGCAAAAGTCCAAGAGCCTTGCCAGAAAGTCCACTTAGATTTGATGCAGACCACATGCCCAGAAACTCCCATTCACCTGAGTGGCTATTCACAGCAGATCCCATCATGGGGGAGATCACAACATCATACAACTGCCAGACCACTGAGAATCATGGCCCAGCGGAGTTGACACACAATCTTAACCATCACAGGGCTTGTTTCCAAAAAGAACTGAGAACCTTTGTGCAGTTTCTGGCCACTTGGCCCCTGTAGGGGTAAAGAGAATGTCTTCTCCAGGTGGTGCAAACATTTTACTCACCCAGATGTGCCTCAAAAGACCTGGCGATCTACTTCCAAAATTCTGCCATTGAAAGCCCTATGGTGCACAGTTCTTCTCTGACACACATAGGGTCGCCATGAGTTGGGGTCAACTCAATGGCAACTGGTTTGGTTTTGGTTCACATCAGTGGGCTGAAAGGAAGGAGCTGCATGCCAGACCAGACTCAGAGTCCTGCCCCAACGGCAGCCCAAGGTACAAGAGATGGGCAGCCCAGGTCTGCAGCCAGGTACCAAGGAAGCAAGCTTACCTTTGTAAAGGCTCAGATACCGACATGGAGCCCCACAGAATGGCCCAAAATCACTTCATGCCTTGGAGCTCCTGAGTCAAGTCCTTGATGAGCATGGAGAGCTATGGTGGGAGGGCTGTTTTGATAAGATAGCCCCATATTTCCCACCAGGGCAGTGAAACTGCGACCAGTCACTGAGACCCTTGAGAGGCAGGAGCTGGCTGCATCCTGAGATCCCACTGGGTCCTCGGCAAGTACTTTAGGTCCCTGTCATCTCAGGCAATTTGTGAGCTCCTTCTACACTACTCTCCTTTAGCTCCCCAGCACCCAGTGCAGTGCCTGATTCAACGATGGCTTATGAGCTGATTCATCTTGAGGGAGGATAACAGTTAAGCACTCTACTACTAGCCAAAAGGTTGGCAGTTCAAACCCACCCACAGCTCCTCAGAAAACTGTGATCTGCTTCTGAAAGTTCAGAGCCTTGAAAACCCTATGGAGCAGCTCTACTCTGCACACATGGACGGACATGAGTCAGAATGGACTAGACGGCAGCTAACAACAGTGGGTAAAGGATCTGAGGTGCCAATGTGTGGCTCCACCAAGATCCTTCTGATGACCAACAGTGGGACTGAGACTCAGGCAGCACTTGTGTACTCTGGCCTCCTTCTCAGCACTGCTTCTCAAGGAGCGTAAATGTGCGACTCAGGCACACTGCGCCTTTGCTTCTCCCACTTCACCTGCTAAACTAGGCTTTAACACAAAGCCATGTCATAGGGCTTCTCATCTGGAGAGTTACTTTTGAGCTGACTCTCTCCGTTCCCCAGCCTCTGAAATCTATTGTTTGTTTGGTAGCAAGAGCCATGCAAGTCACTGTGTTCTGGGTCCCATTCTCAGTAAAACCAAGGAGCCGTAGGGATCTAACTTGAAAGGCCGTGGAGGAACCCTCCTCCACTTTCCCCAAGCAAGGGCAGGGGTCTACTGGAGGCAGAGCCAGAGTAGGATTTGATGTGTTTTGAACACTTGGCAAATATTTCAACAGCAGGCCCATGGGGATGGTTGTCCACACTGGTATATTTCCCAGAAAAAAAAGATAAGAAGCACTAAATACAGCAGTTGGTTAGTGGCCCACTTCAAATTGCTCATCACAACTATTCCCAGCATAGAATTCCTTCCCATTCATTCAGTAAGCACTGCATTCTGGCGATGCATGAATGCAGATCAGAGTCTCTGACCCTCACATCCCCAAAGTCTACTGGGGAGGCCATGCATGAATATTTACGGCTCGTGATGATAAGTGGGGTGATGGAAGTACAGGGGGCAAGGAGAAGGAATACCCAGTCTGCCAGGAGGAGTGTCAGGGGAGGCAGGATTTGCCATGAGCCTTGAAGCATTTTCCAGGTGGACATGAGATAGGAAAGGTAGTGAAGGAGAGGAGTCACGGGATGAAAGGCATGGCAGTGCAGTGTAGGTGAGGAACAAGGGTAAGTCCAGTGTGGCTAAGCCAGGGGAGGGCCAGAAGGGCATGTGACCCCTTGCAGAGGGGGACATTGGCAGCTGAGGGACCCAGACCAGGGGAGAGAAGCTGAAGGCCAGATGATGGTGACAGTGAGGACCATCAGGTCACCAGGACTGGGCAGCTAATGGGACGTGGGAGGGTTAAGCAGGAATTGTTGAGAATCCCTCCCACCCCGTTTCTGCCATGGGAGTCCCTGTACTGTATAACAGCTCTCAGATGCCCGTGTATGGCCGAGAACTCAATGAGTTGGTTATTTTGCAGTCGACAAAGGAAAACTAGAGTATTTCTAAGGTTTCTTTGCTTCTGGTCTCCAAACCCAACTGTGTCCACTTTGGCAACACTTGGGTTCAAGTACCTAACTCCCTTAAAGAGCATTTGTTGGTGCTCAGTGGTTCCTGAACCTCAAAACTGACCTTGGCAATCCATTCCTTGGAGGACAATGCCTGTCCAATGAGCCACCATCGAAGAAAACTGCAAGGCCGATCCAAGACAGCATTTCTTAGAGTCCTCACGGGGTGCAAAGAGTTAACGTGCTGGGCTGCTAACCAAAAGGTTGAAAGTTCGAGTCCACCTAGAGGCATCTCAGAAGAAAGACCTGGCGATCCACCTCTGAAAAATCAGCCACTGAAAACCCAGTGGGGCACAGCTCCGCTCTGACACACACGGGGTCACCATGAGTCAGAGGCAACTCAATGGCAACTGCCGGTAATGGGTGACAGGGTCCATCGTGGCCTTGGAAACTCCATGGAGCAGTTCTGCTCTGCACGCGTGGGGCTTCTGTGAGTCGGAATCGATTCCACGGCGACTGACAGCAACAACAAAATACACGTATAGACAAGACATAGTTTTTGCTTTCTAAACTAAACCAATAAACACGTTAGTCCATCTATGTGTATAGATAATAATACACTCTGAGGCCCTCTATTCCCAGCGGCCCACACGCTCCCAGCCGCACGTGTGCCCTCACTCTGTCATCATAAAATTCCAGACCATGAAACTCGCAGCAAAGTAGCTCAAAAAGAGGACCGTCAGGAGGCTGTGCTTCACACACACTCTCCCCTTCCTTCCTAAGACTCTAATTGAATTTTCGCAATCAGTAAATCGGGCTGGCTGGCCATTGAAGGGAACTCCGCGGGGGAATCCACTGTGGTTGTAGAAGAAGAAAAAAAACCAGAGCCATTACAAGCTTAATCTCCCTCCCAGCCTGGGCCTATTGATTGGCTCATAAAGCTCTGTTAATTTCCAGTCCTCTCAATTTTCAGCCCTTTCCCTTGGGCCCAGGCTCAGGGCGGAGCCAGGGAGCAGGCGCGCGCTTGTTCACACCCATCACCCCTCTCGCTCCCCACACTTGGTCCCCACCCCCAGCCCCAGGCCCCTCAGTCAGGTGCTAATCTGAGAAAGAAGCATTTCACACACACCTCCTTGGGCGCCTTCAGCTCTTTCAGTGCTTCCCTTTCCCATACATTAGATTATGGGTTGAAATGCTGGAGAAAAAAATGAATGAAAAGAGAAGGATCAGATTTTTGCTTGGTGGATAAATGTATTTATATCTAATTAGGAGCCCCCGCTGTGAAGGGGGTAAAGTGTTTTAGTTCTGGCCTATTGAAGGACAAACACCTATTGTGCACTGCTCTCTAAATTGGTAAAAGATTCCCAGAGTCAGGCCACAGTAGCACAGGCCAATAGAACCCGAGCAGAGCCCAGGCTCCCAGGCAGCGGCCTCGGGCTCCACCTGCCAGTGGGGCCTGCGTGCCCAGAGAGTTTTTAGTGCTAACTGATCTCAAGGCAGAGACTTGAGGATTCGCCCTTACATACTTTTCCAAAAAAGAAAGGGGAGAGAGAGAGAAAGGGAGAAAAAGGAAGGAAAGAGGCATGGAGAGAGGCAAGCAGAAAGGGAGGGAGGGAGAGAAAGGAAAGGGGAAGGAAGGGAGAGAGGGAGGGAAGGAAGAAAAAGCAAGCAAGAAAGAAAGATGAGGAAGAAAAGGAGCAAGCCTCTTCAGGGTGAAGAAATACAAAACATTAAACTTTCGTTTGATCTTCAGCTCCCTTCAAGTGGCTAATCCTTCCATAGCCCCACAACTTCCTACTGATTTGGAAATGACAGCAGAAAGCAAGCAACTTAATTAAAAGTAAGAAGAAGAACTTGCCGGTGCCTGTGTTTTCATTGAGGACACAGCCACGCAAACACCAGCTGACATTCACTGTCATCAGCCAGAAGAAGGTAGGAATGTGCTTGATTATAAAGTCTCTTTTTTATGGCATGACTTGTATCTGTAAATAATGTAGTAAAACGGTGATTTCCTTGAGCTCAGCTAACCAAGAATCCTTTATGAGTTAAGTCTGTGCAGCCTCTTGGCCACACCCGTTTATCTTGTGCGTATTGGGGATAATTAACCTCTCCAGCCACGAGGACAAGGACCTGCCCTGGATCCAGGACCCCTCTGCATGATCTCCAACCCTTCCAGATATCTCTGTCTATTGTTCAAAGCTGTTCTTTTCTTCGTCATTTAATGCACTCTCACAGAGAGCCTACTAGAAGACAGCACTGACAGGGGCAATGGCAGGACTGCCCACACTGTCCGGCTTTTACCATCAAGCGAGGGCCAGGCACCTGGAAGCAAGCCCCCAGCCACACTGGAAGGCAGTGTGTTAGGAGCACAGAGTGGGAGAGGCTGTGGATGTGCAGAGGATGGAGGGAAACGTGAGCCTGAAGGAGGTAGGGCAGAGCCACCCTGGGCCAGGGAGGGGTGTCTGCCAGGGCCTCTCAGGGAGCAGACTGCCCCAGCACTGAGGACAGCAGAGCAGGGAGACCAGCACCAGGTCATGGTGACTTCACAGGGCCGCCCTGCCAGCCTTGAGCTTCCTCTGCTGTCCTCTCCCATTGAGAAGAAAACCTTGGGGGTCTAAGCTATTGTTATCTGGAGTTTTCTGTTCTCTGCAGCCTGTTCGCTGATACGAGGAGACTAAAGCTGAGACAGGACGCCACCCGTTTAGGAAGCAGAAGGGAAAAGACCAACCAAACCAAAATTGAACCCATTGCCATCGAGTGGATTCCGACTCAGAGTGACCCCACAGGACAGAGTAGAACTGCCCCATATAGCTTCCAAGGAGTGCCTGGTGGATTCGAACTGGGACGTTTTGGTTAGCAGCCGTAGCACTTAACCACTGCGCCACCAGGGTTTCCAAAGGGAAAAGAAGGAGACAGAAAAGCAGCGGTCAAGGACGTGGAAGGAAAACCCGGACAGGGCAGCATCATTGCAGCTGCGGGTGACAGAAGGAGGGATGGCCAAGGGTGCCACATGTAGCAGAGTGCTCCCCGAACGAGGAGTCCCCAGGAGAGGGCACTATGGTTGGCAATTTGGGGCAGGAGGTGGGTGGTTGGGCGGCAGGAGGCAGATATTCTCTTAATGAACAAACTAATGGGGAAGGAAGACACTGAGGATGCAGACAAGCACTGTCTTCTCTCCCAGTTCAGGCTAACAGGGAGCCAGAGCTGCGGGAGGGGGGGCCCCTTCAGCTGGGCAGCCCCCAAGGATGGCCGGCATGCAGGCTGCATGGGGAGCGCTGCCCTAGCACTGGGCCAGCCCCGGGTTCCAGGGCAGCGATAAGGCCCCCGTCCCTGGGGAAAGGATTACCTGGGCATGGGGGCCCCAGACCTTAATCTTAGGCCAAGAGATAGAAATTAGGGCCCAGAGTGAGGTCCAGCCTATGACTTAGGGCCCATGGGACAGTGGTGTGTCTGAGAAGGCCACTGCAGGACGGAATTCACAAGACTCGATGGTGTGTGTGTGTGTTGGATGTTGGAGCGCATGGGCTAGTCTGAGTATTGGTGTGCGTGTACTGAGATGTATCGGGGGTGTGTGTTAGTGTATGTGTTAGGGTGTACGTGTGTTGAGGTATGTGTTGTGGAGTGTGTTGGGGTGTATGCTGTGGTATGTGTTGTTCTGTATGTATTGAGATGTGTGTTTGTGTTAGGTGTGTGTGTTGTGGAGTATTTTGGGGGTGTTATGGTGTGGTGTATGTGTTGCATGTGTTGGGGGTGTGTGTGGTGTGTGTGTGTTGCACGTGTTGAGATATGTGTGGTGTGTATGTGATGCGTGTGGTAGGGTGTATGTGTGGTGTGTATGTGTTGCACGTGTTGGGGTGTTGTGGTGTGTATGTGCTGCGTGTGTAGGGGTATATGTGTGGTATGTGTGTGTTGCACGTGTTGGGGTGTGTGGTGTGTATGTGCTGCATGTGTTAGGGTGTGTGTGGTGTGCATGTGTTGCATGTGTTAGGGTGTGTGTGGTGTGTATGTGTTGCATGCGTTAGGGTGTGTGTGGTGTGTAAGTGTTGCATGTGTTAGGGTGTGTGTGGTGTGTGTGTGTGTTGCACATGTTGGGGTGTGTGTGGTGTGTATGTGCTGCGTGTGTTGGGGTGTGTGTGAGTGCAGCCTTAGGACTGGGGCACCACAATACAGGAACACAGTGACCAGCCTCAGAATGCTTTTGCCAATAAGATTGTAAGGAATCGAAACTCAGTATTAAAGCCCTTTTCTGCCCTGTAAAAATTTACTACTGACTTCAGGGGATACTTAGAAGGCAGAATTCATAGAAGTTTGTGACTGGTTGGATGAGACAGTGAGGGAGAAAGAAGTCAAGAGCGACAGGCTTTTCCATTAGGACCACTCTTCACCTGGGCATGTCTGACACTGGAGACCAGGCCTTCACATCGCACAGTAGACACTAGCCCCTGCCCGCTGGATCCCTCGTGCGGGAAAGCCTGTGTATTTGCGCGGGCACACTTGATTTTCCTGCATACCCACAGCCACAAAAAAGAAAATGATTCCCAGATACCCTTGGAGTGACTTCCCCTGGAAACCTAAGGAAAGTGTGGTCTACAGAAAGAGACTGGACAGGAGGAGGGCACAGCCCACTTTTCTGTCAGAGGTTCACAAGGGAGGCGCTGAGGAGAGGTGGGGTGGCTCTCTCCAGAACCTTCCACAAGCATCAGCCCCTGGGAGAGAGCCTGGGGCAGGCGGGTAGGCTCTGTGGACCACGAGCCTCTGAACTGACTGTTCTAGAGCACAGAGATGACCAGGCGAGCCTCATTTCCTTACATAGATGCTTCGTTCTCAGCCTGCCTTGGCTCTGAGGCTCTGGGGGATAAGGAGCTATGCTGTCTTCATCCTCCTACAACTGTCACTAGGCCTGGCAGGTGACGGGTGGGCCACAGGGGTTTGTTGAACTATTTTCAAATATGGTAAGAAAGCATTCTGAGATGTATGGCAACACCCAAGACAAATTCCTTCCAAAAACTATTCTGAAAAGTCATCTTAGTCCATTTGTTTATTTAACAAATACTTTTTTTTAAGTGCCTATCCTATACCAGGTCTTAGAGATATAGCAGTGAACAGGACAAACAAGATCTCTGTCGTGGAATTTACAATCTAAAGGGGAAAATGGAAAAAAAAAAAAAAGGTTTTTTTTTTTTTTAAGTAAATGATTTCAAAGAGTAAAAAGTACCATGGACTTTTTGAAGGGAGGTTCATGAGAAGCAGACTGATCAGGGGCTATGTAAGTCAGGAAAGGCTTCTCTGAAGAAGTGAGATCAACGGAGAAGAAAGAGTAGTCAGAGAGTTCTGGGGAAAGGGCTCCGGAATGGGACTGAGCTCAGAATGTTCAAGAAACAGACAGAAAGCCAATGTGGTTGGAACATGGTAAAGCAAGGGTAGAATGATTGAGGCAGACAGGAGAAGTAGAGGACAGATCACATTGAGCTTGGCAAGTCCTGCTCCTGAAGATGAAATTTAGCCCCAGTCAGTGACTCACATAAGATATTTCTCATACAAGAGAAACCCAGAATTAGGAAGTCAAGTCCTGGACTGGTGGCTCCATGGATGGCCATCAAGGATCCAGGTGCCTTCTTTCTTCCACCATATTATTATGAAGTTTCCATCATTAAGGTTGCTCCATGATCACAAGATGGCTGCTGGAGCGTTATCCATTGCTCCTCCATTTCCAGCAGTCAAAACCCCCAACCAAACTCATTGCCATCAAGTCAATTCCAACTAGTAGCAACCATATAGGACAGAGTAGAGCTGCCCTATAGGGTTTCCAAGGAGTGGCTGGTGGATTCCAACTGCTGACCTTTTGGTTAGCAGCTAAGCTCTTAACCACTGCGCCACCAGGGCTCCATTTCAAGCAGTAGGAAGGAGGAAAAGTGGAAGAGCAAAACCTTGTAGCCTTCTAGCTGCATCAGCTCCCTTTTAAAGAGCAGTCCTACTCAACAGCTCTGCTTTTATCTCATTGGCCACCCTAAATGTAAAGGAAGAATTCTTGGGTGGCACGAATGTTAACTGCTGGATTACTAACCGAAAGGCTGGTGATGTAATTCCACCCAAAAGTGCCTCAGAAGTAAAGGCCTGGTGATCTGCTTACAAAACCTTGGGGAGCAGTTCTACTCCGCACACATGGGGTCGCCGTAAGTGAGAATCAACTTGACGATAACTAACAGCAGCAAAAATGTCAAAGAGGCTGGGAAATACAGACATTTAGCTGGGTGCTTCACAGAGCAAGGGTTCGGACAGAAAGTAATAAGCGTAGTATAAGTAATGGGTGGGCAGCTAACCTTCTGTCCCACGTGGGCCGTCACAGGGAGCCTGCGTGTTGTTCTAAGTGCAATGAGAAGGTTTGAGAGGGTTTTATCAAGCGCAGATGTGATTCGATTTGCAGTGAGGAGGTTACTCTGGCTGTGGGTGGACGGTAGACTGGAGATGGAAGCAGCCGTTGCAGCAGGACAGGCGAGCGCTGGCGGTGGTTGGACAGGGGCTTCACGGGTCAGGTGGTGAGAAGTGGCTGCGTTTGGCCTCTGTTCTGCAGCTGGTGCTGACAGGACTTGCCGATGGGTTGGGTGTGGACGTGAGGGAAAGAGAGAATGAAGGACGGCTCCCGGGTTTGGGGGCTGAGTAAGATGTGGCTCCATCTTCCCATAGGGGTGGGAAGGTAGGAAGAGGAGGAAGCGTCGATAAAAAGCTCCGTTTGAATGTGTCAGCTTTGAGGGGCCCCTTCTGCACCCACTGGAGCTGCTGAGCAGGTTGTGGACGTGGAAGGCTGGAGTTCCAGGCAGAGGTCATACAAATTTGGGAGTTGCCAGCAGAGAGATGTTTTTGAAAGTGAGGGGCTAGATGAGTTCACCAGGGAGAAGGTGTGGATGGAGAAGAGAAGAGGGCCCAGCGCTGAGCCCCGGAGCACCCCAGCCGCTAGAGGTGGGAGAGCCAGCAGAGGAGGCAGAAAAGGAACAGCCAGCGAAGGAGGGGGGAATCTGACAGGTGAGGCAGGGAAGGAGCAAATGGTCAAGTGCTAAGCTCAGGCGGCCAGTTCTGCTGGAGCTGGTCACTGAGAGCAAAGAACATTGCCCCCTCCTGTCCCTTTTGCTTCTCCGTCAGATATCCTTGACTTTGGGGGACACCTGGTGTTGCTGAGTCAGTCCCACATCCTAACCTGGATTTCCTCAGGCATCCCCCACCCTCCTTGTGCCTGTCCTCTTTCTCCCTCTTCCTGGGGATCAGAAGAGGAAAGGGCTATCCACAGATGCCTGGACCAGGGTTAGGTTTTGCTTTAACTTGTTTCTAGAAGTTCTCCACCACAGGCAAGGGCAGAGAAGAGGAAAACGCTGCTGGTGGGGAATGATGGTGGCCACGTAGACCGGGAATGTTAGTTTTGCTAACGGCCTCCAGCAGTGCTTTCCAAACCGCAGCGGGTCATGAATTCAATTTAGGGGGTGAAGACCTACATTTTTAAATGCAATAAAAGGAAGTATAATAGAAAATAGAAAGATTATACATAAAAAGGTAAATGTTACTTCGGAAACCTTTGCTTCAGTGGCGCCTAAGTCTATGTCATATATTTGCGTGTCTGTGCGTGCTACATGGCAACGTCAAATGGATTTGTTACATTGAGTTTAAGGCCGAGAAAGTGTGAAAGCCACTGACCCCTAGAGCCTCTCCTTCCGGCCTCCTCCCACCCCCAGCTGTGGGTAGGGGGTCACCACTCACCGGTTGGAGCAATTGTCTCTACACTAATGAGAATCTGTGTTATGGATGGACAAATTACCACGTTAGAGAAATACTACATCAAAATGTGGCCAAAAAAAAAAAAAAGTTGCCACCATCAAGTTGATTCCAAGTCATGGCAACCCCCAGCATGTCAGAGTAGCACTGTGCTCCATAGGGCTTTCAATGGCTGATTTTTGAAAGTAGATCAGCAGGCCTTTCTTCCTAGGTGCCTCTCCATGGACTCAAACTGTCAACCTTTTGTTTAGCAGCTAAGCGAGTTAACCGTTTGCACCACCCAGGGACACTGAAGTTGTGGCAACTCCATCTATGTCTCTATGGCATGGCATTTAATGCAGTTTAACACAGAGAAGAGTTCTGAGGAAAGACGCTGCCCCCGTTCCTCAGCTCTGCTGGATGGAGCAGGCAACTCTGAGGCCAACAGAGTCTGGCAGAGGTCAGACGGGTGCCCTCCACCTTGACCTGAGAGCACAGGAGCCTTAAGAACCACCCCCAGAGATTCCTATGTAGGGGGCCTCTGCCTGGACACTGCGGGGTTTAAAAGCTGCCCGGGTGATTCTGTGTAGTTCAAGACTGACAGCCACCAGCCAGAAGGAAGCACGAAGCTCATCTCCCTGAGCTGAGGGGTAGACCTGCTGTGGAGGCACGCCATCCTCCCTTCCAGAGGAGGGCTGATGTGTTTAGGGGCTGAAGGTGATCTGAGGCCTCCTAGCTCCCATGAGCTCTCGAGATTTCTAGCCTATTGTGTAGTCCTCTCTGCACAATGCCCCAGAGACCCAAAAGCATCCCTTTGAGCAAAAACACCTCAACTACCACTTCCCGTTTAGTTTTCTTTAACCACGCTTCGCTGACACTCCTCCAGCAGCACACGTGTGGCCGTGGCTCCATCTCCCAGCCTGGAGGTAGAGTGTGCTGTCAGGACCCTAACCTCCTCATCCACCCTTACCACTCTCCCTCTTGCCCTGGCCTCCGGCTCACTCACCCTAGGTCTCCCTATATATGCAAAAACAGTAGAGGCTAGGATTCTATTTTAACTTGCTTAAAGAAATTTCCAAATGCATGTGAGAATAGAGAGAATAGTTATAACGAACCCCCATGCACCCATTGCCCAGCTTCAGCGATCACCAACATTTGGTGAGGACAGCATTTTCAACAATTCTTTGTTCCCCAGCTGCTTACATTCCAACAGAGAGGAGATTGCCCAGGTACCATAGCCCTTTCCACCTCTGTGGGTTCTCTGGGAATTGAGGCTCAGAAGAAAACAATTAAAAGCCTCCATAAGAGCTTGGCTGCTAACCAAAAGGTCAGCAGTTCAAATTCACCAGCCACTCCCTGGAAACCCTATGGGGCTGTTCTACTGTGTCCTATAGGGTCACTATGAGTTGGAATCAACTCAATGGCAACGGGTTTAATGGGGTACTTAAAGGAGTCGCTGAGTGGTGCAAACTACTAACTCACTTGGCTGCTCACTAAAAGGTTGGAGGTTCAAGTCCACCCAGGGGCATCTCAGAAGAAAGGCCTGAAGATCTACTTGCAGAAAAATTAGCCATTGAAAACCCTATGGAGCATATTTCTGCTCTGACCCACATGGCATCACCAGGGGTTGGAGGCCACTTGATGGCAACTGGTTTGGGCACTCAGGAGCTCTTACCTGGAGACCCAAACCCCCTGGGCTCGCCTACTTGGAAAGTGCTCATCGTGTGCCTAGCAACTTCCCCTATCCAAACTTGCTTCAGGAGAAGAGCTGAGCTTCTGAAGGGGCAGTAAAAAGATCACAATCTGTCTTCAGAGAAGCTGCTGGTGGAATCCCCAAACATTACTGGGTTTGGGGGCTTGTTTGCCCACTTGGCACCCAGCTGGTCGATGCCAGGTTGGCCAATCACCTTCAGAAAAAAATACGGATGCCTCCAACATCTATCAGCACTGAGGTCACCAGCTTTGCCACGAGATGAGAACTAGATCTGAAATGTATTTGTTTTGGGAAGGGGAGGAAGGGAACAGCAAAGCGGTTCATTTCAAACTTTAGTGGCTTTGTCGGGGGTTTTGCTCAATCTCGGGCTAACGGCTAAACTATCTGAACTTCAAACCAAAATAAATACACCTCTGAAGTTAAACAATGTTATTCCATCCAGGCTGATGTAATGGTTCCAAACCATGAGAAAATAATATTCCAGCATAAGGGGCCCTCTGTTTAGCCAGAGGACAGGCTGGTCTGCTGGCTTTTTGACAACTGGAATTTGGTGTTTTCAATCGTTGTTATGCTGGGTGTGTGTGCACGGTGTGAAACCTAATTAATGACCTTTCAGTAATTGTGCTGTGAAAGTATATGGATCGATATCAACACATAATTGAGGAGTGCAGAGCGGACCCCAGGACCGACACAGAGAAGGGTTCCAGAATTCTCAGTCCCAGCTTATCCCACCTCTGAGACCCCTCCCAGACTCAGTTCCTCATTGGTGACATTTAGGATTCCAGTGGCCCTCCAGGAGGTTGTATTTCAAGAGTTGAAGAAAGATCAAGATGGCTCCAAGGCTACTTCACACTGGGAGTCAATTCCAATGGGGAAAGTGCTACCTGGGCCTGACAATGCACCTGCACCTGTCCCTCGATGCCTGCACATCTACAGACAGAAGAGAAGCTGGCTCCCAAGACCAAGAGAAGCTGAATGGTACCTGTGCTAAACAACGAGAAGTCACTTGGTTGACGCTCTCTGGACCAATGGCTTAGAGGCCCACAGGCCCCCAGGCTCGTGCTGACTCTGGCCCTTTGTCTGTCGGGGCTTGGTACTGGGGCTCTGGCTCCATTGCACCCTTCATCAGGTCAAGGCAGATAGTGCCTGGAATATGTGCCCTCCAGTCTCCCCCACCAGGTAAAGGCTGATGTAGGACTTTGACATGAAGGGTCATGGGTCCCAGTGCCAACACTCACTCTCTGTGTTTCCTTGGACAAGTCATTCCAAATCTTGCATTTCAACCTTCCCACCCACAAAGCAGCAGCCCTGTAACCCCTACCTTCCCTATGCAGGCACCATCCACACCTGCAGGAAAGGATCATTCAAAGAGCTCCAGAGAAAGGTCTTAACAAGCCACAGGTGCCAGTGTGCAGTCAAGTCCCCGAGGTCCAACAGGCTAAGTCAGAGAAGTATGCCAACCAGTGCAGTCTGATCTCTTCCAATCCCGGTTTCTATGTGGAATGCAAAGATTTTATTTTAATTTACATATCATTCACTAATACCAACTGTCAACCATGTGCAGAGCTCAGAGCTAGCCTCAGTCCGTGGCTCATGGGCTCCTGAATCAAATCAGGCCAAAGAATGGGTAAGGACAGACATTTATTGTATCATATCTCATTGAATCTTTACCACAAATCTATCATTATTGCCATTTTACAGATGAGGAAACAGAGGCTCAGGAGGTCAGTAACTGGCCCAGTGTCCCGCGGGTGGAGTCTGGCAGAGCTACAGGCCTCATCTATGTTATTGTTGCTAGCTGCCATCAAGCCGGCCCCTGAGCAATCCCACGCACAGTGGGATAGAACCGTTGTGATCCACAGGGTTTTCATTGGCTGATTTTCAGAAGTAGATCACCAGGCTTTTCTTCCGAGTCCATCTCAGTCTGGAAGCTCCACTGAAACCTGTCCAGCATCATAGCCACACACAAGCCTCCACCGACAGGCAGGTGGGGGCTGGGCATAATGTCCACTGGCTGAGAATCGAACTTACATCTCCCTCACAGAGGGTAAGAATTCTACCACTGAACCACCACTAAACTCGGCCTTATCTATAAGATGGGATAAGAATCCCCTTCATGAAGGTGTCAGCAGGGTTACATGAGCTGGCAGAGGAAAAGTGCCTGGAGCCTTGTGGCATGAACCGGGCGCTCCAGAGCAGAGGTGGAGATGGTGTATGGCTGGCTCTCTGAACCATCACCCCAGTTTTACTGAGTGTCTGCTCCACGTCAGGCCAGGACAGGTGTGAACACTGTGTGGCAGGAAAGCACAGCGGCAAAAGGAGCAGCACACTGTCTTCTGCAGTCCACTAGATCACCTGGGAGCAAACAGCATACAAGCCAGGCTCCACGAATATGTTCAAAACATGTCTGTTGATGCACTGATGCTCCCCATGCCCTGCTGCCTCGGGCTGGAGCCCCTCTAAGCAGGCCACAGGAACCTGGGAGTCCTCTGGCTCTAATTTCTTCCTGGTAAAATGCATAGCCTGCCGTGAGGGCTCCACAAGGATTTGTTAGATGAAGAAATGCAAGTTCTGGCTGATTCCATCCTCCTACTCTGTCCTCATTTCTTCCAGCTGAAACGTCGTCTCTTCCTGAATGAGAGCCTGCACTCATTAGAATTCTGAACCAGACCCACTGTCCACCAGCAAGATGGAACACCACAGAACCAGTGGCTGCCACAGGAACGTTAGACAGGAGATGCCGTTGTCTTCTGACAGCACCCCACCTTCCCACACCCCAGGAGACGATTTGACCAAGTGGCAAAATCTCCAAATACCCCATACACGCTCAGAGTTGCTGGCTTTCTCTGCCCTTGCAGCCAGCAATTTCTGAAACTCACAACAGATAGTCAAGAGGTGGGCATCCAAAACCCCCCTGAGGACAAGTAGCAGCAAGACTTGAACAAGGAAGCATCAGGTGCTTCCTGATGGAAAGGCTTGTTAAGTGCTGAACCAGTTACCCAGGGGAGTCTTCTCTGCAGGTTTCACCAACAGGCCTGTCTTGGTTCTCTAGTGCTGCTGTAACAAAAATACCACAAGTAGATGGCTTTAACAAGCAGAACTTTTATTCTCTCACAGTTTAGGAGGATAGAAGTTTGAAATGAGGGTGCCAGCTCTAGGGCAAGGCTTTTTCTTCCTGTCCACTATGGAGGAAAATCCTCATCTATCTTCCCCTGGGTCTAGGAGGTTCTCAGCACAGGAACCCCGGGTCCACAGGACACGCTCCACTCCCAGTTCTTCCTTCTTGATGTTAGTAGGTTCCCCTCTCTCTACTCACTTTTCTCTCCTTTTATCTCTTGTGAAATAAAAGGCGATACAGACCACACCCCAGGGAAACTCCCCTTACATCTGATTGGGGCTGTGACCTGAGTAAGGGTATTGCATCCCACCCTAATCCTCTAACATAAACTAATGTTGCCTCACTAACCACAGGCAAAGATTAGGATTTACCACACATAGGACAATTATATCAGATCACAAAATGGAAGACAACCACACTACTGGGAATATGGCCTAGCTAAGCTGACTTTTTTTTTTTTTTTTTAGTTGGGGGGTGTCACAATCCAGTTCATGACGAAGCCCAATCTTTGGCTATCTGGACCAACTTAGGTGTGGTTTTGCCTCAAGGCAGGAGGGAGAACCAGATGACCTCTTTGAATCCCTTCCTTTCCTGGAATTTCATGCAGACATTAACATCTGGGGAGTGACAGTAGCTGAGAGAGCCCAATGGCCTGAAGCCAACAATAACAGGGTGGGCCCATCTGGGCAATCTACCTGGAGCTAACCAACTGGTAGAGTTGCAAATAGTGACAAGCCTGGCAGCGGCTGGGATTACCCCTTTGACAGAGCCACAAGCAGTGGATGGATGGCTCATTCTCAGAGGATATAGTAGCAGGATCTGTGACTGTATGCGTGGGTGTGTATCCACAGGAGTGTCATAGACACACACACACACACAGAACATATTTATGCAAAAGTGGCAGAAGGGCTTGCTTGGGAGGTCCCTACTCTCAGATCATCAAAAGCCGGATAAGAATCATAGCTTCCAACCAAGAGTTGTACATGTTTTTAGCTTTAGTGCTTCATTGTTCCTTGCCACATCCTTCAAGGAGCAAAGGGCTGGGGCAAACCTCTGTGTTTCACAGATGAAAGACAGGAAGAAAGGCTACGACCTGATCAAGACTGCACATCAAAGTTGCTCCCAAACCTGGAGGTTTACATCAACTGCTACAATCCCCACTTTTGTCCAAGTCACTTTTTTTCCTAGCCATCTCTGAATCAGATTGACTTTTTTTTTTTTTAAGCCTGGTACATAATATCAATTTATCAATCACACACTAACCTTATTGGCCAATCTATTAATCAACCCACATACATTTTTGAGGGTCTACACTTGAGCTAGGAGTCCCTAGGTAATGCAAACCATTAACGCACTTGACTGCGAACCTAAAGATTTGCAGTTTAAATCCACCCAGAAGCTCCTCGGAAGATAGGCCTGGCAATCTACTTCCAATAAAATCAGCCATTGAAAACCCAATGGAGCACATTTCTGCTCTGACACATAAGCGGTTGTCATGAATCAGAATTAACTCTACGGCAACTGGTACTGGGTATTTGCGAATGAGTGGCCAGAAGCAGCCTGGGAGTCCAGGGGAGACAGACCCCCCGAGGGCAGGGCAGTTGGACTTCAAGGAAGAGGTTCAGACACGTGTGAGACCTGGAAGAAGGCTTAGAGGTAGAAGTGTTGGAGGCAAAAGACATTCCAGGCAAACTGAACCAGGAGCAAGGGTGTGGCAGAGCCACAGGCATCGAGCGGCCACCAGGCCAGGTAATGAGAGCCTCCAGAAGGACCCAGGTCTGGAAAGATGGGCGGGCAAGGCCTGGAAGGTTATGGAGAAGAGCCACCAGCCGTGGTAAATGAGAGCTATGGAAGGGCTCTGCACAAAGGAAGGACTTCCTGAAAGCACTTCCAAGGCTTGTCGTGTGCAGATCAGACAGTGTGTGGGTTCCTGAGCACGAAGCAGGCCCTCAGTGAGTGACCACTGAACTCCTCACCAAAGCACCAGTGGTGAGCCAGATGAGGCTCCTTCCAAAGCTGCAAACATCTGCACACAGTACTTCCTGTGGCACCTCAGCACTAAGGGCTCAAACCCCTGCACCTCTCAGGTTATAGAGCTTCTGCCTATTTGTGAGCACATCATAAAACACACACACTCACTCACACACGTGTTAAAGGACAGACACAGGAATGCGTTAATTGACTTGACTTTAGTTACAGAATATATTTAAAATCTAAGCCTCTAATTTAAACTCTCAGAAAGGTCTCCTTATTTGCTATTAGTTGTTGAATTGGCAAGGTTTTTATAAGTTCCCCTGTGTCTTAGTTACCTAGTGCTGCTATAACAGAAATACCACAAGTGGATGGCTTTAACAAAGAGAAATTTATTTTCTCACAGTCCAATAGTCTAGAAGTCCAAATTCAGGGAGTCAGCTCCAGGGCAAGGTTTTCTGTCTCTGTTGTCTCTGGAGGAGGGTCTTCCACTGGACTAGGAGCTTCTCAGCGCAGGGACCCCCAGTCCAAAGGATGCACTCTGCTCCCGGTGCTGCTTTCTTGGTGGTTTGAGGTCCCCATGTCGTTTTGCTTGCTTCTCTCTTTTATATCTCAAAAAGGATTGGCTTAAGACATGCTCTAATCTTGTTGATTGAGTCCTGCCTCATTAACATAACTGCCACTAATCCACCAGAGTGACAGGATTTACAATACATAGGAAAATCACATCTGATGACAAAATGGTGGACAATCACACAATACTGGGAATTATGGCCTAGCTAAATTGGTACACATATTTTGGGGGGACATAACTCAATTCATGACACCCTGCAATGCATATGCGGTCTGAGAAGTAAAATCTGGGGTCTGGGCTGGCTTCCTGTAACATTTCTCTCTCCCTGACTCTGGTCTCTCTCTCTCTCTGAGGTCACGCAGGGCTTCAAGGGCCATGAATGGACTCTCCTCTGTTCCAAACCTTTCCCTCCCCCTCTAACGCTTATGGTTAATGGAATCACCTAATGCCCTTCTCCCACCTTCCCCTCTCACGTTCAATTGGCCACCAAATCCTGTTTGGTCTATTTCTAAAATCTCTCACGACTCTCTGCTCTCTGTCTCCCTCTGTCTTGGTTTCGGCCCTGCTCATCACTTGCCTAAACTAAGCGACTTACTCTGACCAGCAATTCTTGCCACCAGCCCGCCTCCTTCCGTGGGGCTCCTGCAGTGCCACCAGTCAGCTTCCAAAAATGCAAATCTGACCACACTGCTCTTGTGCAAAAACTCAGGTCGGAGTTGAGGACTGGTGAAGCTGGGTGATGCACTCGGGGCTCTTCCTGCTGTCCTGGTGCTCTCCCGCACGTGGAACACAGTCCAGCCACCACCACAGGACAGCACAGCATAGCAACAGAAACACCTCCTCGGAGCCAGGGGTCATGGCCTCAAAGAAGGAATACTGGCTAAGTATTAAAAACTCAATCTAAGGAAAACATTCCTGCTAACAGAATCCATGGTTTTACAATCCATCTAGCCTGTATTATGAAAAATCTCCCTAAGTCTCCACTGCTTTTAAGACACAGTTGAAACTTTTCTTGGAATCCCTGAGTAATGCAAATGGTTAACACACTCACTGCTAACTGAAAGGTTGGTGGTTCAAGTCCACCCAAAGAAAGGCCTGGTGATCTACTTCCTAAAAACCAGCCATTGAAAACTCTGTGGAGCACAGTTTTACAATGATACACATGGAATCGCCATGAGTCACATGAGTCCGAATCAACTCGACGTCAGCCAGTTGGCTAAGCACTGTTTAGCCGGTGGCCTTTCCCAGCTAGCCCGGCCTCCTCACCAGCTCTCCAGCATCAGCTAGCATGCCACCACATTAAAACTCCTGCCGTTCCCTGTACACGCCACGCCCTCTCAAACCTTCTTGTTTTTGGTGGTACCTCCACTGGCATGCCCTTCCCTGCTTTTAAAAAATAAACCTGTTGCCATCGAGTCGATTCTGTCGCATAGTCCCCCTACAGGACAAAGTAGAACTTCCCCATAGGGTTTCCAAGGAGCGGCTGGTGGATTTGAACTGCTGACCTTTTGGTTAGTAGCCGTAGTGCTTAACCCCTGCTTCTGCTGTTAATAAATTCCTACTCATTTTTCAAGTTCAAAGTCAATGCTAAGTCCTCCCCAAAGGTGCTCCTTCCTTTTTCCATTCTTTCCTCTGTACTGGTTTGCATCGCCACCTCCCCTCTGGTCTCAGGGCTACCCACTGTCAAGGACTGAGCTGCTACTGTAACAGCAGAGCAAACCGTAACTGCACACTGTGCCAGGGACCATGCTCAGTGCCTCACACACAGTGACTCTTTGAGTCCCTACAAATGGCACTACAGTCTCCATTCCAGAGCAGAAGAAGCAGGCTCAGAGCCTGCGAGCACCCCGTCCAAGGTCACCCTGCTCAGTGCAAAGCTAAGGGGGACCCCACCCTTCCCATTCTGCGCACTGCCGCTTGTGTTGTATTTGCTCTGTAAGCCCCTGAGTGCCCTGCCCAGGGCCCGGTGTGCAGGTACTGACAGACCCCTGCTTGCTGAATAAGCGTACATCACACGGATGAGTCTCAACTCCCACTTGTTTGCCATCTGCCTTCTGCCCTTCCCAGAGAAAACAAAGATCTGTGGGCAATTGAAGACCCAGCTACCAGCCCCAATGCTCAGAGGACACCTTGGAGGGGGTACGCCAGGCCTCAGGAGATCCTCGTAGGGAACTCCACCCATGGCCCGCCAGGTATGCCTCACATCCGCTGGGGAACCCAAAGGGGTAATGTGGCTGTAAGGAGTTCTCATGATTACACCAGCCTGACCAAACTCATTTCCAGGTAATTTAACACAAGTTCCTTACATCACTTTGTCTTCACATAAAAATGAAAACTAGACCCAAAACCATGACCAAGGTCTGTGTTCAGACTTGTCCCTCATATGACTTAACCACCCATTACAATAATATACCTGTCCTTAAAATGTTTTTCAAAAGAGCCCATTAAAAAAAAAAAAAAAAGTACTAAGATATTTCTCCTCCATGCAGCTGCTGAATGTTCCAGAAGCTACAAATGAGGACTACAACAAGGTGAAACCCATCTTGCCCCACAAGTGCCAGCATGTTCCTAAAATCCCAGCTCTCTCTGCCTTCACAGCAATGGTGGCTAGCAATGGAGTGGCATGAAGCTACTACACATGTCACTAGGCTTAAAGGTTTTTTTTGGCCCTGTTATTAAACAGCCTTGGACACTTGGGCAGACCAAGTGTCATGTATTGAATCAAGTCACCCAAAAATATCTGTCAACTTGGCTAGGTCATGATTCCCAGTATCGTATAACTGTCTACCATTTTGTCATCTGATGTGATTTCCCTATGTGTTGTAAATCCTATCACTATGATGTTAATGAGATGGGTTTGTGGTAGTTATACTGATGAGGTCTACAAGATTAGGTAGTGTTTTAAGCCAGCCCCTTTTGAGATATAAAAGAGAAGTGAGCAGAGAGACATGGGGACCTCATACCACCAAGAAAGCAGGGCAGGGAGCAGAGTGGGTCCTTTGGACCTGAGGTTCCTGTGCCCAGAAGCTCCTGGTCCTGAGAAAGTTTGATGACAAGGACCTTCCTCCAGAGCTGGGAGTGAAAGCCTTCCCCTGGAGTTGACGCCCTGAATATAGACTTCTAGACTACTTGACTGTGAGAGAATAAATTTCTCTTTGTTAAAGCCATGTACTTGTGGTATTTCTGTTATAGCAGCACGAGATGACTAAGACACCAAGTGAATGTGTACCTTCTACCGCCTATACAGAGCCTTTTCTCTTGAAAACCCATGCTTTCTAGAACCTGTGCCTTCCCATCGTCAGGGAGTCTCCTCTGCCTGCGCTTCTTCTCAGCCATCAAGGTGCTCAGGCATCTGTTACGTGCGACATGTTGAGTCTGAGGTGACTCTGTGAGGGGTCAGGTCTTCATACCTGCAGAGTCTAAAAGAAGTCGGTTTTAGGTGTACACAAATTTTGCTCTGTGTGAGGAAAGGATGAAAATCAAATGAGGGGCAATCATTGCCTAAAGAGCACCCATTCAACTTTCCATCCCTGGAAGGTCGGTTTTTTTTTTTTTTCCCCCCAGATTATTTATTTATTTTTTAAGGTTTAATGGAAATCCAAAGCAGAGGGGGAACAAGGGGTGTTTGTGGCAGGCACACCTCCCAGCCTGTTAACACTGGGCTTAATGCTAATTACATCATCAAGCCTTACCCACCCTTAGAAAGATGGGTAGGATTAGGGGAGTCAAGTCATTGGGCACAAAGGGGCCTGGCACCAAACCGAGAATGACTTTATGTGCTGCCCTTCTTAGGCCTCAGTTGGCTCATCTGTGAAATGGGGGTAGAGCTAGCCCTTCTGCCTGCATGACGCTCTCGTGAGGTTTGATTAGACAGCAAAGCAGGCCCCAAGTTCCACAGACATGAGCTATGCAGATCCACATTTAAGATGGAGCCTCTGTGGGCTTCAGTGGCTAAATGGCCCAGGTCACCACAGTGTGTGAGTGGCAGTACCCAGAATAACACTCCAGTGTTCATTATCCCAAAGGCCAGACCATCCTTAACAGCTGATCTGAGAAAGGCACTGGTCAGGTGAAGACCAGGCCCTGAAACATCCTAGAGGAGGCCCTCCTTTGGAGACATAGAGAGCTTTCTGCAAAAGCCGGCACCCCTCTTCAGTAGGCATTTCAACTACTCTTTTATATTTATTATTTTTTATCTTTTCAATAGGCCTGGCTCAGGAGTTTAGGGCCAGCATTGGACACACATGCCCCACTGACCTCCTGACTGCATCACACTGGGAGAGTGACAATTAGGCCATCACTGGCCTGCTGGGAGCCACCTGAGGACTCGACCTTCAGACCCAAGGCTGCTGGTGTAATTTTGCTGACTTGCAGAGGATATAAAAGTTGTATGGGATTCCCGCTCTCACATCCTAAGTCTAGACACTGGCTCTGCGTGGCAGCCCCTGGGACGCCATCGCCTCAGTCTGACCCTCAGCAGTGTGCCCAGCACCCCCAGTGCTCACGGACAGCATGTGTCCCTCTCTTCAAAGTTCCTGCCGGCCACCACCTCTGCAGGTGATGATATTAATTTCCGGTGACCTCATTTTCATCCCCATTATCCACCTGTCAGCTTGTCGTCCTGTGGTGGGTGGTGTGCTGCTGTGACAATGGAAGCTATGCCACCAGTATCTCAAATACCAGCACGGTCACCCATGGTGGACAGGTTTCAGCAGAGCTTCCAGACTAAGACAGACCAGGAAGAAAGGCTTGGCGTTTGCTTCCAAAAATTAGCCAATGAAAACCCTATGGATCACCAGAGAATATTGCCTGATATAGCGCTGGAAGATGAGCCACTGGATTAGAAGGCACCGAAAATACACAGCGGCCACAACGATGGGCTCAATCATACCAATGATCACGATGGCGGCACAGGACAAGGCAACATCTTGTTCTGTTGTACACAGGGTTGCCAAGAGTTGGAGCCTAACCAAACCCATTGCCATCGAGTCAACTCCGACTCATAACGACACTGTAGAACTGCCCCATCAGGTTTCCAAGAGGCAGCTGGGCAATGGCAACTAACAACAACAATTTTCTCCCAGGGAGAAGACTTAAGCTATGGAATACAAGTTCAGCGCTTACAAGTGCTCTAGAAATAAGAGCTTAAAAATGAGAGGTAAAAGAAAATGGTTTAGTGCCTTGGGGTTCTCTATCAGATCAGCAAGGCCATGGAGCAGGAGGTGGTACGGCACAGTTTTAATAAGGGAGGAAGACAGTTACCATTCACTGGACGCCTGCTGTATGCTCTAGGGTCTTTATGTACCTCCCTTATTTAATTTTTCACAACACCCCTGTTAAAGGAGGTGTTATCACCATTTTACACACAAAAAACTGAGCCTCAGAAAGATTAAGTAATTTGCCAAAGTCAACAGCTTCTAGGTGGCAGGGCCAAGACAGGAATCCAGGTCTGCTCAAGCCCACACTCTTCCCACTCTTGGCACTGTGTCCAGGAACATGACAGCTCACACACACTTGCCACCCGGCCAGTCTGGTACGGAGGAGAGATCGGGTAGAAGGGAGGTGAGAAGCAGGGAGGCAGTCGGTTGGCCACTAGAGAGGCCTTAAGCAAAGACAAGGAGGGCATGGGCCACTGCAGAAGCCCCAACAACATGAGGGAAGGGCTGGGCTCAGAAGACACTGGGTAGACTGCGCTAACAGGACACCCCCAAAAATAGCAGGCATCAAGCTTGGGTGTTTAGGGGACCAGTGTCACTGGGCAGGGCAGAACCGAGAATCAGGCCAAGATCTCTCGTGTGCGTGTGTGTGTGTGAGAGTGTGTGTGTGCGCGCGCGCTGTGGTTCAATGTGAGGTCCTAGAAGAGACCCAGGACCTGGAGTGGAGAATGTGGTAGGTTCCTAATTGGGGCCACAGGTCTGGGTATGACCTTGGGCATCACCTTACGTGAAGGTGGCAGCTGAAGCTAAGAGAGTCAATAATACAGACTATGAAAGGAGAGATGATAGAGAACATACAAGGTCTTAGGGAAGTCTGGGGAATGCTTATCCTTTCCCTCTCTACACATGGACCAGCCACTGCCAGAGAGGGAAGCGTCTCAGAGGACCAGGAAGGCATATAGTGCCTGGCCAAAGGTGCTGAGGGCCACAGATAGGATAGGGCGTGTGGACTGTGAAGACACTGGCAAATGCAGCAGCCAGGGGGCCTCTGAACTGGTCCCCAACCAAAGGTGGTGGGACAAAGGTCAGAAGGCAACAAGCTGAGTGAGGAGGAGAAGGTAGTGGAAGTGAGGAAGCAGCAAAGAGAGACCACTTTTCAAAAATTCTGACATTGAAAAGAAATAGACACAAGAGTAACTTACATTCAGATGGGAGGTATTTTTTTTAAGACAAGGGCTAATTGAACATATTGGTAGACAAGAAGTAATGAAGACATGAACGATAAACATGGAAATTGTACAAGAGAAGAAATATTCAGAGGGCGAAGGGGAAGAGGAATTAGGGAACAGGTGGAGTCAGAATCAAGGGCAAAAGCAGATGAGGTTAGATTTGAAAGGAAAAGACCAAACCAAAAAACCTGTTGCCATCGAGTCTATTCCGACTCAGAGCTACCCTAGTAGGACAGAGTAGAACTGCCGCATGGAGTTTCCAAGGAGTGCCTGGTGGATTTGAACTGCCGACCTTTTGGTTAGCAGCCATAGTTCTTAACCACTCTACTGCCAGGGTTTCCATACTTTACCCTTTCTGGTAAGAGATAAAAGGAGAAAGGGGAGTAGAGAATGGAGAAATACTAAGGGGAAAGAACTGAAACTCACATAGAGGACACTGACCAACCCCATAAAGCTAGAACCAAAAGCACCAGTTAGGAGGTGGGGGCCTGATCAGTGTCTATTCGTCAGGGCGAGCAATGCTAGCTGTCGAGCTGCTATAAGACGGAAACCCCCTATCTATCTCAGGGGCTCAGCTCAATGAAAGTCTATTTGTCATTCATTCAAAATCCAACGGCAGTGTTCCTGAACAGTAGCCACCTTCCACAGAGTCATTCAGGGACCCAGGCTCCTTCTCCTGGTGTCTGTACCACCCCTGCAAGAAGACAGCACATGGGGAATCGCGTGGGAAGTTTTACGGGCCAGGCCTAAAGCAGTGCACAACACTTCCACCCACATTTCATTGGTCAGGCCCCCGCTGCAAAGCCACACCCAGTAGCAAGGGAGGCCAGAAAAAGCAGTCTAGCTGGGTGCCCAGGAGGAAAAGGAAATGGGCTTGGTGGAAATACAGTCATGTATGCCATCAGGTGAGGGCTCAATAAAGAAGAGTCCTGTCATCTGGGGTCATGAGGAACGTAGGTGATGGCAATGAACCACCCCTCATGCTTGGGTCTTCTCAGCAAATCTTGTGGAAAAACTCTGAAGATGTTGAGTCCATTGTTCTCCCTGGCTGGTCCTATGCTCATAACACCCAGATAGAAAGTCTTTCCTTACATCTCTGCCACAGGACAGCACCCCCGCCACCTTTGTAGTTGCCTGCTGACCAGAATGGAAGACGTACTATATTCACAACATCACAGACTTTTATGATTGAAAGGGACAGAGCCCTAACAACGGCATTTCAGATGCTCCCTCAAAGCCTCACGTTCCACACTTTTTGCTGGCATCAGCCACAACCTCACCTCACCAGATCCAGAGTAAAGCCTTGCTGGCCTAGGACAGCCAGAACGCTTAAGAACCAAAAACCAAACCTGTGGCCATCGAGGCGATTCCAACTCATGGAAACTCCACGTCTCCATAGGGTTTTCTGGGCTGCGATCTTTATGGAAGCAAATCTCCAGGCTTTCTTTGGTGGTGTTGTTGGGGGGCTTCAAACCACCCTTCTTTAGGTTAGCAGCCAATCACAAAACACTTGCACGAAAAGGGTTTTCTTAAGATCAATGTATCTTGAGGAGATCTCAGTATTTTTCCTTTGATTCTGATTCTAGGAACTGGCTTTTTTCAATATGATCCCTAAGTTCCCACACCCTCCCTTCATCACAAACAGGGATATTGTCCTCCATTAAAACAAAAAAAGAGAGAGAGAGAGCTTCCCAGGCCTGTTCCGAGAAGGTTGGGCTGACTTATCCTATCCCACTCATGGAAAATGTGGGAGCTGGTTTGCCCACACGGGAGGACATGTGGATGCTGCCCATCGATTGCCTGTTGCTCTAATCTAGCAGCTGTGTCCTGTGCAGCTGTGGAAAACCATCAGCACTAGAGACAGCCAAAGAAAAGCTGGACTGATAGACCTAAATGATCCAGGGAGAGATATGTCCACGTACATGTGTGCAGATCTTGCCAAATCTGTAACTATGGGGAGAGAGGGGTGGGGAGAGAGGGTGAAAACAATTGAGCCCTGGAGGCATCTGGAAATGAATGCTAGGCTGTGTCTGGGTTGCTCAACGTTGACCTGCCTTCCCAGGGGCCTTGCCAGGCTCTGGTAAGAGATTGGAGCCCTGCTGATGGCTCATTTCACTCCCCGCTGAAAGAAGCACAGGGAGCTAGTTCAAGGTTGCTGTGTCCTTTATGCAGCAAAGACTCAACAGGTGCCAGGACATGAGGAGGGCATCTCTCCCATGCAAGAGAGACGAGCAGACAAGCACCTACCTGCACAAGGTGTTTTTACAGCAGGAAAGTGAGGTGCCTATTTCCCTCCAACACATGTGGTCAGGTTAGAGAACAGAAGCTCATTCATTCCTGATTTGCCCAAAGCCTAACCCTTCTCCTTTCCTTACTGGAGTTAATGATGACTCCTCAGGCAAGGTTGAGGGTGGTAGTCTCTAGGCAGCCCCCTCTTGGCATAGGCACCACTGCTGTGGGACAGAGGCAATGGGCACGTTTCGCCCATCTCTGACATTAGTCTGCCAAGCCCACCACTCCCGCAGCCCCCGCAGAGGCTCACGGAGGGAAGATGGAGGCGGCTGGGTCAGCTGCAGAGTCAGGAGCTGAGCTCTGGCAAGCCCAGGGGTCTAATGAGGCTGTAAACACAGGCTGGGGGCGTGCAGGAAATGGAGGAACACGCTGATGGCTTTGAACTCCGTGGGCCTGTTCTCAAGCAGTCACGTCCGTCTGAGACACAAATGCTTCACTGTAATCAATAAAGGCTCTTGGAGACACCTCCAGTCCAGCTGATGTTAATGGAGAGGTGGGTCACCATGCTGGGCAAAGCCCCTGTCCCCCCAGGGAAAACACCCTGGAGGGGAGGCCCAGCCGCAGGTAGGCAGTGTGGCCCTAAGCCCAACTCTCAAGTCAGACCGCACCTGGCTTTCCTGTCACTGGCACCCAGAGGTGCCTCAGAAGAAAGGCCTGGTGATCTGCTTCCAAAAAATCAGCCACTGAAAACCTCTACGGAGCACAGTTCCCCTCTGACCACATGGGGTTGCCACGGGTCAGCGTCAGCTCAGAGGCAACTGGTTTGGGCTTTTGTTTGTTTGTTTGTTTCTGGAGTGGCTGACACTGGCCGTTGAGTCGTTTTCTGCTCATGGTGACCCCATGTGTGTCAGAGGAGAACTGTGCTCCATACGGTTTTCAAGGCTGTAACCTTTCGGAAATCAATCTTCCAAGGCACCTCTGGGTGGGTTTGAGCTGCCAACCTTCCGGATAGTAGGTGAACACTTAACCCTTTGCCCCCCCAGGAGCTCCTGCTGACACTTAGTAGGTATTTACTAAATGGTAAGTTGTTTTATTGTCATCTTTCTGGGATCAACTATGTATTTGCATTTAACAGGAGCCATCTGGAGATACGTGCTAACCTCACAGACCAAGGAGAAGAAATTTCAGCTCCCTTGTTAGGGTAAACAGGGGAGCCAGCTGGGGCTAGGAAGGGCCTTTAGCTCCCAGTGGAAGTGGTCCCTGCCAGGCGGGTCTGGGCTGTTTAAGGTGGAAGAGAGTCTCCGGGGAGTGGGAGGGGCTGTAGCACTGGAGAAGAGGGAACGCTAGGGCTGCAGGCATTTGATTTCACACGGCCGCTGATGGTGTTACCAAGTCTGGGGCTTCAAGCCCTAAGCCTCAGGAAAAGGAAGGACCCCCGGTGTTTTAGGCTGGGTTCTCTAGAGAAGCAATACCAGTAAAGCGTATAAATATATGGAGAGAGATTTATATCAAGGAAACAGCTCACGCAATTGTAGGGGTTGGAAGGTCCCAAGTTCTTGGATCAGGATAGAGGCCTTTCCCAATGCACAAAGCTGCAGAAGCTGGTGAACCCAAGATGAGCAGGTTGGAGAGCAGGGACCCCACCCACAGGCTATGACGGTCGAGGAATTCCCCAGGTCGGCAGGCAAGACTGCAAGGTTTCTCCTGAGTCAGCTGCAGGGGCTGGCAAACCCAAGATAGGCAGGGCAGGGAGCAGGGCTCTTGCTTGCAGGCCGTGAAGATCGACGAATCCCAAAATGGACAGGTAAGCTGCTAGCTCAAGTCCCAAGAGCCAGAGGTCAGACAAGAGACAGCTGCTGGATCCAGAACAAGCCAACAACCATTGCAAGGTGAGCAGGAAGGAAGTAGGCGGTGGAAGATGCTGAGGGGACCGTGAGCCACCACAGGTCCCACCCCTGCTGGTACCATTCAGCAGATTCCATCATGGGGGTGATCATATATCAGATTTCAACAGGGAAGTGATCACAGCACTATACAACAGCCAAAACACTGTGAATCGTGGCCCAGCCAAGCTGACACACAATCTTAACCGTCACACTGGGCCTTGTCCTGACCTTCCACTGCCCTCCCCCAAGCCAGAGGCCCTACTTAGCACCTGAGAACAGGATTCATCCCAGGCACCTTGGTACAGCTGCATCTGGCACATTGCCCAGCTCACAGGGGTGCCCACCACATGTTTACTGAATTGTGGGGTTACGTCTTTCAGTGGTTAAGAGCTCCCACTGCTAACAAAAGGTCGGCAGTTCGAATCCACCAGGCGCTCCTTGGAAACCCTATGGGGCAGTTCTACTCTGTCCTATACGGTCGCTATGAGTTGGAACTGACTCGACAGCAACAGGTTTGGTTTTGGGTTTTGGTATCCCTCTTACTGTAACTTAAGGCTATTTTCTTGGAGAGAAGGATCATAGCAAACCCCTGTACGTTGTTCAGGGCAGGCTCTGGAAAACACACTGAATCCATATGAAAGGAGGATGGTTGGAAAATGGGAGTTGGAGGAGTGAGTGCCTGATGCAGACCTAACAAGGCTCTGGATTATGAACAACAAAGTCACGGGGAATACGGTAAGAGAAAACGAGGGATTAAGCAGACAGCTCCCCACGAGGCCTCCTCTTTCCCCCACCCGTTACCACCCCCACCCTCCCAGCCCCACCTTTTAGCCTTGTTGGTCCTGGAAAGTTGACTATTATCCAACACAAGAGTAAGAAATGGATTAGTGCAGGGTCAGCAAACTACAACCCGTAGACCAGGCTTGGCCCAACATCTGTTTTTCTAAATAAAGTTTTATTGGAAGAGCCACACCCATTCATTCGCTTATTGTCTCTGGCTGCTTTTGAACTACAAGGGCAGAGTTGATTATTTGTCACAGAGACCAGATGATTCAAAAAGTGAAAAGATTTACTTTCTAGCCCTTTACAGGGAAAGTTTGCCGACCCCTGGTTTAGAGAAGAGCCTTTGTGGTGCAATGGTTAAGCTAGCCAACCAGTTCAAACCCACTAGTCACTCCACAGGAGATAGATGTGGCAGTCTGCTTCCATAAAGATTCCATCCTTGGAAACCCTATGGGGCAGTTCTACTCTGTATTATAGGGTTCCTATGTTTTGATGAGTTAGAATCGACTCGACAGCAATGGGTATAGTTTGGGTTTTTGGTTTAAAGAAAAGAAAAAGTGCTTCCTATCATCCCTTCCCTTAGGGAGCAGAAAAGAGTTATTGGTGAAGGATGTGCTTCTGTAGGTGGGGTCCAGGGCAGCACTAAATGAAGCCCAAGAAGTCTTATAAAGTCACCTGTGCCAAGCAAGGCCTTATGGGGAATGCAGACAGGAATCGCCATAGCCCCTGCACTAAAGAAGCTTGAGAACCACGGAGAGAAATGAGATGTGGGCGCCAGAAACAACTGGGGAGCAGGAACAAGGGGGAAACAGCTGGTAAAGAGGCACCTTTGGGTTCTCCTACAAAGTTGCAAGACCTCCCAGACTCAGCTGAGGTAGGAAAGATTTCCATAAGAGGAAGATTTTTTAAAAAAGAAAAAAAGGATGGAGTTTCAATTGGCAAGAGTCCTGCTCTGGCTCTGGCTGCCTGCCTCTCCCCACATGCTGCTGTGGCCTTGGCCTCCCCCTGGCCTTTCTTGTGACTCCGTGCACCCTGTCTGGTACACCTAACCCTTTCTACGGCCTTTCCTAATGTCAATATACCAATAACCTCAAGATTCTGATCACATCTCCAGATGCTTCCATCTGGATAACTCCATCAGGACATGCTGTGGTCCTCTCAACTCAACGATCTGCCCAAAGTCCACCCCAGTCGTCCCTGCTCACGACCCAGTCCCCAGGTCAGAGTCACCAGGCATCCTCGATGCCTCTTTCTTCCCCCTCCCACCCCACGTTAGGTCACTGTCCATATCCTTCCCTATCCACTTCTGAAATACTTCTTGACTCTTTCCCCGGCTTTGTTCAGACTGCCCACCACCTCCCAGTCAGGATAGTCTTCCTCCAACACCTCTCACCACCTGTCCGTATCTGTTAAGCCAACAACAGCTACTGAGACTTCTCTCATCAAGCCCTGCTCCTTAGCTTGGCATTAGACAACCTGACCTCACCAACCCTCATCTACCCCTCCCCAGCAGTCAGTAAAGATCTACTTCCTGCAGAATCTTCACCTGGAGCAGAAGCTTTGGAGCCAGACACACCTGAGCTCAAGGCCTGGCTCCCCACGTGTCAGCTGTGTGGATGTGGGCACGTTCTCTAACCTCCCGTGGCCTCCATTCACTCATCTCTAAAATGGTGATGGTATGAACCCAGGTCCCTGGTTGTGTGAGGATTAGATGAAATGCCATGTGTAAGCCCCTAGAGCATACTTGGCATGTAGTAGGTGCTCCATAAAGATCAGCCAGCTTATTATTCCCTCTCTGCTCATGTCACCGCACTCACTTCCATGCCATTCCATAAAACTCACTCATCAAAAGGCAAGCCTGCTAAGATACGACTATTGGTCTCTACTCATTAGGAGTAAAAGAGAAAGAAGGAACCAATGATTCAGAGAAGAAAGTCTATAGGACTAATAGCCTACACGAGCCACAGCCTCATCTACCCTGAGACCAAAAGAACTAGATGGTGCCCAGCTACCACTACCGATTGTTCTAAATAGGAGAAAAATGCAGAACAGAACTCAAATTCTTAAAAAGTCCAGATTTATTGGACCAGTTAAGACTAGAGGGCCCCTGAGGCTACAGCCCTGAGATACTCTTTAAACCTTGAACCAAAACTATCCTGAGGTCACCTTTTAGCAAAATAACAGATTGGCACACAAAATAAAGGATATTACCAGTGAGTACCGTGCTCCATTAATATACCATTTATAGGAGACCAGAAGGTCAACAATTACTCTAAAGCAAAGATAAAAAAAAAAAAGAAGATAAGGGGCAGGGAAACTAGAGCACTGGAAACAGAACAACCAGAAAGCAATTAGGGAGAATGCTGACAGTTGTAAAAAATGTAACTAATGTTACTGAACAACGCATATAGAAATTATCAGATGGAAACCTAATTTGCTGTGTAAACATTCAACAAAAACACAGTAGAATATTAGGGAAGGAGAATGAACTTGAGCTGCCAATCACATTACCTAGTTTATTACTTGGTATTGGCTATTGTGGAGGCATCTACCAAGGACTATACCGCAGACCCCACCGCCTGTCAGCTTGTTGTACTGTGGTGGCTTGCACGTTGCTATGATGCTGGAAGCTATGTCGCTGGTATCTCAAACACCAGCAGGATCACCCATGGCAGACAGGTTTCAGCGGAGCTTTCAGACTAAGACAGACTAGGAAGACAGGCCTTAAAATCTACTTTTGAAAATTAGCCAGTGAAAACCCTGTGGATCACAACGGAATATTGTCCAATATAGCCTGGAAGATGAGCCCTCCAGGTTGAAAGCCACTCGAAGTACACAGTGGCACAACAGTGAACTTGAGCATACCAACCATCGGGAAGACAGCGCAGGACCAGGCAATGTTTTGTTCTTTTGTACACGGGTCCCCATGAGTTGGAGCCGACTCAACAGCAACCAACAACCACAACTGCAGAGAGGAACTAGTGTGTAGTTTTGCCTGGGGACACAGAGATAGGGTACATTTGGGTGAAGTGTATGGCAGAGGCGGGAGGAGCGTGGTTCAGACGGATGTGCTCACACAAAAGCTCAGCACTCAGCAAACTCTCATACAACCAGACCACGTGCTCCACCACCGATGCATATCTCCGACCTGAGGGGTGACATCATCAGACCTGTATTTTAGAAAGCTTGCTCTAGCACTAGTGTAAAAGACTGCCCCAAAAGACAAAGAGCATAGAGGCCAGGAATGCACTAAAAGATTGTTGTAGTAATCTAGCTGGGAAGCCACGCGGGTCTGAGAAGGTGGCAGTGGGAGGCATCAGGACAGAGCAAACCCAGGAGACAAGAAAGGACAGCGTGAACTCTGGCCAGTTGGTGAGTGAGGCCAAGGGAAGAGTCAGGACGACCCGCGTCCATCCTGGAGGGCTGGCCCAGCCTGTGGTGCCATCAGGGCCAGAGGCTGCTGTCAGCTAGCCTAACCCAGGCTGGAGGAGAGGAAGGAAAGGCTTACGGTTCGCAGGAAATGACATAATGATGAAGCAACAAGCTAAGTCAGTCTGTGTGTGTGCCGTGGGGGTGGGAAGCAGAGAGCCAGAACCAAGGGATTCCAAGGGACTCTGAGGACACCAGGAAGAAAAAACTGCCATGAAGCATAAGGAGCGAAGAAGTTTCCAGACAGAGAAGGAAAAGGCTCAGGGATAAGGGAAGGCGCAGGCTTGGTCAGTTGTCAAAGGACAGGACAAGTTAGGGAAACACTGCCCTAGGTTATTTGCCTCCTACCCAACAAAAGTATTACCCAAGGTTAGTGGGAGCTGGCGGCGAGCCCTAGAATCTTCATTAGGTTAGCCACATCAGCTTGCGCTGTTTTATTGCCTCTATGTTGCCCCGAGAGCTCGCTCCATCTGGTTGTGGCTGTTTAAAATGTGCTTGGCTTTCTTCTTAAAAATAAAACTCCAATCAAGGGATGAAAGAAAGTGCTTTGGAGATAGTCCAGGGAACCATCGACTACAGGTGGGGAAGAGGTGGAAGGGAGCAGATGAGTGAAGAGGGGAAGATGGTGGAGGTGAGGCTCCGAGTGGTGGAGCAGGCAACCCGGCTGACACAGCGCCTACGTTTAATGAACAGGATAAGCCAAAGATGGCTTTTGATGCTTGAACTCAGCAAGGATCTGCAGCTTGGGAAGTGCAGAAGAGGCCTGGGAGCCAGGAAGAAAAGGTGTGAAAGTATAGAGCAAGAAGCACACAGCTACTTTTAGCTAGGTAACAAGACACTGCTATGATCGAAAGCAGCACACGGTCACAATTGAGTTATGTGCCCGTGGATTCCTCTCCAACTAAGTCCTGAACTAGCGAAGACAAGGCTGAATGGCAGGGGCTTGGAGCTAAGCTCGATGCCCAGGGCCAACCCCTGCTTCTTTCAGGGACAGCCACCCACATCGTAGCTCTAAGCCACGCACATGTGGCCCTAACATTGTGGACCAGCAAACTGCACAAAAGTCAAGACAGTTGCCCACGGTTTCCCACCCACCCAAGTCAGGTGTACAGAAAGGACAGTCTGCAAGGGTGAGGGTGGAACGTGATGAACATGATTATGTCATTTCAGCTGTACACCTGAAAATTGCTGAAATGGCAAATGTTTTCTTACAGATATATTCACCAGAATGAAAAAAAGTACAGTTTTCAGCAGCTCGTCAGCCACAGTCAGAATCCCCCACATAAGGCAATGACGCGTCCACCTCAGCCCTCAGTGTCAGCTTGTTTGGGCGAAGATACAGGCAGCAGTCCTTGGAATAAAGGCCATCACAGCTGATCACGGCCACAACGCCATGTCACTGCAGCTACTGAAGGGAGGCCACCGTTGACCCCCCCGGCGGGCATGTTTCTTAAAACAAGGTCTGGGTGCTCTCTGGGGGAGGGTGAGAGCAGGAGACTTTTCCGAGGCGGGCATTCCTCCCAACCCGGCTGCTGGGGGCTGGGTTTCTCATACAGCTTCTCTGCTGTGTGGAGGAAGAGTTTGCCGAGGTTCCAGGAAAGGGTTAGGGCTTCCTTTACTTCCAGATCTTCCGTCAGTAAACAAAACTCAGTGTGGGAACAGTGTTCCTATAAATTACAATACAAATTGATTAATGCCGTAAAAATGTGGCTGAAACCACCGGCCCTCAGAAACAGTAGAGCTTATGTTGTCTGCTCCACTCTGGAGGGAAACTTCACTTCAGAGTTTGTGTATTGTTTCACCCTTTTTCTTGGCGCACACACAACATTCAAAGCCTATAATAATGCAGGTCATTAAACTAAACAACTGCCTTTGGACCTTTTTCAAGGGAGTGATTCAGACAGCTCCTCACACCATCAGTTCACAATATGCTTGTCAGATGCAGTGTTTTCTTGGTAAAGCAGACTTTCTGTGGCCACTAGGTGGCGATAACTGTTTATAAAAAGGGTAGTGTGGGCCTTGGTGCCCACAACTCAGCCTAAACTTCCAGTAGGGTAGATTCCGGCTCAGATCAACCCTATGGGACAGAGTAGAACTGCTCCATAGGGTTTCCAAGTCTGTAAATCTTTAAGGAAACACACTGCCACATCTTTCTCCCACAGAGCGGCTGGTGGGTTTGAACCACCAACCTTTTTGGTTAGCAGCCAAGCTCTTAACCACTGTGCCACCACACACCCTAGCTCAGGGATTACTGCAAAGCCGTTCTTTCTTCCAATGCCCTTTGCACATAAATGTAAATGGAACCAAGGAAGAAGGAGGGACTATATTATGACAAGCACCTGAAAGTTTCATCCCGGGAGAAGCCCACCAAATGTAGGCAGAAGGGTCATTTATTTGAGAAGAGAGGAAGGAACAAGGAAGATAGAGGAACCCTTTCAGAATCTCACAAGCCAGTCAGTCCCGGGCTTGCCTTCAGCCACCTCCCAGCCTGCGCGTTTCTGGAAATCTAGAAGTCCGGTATCGAGCCTGGCCTTTGCTGGGTCACTGTGCCCAGGTACCCGTGTGCCCAGCGAGGACACTGACAACCAATGGCTGCCTACTGCTTAGGGTTGCTAAGAGGATCTGATAAGACAATGAGTGTGAAAGTGCTCACAAAAGATAAAACATTCTTCAAACATACAGTTTTATTTTGTAGTTTTTTTTTTTTTTTTATCAGAAAACAGACCAATAAACTAAAAAGGAGGGCAGAAGGCACTGACTGACCATGAAAGAGAAGCAGTTTTTCAAACTCGGGTTTTCTGAGGCTCTTAACATCAGAAATTCTCTTTTCCTAATCAAATTCCTTTTTTAGATAACTTTCAAATGTAAATCATGGCAAGTGGAGATTAAGCACTCAAGGCAACTAATGTTTAAAATGCCAGGTAAGTCGTCCCGGAATCAGGGCAGAGTGAACCAGCCACTAGATTGGGGAGTCACTGAATGGGCTGTGGGGGGTTCCGACTGCGGGTAGTCAAGAGGAAAGGCAAGATGATCTTGAAATAGCTTCCAAATTTAGGGATCTCTGGCTGTCTGTGTCACAATCATGAACTGCAAGAGGAGTTGAGTTCTAAACTAACCATGAAAACACGGGGAATAAGTTTATTAAAGGAGTGTGCGTATTTCTTAAAAGCAGTATAATTGTAAAGGAATCAGGTGATTGGATTTAAGCAGCAGCGGCTAGTACTAGAATCTTCCAGACTATGCTTACTTTGAAGCTAAACGTCCAAAAGAAAGCATTCTGTGCATGTATACAGCAGCTGTCAAACTACTGTTCTGATCTATTAGACGTTAATAACTGTTTTTTGTTAAAATTTTTTAAATTAAAAAAGATAGGATTTCCTGTTCAAACAAGCCCAGAAAACACTAGATTAAAAGTAGTTAAAGTATACTAATGAGCACTTGGAGTGCTGGTGGCACAGTGGTTAAGAGCTCGGCTGCTAACCAAAAGGTGGGCACTTCGAATCCACCAGCTGCTCCTTGGAAACCCTATGGGACAGTTCTTCTCTGTCCTATAAGATTGCTATGTGTCAGAATCAACTTGATGACAATGGGTTTTAATGAGCACTTGCTAAAAGTGAAGAGGCCTTAACAAAGATCAAAGGCCACAGCCCTCAACATAAAACAAAAATCCTCACAACTGGACCAATAAGCAACATCATTATAAACAGAGAAAAGATTGAAGTTGTTAAGGATTTCATTTTACTTGGATCCGAAATAATCAACGCCCATGGAAGTAGCAGTCAAGAAAACAAACAACGTATTGCATTGGGCAAATCTACTGCCAAAGACCTCTTTAAAGTGTTAAAAAGCAAAGACGTTTCCTTGAGGACTAAGGTGCGCACTGACCCAAGCCATAGTGTTTTCATTTGCCTAATATGCATGTAAAAGCTACATAATGAATAAGGAAGACTGAAGGAGAATTGATGCATTTGAATTACGGTGCTGGCGAAGAATACTGAATATACCATGGACTGCCAGAAGAACAAACAAATCTGTCTTCAAAAAGTATAGCTAGAATGCTCCTTAGAAGCAAGGACGGCAAGATTTTGTCCCGTGTACTTTGGCAATATTATCAGGAGGGATCAGTCCCTGGAGAAGGACAACACGCTTGGTAAAGCAGAAGGTCGGTGAAAAAGAGAAGGACCCTCCACAAAATGGACTGACACAGTGGCTGCAGCAATGAGCTCAAACATAGCAACAATTCTGAGGCTGGCGCAGGACTGGGCAGCGTTTCCTTCTGTTGTACATGGGTTGCTGGGAGTCAGAACCGCCCCACGGCATCTAACAAAAACAACAATGAACACTTTGAACCTCCAAAAGGTGCACTCTAACAAGCAGTATTTCATGAATATATTTGCTCAGAACCATTTTTTCCTGAAAAGTCCATTTGCATTTCTGAGAGTCAGTATTTTGTGCATGTTTTTTGAGGAATACTAGACTAACTGAATGGAACATTCAGGCTGGTGTTGAGTGGAAGTAAGGCTGCTGTATCAACTTCTCCCTGGCACTTGGGTAAAAATACCCAAAAGACTTTGGTGGAACAGTAGCAATAAGTCAAGCACATAACCAAGTTGAGGAAAGGTGTGCAAATATTCAATCAGTGATAAAATTGCACAGTCAAGGAATGCCAAGGATCTAAAATTTGTTATAAAACATTTCAATCCTCTACCTAGCCTCGGTTTCTAGGGTCACTAAATTATGTTGGAATCTCACTTTATGGAATAGTTTCCAGAAAGTCACCTACAAACTGAAGTATTACGAGCAAAGTCTAAAATACTGCAGAAAAAACTCCACATCGAGTAGTCACAGCATCACAATGAAAGCCTTTGTGCTATGATTGCAACACTGGCGGTGTCTGTCTGCGCAGCCCACACGTTCACACGCTCCCATTCTCCTTTGATCCTCACCTGGATGCTGTGAGGGGCAGCCCAGAATTTCAGAGCCTTGGACACTCAGATCGGCCTCCCTCATTTTACAGACCAGGAAACTGAAGCACAAAACGGCCTTTCCCTTTAAATTAGAGAGACAAACATTCTCATATGTAGTATGCTAATAATTTCGTCAAACTATTGTTAGTTATTTTTGTCAAAACTTTTTGTAGCTTCAGAAAGCTGAGAATGCTGGGTCTTTTTAGAAGAGAGAATAAGAACGTTGTCACATATATCGTCACAAATAATTCCAATAAAGTTAAAGCCCCGATTTATAAATAATAATAAAGAGATAAAGAAAAGAAGGCAATGAGCTGCTGAAAAGCAGATTGAATACAGTATTTAAAACTGGTAAAGAACAGTCAGTGAGTGTGCAATTTCCAATTCTGGAAAAGTGGGAGATGAAAAAAGCTTAGAGAGAGTCCAAATGTTGTCACTTTAAATAGTTGTATCGAAAGCACCTACTTAAGTAAGCAAGTCTTATGATGAGCCGCTTGTAGTCGTACCCGCTACAGCTTTTGCTGCTGTGTGAGCCTGTAAGGTGGTAGTAGCATCAGAGGGCTTCCAACTTCAGGAGGGGAATGAGAATCCCCATCAGCCCAAAGCTGATTCCTACGAGGCGGAGGTCAGACACACCTCCACTCTCCCAACTTCTTCACCATTTCTGATACCAGCCATCCCTCCCATGGCACTCTCTACTTCTCTGCTGAGTTCAATAATTCGCTGCAGTGGACACACAAAGCTCAGACCATACTCATGATGATGTGGTTTATTAGGGAAATAACAGGCTACAACTCAAGATCAGGATCAAGTTGGAAGTAACAGGAACAACTCAGGAGAGTTTGTCAATCAGGACAGGTTCCAACCAAGACAGCTCTCAATTCCTTCTTGGGCATGCTAGCCAGAAGTCTGTGCTTGGGCCTCTCCCGCTGGGCCCCACTTGGCCTGGCCTCTGCCCTGGCCTCTCTCGGGCAAGTATTACAGCTCTTTTGGCTCTGCTATCAAGTGCCCGGAGGCACCCCACTCCGCCAGCAAGCCTCCTGCCCAAAGGTGCTCAGCTGTCTTGTTCCATGGGTCAGCAAGCCCAGTACAGCTGCTTCGCTCCATGAGCCAGGAGGCCTACCACAGTTATTTCACACTGGTCTCCTGGTTCACACCACTCATGCCGTCTCATGCCATCTCACCCCGTCGCCAGTGTTACAGCTCTGTCTCCTGGATTTACGAGGTTTTCAGCACAGGGAACCCAGGTCCAAAGGACGTGCTCCATTCCTGGATATTCTTCTTGATGGTAGTGACATCCCCCCGACCTCTGTGGGATCGGTCCTTTTAAGCCTAGCAGGATAGCAAAACTGAACCATCCCCTAGGTAGGCCACAAACACTTGGTTTGCATAGTTAATTGAGCAATCCCTGAAAGGGTTTTACAAACCTTATTTGCATAGTAAGCTGACCAATCCTTTTGCAAAATTGTGGCCTAGCAAATCATCTTGGCAGAACTACAAACCCAGGGCCAGAAAGGCCATACATAAAGAGAAACCCATTGCCCTGCAGAGCACGAGTGGATTCCTGGCCTCTGAGTCTCAGCACACAGGACATGATGCCGTGAACCTGCAGTGGCAGTGGCCCTTTGGAACAAGTGCCCAGAGGCAGTTAGAGTATAAAGGCTGCCATGCTCCAAGCAGGGTGACCTTGCCTGCTTCTGGCCACAGCACCTGTGCCGAGTACTGAGCCCTGACCCAATAGAAGCCATTCATCTGCGGGTTAACTCCCAGGGCCTGCCTCTGCACTGATGACTAGCCCACTAAAGTGTTCCCGAGATCCCCACCTCTTGATGTTCACACCTTTGTGCAGTGTCCTTACCTTGACCTTGGGCAAGACCTGTGACTTGCTTCTAATCAACAGAGTATGGCAAAGGTGATGAGATTTTGCTCCCATGATTACGTTATATGAGACTCCAACTTGCTGGTGAACTTACGCTCGCTCTCTCCTGCTGGCCTTGAAGATGCTCACTGTCATGCTGTGAACCCAGCAGAGAACTGCAAGAGGCCTCTAGGAACTGAGGGTAGCCTCTGGTAAACAGCCAACAAAAGACTGAGACTCTCTGTTCTGCAGCCACAAAGAAATGAATTCTGCCCACAACCTGAGTGAGCTTGGAAGCAGATTTTTCCCCAGTCGAGCTTCCAGATGAGACTGCAGCCCAGCTGCCACCTTGAGTGCAGCTTTACGAGACTCTGTGCAGAGGATCCAGCTAAGCTGTACCCAGACCCCTGACGCACAGAAATTATGAGTTAATAAATGTGTGTAGTTTTAAGCTGCTGTATTTGCGCATCAATAGATAATTAATACACCCACCAACCAAGGGTGTCCAGTGATGGAAAAGGAACTTGAGATATGCAGACAATCAGTCAGTACTAGCAGCAGCAGAGCAGAGGCAATAAAGAGACAGGGAGGAACGAGGCATGAGAGATGAGTTGTCGATAAGGAAGAGAACACTGGGTGCCTGGTCCTGAGAGAAGACATGGTGGCCTGTTCGCCAGTCATGCAGTACCCTGGACAATATTCACTTCAATATGCAGCTGGCTGTCCATATGTACCCTTCCCTGGCTTACTTCCCTCTTTCCACCTGAATCCTGCTCACTTTCTAATGGTGCCCCATCAGCCTTCCAATCACCCACAGCAGAAACCTGGAGTTATCTCGGGTTCCTCCACCTCGACATCATAGTCTAATCTTACCTCTTAAAAAGTTCTCAACTCCAACCCATTCTCAGCCTCTCCTTGGCCAATGTTCTAGTTCAAACCCTCATCTTCAAACATTTCAACTAGGCAACTGCAAGAGGCTAACTGATCTCACTTTCTCTGGCCTTACATGCCTTTTAAAATATTATTAATGAAGATGAGTCTCGTCCTGTACCATTTTACTCAGCATCTTCTATCAGCTAAACACTGTGCATATATTTATGTGCTCTCTCTCTCTCATTAAATCTTCCCAAGGGGCCTAAGGAGAAAAGTATCATGATCCACATTTTGGAGATGAAAACACAAGGCTCAGAGATTTAGGAGCTCATCAAAGGGAACAGAGCTTTGTTGCTGAGCCAAGATTTGAAGCTGCTCTATTCAAAACCCACATTCTTTCCACAAGCTGCTTCCAAAAGAAAAAGAAAAAAAGAAATTCCTTACAACAACTCAAGATGGCAGGGTCTGTGATCCTACCTTTAAGGATGGAGTCACACAGCAGAAGGTAAAGGAGGGATCTGACCAGAGATTTGTGGGGCACACTTGGACTATACCAGCTGTGGTCACTGGCCCAGCATGATCCACTGCACAGCTGATCTGAGAGGTCACCCCCAAAGGTCCTTCAACAACTGAAGGGAGTCCCCACTCTTCAACGTGACCTCCGGGGCTTCTCCACCATCTGGCCTTTCCAGCCCCTGCCGCTTCTGCCTTCCCCATTTTCCTGTCAGGACGATGAAACTGCCTGGAGCCCCTATACTCAAGGCTGCCTCACCACCTCTCTGCATTTTGCTCCTAGTTTCCTTTGCCTGGAAAAAACTCCCTCCCTTCTTTGCCTAGCTCTTCCCTTTTCACCCTTTCACCATCCAATCATTACCTCCTTCAGGAAGCCTTCCCTTCCTTTCCAGACTAGGCTAGTTATCCCTCCACCATTCTGCCATAACACCACATACAGACCACTAACATGGCTCTCACAACATTCTATCACTTCTATCTCTGCACATGCTTGCATTCCCCAACAACCCAGATGCTTCTCTAGGTCAGGGCTGTGTTCTACTCCATTTTGCATCCCCAGTGCTTGATCCAAAGCTTCACAGGGCAGGATGTGTGTCTAATGGACTCCAGTCCATGAAATGACCCTCACCACGAGCACCACCCACCCCCACAGCACCCAGGACTTTGTCAGCTGATTCAAGGCTGATTTGAGTCCCTCCCACCACCCACTTTAACACCTGGCACACATAATCCTGCATAAATATTTGCTGAAGAACTGCCTGTACTTAACCTGTCCAGGAGATTGCTGAGCTCCTGGTCCTCCGTCTAGCGAAGGAGAGTCCACAATTGTCCCTGACAGCCCAGGTCACTCCCATGTACTTCTGACGTCCTTCCACTGGACCGTGCAGTGGATGTTAGAAGGCTCTGGAGGGAGCCTGCTTGGGAGCATTCGGAGCGCACCTGACTGAAGCAGAAGAATGACCTCTAGTGGTCCTCTCTGGCTCTGTTGGTCCACGGAACACTGGAACACGGGAATGTTTCAGTGGGAACAGATACAGCAATTCAAAGACTTTCCAATCTAGAGAGACCACTTCTCAACAGACAAGAATTCTGGCAATCACGATAGAATAAATGGCCAAATAAATGCACAGTAAATGTTAAATATGCCTCTTTATTAGTAGTAATATACTCATTCAGTGTGGCAGTGAATAAAATGTTTTAGAGTCTATGGAATTTTAAAAATGCTATAAAAGCTCTGATGAGCATTCCAAATAGCCGAAATACAAACAACAGTCACCTCACAGTATGTATTTCTTAAAAGGCATATTTTTAAATGACTCATTTAAAATAATAATAATAATCTCCCTCCAGTTCTCCACAAACCATCCAGAGGGCTGTATATGTCAGCATACAGCCTCTCTAACATAACTTTACAACTTATCCCAGCATGCCACTTTGCTACAATGTAAAGTCCAGGTGGATCCCATCGGTCTTTATACTCATTTGCCAACTTGTTTGATTGTCTTTATTTTCTTTGGAGGGAGAAGAGTGGCATTTGTTTTTCTGGTGAACAGGTAAAGTAGGAAAAAGTCTACTTCCTTTTGATAAACACAGTTCTATCAGAGTGGCTTTCTCCCAGATTCAGCTCAGAAATAAAGTTCATTACTAGTTTATATGGTAGCATTAAAATGTATGCCAGTCTTCATAATAAAATCTATTAAGACAACATTCTGCATCCCACTTTGGAGAGTGGCATCTGGGGTCTTAAATGCCAGCAAGCGGCCATCTAAGATGCATCAATCGGTCTCAACCCACCTGGACCAAAGGAGAATGAAGAACGCCAAGGACACAAGGTAATTATGAGCCTAAGAGACAGAAAGGGCTACATAAACCAGAGAATACATCAGCCTGAGACCAGAAGAACTAGATGGTGCCCAGCTACAACTAATGACTGTCCTGACAAGGAACACCACAGAGAACCCCTGAAGGAGCAGGAGAGCAGTGGGATGCAGACCTCAAATTCTGGTAAAAAGACCAGACTTAATGGTCTGAATGAGACTAGAAGGACCCCAGAGGTCATGGCCCCCAGACCCTCTGTTAGCCCAAGACAGGAACCATTCCCAAAGCCAACTCTTCAGACAGGGTTTGGACTGGACTATAAGATAGGAAATGATACTGGTGAGGATTGAGCTTCTTGGCTCAAGTAGACACATGAGACTATGTGGGAGCTCCTGTCTGGAGGGGAGATGAGAAGGCAGAGGGGGCAGAAGCTGGATGAATGGACACGGAAATACAGGGTGGAGAGAAGGAGTGTTCTGTCTCATTAGGGGGAAAGCAACTATGAGTATATAGCAAGGTGTATATAAATTTTTGTATAAGAGACTGACTTGATTTGTAAACTTTCACTTAAAGCACAATTTAAAAAAAAAAAAAACCAAAAAATGTATCCCAGTCTTATCTAAGTGTTGGCTGAGCTATGTGCTTATAAACCCAGACTCCTTACCACAAAGTGAACCCACCCAGAGAACTCGTGTTCAGGTGGCCAACCTGTGGGGCACCAGGGCCCAGCTTCTCCTCTGTAGCCTCCACCCTCATTTAAATCTCGGACCCACAATATTTCCACCTTCCAAAAAACACTCTGACCCTTCAGTGGCATCCAAGGGACCACCCAAGGGACCACAGAGCAAGCCCGCCCCCATTTCCTCTCTCAATTAGATGCATACAAGGTCTATTTAATTTGTATAAAAAGCAAGAAAGCAGGCCATTCCCAGGGATAACTATTGTTCTCTCCAGGCTTACGGATATTGTGAGTTTCACACATTGAACAAGCCTTCCCTGCACACTTTTTATGTGCCAAGTACTCTGCCAGTTTATTCTTATGGTTAGACACGCACGTTTCACTGACATTTCTAGAATAGATTTAGAAAGAAATTTCAACTTTTAAAGCTGCTTTCCAGTCACAGGTGAGTGGTCTCTTACCTCAGTAAATTTTCCTTCATCCCGTAACATGGAAATATTGCTAGGAAACTCCTACAAAAGACAGGATACACAATCTATGGCTCTCTGCGTCACAATTTCAGTCCATTTCCTGTGAAAAAACCTGAGGCATCTGTGTGCATTTCCAACAACAAATGCCCGACAGGACTTCCTCTGCTGAAGGCAGATGGCTACAGCTACCTAAAGGAGCCCTGGTGGCGCAATGGTTAAGCGCTTGGCTAACCGAAAGGTCAGCCGTTCAAACCCACCAGCTGCTTCTTGGGAGAAGAGACCTGGCAGTCTGCTGCCTCAAAGATTACAGCCTAGGAAACACTACGGTTCAGTTCTACTATCGGACAGGTTGCTATGTATCAGAACTGACAGCCACAACAACAAAGCTACCCTAAGGTGACTGTAAAGATTGAGACTACACAAAGCTGATTCTCTCTGCCTGGAATCTTTTCCTCTTTGCATTTCTGTCTGACAAACTTCTATCCTTCCTCTCAGTGCCGCCACCCTATGGAGCTGCACCCCCACCCCCGCCCGAATGGACATTGGCCCTCGCCTAGAGCACAGCTTGCAGCGCCTTCCCTTTCACAGCAGCCCCGAGTCCTTCAAGGCCACGTCAGGGCTCCCCTTCCCAGAAGTCTGCATGGTCCCCCTGGCCTGGATAGTCACTCCCTTTCCTTAGAATCCCTGTTGTACTTCCTTCAGCTCCTCCTTGTCGTCTGTGTTCACTATTTGTGCTCCCCTTCCCTGCTGAGCATCCTCCAGGCAGATGTTAGCTCCCTACCAGGTGTCCTTGAGCCACCAGGGCTCTTTTAGGTAGCTACAGCCATCTCCACTTTACAGATGTGCTCAGGTTGCAGACCTAACACAGCTGAAGTGAAAGTTCAAACACAGCGTGTCTGATTCCCGTGTCCGGGCAATCTCTCTTACGTCAAGTATGGGGAGAAAGGATGAGAGAGCCCAAACTACAAGGGTGCAATATGAGAGGATGTCAAACGGTCAAGATGGATTGGGGTCTTTGGAGCTTTGACCAAGAGTGGCTCCAGAATTTCTACAGGGAGGTTTGGGGTAACAGTTGGGGGAAAGGTGTGTGTGTAGGAGGCCTTGTCATAAAGTTACATTTTCATAGCATTGATGCTCAGTGATTTAAACCTAAATAACTTAGATGGCATGCCTATTTGAGGCAGTTCCACCAATTGCTTCGAATGCTGCCTAAATCACATGTATTTATTTCCTTAGACAGCAGGGAGAAGCACAATTGGGGTAGTGCTTCAGCCGTGTGCTAAGGCAAGGCGCAAGGGTGGGCTGAAATGGGAAGATACCTGGAAGAGGAAACCACTAAAGCCGTCTACTGACTGGTTTATCTTCAAAGTGAGTGAGGTCAGAAAAAAATAGACAACTAGAGGAGGAGAGTTAAAAGTAAAAGCTTGCAAGCAGCCATCTATGGCACAACAATTGATCTGTATTCATCTGGAGCAACAGAGGAAGAAGGAGAGCCAGAAAAAGGAGGAAGAAATGGAACATGTGACTAACTGCCACCATGAACAACTGCCTCCTTTGCCATGAGACCAGAAGAACTGGATGGTGCCCAACTACCATTACTGAACATTTTGATCAAAGATTCCATAGTAGAATCTTGATCAAAAGAGGGAAAATGCAGAATAGAATTTCAAATTTTCATGGACTTCGGACTTTCTGGAGCCGTGGAGGCTGGATGAACCCCTAAAACTGTTGTCCTGAGATAATCTTTAAATCTTAAACCAAAAATATCCTCTGAAGTCTTCTTAAAACCAAACAACAGTCTAGCTTAACTAGTAAAAAATGTCTGCCTTGAGCATTATACTCTTTTAAGAACCATCCATATGGAATCAAAGTGACAACAGCAACTCGAAAAGTTAGACAGAAAACTTAGGGGGGGACTGAGTTTATGTTAGCGGGGGAGGAACAACTCAGAAAAGGAGGGTGAGAATGGTTGCACAATTTGAAGAATGTAATCAATGTCACTGAATTGTACATGTAGAAACTGCTGAAATTGGCGTATGTTTTGCTGTGTATATTCTCAACAACAAAATTTTAATGAGAAATTCTACATTTTAGAGCCTACTGGGGAGAAGGAAGGAGAGCCAGCAAAGGTTACTGTGAAATGGGGGTAGCAGTACTAGTGTCAGAACCTGCCTGACTTCAGCGGGGATGATGACCAGGGTCAGCCCAAAGCTGATTCCCACTAGGTGGAGGTCAGATATACCTCCACTCTCTCATCTTTTTACCAATTCTGACACCAGCCGCCCCTCCCACAGCACTCTCTACTTCTCTTCTGGGTCCAATAATCTGTTGCAATGGCTACATTGAACTCACAGACCTCACAGTTAAGTGGTTTATTAAGGAAGTAACAGGTAAAACTTGGGATCAGGATCAGAAAGCATGTAGACAAAGTCTCCCTTCTTGAGTGCAAGACAGCTCTCTCAGCTCCTCTTGGCCACATAGGCCTACTCACAGCCTCCTGACGACAAGCCTCCTCTTGGTCCTCACAGGACAGGCTCTTCTTGGCCCTGCTGTCTGTCACCACTGACTTTGCTGCTGGGCCTCTTCAGGGCCTATTGCCGCTGGCTCTCCCACTGGGCCCCTTCTGGGCCTCTTGCTGTCTTCAATGTTACAGCCCTTGACCCTTTTTACAGCTCTTTTAGGAGGTTCCCTGCCTCCTCTCTCTCTCTGGTTCTCTCTTCTTTCTTCCTTCTGCTTCTTCCTGTTGCTTCTCCTCCTGCTTCTTTCTATATGAAAAACCTCTGTGTGATTGGCTGCTTATGTGCACAACTCCTTGTCAATCCCAAGGCATGGCCCCTCCCAGCAGGGGTGGGGCACAAACTGACCAATCCCCTCTCAGTAAGCCACAGACACTTCATTCGCATAGTAGGCTATAGTCACCACATTTGCATAGTCTATTGACCAATCCCTGCTAGGTGCATACCAATCACAGGACAGGCTGCAGCCCAGGCTGAGACAAAAAGTATCAAATCACAAGTTGTTTACAGCTTACCTAGGAAATGTCAATTAACCTGGACAAAAGTAACCAACCCTCTGGGGTAGAAAACTAGGGCAAAAGGTAACTCCTCAGGGCTTAGGGGAAATTTTTCTGAAGCTATTTTTCCAAAGAACCAAGACAAAAGGCCACATAAAGGAACTCATTTCACCGCAGTTGCTGAGAAGAACAGGACAGAAAGGAATTCGAAGGCTAGCTCAACAACACAGAAGCTAAGGATGGAGAGAATCAAGGCAGACAGCAAATGTGCACATTCAGTGTGGCAGAAAGCTCACACAGGTGTGGACTGAGAAAATCAATCAGTCTTAAAATCTGGACTTAGAGAAATATATCCTTGCCAGACTTTCTAAGATAACTACTTTGGCTCTTAATTCACTTTGTCTCTAAAGGGCAATCATCACTTTACGAAGAAACTTGAATTAAGTTCTTCATGAAGGCTATGTTGTTGTTACTGTTAGCTGCTCTTGAGTCACTTCCAACTCATGGCAACCCCATGGGTACAGAGTAGAACTGCTCCATAGGGTTCTCAAGGCTGTGCCCCTGCAGAAGCAGATCACCAGACCTGTCTTCTGAGGTTCCTCTGGGTGGGCTCAAACTGCCAACCTTACGGCTAGTAGTTGATCACTTAACCGTTTGCGCTTCCCTGAAACTCATCAAGGCTATACAACTTGGCATTTAAGCTATTTAATTCACTTTAGCAATCACTCATTAAGGCCCTACAATGAGCCAAAAATGACATTGGTCACGAGAGACAGAAAGTGGAGCAGTGCAAGGTTTCTATAGTCTGAGGGCTGTGTTCATGCGACCACAATAGGGACTAAGGCAACACAGGGAAAGAAGTAATTACTGATGTGAAACGGCTAACAGCAAATGTCAAGGAAAGCCACAGAGAAGTGCATGTTACCTGAAAGCCCTTGGTGTGCTCTGGAGCCAGGTGGCAGTGAGAAGGCCTGGGAAAGCCTCGAGGGTCTGAGAGAAGAGTGGGAAGAAGGCGGAGGGCAACCAGTGTGCTAGAACCGGCGGTATGTGCAGCCACAGGAGAGTTAAGTGTGGACAGATGGTCAGATTTGGGCTTCAGGGCAGTATCTGGATTACGACGGGGTAAGATGGGGCAGTGGAACCATTCTGTATCTTGATTGGGGTGATGGTTACACAACCATATTCATTTGTCAAAATTCAGAGAACTGTACCCTAAAAGGGAGGAACTTTACTGTTGGCATATTATACCTCAGTAAGCCTAATTAAAAAAGAAAGAGAGAGGGTGGGCAGAGAGTGAAGCCAGTAATGTGTCCCAGAACAGTTAGAGAGGCCCACGGGGACAAGAGAAAACCAAGTCATGGAAACATTAGCAAATGCGATCAAGACTGAAAAAGACCGCTCTGCTTTTGCAAGGGAGCCCTGGTGGTGCAGCGGTTAAGAGCTCAGGCTGCTAACCAATAGGTCAGCAGTTCGAATCCACCAGGTGCTCCTTGGAAACCCTATGGGGCAGTTCTACTCTGTCCTCTAGGGCCACTATGAGTCGGAATTGACTCGATAGCAACAGGCTTGGTTTTTTGGGTTTTTTTTTTTTTTTTTTTTTGCTCCTGCAAGTAGGAAGTCCCCAGTGAGTTTGCCCAAAACAGCTTGGTAGAAATGGAAGCAGTTTACAATGGACGCTGATTTCTGTTTCCGGAAGAATACAAAGCTCCTTAACCCACACCTGAAGTAAGGAATAGGGTTGAATCGTTAAAGATGAAAAGAAGAAAGGGATTGATATTTTCCTAAACCTATATATTCTTCATCTTTGGCCTTAGTGGTTGGTGCATAAATCTGAATAGTCATATTAACGGGTCTCCCTTGTAGGCATATGGATATTATCCTATCACTAACAGCGTACCTCAGGATAGATCTTCAAATGTTCTTTTTGACAATGAATGCAACGCCAAGTTGTTTTCAGCATAGTAGACCATATGATTGTCTGATTCAAAATGGCCAATACCAGTCCATTTCCGCTTACTTAGGCCTAAGATATCAATGTTTAGGGATTCCATTTCATTTTTGACAACTTTCAATTTTCCTAGATTCATATTTTGTACATTCCACGTTTCAATTATTAATGGATGTTTGCAGCTGTTTCTTCTCATTTTGAGTCGTACCATATCAGCAAATGTAGGTCCTGAAAGCTTGACTCTATCCATGTCATTAAGGTCCACTCTACTCTGAGGAGGCAGCTCTTCCCCAGTCATATTTCCCCAGTGCCTTCCAAACTGAGGGGCTCATCTTCTGACACTGTATCAGACAATGTTCCATTGCTGTTCATAAGGTTTTCGCTGGCCTGTTTTTTCAGAAGCAGACTGCCAGGTCCTACTTCCTAGTCTGTCTTATTCTGGAAGCTCAGCTGCAACCTGTCCACCAAGGGTAACCCTGCTGTATCTGAAATACCGGTGGCAAAGCTTCCAGTATCACAGCAATACAGGAGCCACCACAGTTCAACAATCTGACAGATGTGTGGTGGCATATTTACATAAATCATTAATAATACAAGTTACTGTTGACTGGTCTTCAACTTTCAGAATCAATCTACAGATAAAGCACAAAAGTCTTAATTATGGTTACCGAATGGAATATATATGTCATCCACCTTGATAATATGAAGATATAACAGAGAAGGAAAAGCAGACAAAAGCTGGGCAATAGAAGGGGGTACATATCCTCAACTTCAACATGAGGAATTGAGAGATGCTGTCAAGAGTGGCCAGAAAAATAAACAGAAGTTTATAGTTTTAAAAGCTACAAGAGTCATCAAAAGAGGAATTAAAACAGTGATATGACTATCAAAAACGGGAGTGGAGTGAGTGGTACAAAATGAGCTAAATCCTTGACCGTGCAGCCAGTTCATTACTGGTGATATCTGAGGTTGAAAACTCCAGAGATAATGGTGTAAGAATATAATTGAGATATACAGAATTCCTAACAAATGATCTGAGAATAGAAATGGTTAAATGTGACTTTGGGGGAACAGGACTGGGGTGGGGAAGGGCAGAACTAAAGAGCTTCCATTACACGCACTTCTAGACGACTGGAATTCTAAACAATGCAGTTATAATTTGATTAAATAATTTTAATGAAATTTAAAAATAAAAAGAATTCACAAGGAGCAGGGAAGGGGGAGTTGTTATTTTGGAAGCATCGACTATCTGTTTATAGTGATGAAGAATTTGGCCATGGACACTGGTGATGGTTTCACAGCATAATTAATGGAATTGGTGCCAATGTGTTATGTACATCTGTACAATAAAAACATTTTTTAAATAAAAATATCAAAATCAAGTTTACTTCTATAACACTAATTGTACACACTAGTCTTCATGTTAATACTTATCCATGGTTAAGCTTCGATGTTGTTTTACTATAATGTAGCTTCTAGACCAATCGAGGTGAATTTTATGTTTCATTACTGTCATTTAATGCTAAATTCATACAGCATAATTCACCTATTCTAAAACATACATGTTTCTCCACTTTTTTTTTTTTTTAATGTCACTGAAATCAGGATGGGTTCATTTAACTGGCAAGATTTTTTTCTCAGTGGTACATAAATTACAGTGACATCTCACAATCAATGGTATCTTAGATTTGGTGAAATACAATACTTATAGGGAATTACATGTCTAGGTAATTTTTCCTTAAGTTACTTTATGAAATCACAGAATGTTACATCTTCTTCTAATATTATGTCCCTCCCTCATTATGCTCCAGCCAAATACTAGGTAGGTAGGTATTTATTTATAATAAATACATAAATATTAGTTTTTTTCCTGAACACCTCAGGGTCTTTGGAGTAGCTGCTCCCTGGGAAGTGCCTACCCGCCCCCACGCCCCCAGCCCCTGCTCTTCACACAGCTGTCTCCTTCTCATCATGCAGGCTCAGCTTAAATGTCTCTCTTACAGAAACCTGTCGACCACCCATCCTACATCAGCTTTACCCTCCAGGGCCATTCCCCATCATATTATTCAGTATTATCATCATAAAACTTACAATTCCTTGATATTTTCATTTACTTGTCTCTTTGCTCACAGAAGCCTAAGTATGGGAAGAGTTGCTATCTTGCCTGTCTTAGTCAATACCATGTGCCCAGCACCTAGAACAGACCCTGCTAACAAGCCAGCACTCAAACACTTTTGGAATGAATACTTTAGAAAAATAATGCTAGGCTAAGGACACAAGATATAATCACTTGGCAAGCAATTATGCTTCGAATTCATAAATTGCATTGCTTCCTTATTTTTCTATATAAAAGAATCTCATATGTATAAAGTATTTTGATAGGAAGGTCCATGTCTGATTGCTATCCAGTTAAATACAATTTTAGAAATATGCTAATAGCATATACCAAGAATAAATTTTTGTAGCATGAAACAATTCATACCATCTTTAATTATCTGGCGTATTCTAAACTATCTCTTCTTGACCAGAACTGATATCAAGCGGCTGGCAAACTAGGAAGGGGGAAAAAAAAGCTTTTTTAAGATAATTTAAGAATGTAACTGCCTTCAGCTTTTTAAATTTTAAATAAAAAGGGCAATCAGCTCTTCCAAAGGAAAGATGAAGTTAAAATTACTGTTTATACTTATAATTTCATTTCCCACAGTCCAACTCAAAGGATTAATAGAAATAAGGCTTTTCTGTTACTGAGCATCCGATACGAAAAATAACGAATAACTTACTGTCAATTCCTTTAATGCTTGCATTTCACATGCACAACGAAAGGATAAAATAAAAAGGCAGAAAAAGCGTATTTTGTCTGCATTTTTTATTGCAAAAAGTCCATGATTCTTTGGGAGGTGACATAAGATGGTTTTCCAGACAGATCATAATTTCTACAATCTCTTTAATAATCGTAAATTTGAAAGCTTCCCACTCTCCCCACCCCATTTTCCTTTTGGCACCCATACACGAAATGTCATTTCTGAAAAAATAGGGATAAAATATCCTGAGTACTGGGTTTTTATCACAGAATTCTCTTACTGACAAGTTTTCTGATTGCTGAATTTAGAATACTGATACAAGAAGAATTAGCTGTATCTCATCAGTAAAAATATTTTTCTAACTAGCTGTATGGCTGTCTCCAAAGAAAACTATTAAAAACAGCAGCCAGTTTTCAGAAGTAACGGAGTAGTGGCCCACCTTAGCTTTCCCCATTTCTTCTCATTTGAACTTAGGAGCGGCTGAGCAGTCCTATGAGAGGTAGCACAATGTCTGCACAAGCTCTGGCGCCATGATTTTAGAGTACAGTTTTAACTCAACGCATTCTTCAGAAGGATCTTTGTTACACTTAAGGAAACAGAAGAAGAGGAGTGGATTGCTGAAAGCAGAGAGAAGTGGACAGAACGTGATAATTACTAGTGGGGAAGAAGGGGCCTAACAGAATGGGACTGGCAATTAATAGAGGATGTAGGCAAATTAAAAAAAAAAAAAACCTGAATTAGAAATGTGTATCATTTATAAAGTATGCTACTCTTGAAACTTCACTTAGTCTACTAAAAAACAAGTTCCTACCAAAAATCAGGATGCTCCAGGACACGAACAGCCAACACAGACAATAGTTGGCCAACTTTTAAATATAAAGAAAAGAGCTTACAATTTTAATTGCTCATATGGAAGAAGGACTCACGAGCTTGGTGCTGACCTATGTGACCCAATTCAAATTCATTCTTTTAGCTGTGCTTCAGAGCCACACGGTATTGCCAAGAAACTCACATTTGAAACCTCTGAGTTTCTCAGTGGCATTAGAGCTTACGGAATTTTTCTGAATATTACTGCTACACTGAGAAGGAGGGAGCCTCACCCACCCCCTTTTCCTAAACCTGATGAGACAGATTCAAAACAAAAGGTGGTAATGTTATAAAACTAGGAAAAAATACAATGCTATGATAGTCCTTTTTCTTTTTAGAAGACTATTTCCTAACTGTAGCATTACATATGTGGTTGAAGTTTTGGGAGGAAGGAAAAAAGAACTCAAAAACCTCCGACAAAGTAGCCATTCCACCGCATGGACAAGGACTTATTTTGTCCGCCAGCCACTGATTTCCAGATGTTTCCCCCATTGAAAGAAGCACACGTGAATGAGGTTGGGGAGAGCGGGGAGCAAACCAAGGAAGTCAAATACGTCTTCTCTTACAAACCCGGCCCGTGTCCTTAGTGGCAACTGACTTTAGGCTTTGTCTACCATCTTGGTATTCACAGTAAGCAACATCTTTCTTTAAAACTTTTCTTGTTCTTGCTGCTTTTCTTGCCATTCTTGTCTTTGTTTTCTGACATCTTCTTTGCTCTGATTTCTCTCATTAGGTCAAAGAACACCTGGAGGTGGGGAGGAAGGGATAAAAAGAATAGGGAGGAAAAAGCCACTTAATGATTTAATGAAATAATCCAGCTGAGCAGGAAACGTCATTATATCTTAAGCATAAAGCCAAACATTTTTATAAATGAGGTGTCATCTAAAACAAGCAAGAATAACTAACCTTAAGAACATATTCTAAGTACATAAAGCAAACTTTTCTGCTTGCATCACACAACTGGCAAGAATCATCATATTGTTTCTACCACTCAAGAGCTTATTTCAAAACGATAAAATCCTTTCTTACGACCAGTACAATGAAAGGAACGAATAGCATAGAATAGATCTCCAGCGGTTTGTGAGATTTACAAATATTAAGAGTGATAGCAGCAGCCAGACTTTCTAGCATTTCAAACCATCAGAAAAGGAAAGGATATGAGCACCTGCTACGAGGCACTTTAGGCATCACAGTACCACATTTACTCTTTGTAAATGACCCGAGAAAGGGGGAAACTGTCTTAGGCGTGAACAGTTTCCCAGCATAACTGCACAACACCAGGCCTGGGGACATGGGAGGGGTACAGGAGGGAATAAATCACAATGAACTGAAGTCTCCTGTACTGTGAAACTGGGAAGAGGAGGGGCAGAGAGGTCCTGCCGCGTGTACCCCTCCCCATGTATACCTACTCTCATTCTACTCTGTTAGCAGAAAGAAACTTTATCAAGAACTGATGAGACTTGTCCTTTGAACGCTAGTTTGTTATTTAGATACGGATTGTAATTTGTTAGAATAGTTTGGGCTGTGACTTCTGCTACTGGCAATCACGCCAGAGTACTGATTATGCCCAAGTAGACGTAGAGAATGACGGAGCCTGAAAGTGAGATTAAGCATAGGCCCTTACCTTTGGACAAGCACACCAAACCACAAGCTTCTCTCTTATTTGCACAGACAGACCTTCTTTTCCTTGCCCTTTGGATCAAGCTCCCTGCCTGTGTGGGACTTGCCTGCATTGTCTACCAGCAACAAGCAGAACTCCCCTGGGATCAGGCCTCTCAGGAAAGCACACGCCCATAACAGCAGCAGAGAATAGCTTCAAATGTTACAGGTTTTTTCTTTTTGTTCCAAGAGCAAAAGGCCGGAGGAGGGGAAGGGAAGGTGTCCAAAGTAAAATGATGACAAAGTTGTTCATCGGCTGATCTTATCAACAACCTTCTTTGGTGCAAATTGTTTACAAGTGACTACAATGCTGCCAGTCACAAGTTTCTTCTGGTTCCTGTTTGGCAGGTCAGGCTGGTCCAATGGAGGAGGGGGAAATGACAAGCCTGCGTGCAGCTGTCCCCCTTTTCCACCCCACCCCCATCCCTTCAAAGAAGTATATATCCATTCTCCCATGCCGGGAAAGTCTTCCTGAGTTGTTTAAAAAGGAAGGATATGTCTAGATTTCCCGTGTGGCTTCTACAGCTAGGACACAGTTCAGAAGAAAGAAAGAGATGTGGACCAGCACCAGAATCAACCTAAGAGGTGAGGTAACAGTGTGAAGTGAAAGTAGCTAACAACCTAACACTGCCCACTCAGACAACGGCTAAACAGATTTATGGTGTTACAGAGGCCCCAAAAGTGCTTCTAAAGTGACTCCTCCAATCCCAGCATCTGAAGCACCAACGTACCCCTGGCGTCACCTCAAGCTGGGGTAAAACTGGGTTATAAATCTCTCTCTTCAGATAAGAAACCTGGGAGAATTATTTCTTCACAAGGAACAGAAGTGGAAGGAGAGATCTGGGGGATTCAGACACTGACGCTGAGTGACACACAGCAGACCTATCCGCTCTTCAGCTCCCAAGAGGTACGTGTTTAGGTTTTAGGAGCATGGATTATGAAACAAGGGGGTGAAGGCAGAAGGGAAAGCTTGATCGTTCAGGTTGCCTACTTTATCTGTGTGGCAACGTCTCGAGCCTTAATTGTGTGTGTGTGTGTGTGTGTGCGTGCGCGCGCACAACAGCCATCCCCAGTAGGTGAATTTGCAGGTTGTTGTCAACATTGATCATTGTCAAGGTCATCCTTTCATTAGCTCAGAGATTTGAATGAGAAAGTGTGCTTGGGATGGAATGAAGAGAGACAAGGAGAAAGAAATGATTCCTGGCAATTAGTGGCTAAGTTATAAAGACAAAACCGCAGAACCTTGGCTCTGTCAGTGGACAATAAGTTTCAAAGAATAAATCTAACCAGCAACTCAGAGCAAAATCAAGAAAGCATGTTTCTTTCCAGGCCACTTCTTGTGGAGCC